>NC_083575.1:98705257-99345257 GCF_027579695.1 Neoarius graeffei | reverse complement strand
CGTCCCACCCCCACTCGAACCTCACGCTTCCAGACAAATCGCAGCAAACCAGCTGAGCCTCAGCCAACGAGTCGCTCGCCACGGTTCTGCTCCTCCACAGGGCCGTGAAGCTGCTGTCCTCCACTTCATATTCTTGTGTCCAACAGATTTGATGTGTAAAGTTGTATAAATTGTGTCTGAAAAATCCAGATTAAAGTGTATAAATCATTTTTATGATATGCTTCATTAGGATGATGTAATTGACATCATGTCTACTGTGTTTCTATGGAGACCGGGGAACTCCTACCACCCTGAGGCTTCGACCATGATGGTGCTGCTGGAAGGAAGCGCTTATTTAATATGAAAGACAATCTGAAATTCAGAGTTTATTTAATTTTGATGTTGGTGTGATTGCGCAATGTGACCACATGAGGGCGTCATGCAGCGGTGCACTTTATTACAAAGATCAAGTCCATACATTTAAAGCATGTCCTGTATGATTAAATTTAACACCAAATATCATGTATCCTTTCAGAGGAAGTGACATAAATCACTTCCTGTCACACTGATTTTGTCACAGCTGTTCATATAGTTTATAATTTTCTTCACTGGAGCATGACGAAGGTTCTGTTGTGGTTTATGAAAAATGTCTGAGTGCAAATTCAGAATGTGATTTTTATACCTGAGTGGTGATGATAAATCAGTCAGTCACACCACAGGAGGTAAACAGTTGTAAAAATGTTTCATGGACATTCACCTGCTCACCACACCATGGTCAGAAAACCAGTTTATACCAGCTTTAAAAACGACACACATGGGGAGAGTGGGGGAACTCGGGACGCATTCTTAGTTTGTGTAGATTGTGTGAAATTCTTTGCAGGTCACGTCACACTGATATTGATGAGAGTATTTACTACACCCTCTTTGCACAACATGAGTGTCTCAGCTTGTCATATATACTGGCCTTCAGGACTCACTTTTACTCTCATTATGTTTTGAGGGGAGACTTGGGACAAAAAATACCTAGCTTAATCCTACATGTTTAATTTTTATTCATTAAAACTTGTCCCATATGAACTGTATGGACACACGGCGCTGATACAACGATAGAAAAATGTCAGTTTACTTAAAATCTAACTCAAAACAGTTCCACCCTCAAGAAGGAATGAAATAAGTTTAAGCCTCAGGCAGGGACACACCCACATTTTTAACAAACATTTTAAACAATTTTATATTTGTAAACTTAAAAAAAAGAATCCCAAAATACCACCCTATAACATGATGAACTGTCCCAACTCTCCCCATCTGGACATTTTGAAAAAAATATCCTTAAATGTTTTTCTCCAGAATTTAAGCATAATAAATGATACGATATATACTAACTCTTGGCTACAGACTTTAATTCCTAACTAATCCCCAATTTGCCGGCAAACATTACACCATAGAATGGAGGTGAAAGAGAAAATACAAGTTTCGGTTGATAAAATATTGAACTGCACAAACCTTTAAATAATAAATATAAATATTGTCTAAGACCTGCAATCATGTGGCGGCACGGTGGTGTAGTGGTTAGCGCTGTCGCCTCACAGCAAGAAGGTCCGGGTTCGAGCCCCGGGGCCGGCGAGGGCCTTTCTGTGTGGAGTTTGCATGTTCTCCCCGTGTCCGCGTGGGTTTCCTCCGGGTGCTCCGGTTTCCCCCACAGTCCAAAGACATGCAGGTTAGGTTAACTGGTGACTCTAAATTGAGCGTAGGTGTGAATGTGAGTGTGAATGGTTGTCTGTGTCTATGTGTCAGCCCTGTGATGACCTGGCGACTTGTCCAGGGTGTACCCCGCCTTTCACCCGTAGTCAGCTGGGATAGGCTCCAGCTTGCCTGCGACCCTGTAGAAGGATAAAGCGGCTAGAGATAATGAGAATGAGAGACCTGCAATCATGGCAGTAACAGGACTCCTGCTAGCTCTCAAAGTTTTCCTGCTTTTACATTATTTAAATGTCTCATTACCAATTAAGCATATTCCTAGTTTAAAGCATAACTGCCTGCAGTCACTTCATGGGAGCTTTTGCTATCCCAGTCATCTACTTAGTCAAGAAATCCTTGCAAAGTTTACTCATATTGATTACAAGGCGGCAAATTCAAATTTGAAGCGTCAACGATTTATATCTGGTCATGAAACAGTCTCCTTTGAAGGCCCCACTCCTGTGAAGGACGGCCCCATGAGGACAGTTGAGGGTTATACCTGTTAAAACTGTTAATATTATAGTCAGGCTGTCTGTTGTTGCCCAAATGAGGATGGGTTCCCTTTTGAGTCTGGTTCCTCTCGAGGTTTCTTCCTCATGTCGTCTGAGGGAGTTTTTCCTTGCCACCGTCGCCACAGGCTTGCTCATTGGGGATAGATTAGGGATAAAATTAGCTCATGTTTTAAGTCGTTCAAATTCTGTAAAGCTGCTTTGCGACAATGTTTATTGTTAAAAGCGCTATACAAATAAACTTGATTTGATTTGATTCCTTAAACATGTTGTGGCAGCGGGGGTGTGGCTGAGCGTCGGTCTGTGAATGGAGGGCGGAGTCAGGGAAGGTGAGTGGTCGTATCGCTACACCTGTTGTCCATTAACATGTGCTTGTGTGTCTCTTACAGTGACGGCGCCCTATAAATGGAGAGAGAGGAGGAGAGATTGGGTCCGAGAACTTCATGGGGCTGTTCCCTTCTGCACTTTTGGGTTTCGGCACCACTGTAGACAATTTCCGGATGTGGGTGGAGCACAGAAGTACGGCAGGCGGTTGTTTGCTTCTGAGTTATTTTTTATTTCTGCTTTTCGGCTCAAACACACACTCATACACACAGATTATTATCAAGTTCTCGGCCCCGATCTCCCCTCCTCTCTCCATTTATAGGGCGCCGTCACTGTAAGAGACACACAAGCACATGTTAATGGACAACAGGTGTAGCGATACGACCACTCACCTTCCCTGACTCCGCCCTCCATTCACAGACCGATGCTCGGCCACGCCCCCGCTGCCACACATGTATTTGCTGTCTACCATCCTCATCTCATCTCATTATCTGTAGCCGCTTTATCCTGTTCTACAGGGTCGCAGGCAAGCCGGATCCTATCCCAGCTGACTATGGGTGAAAGGCGGGGTACACCCTGGACAAGTCGCCAGGTCATCACAGGGCTGACACATAGACACAGACAACCATTCACACTCACATTCACACCTACGCTCAATTTAGAGTCACCAGTTAACCTAACCTGCATGCCTTTGGACTGTGGGGGAAACCGGAGCACCCGGAGGAAACCCACGCGGACACGGGGAGAACATGCAAACTCCACACAGAAAGGCCCTTGCTGGCCACAGGGCTCGAACCCAGACCTTCTTGCTGTGAGGCGACAGCGCTAACCACTACACCACCGTGCCGCCTGTCTACCATCCTCTTATTATCAAATGATGTTCACCTCCACCCTGGACCTAATGCCCTCAGACTAGTGATGGGAAGTTCGGCTCTTTTCAGAGAGCCAGCTCTTGTGGCACGGCTCTCAAAGAAGAGCCAGCTCTTTCGGCTCCCAAACGGCTCTTAATTTATTATCATCTGTAGCCTCATATTTTAGCCTAACTTGGCAAATGTGAATGCTTTCTGTGTTGATAAACCATTTTCCATTTAGTGTTTTTATGAGAAACCTTATAATTGCCTAATTTTGTGTTTGTTCTGTTACAAAAGCAGGCATTCTTACTTTTGTTTAATATTTTAATCAAACTTTTAATTTTAATTTAACACAAAAACAAATGAACAAAACACTGCAAACAAATCCACAGAACAGAAACAGAACCAAACTCAATAACCAAACAGTATGTCCTCAGTGCAGGTTGGCATTCAAAAAAATCAAATGCCTCAGCTTGGATGGGCTGATGCGGTTTCTCCTCTCAGTTAGTATCTGCCCTGTTTTTAAGAAGACTCTCTCCTTGCCACAATACACAGTCTCCCCTCCATCACCTTCACCAGGTGTGAGAAGACTGAGGCCTTGGCCTGCCACCAGCTCAGTGGGTCTTCTGCTCGTTGGATGAGGGGCTCCTCAAGATAACATCGCATGTCCATTATAACATCAGCTGTAGTATTTCTCCTTGCAGCATCTCCTGTAGCTCTTTCATCAAAGAGCCTCCACACAGCAGAAGTTTGTGGCTCCTCCTCCACTTGGCCCTCTAATGGAGCTGGCTGGCTGCTGGGGGTGCATTTTGCTGCTGCGGCAGTTATTCTCTGAAGTGCGTCATCAACAGCTCTGGTGTCACTGAATGCAAGCTTTTTAAACCTAGGCTCCAGTAATGTGGTTTCTGAAAGGACAGTGTTGAACTCCATACACAGAAATTTTCGGCCCATGGCTGAACAAAGAGCTGCAACCGATTCCTTTACTTTCTGCACAGTTACTATCAGTTGGTGTTGAGCTGTTACCCGCTGAAGACCTTTGCAAAGCAGGAGCATTTTGGAAGCTGTGACATAGCTGAAGGAGAGAAAAGTGCTGGGGTAAACAGCCATAGTAAAATTGCTGGGGTCATCTGCTTTGGTATAAACTGACTTATTTTGCTTTGAGTTGCAGTAGGAGGGATTATACTTGCACTACTAGTAGCTGCTGCAGCAGTTGTTGGTTTGGGACCAGACACACCAGGCCCAGTAGACGTTGAGCCAGCTTGCCCTCTCTACTCCAACTGCACTGGGGGATGGACAGTTCTGATGTGTCTGTGCAGGTTTGTGGTGGAACCTGCTTTTACTGTTATTTTCATTTTATAGTGAAGGCACTCTGCTCTGCTATTCCCAATATCTTTAAACTGCAGCCAGATGCTGCTTCGTTTAGAGGCGTCAGTCATATTTACGTATTTTTGTGACGCACTCGCACTCTCCACTGTCTCACTCACTGACGGGGACAGACAGACGCTCCACCTGACTGTCGCGTCTGTCCCCCTCTCTGTTTTCACATAATGGTATGATCCTATATCCTCACATGTGATTGGCCACAAGGCCGCCATACTGCCAATCTAAACAAAGTTCTGCCATGAGCAGAGCTGAGCCACTGAGAGTGAGAACTGAGCAGCGAAAGGAAAAAAAAAGTGGGGAACCGGCTCTCACTCGATGGGAGTTGGCTCTTCTGATTCACTACAAAGCATCTTTGTGCATGACACATCACTACCTCAGACCTTATTGTGGAACCTGTACTTCGATTATAAGGAGAAATAAATGCCATGTTTCTTGTTCAGGTTGTACGCATACATTTAATCGGAAATGCATATCTGAACTTCAGTTTGGTACTTTGCCTGCAGGAAGTGATTGGTTTTGTGCTAAATGTTTCTGTTTACTCCCCCCTCTGAGTCATTCTTTGAGTCAAAAGACAAAACAAATATGGATCATCTTCTTCTTCTGGCTGTTCCCGATTAGGGGTCGCCACAGCAGATCTTTCATCTCCATTGCTCCCTGTCTTCCACATCCTTCTTTACCACACCTGCCACTTTCATGTCCTCTCTCACCACATCCATGTATCTCTTCTTTGGCCTTCCTCGTTTTCGTGTGCCTGGCAGCTCCATCCTCAACATTCTCCTTCCAACATGCTCTGCATCTCTTCTCAGGATGTGCCCATACCATCTCAGTCTCATCTCTCTTAGCTTCATTCCCAAGCTCTCCACATGTGCTGTCCCTCTGATGTGCTCGTTCCTTATCCTGTCCAACCTCGTCACTCCCATCGCAAACCTTAACATCCTCAACTCCGCCACCTCCAACTTTGCCTCCTGTCCCTTCGTTAAGGGTACGGTCTCCAATCCATACATCACAGCTGGTCTCACTACTGTCTTATACATCTGACCTTTCACTTTTGCTGGGACTTTCCGATGACAAATGACTCCTGAAATCCTTCTCCAACTGCTCCACCCTGCCTGCACTCTCTTTCTCACCTCACTATCGCAGCCCCCATTTTGCTGCACAGTTGACCCCAGGTACTTGAATTCACCAACTTTCTTTATGTCGACTCCTTGCATCTTCACGACACTCTCATCCCCATTCTCACTGATGCACATGTATTCTGTTTTGCTCCTGCTCACCTTCATTCCTCTTCATTCCAATGCATCCCTCCATCTCTCCAAACCCAGCTCAACCTCCTTTCTACTTTCACCACATATCACAATATCATCCGCAAACATCATGTTCCATGGTGACTCTTGCCTCACTTCATCCGTCAAGCTATCCATCACTATGGCAAACAAGAAAGGACTCAAAGCATATCCTTGATGAAGTCCCACCTTCACCTTGAACCATTCAGTCGTTCCAACTGCACACCTCACTGCTGTTTCACTGTTCTCATACATGTCTTGCACCACTCTAATATACTTCTCATTCACTCCACTCTTTCTCATACAATACCATAACTCATCTCTCGGCACTCTATCGTATGCCTTCTCTAGGTCTACAAACACACAATGTAGCTTTCTCTGGCCTTCCCTGTACTTCTCCATTAACATTCTTAAAGCAAAAATTGCATCCAATGTACTCTTCCTTGGCATAAACCCGTACTGCTGTTCACAGATTGCTACCTCTCTTCTCAATCTCGCCTCCAATACCCTTTCCCATAGCTTCATGGTGTGGCTCATCAATTTTATCCCTCTGTAATTACTGCAGCTCCGTACATCTCCCTTATTCTTGTATATTGGGACGAGCACACTCTCCATTCATTCGGCATTTTCTCATTCTCTAGGATCTTATTAAACAATCTCGTTAGGAACTCCACAGCCATCTCACCCAAACATCTCCAAGCCTCAATCGGGATACCATCTGGTCCGACTGCTTTCCCAGTCTTCATTCTTTTCATGGCTGCCCTCACCTCATCCTTACTAACCAACTCTGCTTCCTGATTTGCTATCTCCAACGAATCTGACCTTTTCTCTCTTGGTTTCTCCTCATTTAATAAATCCTCATAGTACTCTTTCCACCTTCTTAATACACTCTCTTTGTTTGTCAGCACATTTCCATTTACATCTTTCATCACTCTTACCTGCTGTACATCCCTCGCTTCCCTGTTTCTCTGCCTAGCTAGTCTGTACAGGTCTTTCTCTCCTTCTTTGGTCTCCAGTCTTTCGTACAACTCCTGGTATGCATCTGCTTTCGCCTTCTCTACCGCTCTTTTTGCCTTCTGTCTCGTCTCTCTGTATCACCGCCTGCTTTCCTCGTCTCTCTGATCGTCCCAATTCTTCTTTGCTCGCCTCTTCTCTTTTATAATTTCCTGTACTTCTTTGTTCCACCACCATGTCTCCTTGTCTTCCTCCTTCCCGATGACCACCCTAGCACCTTCCTTGCTGCCTCTCTTACGAGTGTAAGGTCCTCTAAAATAATACTGTATTTTATACTCTATATTGGACTGACCTACTGTATTTTCTATGTTAACTAACTCCATTTACCATAATGCCTTGTGGTTTAGAATATTTTCACTGCTGTGATGTGTTATGACATATGGTAAATTCAGACCAATCATATTTATTTGTTCTCTGTATTTTTATTTTAATTTTGTTATCAACCAATGATAATTTGTACATCAGTAATGCCCACGAAATCGCAAACCCTCTCAACATTCTATCACCTCGTGAGAGATGCTCACACCAGTCCGTGTCAAGCCCTGGAAGAGAGAGGATCCCGTTTTCTACAGTGTGTCACTGCTGGTTTGGGGAGACTTTATAGCTTGTAACTTTGACCTGTGTAAGTCGGTGATCATTCTAAGGGAATCTTTGCTGTTTGTTTCTTTTTTTTCGCGTTTTGAAGTGGTAAGGTTAAATTAGTTGTCCTGCTGTTAGCTACTGGGGTTAGCTGTCTAGCTAGCATAAGTTACTGCTACACCACTGGTGCTTAGCTGACTGCTGTTAGCAGTAGTGGAACAACTGCACACAAGGCCCTGGAGCAAAACACCAATCAGGGCCCCCCCGCCCATTGTATCATGAATGATACACCCTCATTGTGTAAGAACGTCTTCAACTACAAAGCTGACACGGAAACCTGCGTTCGTCATTAAAAAGGCATTCGTTGACTATTTGAGGGATGTTAAGCACTCTTGCTTGCTCATTCTCAATTGATAAAATGGCCAATCCACAGAGTCTCTCTTGACCCATTGCGCTCCTGAGATAATTTTTTATTAATTTTAATTTGGAGAAAGAGCGCTCTGCTGTCGCAACTGAGACGGGGAGAGTGAGAAAAAGCAAGAAGGCCATGCACACCTCACTAAATGTAGAAGTTACTGCTGGGTGATCTACTACTAACAACCTGGCCAGGCTAAGCACAGATGTGTGTCTCGCTATCTGCTCCTTGAAACAAGCTGTGGCAGCGGGGGCATGGCCAAGCAGCAGTCTGTGAATGGGGGTCGGGGAAGGTAAGTGGCTAAGTCATTACACCTGGTGTCAATTAATGTGTGTGTGTGTGTGTGTGTGTGTGTGTGTGTGTGTGTGTGTGTGTGTGTGTGTTTGTTTGGTGCAGGGATGGAGTATAAAAGGAGGGGGAGAGCAGAGAAGAGCTGCCCTGGCCAGAACATGTGTGTGTTGCATGTGTGACGGTGTGAGTGAGAGAAGCTGAAAAGCTGAAGATAAAAAGTAAAATAAAGTGTCTGTGTTAACGCCAACTCTCGCCTGCCGTGCTTCTGTGCTCCACCCACATCAGGGATTACTACAGTGGTGCCGAAACCCGGGAGCGCAGAAGGGAACCACCCCATGGAGCCCTCCCCATTCAAAGAGCTCATCCTTGCCCTCGCTACCGCCCAGCAGAACCAGCATCAAGCGCTGATCACCCTCTGGAAGGAGCAGCAGCAGCGCTTCGAAGCCTTGATGCTGGCCCAGCAGGAAGATCGCCAGGCGTTCTGGCACCCGCTCATGTCAGCAGGGCCATCGGCCACCGCTGCTGCCACCCTCACAAAGATGGGACCGCAGGACGATCTGGAAGCGTTCCTCACTCTCTGTGAGCAAGCAGCCGAGGCGTGGGGGTGGCTGCAGGAGCAGCGCGCGGCGCGCCTCCTCCCGCTCCTGACTGGCGAGGCACAGCTTGCAGTGCAGCAGCTCTCTGCCGACAGCCGGCTGGTCTTTGCTGACCTAAAGAAAGCCATTCTGCAGCGGCTCGGCCGCTCCCCGGAGCAACATCGTCAGCGCTTCCGGATGCTGGCACTGGAGGAGGTCGGCCGGCCGTTTGCATTCAGCCAGCAACTCCGGGACACCTGCCGGCAGTGGCTGAGGGCAGAAGACCGCGACGCTGATGAGATCATCGATCTGGTGGCACTGGAGCAGTTTATCTCTCAACTTCCGGAAGGAATGGTGGAATGGGTCCAGTGTCACCGCCCGGTGTCGCTGGAACGAGCCATCGAGCTGGCAGAGGACCATCTGGAGGCGGCTCCGACAGCAGGCAGACAAGGTGTCTCCCCTCACTTCTCTTTTCTCTCTCTCCTGTCTCTTGTCCCCCTCTCCACCCCGTTCCCCTGCCACAAAGGCAGCAGCTGGCTCCTCCCCAGCCGGCCCGTCGCACCCGTGGTGTCCTCCCATCTCCCTCTTCTGTGTCTGTGTTGTCTCCCCCTCAGGTGAGTGACACCTATAACACCAGTGCAGAGGGAAAGCCTGGGCTGGTGTGCTGGTGCGGCGGGGAATTGGAGCATCTCCAGAGTCAGAACTCCGCAAGGGAGGTGGGTGTTGTCATCCGGATCCCTGATGCGCCAGAAACCGCCCCCGATCAGGCAGGAACGTATCGCATACCGCTGAGTATTCAAGAGGATACATGTCATGCTTTGGTGGATTCCGGTTGTAATCAGACCTCAATTCACCAACGCCTAGTGCAAGGTGAGGCATTGGGGGGAGCACAAGCAGTGAAGGTGTTGTGTGTGCACGGGGATGTTCACCATTACCCACTAGTGTCTGTCCATATTCTATTCCAGGGCCAAATGCATAGAATAAAGGTGGCGGTTAGTCCTCGTCTTACCCACTCGTTGATTCTGGGTACTGATTGGCCGGGATTTAAAGAACTAATGGAGTATTTAACACATAGTGGGTCCTGCCCTAGTAGGTCACGGGAAGATCCCGGTGTGGCATTGGCTGGAGAAGCTGTCACAGCGCCGTCTACATCAACACCGCGTCAGAGTGAGGAGCAGCCCCCTCCTCCTCCCTCTCTTGGGGATTCCCTTGGGGATTTCCCGTTAGAGCAGTTGCAAGATGAGACTCTGTGGCATGCGTTTGACCAAGTGAGAGTAATTGATGGTCAAACTCTTCAGCCAAACACTGCACCGACCTTCCCCTATTTTGCCATTATTAAAGACAGATTGTACCGAGTGATGCAGGACACTCAAACTAAGAAACGAATAACCCAGTTGTTAATCCCAAAGAGCCGTAGGGAACTCGTATTCCATGCGGCTCACTTTAATCCCATGGCTGGACACTTTAGGCAAGACAAAACACTAGCCCGAATAATGGCCCAGTTCTATTGGGATTCGCGGGGATGTCCATCGGTGGTGTGCGGTGTGCCGTGAATGCCAATTAGTAAATCCTGCAGCCACTCCAAAAGTGCCATTGCACCCTCTTCCTCTAATCGAGACCCCGTTTGAGCGAATTGGGATGGATCTCGTCGGGCCATTAGATCAGTCAGCATGGGGATATCACTTTATTTTAGTTCTAGTGGACTATGCAACGCAATATCTGGAAGCAGTGCCTCTCCACAATATCTCAGCATGCAGTATTGCGGAAGTGCTCTTCCGCTTTATCTCCCAGGTCGGGATTCTGAAAGAAATCCTGACAGACCAAGGCACCTTGTTTATGTCCCGCACACTGTGCGAGCTGTATGGGTTACTGGGGATTAAGTCTGTCCGCACCAGTGTCTATCACCCACAAATGGATGGATTAGTAGAGCGATTCAACCAGACACTCAAAAACATAATCCGGAAATTCGTTAGTGAAGATGCGCGTAATTGGGATAAGTGGCTCGAACCCCTGTTATTTGCAGTACGAGAGGTCCTGCAAGCCTCCACAGGGTTTTCTCCCTTTGAATTATTATATGGGCGGAAGCTGCATGGCATTCTGGATGTGCTGCGGGAAAATTGGGAGGAGGGACCTTCACCAAGTAAAAATGAAATCCAGTACATTCTTGACCTGCGCGCAAAACTCCACACCCTCACGCACCTAACCCAGGAGAATTTGCGGCAGGCACAAGAACGTCAAAGCCGGCTGTATGACAGGGGCACACGCCTTAGAGAGTTCACACCGGGAGACAAAGTACTCGTATTATTGCCAACATTGAGTTCTAAATTAGTCGCCAAGTGGCAAGGGCCCTTCAAGGTCACACGGCGAGTCGGGGACGTCAACTATGAGGAGAAGCGAATGGATAGGGGTGGGGCAAGTCTACCACCTCAACCTTTTAAAACGCTGGAATGAGGGGGTCCCTGTGGCGTTGGCGTCGGTAGTCCCAGAGAAGGTGGAGCTGGGGCGGGAGGTAAAAAAGATAACATCTCGGACCACTCCAGTCCCTTGTGGAGACCACCTCTCGCCGACCCAACTCATGGAGGTAGCCAAGGTGCAGAAGGAATTTTCCGACGTGTTCTCGCCCCTTCCAGGTTGTACCCACCTCATAGAACACCACATCGAAATGCCTCCGGGGGTGGTAGTGCGTAGCTGCCCTTACCGCTTGCCCGAACACAAGAAAGAGGTTCGGGATGAACTCGAGGCCATGCTCGAAATGGGTATAATTGAGGAGTCCCACAGTGACTGGAGCAGCCCAGTGGTCCTGGTTCCCAAGACCGATGGGTCGGTCCGGTTCTGTGTGGACTATAGAAAGGTCAACTCGGTGTCTAAATTTGATGTGTACCCAATGCCTCGCATTGATGAGTTGCTTGATCAGTTAGGCGCCGCTTGCTTTTATTCGACACTGGACCTAACCAAGGGATATTGGCAGATCCCCTTGACTCCTCTATCAGTGTTGCCAGATTGGGCTTTTTTTTTTTTTAAAGATTTTTTTTGGGCTTTTTTCACCTTTATTGGATAGGACAGTGTAGAGACAGGACAGGAAATGAGCAGGAGAGAGAGACGGGGAGGGATCGGGAAATGACCTCAGGCCGGAATCGAACCCGGGTCCCCGGATTTATGGTATGGCGCCTTAGCTACCTGAGCCATGATGCCCCTAGATTGGGCAGTTTTAAGTGCATTTTGGTGGGTTTTGAACATATTTTGGGCTGGAAAACGTCAGCAGTATCTGGCAACACTGTCCTCTATCCCGAGAGAAAATGGCCTTTTCCACACCGTTTGGTTTACACCAATTTGTCACGCTCCCTTTTGGGTTGTTTGGGGCATCCTCCACCCTCATGCTGCCTACACGGCTGCCTATCTAGATGACATAATAATCTACAGTCATGATTGGCCATGGCACTTGGAACACCTGAGGGCCATTCTAAAGTTGCTGAGGCGGACGGGCCTCACAGCTAACCCGAAAAAGTGTGCGATTGGGCAGGTGGAAGTACAGTATCTGGGGTTCCACTTGGGTCATGGGCAGGTGCGTCCCCAAATTAACAAGACTGCAGCGATTGCGGCCTGCCTGAGGCCCAAGACCAAAAAGGAGGTAAGGCGGTTCTTGGGACTGACTGGCTATTATCGTAGGTTTCTACCTAACTATTTGGACATCACCAGCCCGCTAACCGACTTCACTAAAAAGGGGGCTCCAGATCCGGTCCAGTGGACGGAGCAGTGCCAACAGGCCTTCTCTGAGGTAAAAGCTGCACTGTGTGGGGGGGCCACTTATACACTCCCCTGACTTCTCTCTCCCCTTTATTTTGCAGACTGATGCATCGGACAGGGGGCTGGGGGCCGTTTTGTCCCAGGAGGTGGAGGGCGAGGAGCGCCCGGTGCTGTACATCAGCCGAAAGCTATCGATGTGCAAAAGCAAGTACAGCACAATTGAAAAAGAGTGTCTTGCCATCAAGTGGGCGGTCCTCGCCCTCCGATACTACCTGCTGGGGCACCCTTTCACTCTCTGTTCGGACCACGCACCCCTCCAGTGGCTCCACCGCATGAAGGATGCCAATGCGCGGATCACCTGTTGGTATCTCGCTCTCCAGCCATTTAAGTTCGAGGTGATACACAGGCCGGGGGCATAGATGGTGGTGGCGGACTTCCTGTCCCATTGGGGGGGGGGGGGAGTCAGCTTCAGGCCGGACGGCTCCCCAGCCTGAGTTGGGCGGTGGGGGTATGTGGCAGTGGGGGCGTGGCCAAGCAGCAGTCTGTGAATGGAGGGCGGGGTCAGGGAAGGTAAGTGGCTAAGTCATTACACCTGGTGTCAATTAGTGTGTGTGTGTTTGGTGCAGGGATGGAGTATAAAAGGAGGGGGAGAGCAGAGAAGAGCCGCCCCGGCCAGAACACATGTGTGTTGCGTGTGTGACGGTGTGAGTGAGAGAAGCTGAAAAGCTGAAGATAAAAAGTAAAATAAAGTGTCTGTGTGAACGCCAACTCTCACCTGCCGTGCTTCTGTGCTCCACCCACATCAGGGATTACTACACAAGCCCTAAATGACACTAGTTGTCCAGGAAAGCTGGAGTCAATATCCCAGCTATAGTGATCACACAGTCGACGGGCCACCATATAGCTCTTCGTCCTTGGCATGCTGGAGCGTATTTGGATGAACAGCCTCAAACAAATGAGCAGTCCGATTTAAACTGACAAACCTTTGTGACAGCTGCTGAATGATTACATCAAGGCATGCATAGAACACATTCACCCAAAAATAATGTTCTGCATCGGAAAGCCGACTGTCTTTGCTAAGGTGATCAAAGTGGCACTTCACTTTTTTCAACCTGGTGGCTACAAATTGCATTTGACTGCCCCATTTCACAGCTAATGCCAGAGTGGAAGCCTTTTCCTCATCAAACTGCTCCCTGTACTCCTGTAGAGCTCGTACAGCATTCTGCAATAATGCAGACGCTTTGAGGAGATCAATGGTCTTCTCCTGCAGTAACTTTGAGATGGCATTAGTGCACTCCAAAATCTTTGTCTGAAGGCTGATTAAAAATCTCATCTCATTATCTCTAGCTGCTTTATCCTTCTACAGGGTCGCAGGCAAGCTGGAGCCTGTCCCAGCTGACTACGGGTGAAAGGCGGGGTACACCCTGGACAAGTTGCCAGGTCACCACAGGGCTGACACATAGACACAGACAACCATTCACACTCACATTCACAGTCAATTTAGAGTCACCAGTTAACCTAACCTGCATGTCTTTGGACTGTGGGGGAAACCGGAGCACCCGGAGGAAACCCACGTGGACACGGGGAGAACATGCAAACTCTGCACAGAAAGGCCCTCGCCGGCCACGAGGCTCGAACCCGGACCTTCTTATTGTGAGGCGACAGCGCTAACCGCTACACCACCGTGCCGCCCCTGATTAAAAATATGAACTGAAATTTAGTAATGGCCTTTTTAAGTGCATCTGCCTCATCTCGTTCATTCGTTTTCTTGCTTGTAAGTGAGAGCTTTAATGACGTCTCCATATCTGTACTTTAACGCAACAAGCACATCGTAGCGGGAGGACCAGCGGGTTGGGCAGAGGCATTTCAAGGTTATGTCCCTGCTCTCTGGGCTCAATAAGTCGCTAAGTAATGCCCATCTCTTAACACTGTTGGCAACCACATCATAAAACTGTCTAATCTCTGGGATAGCTTTGACAGAATCATTCAGTACCAAATTCAGACAATGAGCCGCACAGTGCACGTACAAAGCAAGGGGCTCTCACGCCGCTATTCTCGCTTAAACACCAGAATAAATTCTGCTCATGTTCGCTGTGCCGTCATAACCCTATCCACGGCATCTGGAGAGATCTAAGCCATTCCCTTCAATGAAGCTAATAATTCGGCCCTTCAGTTCAGAAGCGGATGCGTTCACAGTTATCTCGAATCCAAGAAAAGCCTCAACTATCCTGATTTCACAGAGTTTTTATTTATTTATTTATTTATTTATTTTTTAGCCATGATAAGAATGTGTAGCAAAAATGAGAGATATATAAGTCAACTAGTCTGTAATCATGTGAAAGCTTGTAGGTTTCAAGGAATTTCCAATGAAATCACATAAGCCACATTTATTGGGAGGGCCTGAATGTCAAAGGGTGGGGCCCTGTACAGCTAGGGGGAGGGCCCAAGGCCCAGGGGCAATGTCCCTGCCCGCCCCCCTTTAGCTGCGCCCCTGGCTGTTAGCTCTACATCCCCTCTGAGGACTGTCGTTCCCCCAAGGACTCCTCTCGTTTCTCTGGTGCTGGGCCCACCAGAGAGCTGCAGCTGGGGCTAACACCTGTCTAGGAGACCAGCCAAAGGTACCGCCTCTCGGGACTGCAGGGAGCCTTCCAATCTGTTCAATCGGTTTGTGAGTAACGTGAATTTACACTTACACTGACACCACCACACACACACGTTACCGCCTCGACTGGCAATTGGATGGGCATTGCAGCAGTTGCTGTCTTGCCTGCAGCTCAGGGAGTTGCGAACTAGTGCACCAACGGGCCCCAACAGCGCTCTTGTTTATTGATTTGATACTTTTACATACAACCCCAATTCCAAAAAAGTTGGGACAAAGTACAAATTGTAAATAAAAATGGAATGCAATAATTTACAAATCTCAAAAACTGATATTGTATTCACAATAGAACATAGACAACATATCAAATGTCGAAAGTGAGACATTTTGAAATTTCATGCCAAATATTGGCTCATTTGAAATTTCATGACAGCAACACATCTCAAAAAAGTTGGGACAGGGGCAATAAGAGGCTGGAAAAGTTAAAGGTACAAAAAAGGAACAGCTGGAGGACCAAATTGCAACTCATTAGGGCAATTGGCAATAGGTTATTAACATGACTGGGTATAAAAAGAGCATCTTGGAGTGGCAGCGGCTCTCAGAAGTAAAGATGGGAAGAGGATCACCAATCCCCCTAATTCTGCGCCGACAAATAGTGGAGCAATATCAGAAAGGAGTTCGACAGTGTAAAATTGCAAAGAGTTTGAACATATCATCATCTACAGTGCATAATATCATCAAAAGATTCAGAGAATCTGGAAGAATCTCTGTGCGTAAGGGTCAAGGCCGGAAAACCATACTGGGTGCCCGTGATCTTCAGGCCCTTAGACGGCACTGCATCACATACAGGCATGCTTCTGTATTGGAAATCACAAAATGGGCTCAGGAATATTTCCAGAGAACATTATCTGTGAACACAATTCACTGTGCCATCCGCCGTCGCCAGCTAAAACTCTATAGTTCAAAGAAGAAGCCGTATCTAAACATGATCCAGAAGCGCAGACGTCTTCTCTGGGCCAAGGCTCATTTAAAATGGACTGTGGCAAAGTGGAAAACTGTTCTGTGGTCGGACGAATCAAAATTTGAAGTTCTTTATGGAAATCAGGGACGCTGTGTCATTCGGACTAAAGAGGAGAAGGACGACCCAAGTTGTTATCAGCGCTCAGTTCAGAAGCCTGCATCTCTGATGGTATGGGGTTGCATTAGTGCGTGTGGTATGGGCAGCTTACACATCTGGAAAGACACCATCAATGCTGAAAGGTATATCCAGGTTCTAGAGCAACATACGCTCCCATCCAGACGACGTCTCTTTCAGGGAAGACCTTGCATTTTCCAACATGACAATGCCAAACCACATACTGCATCAATTACAGCATCATGGCTGCGTAGAAGAAGGGTCCGGGTACTGAACTGGCCAGCCTGCAGTCCAGATCTTTCACCCATAGAAAACATTTGGCGCATCATATAACGGAAGATATGACAAAAAAGACCTAAGACAGTCGAGCAACTAGAATCCTACATTAGACAAGAATGGGTTAACATTCCTATCCCTAAACTTGAGCAACTTGTCTCCTCTGTCCCCAGACGTTTACAGACTGTTGTAAAGAGAAAAGGGGATGTCTCACAGTGGGAAACATGGCCTTGTCCCAACTTTTTTGAGATGAAAACCCAGACCTTCTTGCTGTGAGGCGACAACGCTAACCACTACACCACTGTGCCGCCCCTACTTCTAACTCATCTACGGTTATTGATATGGTTTTCACAAACTCCACTCATCGTGTTACTGAGTCAGAGAAATATCGATGAGTGACGATTACATGATTTATTGTAATAGAACTTGTTCCTTCCTGAAGCCTAAACCTAAAGTAATTGATGTACACAGTTTTAAATCATTCAACTCATCTGCATTTGTTCAAGATCTACAAAGTCAGCCATGGGACACTATCCACCTGTTTTACAACCCTGATGACGATAGGTTTGGAACGTAAGTTTTTCTTAAAGATGTTGGAAATAGATACCCCCCGGTTTGACTCCAGTCATATTGTATGCTCTGAATGCTGTGTTCATGACGTATCACTTCTTATCATGTTTTGATTCTTCTTGAATTGACCATTCATACTGGAAAATTTGGCTCAGCTGATAAAAAAAATATGAGAAGCATGAGATATACTGCGCAATAGAAAATGTTGACGTGAAGTGGTATGACGTGACATGTTAACCAATGAGATCATTTGTATACACTGTGTTGAGGTTTTTTTTGAGACAATATAAAATGAGAACTTTGTAATTTTGAGTTGGTTCACGCTGCAGACCGAACACAGCTTTTATTATTTGATTTAATAAAAGTCTAAACTTTTCTGCAACCTCTTGGACTTTGAATCATTTTTGCTTGGAGAGTTTAAGAGTTTCCATGACACTATCATGCCTTACTAAAAGAAGATGCTCATGAGTCACCCAAGCTGTGTGTGGAGTGCTGTAAGAAAACCCGCACCAGAAAGGAACACAGTTTCTGGAAGTTAGCAGACGTGCTAAAGAGGTGCACAGAGAGACAGGGGTGGACGGTTGGGGAGACGGCTGGATGGCTGAGACGGGTGGAGGAAGTGTCATAAGGGCGGTTGGTGACAACTGGACTGGGGATGGTCAGAAGTTTGCAAAGGGAAGTGATGTTTCAGGAAGTGAGTGTGAGGAAATGGAAGAAAGCGGGAGTTATGAACCATGGATGATAACTCAGGGTAAAAAGCGGGAAAAAAAGGAGAAAACAAATAACAGTAATGAGGAGGAAAGGTGTATGCCTAATGTTGTGGAAAGGAGTAGAGTGGAGTATAAAGTGTTTGTGATTAATGAGGGATCTACATTTGACGAGTGGAGTCCAATAAAACTAACCAAAGCACTGCAGAGGGAGTTTGGGGAGGCAAGAAGTGCCAAAAAATTAAGAAATGGTTGTCTACTGATTACATGTAAGGATGAAGAGCAGCAAAGAGATGCAATCAAAGTTAATAAAATAAATGGGAACAAAGTCAAGTGTTCGGTGGTGTTTGACAGTAACCCTGTAAGGGGTGTAATCTCAGGGGTCCCGTTAAGGGAATCAGTGGATGATGTCAAAGAAAATATAACTAATGCCAAGGTAAAGGAAGCAAAGCGGCTGAAAACAAGACGAGATGGAATTATAACCGATAGCCTTTCAATTGTGCTAACATTTGAAGAAAAACTTCCTGAGAGGGTATTCATAGGATACATGAGTTATGAAGTAAAGCTGTATATCCCACCACCACTAAGATGCTTTAAGTGCCAAAAGTTTGGACATGTAGCCGCAGTATGTAAGGGGAAACAAAGGTGTAGTAAGTGCAGTGGAGAGCATGAATACGGGCAGTGCGACAAGGACGCAAAGTTAAACTGTAGTAATTGTGGGGGGGACACAGCTCTGCCTACAGAGGATGTGAAGTGAGTGAGAGAGTGCAAGAGGTACAGCGGCTCAAAGTAACTCAAGGGTTATCATATGCAGAAGCAGTAAAGACTGTTAAAAGGGTCGTAGCAGGTCCAGCCCCAGCTGTGAAAGAGGGGAGGCCGTGTGTAAAGTGTGACAAAATTAAAGAGGAAACACTGATTGTGTCTAAAAGTAATTTTATATTGTTCATGGCTGAGGTCATCAATTGTTCAGCACAGACTACAAGCCGAACAGAGAAAATTAAAATTATAGTCAAATCTGCTGAGAAATTCTTGGATGTAAAAGATCTGCTGTGGGAATCAGTCAGGGATGCTTTAAATGAAGAGGTACATCAACAATCTCAAGTACGGGTTGGCTCAGGATAATGGTCTTGTTTATATTGCAGTGGAATGCGAGGAGCTTAATCGCGAACGGGGAGGAAATTAAAAAATATATAGATAATTTAAGTATAAAACCTAATGTTATATGTATACAGGAAACTTGGTTGATCCCCAAACTGGATTTTATTATTAAAGGATATACTTTAATAAGGAGGGATAGAGAATCTGGAAAAGGTGGAGGAGTTATAACATTCATACAAAAAGGTATTCAATATAGGGAAATTACAAGAGGGAAAGATCTAGAATAAACTATAATAGAGGTCTGGTCAAATGAAGGCAATATAGAAATAATAAATTACTATAACCCATGTAGGTAAATAGAATTAAGTCAATTGGCAGAAATTTGGAAAGATACAAAGGGGAGAGCGGTATGGTGTGGTGACTTTAATGCACATAGTACATTGTGGGGGGATAAGAATGATGTTAATGGGGATGTGATTGTAGAATTTATGGATGAGGAAGAATTAGTTTGTTTGAATGATGGGTCAGGTACTAGATTGGATGTTGTTAGGGGCACAGAGTCAGCAATAGACCTCACATTAGCTACAATAACATTAGCAAATAAGTGTGAGTGGGAGGTATTGAATGATAATGCTATAGGTAGTGATCACTTCCCTATTAAAATTCAAGTGGGTATGAAAGTTCAATTTGAATACGAAGTTAAAAATGAGAGATGGATTTTAGAGAAAGCAGACTGGGACAAATTTAGAGAGGTAAGTGATGAAATGCTGTCAGTAATAGATATAAATAAAGATACTGAAAGCTTATGTAAAGATATTAGTGCCGGTATAATTAGTGCAGCAAGTTTAACCATTCCTAAGTCCAAACCTAAGCAGTTAAGTAAGAGAGTTCCATGGTGGTCTAATGAATGCAAAAAAGCAATAAAAGACAGGAACAAAGCATTTAGAGTTTTGAAAAGAACGCACAATTTCCAAAATTTAATTGAATTTAAGAAGTCTCAAGCGGTTGTAAGAAAAACCATAAGGGAGGCTAAGAATGGTTACTGGAGAAAGTTTTGTGATTCTATAGGAAGAACTGCTCCAGTGGAGAGAGTCTGGGGCATGATAAAGAAAATGAAAGGAAGTGGGAAAGAATATGGTTATCCTGTGTTGATTGACGGTCAAAATATAGCCATTAGTAGTATTGACAAAGCAGAGATAATGGCAAAGACATTAAGTAAGGTACACAGCACTGAAAATCTTAGCCATCAGGAAAAGAGAGCAAGGGCAGAAACAGTTAAAAATTATCAGCAGGACTGTGAAGAGGTGATGGGTGAGGAGTTGAATGAACTACTCACAATAACTGAACTTAATAATGCACTAAGAAAGTTAGGTAAGTCTTCTCCAGGGGAAGATGGGATTTGTTATTCTATGTTAGAGAACCTAACTGATAAAGGAAAGGAAGTTTTATGGGGTCTTTATAATAGGGTCTGGACAGAGGGAATAATACCAAAAGTATGGAAATAATCTATAATTATCCCTATTAAAAAGCCTGGGAAAGACCCAGAGATCCCTAGCAACTACAGACCAATAGCACGAACATCTCAGATGGGGAAAACAATGGAAAGAATAATAAATAACAGGCTAATATATACAGTTGAGGCTAAAGGACTGATAGAAAATTATCAGAGTGGTTTTAGAAGAGGCAGAGGCACCATGGACCCTTTAGTATATTTAGAGGACACCATAAGAAGAGCCCATGTGAATAAGGAATCAGTTGTGGCTGTGTTTTTTGATATTGAGAAGGCGTATGACATGATGTGGAAGGAGGGCCTTTTGATTAAGTTAAATCATATGGGAGTCAAGGGACGAGTTTTCACATGGATTAAGGAATTCTTATCAGATAGAACAATAATGGTGAGGATTAACGGAGTGACAAGTGAGCGGTATCAGGTAGAAAATGGTATCCCACAAGGGAGCATTATCTGTCCTTTATTGTTTTCCATTATGATAAATGACATTTTTAAGGAAGTGGAGAATTTTGTGGATGTAGCATTGTTTGCAGATGATGGTGCTTTATGGAAAAGAGGGAGAAATGTTGAATTTGTGGTGAGTAAGATACAGCAAACAGTTGACGTAGTGAATAAATGGTCCAATAGATGGGGTTTTAGGATCTCTATTGACAAAACTAAAATAATGGTTTTCTGAAGAAAGAAAATGGTTAAGGATATAAAAGTGAATCTCTCTGCTAATGAATTGGAAAGGGTCGACTCCTTTAAATACCTGGGCTTATGGTTTGACCAAAGATTAACGTGGGCAGTGCATATACAAAAAATGATTGATAAATGCAAGAAAGTAATAAATGTAATGAGATGTCTATGCGGAGTGGAGTGGGGAGCAAGCAGACATGCTTTAAGAACAATTTATAGAGGTTTGATTAGGCCTGTGCTTGACTATGGAAGTATAATATATGGGTCTGCAGCCAAAACACTGCGGAATAAGTTGGATGTGATCCAAAATCAAGCATTAAGGTTACGCTGTGGCGCTGTTAAAACTACTCCAGTGCCAGCTATCCAGGTGGAGATGGGAGAAATGCCTCTTCATCTTAGAAGAGAACAGTTAGCCATTGTGTATTGGGCAAATTTAAAAGGTCATAATGAAAATCATATGAGTCAACCAGTCCTGAGGCAATGCCAAGAGCGTGGAAATGCCCAAGTGAGAAGTTTTGGTTGGGTGATTAATGATAAAGTTAATGAGAGAGGGTTTAGTGAATTAAAGATCAGTCCTACTGTGCCTATCCCAGCTGTTCCACCATGGGTCTTTAAAGAGAGATCCATTGACCTGGGGTTATTAGAGGAGATGCAAGAGAGTAACATGGACAAATTAAGGGTTCAGAGCGATCTTATGGAGACGTATAGAGAGGATATAACTCTATACACAGATGCCTCTAAAATGGCTGGTAAAAGAGTTGGGGTTGCTTTTGTTATCCCAAAGTTAAAAGTCAAAGTAGGAAAAAGAATCAATGATGATCTAGCGGTTTATACAGCGGAGTTGGTTGCTGTGTGGCGAGCTCTGCTATGGGTGGAAGTTAACAGGCCAAGGAAGGCAGTAATTGCTTCAGACTCCAGCTCAGCTTTGATTAGCATCGGAACGTCCCAGTCAAAATCAAGGCAGGATATTGTGTATGAAATATTACAAACTGCAAATGATCTGTTAAAGACAGGAGTTAAGAGAACTCTTGTATGGGTACCAGCTCATATAGGAGTTGTAGGGAATGAGATGGCAGATAAATGTGCTAAACAAGCAGCTGGAAATCCCAGCATAGATATTGAAGTCGCTTACAGCAAGGCAGAAATTAAAAGTATGATTAAAAACATAGTTAAAGGAAAATGGCAAACATTATGGGACAATGGCCAGACTGGGAGACAGTTTTTTTTATATCCAGAACAAAGTGGGAAAGAGCAGAAACACCAACAGAAGTAAGGAAGAGGAGGATGCTTTTTCAAGAAAGAGGTTTGGAGACACAAGATTAAATAGTTCCTTGGTGATGATAAAAAAGCATGCAGATGGAAACTGTGATTTCTGCGGCAGCCCGGAGTCTACAGAGCAGGTTATTTTGCAATGTCCTAAATACCAGGAAGAAAGACAAAGATTAATTTTACAGTTGAAAGGGAAACAATTAGTGTTAAACTTGGAGGACATTCTGCAAAGAAGTACAGGTGAAATCTGCTTCAAATATGTATTTAGTTTCTGAAGGAACACAGGTTTAATTAAATAATTTAGTTTTTTTTTAAACTCCAGTATCACCCCAGTCCAGCTGGTGGCGGTAAAGCACCATTGAAGCGAGTTGCCAACCGCCATCAAACCGGAAGAAGAAGAACAGTTTCTGTACAAGGGAGGACGTTTGACGTCATCACGCATCACTCGCACGTGAGAGCAGGAAATGCGGTGCCGGATGTTTGGAGGGAAGATGGCCGCGACGCTTCCGGTGAAGGTAAAGTTGTGCTCTTTAAAGCGTTTATTCGTGTGTGTGTGTGTGTGTAGTTTCACAGCAGGAGATTTCACTTCAGCTGTGCGGTTTAGAGTTTTATTCGCTAAAGTTTTTAAAACGAAACTCTTTACTGAAGCGCTTACTGTAAACATCCATCCATCCATTCATTCATCCATCAGACATCACTGAGCGGCGGTCAGAGCACTGACACACACACACACACACACACACACACACACACACACACATATATATATATATATATAAATAATACATGCATGCACACACACACACACACACACACACGTATATGTGCATAAACACACACAAAAACACATGAACACAGTGTTTGTGCTGTGGGAGGAAACCCGAGAACCCAGACGAAACCCACACACTCGGGCCCCATCGGCCGTGAGCTTCGAACCCAGAACCTTCTCACAGTGACGTGACAGTGATAACCACTACAGCACTGGTCTGATTGGCTGAGCGGGCAGGCGGTGTTCTGACAGCGCCGGGGTTTGGTCCAGCAATGCCGGGACTTTTCACTGTATGCATCGCTGCTTGTCTGTGTTCATCACACAATGTCTCGGTTCTGTCAGTAACTTATTCCACTGAAACCGGTACCACACTCACTGCAGGCTGTTGGTCAGTCTGTGCGTTACCATGGCAACACTCAGTGCTGTACACAGCTGTGGCTTCTTTGGGAAGTGTGTTAGTCGATGAAGAAACAATAGACAATATATTTGGCTGTATTGTGTGTGGGAGATGTCAGTGACTCCCTGCAGCTGTGCTGAACATCAGCCCGGAAGTGATTCCCGCAGGCTCGGACCCACACCCTAACCACAGCTGTGCCGATGTTCAGTGTACCCGCACTCTTGCCCTGCTGTTTTGCTTAATTAGCACACAGATTCTGAACTCATTTTGTGAGATTTTGAATTTTTTTCTTTTAAGCATTGATTTAGGGTCCTGTATTTGTTTATAATATTTTAGTAACAATTATTCTTTTTTTAATAATCTGTGTTTAATTGAGGTAAAAATCATAAATTGAGACAAAGCCAAATACTAAAATAATTGTGTGTGTGTGTAGATTGGGATCATTGGTGGTTCTGGTCTTGATGATCCTGACATTCTGGAGGGCCGAACTGAGCGCTATGTGGAGACGCCGTTTGGAAAGGTGTGTGTGTGTGTGTGTGTGTGAGAGAGAGAAAGATTTGACAATAAATAATACATTAAATAAACATTTTAATAAAACACATGGTTTGTGTAACAGCCATCCGACGCTCTGATTCTGGGCAAGATCCGAGATGTGGAGTGTGTGCTTCTTGCCAGGTAACTAACGCACAAACACACACATGCCTATGTTTTAATAAAGAATGCAGACAAAGGTGGTTTTTTTTGTGTGTGTGTGAAGGCATGGCAGGAAACACTCCATCATGCCATCTAACGTGAATTATCGTGCGAATATCTGGGCTCTGAAGGAGGAGAAGTGTACTCACATCCTCGCCACCACAGCGTGCGGCTCAATGAAAGAGGACATCAAACCAGGGGACATTGTCCTCATCGACCAGTTCATTGACAGGTGCGCACACTTTGCGCGCACACACACACACACACACACTCTTCACACACACTCTTCACACACACTCTTCACACACACTTCCTCTGCATGTTATATCAAGTCCCCTGTAAATCTGTCTGGTCTGCTCCCAAAAACCCACATCTCAATATAAATATCAGGAAATGATGATATTTAACTGAAATATCATTGAATAGTTCAAGTTCAAAGTGTTTGTCATATGCACAGTAAGGACATGTTCTCTTGCACAATAAAATTCTTAGTTTGCTGTCCACCATGAATGCCAATTATAAATAAATAGGTGGAAGAAGTAATACAAAGTAAAGGCAATATAGTGCAAAAATAAAAGCAAAGAAAAGCAAAAGCAGCAAAAAACCCAACTACCCAGTATAGTACAAAATAAAGGTAAATGTAGTGCAAAATAGGTAGTGTAATACAAAAATAAGGCAATGATCAGACATAGCAGCAGAAGGGCAGTAATGTGCAAACTATTCTTTTAAGTTCGTTTCTTAAGACACATATTTTTAAGTATGTTACCTCGCTTGTTGACAGTTTTGGCGAACACTTCCGCCTTCTTCAAAACAGTCGGACTGTTTTGAAGAAGGCGGAAGTGTTCGCCGAAACTGTCAACAAGCGAGGTAACATACTTAAAAATATGTGTCTTAAGAAACGAACTTAAAAGAATAGTTATAATTATCAGACATAATGAATTTTCACTACATAATGTGCAAACTATGTAACCAAATGTAAACAGTCAAGGACAGTTTACAGGGAGGTGGTCCATGGTTATAGACTCCTGCCAGCTGTTCAGGAGTCTGATGACGGTGGGAAAGAGAGAGCTGTTTTGTCTGACAGTCTTACATTTCACACTTCTGTACCTCCGGCTTGAGGGTAGAAGTGTGAACAGTCCGTGCTGGGGGGGGGGCAGCTCTCCTGTGGACTCTGCAGTGGTAGATGCTCTGCATCATCACTGATGTGAACACCCAGGTATTTGAAGCTTCTCTCCTTCTCCACCTCAAGCTCCCGGATGAACAACAACTTCCTCATGTCCACTATCAGCTCCTTCATCTTGTCTGTGTTGAGGATGAGGTTGTCCTCACACCATGACACCAGATTGGCCACCTACCTCCTGTAGGCTGTTTCATCACCGCCAGTGATGCATCCTATCACTACGGTGTCATCCGCGAACTTCAGGATGATGATGTCCTTGTGGGAGGCGATACAGTCGTGGGTGAACAGCGTGTAGAGGATGGGGCTGAGGACGCATCCCTGTGGGGTGCCAGTGTTTTGTGATGATGCTGGATGAAGTCCTATTACCAATCCTGACAACCTGGGGCCTGCCAGTCAGGAAGTCGAGGAGCCAGTCACAGAGGGTGGGGTGCAAACCAAGTGTGGACAGTTTATGGATGAGTTTGTGGGGGATGACCATGTTGAAGGCAGAGCTGTAGTCAACAAAGAGCATCCTGATGTAAGAGGCGGTTTAGAAATTAGAGCAGTTTTTATATGTGCCCTCTGCACTTTTTTTTTTAGGGACTAAAAGTCAGAGTCCCTCCTGTGCCAGGACCTGGTCTTCCCAGGCAGTTTTCCGTCCCAGTACTAACAAGGCCCTTAAGGTGCGTTGAGTGGTGCTGAGCTCCGCTTCTGTAGGCCTCAGTCTCTCGCCTATTGAGGTTTTTCACCCACGTGACCAAGTCATGTGAGGCTGCCATTTTGGACGTCACGGCTCGAATCGGTTTGAACGCGAGGAAGGCGACAAACGAAAAACATAAGAAAAAGGAGCGAGATGCAGAAAACACCTTCACTATCCAGCGACGTAGGGCATTTACAGGGCAAGCAGAGGGAGAGGTATTTGCAAAAATTGAGGTTAGCAGGCTTAGAGAACGACATTTACCTGCTTCCACCAGGATTGTTCACTGACAGCTAAGGTTTGTTCACATTTTCATTTACTTTTGGTCCTCAGGATAAACAAAATGTTATTAAATGTCATTGAAATAACTTCTTAGTCTGTTGAGACATGGCCCGTTAAGTTTTTCCTTTACTGTATTTACTAGTTTACTGAGCTAGCGCGCTCTGGGGCAGGCTGGCGCTAGCTCCAGGGCAGGCTGGCGCCAGCCTGCCCTGGAGCTAGTGCCAGCCTGCGCCAGCCTGCTCCGGAGCTAGCGCCAGCCTGCCCCGGAGCTAGCGCCAGCCTGCGCCAGCCTGCCCCGGAGCTAGTGCCAGCCTGCGCCAGCCTGCCCCGGAGCTAGCGCCAGCCTGCGCCAGCCTGCCCCGGAGCGCGCTAGCTCAGTAAACTAGTAAATACAGTAAAGGAAAAACTTGAGACTGAAAGGTTTTAACAGTCATCCAAATGACTGAACGTAAACGTTGCTACAGTAACATACTAGGTACTATGTTGACATTAGCTAGCTTGACGTTCAAAATGGCGGACACCGGGGCGTCACGTGACCCTGTGACGTCAGGTGAAAAACCTCAATTATGCAGCTAAGGTTACAGTGGGGGGGGCGGTCCTCTGCTAACTGTGAGAGTTTGACTCCCCACTTGCATGTGTATTGTAGTGTGCCTCGCTAGATGGCAGTAGGTACCATTTTTATGATGGTCTTTGGTATGACTCGACTGCAAGTAGAACTCGGGCTCTCCTGGTCAAGAGACGGACATGCTAACCACTACGCCAACTTGCGGTATGAAAGTAAAACCAGCAGCCATAAATTAGATAATTTTTAATGTTTGGCTGCAGATCCTTTGCATGAAGTCTGGAATGCATAGACATCCAGCAGGTTTTGAAGCATTTATCTGAATGTGAGCAGATAATTTTGCATCTCATCTGTTCAAAGGATGTTGTTCTAGAACTGCATGATGTTTTTTAAAAAGATGTTTTTGGCAAACTCTTATCTGGTCTTCCTGTTTTGAGGCTTAGCAATTCATACTGAAAGTTCACAGCAGCAGAATCCAAATGCAAATGCCACAATTGAAGTCGAGTTTCACCTATAAGACAAAAGGTTTTTAAATGCCATAAGTAAATAAGGGACTAAAACCCACTTGACCATGGAACAGCAGAGACACGAATTGTTGAATTACTTTTGGTCCCTTAAAGAGGGGGGACCACATGCAAAAAAATATTGTAATTTCTACACAGTTCACATGATTTGGATGTCTACAGGGTGTTTAAATTTTTTTTTTTAATGTTATTTGAGATGTAAATATCCCAGAAACTGCATAGTCGAGGCAAATGAAACTGAACAGGCTTAATGTTGAGCAATATAAGATTTATTCCTCAATATTTGAATGAGAAATTCAAAGGTATGTGGATTCCATGAATGATTTCAAAAATGTTCAATATGCATGCCGCCTGAGATATGGCACTCTAACACACACAATGCCTTTTCCAGTGAATGGCATTTCAAGACTTAAAAAGATAAACGTTAAACATAAAATTTTGACCTGTTTCCACATAGTGTGCTGTTAAAATTTGAGGTCAACTGAGCAAGAATTGGCAAAGTTATTAGATTGTGAAATGATATCAATTTTTTTGAAACACCCTGTGTAATGTTATACACCTGCATGTCTCAGGATGCCACCACAAAATTCATACAAAAATGTTCAAAAATGGCCCTTTTTCAGGCAGACCTCATGGCTGTCTAAATTGCCTCTTTCATATGACTTGAACCTCGGTTCGTAATGTCTGGACTAAAGGTATTCATTCTGTTGAGCAGGTTTAGTCAAGGAAATTTGTGCAGTGTCACCATGTGGGAAACATTTTACAGGAAATCTTTCATGAGAAAGGCAGAGACTTGCATGGAGTCATTTTGGACAAAAATAGAAAGATGGCCTGGTGGTCCATCAAGCTAAGAACATGCACATTCAAGTGTAAAAGTTTTGCTGCAATTTATTTTATTTAGAGATTTTTTTCATCTCAGCACGGATAGCCTTCATCCCAAGCAAGGAAAGGTCTCTGCTGTGGAGGGGAAAGGTGAATGAGAAAAATTAGACGATTAAGATAAATCTGAAATGCCAGGCCACAATGACATCATCCTGGAAATATACTTTGCTCCTTTTTCTGTATGATATTCCAGTTCCCACTTTGCATAGCTTCAATAATGATCAGCCAGCCACCTTTAATAGGATGCCGCAGGCGGAACCGTCCCTCCCGAGAGCGCGAGCACAGGAGAAGAGCACGCGCACATCCCACGAACACTCCACGCCTCTCTCACGAGTACGGGCCCGCTCTCGCGCCTGGCTAGACTATCTAGCAAGATTCCTTTGTCTAATAAGCATTTTTCCGATTATTTAAAGAATCTAGATCTAAAATAGTCTTTCTTCTTCTCACCAGTTCTAAGACAAGAAATTGAAAATGAACTCCTAGCCTTGCCACAAAATAAGTCTTATGGTCTACACTCTTGTCCCGTTGACCTACTTAAAGCCTCGTGTCTCCTTATTAGTGATCACTTAGCTTATCTAATAAACTCCTTTATTAACACTGGATCATATCCCTCTAAACTAAAATTCTCTAAAATTATTCCTGTATTCAAATCAGATGACTCTGATCCAAGTAACTATAGACCAGTTGCATTACTTTGTCTTTAATAGAATCTTTGAGAAATTGAGTTATAATTGTTTAATTGCATTTATTGATAAAAATGACCTACTCTTTGAATTTCAATACGGCTTTAGAAAAAACTTCTCAACTCGGCATGCAATATTGGATATGATGAGCTCTATACAATCGAATATTGATGATAAATCCAAAAATATCGCACAAGAGGTTATCGAAAGCCTTTGACACTGTGGACCATAGTATATTGTTAAATAAGTTATACTGCTGTGGGTTCCGTGGAATAATTTATGACTGGTTTAGATCTTATTTAAGGGGTCATCCATAATTTTCATCATCATGAGTCTACAAAGAGTAGACTTTTGAGCAACCCCCCTCCATCCCCCCAAAAGTATACATTAGTGGACAAAAAAATTATGGATCTACGTGGAATAGGAGTTCAAAATAAAACCATGTCTTGTATTACTTTTTATTAAAATCGGATGACGGGACAATACAAAGATTCACAAGAGAAGAAAAGAAGACACAAGACGGGTCCAGAAGTTTTCATAGAAAGCAGGCGATTCATTTTACAGTCCCCCCAGGATTCCGAGGGCCTTTTTTGTGATTGTTGCGGGCTAAAATGTCTGATGTTGCGGGGGTTTTTCCAAAAAATTGCGATGAAAGTTGCGGTGTTTTTTAGGTTTTTGTTGCGATTACATTGCGGGAGGAAGTGAAAGTTGCGAGAAATTGTTGCGATTTTTCTCTTTTTGTGATTTTAAAATTGAGTGATATGTTAAATATTAAGTTATTACTGAAAAACTATTGATTAAAAAACAAAGACACTGAGAAATGGTCCTATAAACAACTTTACCAATATAAAAGATTACCAGGACTACAAAAATGCAGAAAAATAGGCTTTACTTATCCAAATGCACCTGTTGGTTCAAAAGTTAAAGTGCATAGAACCTCACAGCACAACATGAAGTTACCTTAAAATATAATATAAATGCCTCAGCTTTCATGTAAGAAAAAAAAAAACTATTAATACTAGTACTGTGTACAGGCAGTCTCTCCTGAAGACTAAATTAAACAATAATTATAAACTAATAAAATAAATGGCTCAGGCTTCATAGAAGAAAAAAAAACAATTTGAACAGAATCTCACAGTATGATGCTGAAGCTGCCTAAACAATGGAAAATAAAATACCATTTTGGCAAAAATGTTGGCGTCCATTAATTTATTGTATTAAGTAAAAAAAAATAAAGTGCGCACAGTCCTTCACTGTAAACATAACACACTTTCAGTAACAGAATTTAAGCCGACATAAACACTGACTCACACATGCAGTGTTGCCAGATACTGCTGACATTTTCCAGCCCAAAATATGTTCAAAACCCGCCAAAATGCACTTGAACCCCCCCCCAACTGGGTGGTAAACCGCCCAATCTGGCAACACTGGAAGTAAGGCTTCCTCCTCTCAGATGAATGCAGGAAACAGTAAGTGTTTAAAAACTGCTCGTACTCGTTTGAAGGAGTCTTGTGAATAGCAGTATTTGTTATTCACAAATTTGTAAATGCGGTCAAAATCTGGGTCAGCCATTGTTGTATTGAAGAAAGAAAGCGTGTAGAGCTAGCTGGCAACACCGATGTGGTGCGAAATTTTTAACATGGTGGCTGCCGATTCGCACATTGACGGATCATCATTTTTTCATTTTTAAAAAGTGTACACCTGGTCATTAAGCCCCTCCCCCCCCACGTACGGTTTGTACGCTCGTGATAATGATGAAAATTATGGATGACCCCTAAGCGGTAGAACTCGAACTACATCTATTGGTTTCAGTATCTCAAATAAAAAACAAATGACTTGTGGTGTACCACAAGGTTCAGTTCTTGGACCTTTACTATTCTTACTCTATATAAATGACATCTCAAATGCCTCCAGTATCCTTAAGCTTCACCTCTTTGCTGACGATACTAACATTTTATATGCTAATAAACCTATTAAAGTACTTGAAAGTGTGGTAAATAAAGAGCTAACAAAACTTCATGAATGGTTTACAGTTAATAAGCTAACTCTTAATCTAAAAAAAAATCAATTTTGTAATTTTTTTTTTTCTCACGATCAAAGTATCTTCACCCCTCCTAGAACTGCCACCTTATTGTGGTGGAGGGGTTTGTGTGCTTGAATGATCCTAGGAGCTATGTTGTCGGGGGCATTATGCCCCTGTTAGGGTTTCCCAAGGCAGACAGGTCCTAGGTGACAGGCCAGACCAAGAGCAGTTCACCAAAAAAACCCCTATGGAGAAAAAATCCAGGACCGTGACGTCGCCCGGTAGGACGCAGCCGGGGCCCCACCCTGGAGCCAGGCCTGGGGTTGGGGCTCGTATGCGAGCGCTTGGTGGTCGGGCCTTTGCCCATGGGGCCCGGCCGGGCTCAGCTCGAAGAGGCGACGTGGGCCCGACCTCCTGTGGGTTCACCACCCACAGAGGTAGCAGTAGGGGTTTGGTGCAGTGTGGATTGGGTGGCAGTCGAAGGCAGGGGCCTCGACGACCTGATCCCCGGACACAGCGGCTGGCTGTTGGGACATGGAATGTCACTTCGCTGGGGGGGAAGGAGCCTGAGCTTGTGCGGGAGGTTGAGAGGTACCGGCTAGAGATAGTCGGGCTCACCTCCACGCACAGCTTGGGCTCTGGAACCCAGCTCCTCGAGAGGGGCTGGACTTTCCACTTCTCTGGAGTCGCCCGTGGTGAGCGGCGGCGGGCTGGTGTGGGCTTCCTTATAGCTCCCCAGCTCAGCCGCCATGTGTTGGAGTTTACCCCAGTGAACGAGAGGGTCGCCTCTCTGCGCCTTCGGATTGGGGAGAGGGCTCTTGCTGTTGTTTGTGCCTACGGGCCAAATAGCAGTATAGAGTATCCGGCCTTCTTGGAGTCCCTGGGAGAGGTACTGAGGGGTGCTCAGACTGGGGACTCCATTGTGCTACTGGGGGACTTCAATGCTCACGTGGGCGATGACAGTGACACCTGGAGGGGCGTGGTTGGGAGGAACGGCCTCCCCGATCTGAACCCGAGTGGTGTTTTGTTATTGGACTTCTGTGCTAGTCACAGTTTGTCCATAACGAACACCATGTTCGAGCATAGGGGTGTCCATAAGTGCACGTGGCACCAGGACACCTTAGGTCGGAGGTCGATGATCGACTTTGTAGTCGTGTCATCTGATCTCCGACCCTATGTCTTGGACACTCGGGTGAAGAGAGGGGCTGAGTTGTCAACTGATCACCACCTGGTGGTGAGTTGGATCCGCTGGCGGAGGAGGAAGCTGGACAGACCTGGCAGGCCCAAACGTATGGTGAGGGTCTGCTGGGAACGTCTGGCCGAGCACTCTGTTGGGGAGGTCTTTAACTCCCACCTCCGGGAGAGCTTTTCCCAGCTTCCGAGGGAGGCGGGGGACATTGAGTCTGAGTGGACCATGTTCTCTACCTCCATTGTGGACGCAGCTGTTCGGAGCTGTGGCCGCAAGGTCTCCGGTGCCTGTCGTGGCGGCAATCCCCGAACCCGGTGGTGGACACCGGAAGTAAGGGATGCCGTCAAGCTGAAGAAGGAGTCCTATCGGGCCATGTTGACCTCCGGGACTCCTGAGGCAGCCGACGGGTATCGGCAGGCCAGGCGTGCTGCAGCTCGGGCAGTTGCGGAGGCAAAAACTCGGAACTGGGAGGAGTTCGGGGAGGCCATGGAGAAGGACTATCGGTCGGCCTCGAAGAAATTCTGGCAAACCGTCCGGCGCCTCAGGAGGGGGAAGCAGTACTCTGCCAACACTGTTTACAGTGCGGGTGGGGAGCTGTTGACCTCGACTGGGGACATTGTCGGGCGGTGGAAGGAATACTTTGAGGATCTCCTCAATCCCACCGTCATGTCTTCCACTGAGGAGACTGAGGCTGATGACTCAGAGGTGGACTCGTCCATTACCCAAGCCGAAGTCACTGAGGTGGTTTGCAAGCTCCACGGTGGCAAGGCACCGGGGGTGGATGAGATCCGCCCTGAGTATCTCAAGTCTCTGGATGTTGTGGGGCTGTCTTGGTTGACACGCCTCTGCAACATCGCGTGGCGGTCGGGGACAGTGCCTCTGGAGTGGCAGACTGGGGTGGTGGTCCCTCTTTTTAAGAAAGGGGACCGGAGAGTGTGCTCCAATTATAGGGGAATCACACTTCTCAGCCTCCCAGGGAAAGTTTACTCCAGGGTACTGGAGAGGAGAATTCGACCGATAGTCGAACCTCGGATCCAGGAGGAACAATGCGGTTTTCGTCCTGGTCGCGGAACACTGGACCAGCTCTATACCCTTCATAGGGTGCTCGAGGGTTCATGGGAGTTTGCCCAACCAGTCCACATGTGCTTTGTGGATCTGGAGAAGGCATTCGACCGTGTCCCCCGTGGTATTCTGTGGGGGGTGCTTCGGGAGTATGGGGTTCGGGGCTCTTTGCTAAGGGCTGTCCGGTCCCTGTACGAACGGAGCAGGAGTCTGGTTCGCATTGCCGGCAGTAAGTCAGACCTGTTCCCAGTGCATGTTGGACTCCGTCAGGGCTGCCCTTTGTCACCGGTTCTGTTCATAATTTTTATGGACAGAATTTCTAGGCGCAGCCAGGGGCCGGAAGGAATCCTGTTTGGGAACCACAGGATTTCATCTCTGCTTTTTGCGGATGATGTTGTCCTGTTGGCTTCTTCAAACCAGGACCTTCAGCATGCACTGGGGCGGTTTGCAGTCGAGTGTGAAGCGGCTGGGATGAGAATCAGCACCTCCAAGTCCGAGGCCATGGTTCTCGACCGGAAAAGGGTGGCTTGCCCTCTCCAGGTTGGTGGAGAAGTCCTGCCTCAAGTGGAGGAGTTTAAGTATCTCGGGATCTTGTTCACGAGTGAGGGAAGGATGAAGCGTGAGATCGACAGGCGGATCGGTGCAGCCTCCGCAGTGATGCGGTCGCTTCACCGGTCCGTCGTGGTGAAGAAGGAGCTGAGCCAAAAGGTGAAGCTCTCAATTTACCGGTCGATCTACGTTCCGACTCTCACCTATGGTCATGAGCTTTGGGTAATGACAGAAAGAACAAGATCGCGGATACAAGCGGCTGAAATGAGTTTCCTTCGCAAGGTGGCTGGGCGCTCCCTTAGAGATAGGGTGAGAAGCACAGTCACTCGGGAGGAGCTCGGAGTAGAGCCGCTGCTCCTCCACATCGAGAGGAACCAGCTGAGGTGGCTCGGGCATCTTTTTCGGATGCCTCCTGGACGCCTCCCTGGGGAGGTGTTCCAGGCATGTCCCCCCGGGAGGAGGCCCCGGGGAAGACCCAGGACACGCTGGAGGGACTATGTCTCTCGGCTGGCCTGGGAACGCCTCGGTGTTCTTCCCGAGGAGCTGGCCGAGGTGTCTGGGGAAAGGGAAGTTTGGGCTTCCATGCTTAGACTGCTGCCTCCGCGACCCGGTCCTGGATAAGCGGAAGAAGACGAGACGAGACGAGACGAAAGTATCTTCAATTAATATTAAAATATTTAACACTCAAAACGAATTTGTTTCACTTGAACGTAAAAAGTATGTCAAATATTTGGGTTTAATAATCGATGACAATCTTTCTTGGAAGCCTCATATAGATTTTATTTGCAACAAAATAAGCAAGGCTGTCGGCCTTTTGGCCAAGCTTAGACATTTTATTCCACTACATACCCTTATGACGACATTATATCACTCTCTGATTCAACCTTATTTAACATATGGTCTTAGTTCTTGGGGACAGGCTCGTAAAACTCATAAATAAAAGTATTAAACCTACAAAAACGAGCTTTAAGATTAATCCACTTTGTTAATAAAGTGCCCTTCCATTGTTTTCCAAAACCAATATTCTACCAGTGAATCTTTTCTATGAATGTATTTCTAAATTAATGTACGACGTTGTTAATCAAAGTGCACCCTCAAACATTTGTAAATTATTTTCTTCTATTTCTACTATCCATTCTTATAACACTTGGTCTTCTTACTCCAAGAACTTATATACTCGGTATTCTCGTACAAATCTACAAAAGAACTCATTTTCCCGTGTTGGTGTTAGGGTATGGAACCAGATTCCAACTTCTATAAGATCTTCATCTAAATTGTTCAAAAAAAAAAGTCAGACACCACCTTTTTTCCGATTTAAGTAGATATGGATATGATGTTGACATCTCCAAACTCCTTCTTTCTACATGACTTTATTTCTATATATAATTAAGAGCTATATATATTTTTATCTTAGTTTTGACTTTAAATATTATTTAATACCATGCATGAATTATTATCAGTATGACAAGTGTATCTCTCTCTCTCTCTCTCTCTCTCTCTCTCTCTCTCTCGTATATATAAAATCAACACAGTGTTTGAAATACCTGTCTGCATTTTGCAGAATGATTTTCAAGATTGCAGAAGAAAAATTAAACAACCTGCAATTTTGCAGAATGAAAAAATCAGGCTCGGGATTCAATGGTTTTCAATTTAGCAAACTAGCGGCGCTGTAAATAAACTGAAACCTGCGCCGCGCGAACCTGATGGCGTTTTCCAGGTCAAAGTTGAGCAATATTTACGTAATACCGAAGAAAGGCAACGACAACCAAATAAGAGCAGTTACCATTTTCCGATGTGAGATTTCGTCACTTTTAATACCCGCCGGGAGGACCCGACAACTACCTCGGCAGCGTTCGGCAGTTTCCGCCATGCATCTCCCAGAATTCAGTGCGGCACAACAAACATGGCTCCCAAGAAGAGGATTGTTTCTTCGGGGCAAGAGTCCGACAAAAATGGCAAGAAAACAAGGACGATTTTGTCGTATCTCGGCAAAACCGGCAGCCAGCGTGATTCCAACAACAGTGACAAATTGCATGTCCGCGAGGGTGATGAAGATGGTCGCTGTTATAGTGATGTGTGTATATATATTTATGTAAATTGTATAGGGTTCAGTGTTCTCCACTATCTGAAGTTATAGCTCGGCGGTTGTATTGAGCGGCCGTCGCCGGGGGGTTCGCGAGGGGTGTGTCCCCCCTTGCACCAGAAAATTTTGAAATAAGAAACCCCTCAGATGCCATTTCCTGGCATCTAAGTTGCATGTTATTTATTTCACAAGTAGCTGCTTTTGTGCAAAATCTTCTGACACTGGGAGCCGACTTTACATTTATTTTGTCACTCCGTTACTGAAATGTTTATTGAATAGAATATCTTTGTTTTTAGTTGAATTCTACACAAAATTACTTTTCATTTGATGTGCAGTATGTGTTTTTTCTTTCCATCGTACTCCTCTTGGAGATCTGAGGCAATCGGAGCCACTTAACTGGCACGCACTCCTCTGTCGCCGCACTACACATGCGTAGTGACAAGTGAGCAAGCAAGCAAGCGTTAAGGGCCTCTGTTGAACCTATTGTAAAGTAAAGCGCATCAACAATCTGTGATCAGAGAATTACTGTGGCGTTTGTATTGGCGTGGTTTTTTTACTTTGAAGTAAACTTTTTTTTTTTTTTTTTTTTTTTTTTTTTTAGGCCCAATTCTAATTTCTACCCCTCCCCCTTCCCCTTGGCCCTTCCCCTTGAAACTGAGCTACAAGGGATAGGGCTTGAAATTCAACCCTTACGTATTGGGATAGCCCTTCAACGATCGCATACGTCATCGCGTACCTCCGTCAGCGTTTACGTTAGCAAAACGCGACCAAATGCGTCATTGGCTGCGACCAGCCGCTACAGTCAGAGCCAGAGGCAAAACCAGAAATCTCTGCTGGCAGGGTGTGATTTGTTAACTAACACCACTGAATGGGATATCTTTGGCGCTTTGTGCACCACATCCGACAGAATGAGGTGTCAGAACACTCATGTAAACAATAAAAGCGAGAATAACAGAACAAAACGTACGCAGTCAAGCAACCAAAAACAATACTCACTCCCAAAGCTTTTTAGCAGCAGCTTGGATTTCAGAAATCGCTGCTCATTCTCAGCTCGAAAGCGAATCAAGCGGCGTATTTCCTCTGGATAACAACTTAAAACACGTAAATAATGGAGAAAATACATTTATGACAATCTTTCGCCGCGGGAACCGCCATCTTTCTGAAATCCGCATGGCATTGTGGGAAATCACTCAAACCCCTTCGTTCGGAGTCAGCTCCAGGAAAATCTCCGTTTGGAGGGGTACAGAAGCCCTACCCCTTCCCCTACCCCTCCGCGTTAACTGGGATTGGGATACCCCTACCCCTTCACGTGAACGCGCAAAATGGAGGGGAAGGGCCAAGGGGTTGGTCCAAGGGGTGAAATGGGATTCGGCCTTTGACTGGGCGGCCAAAAATTAAGGCTCGGCGTCGCATTTATGAGTCGGTGGTAATAGCTCTTCTAGCCGTTATGACTCAGCGGGCCGCCGAGTCATTTACGATAGTGGAGAACACTGGGTTTGTATATATTGTATTGTTGAATCATGCAAAATTATACTGATATTATATCCCTTTTGAAGACAGCAACAGTATTTTACCTTTTATACTTTTGAATATTTTGTTTTCTCACACCAAGCTACACTAATACATGTTTTGTGTGCATGTTCTATTTATTTTTTTTTACTAGTGCTGTGTTGCCTGTGGTGCAGACGAGCACAAAGTAAAACAGTTGCCCTGTAAGACAAAGCTCATCGGTTCAGTTCTGTAGCTCTCAGTTCTGCCATGATTTTTTTTTTTAACCAATATTTTATTCATTTTTAAACAAACACAGAAGAGAACAAACATGACAGCAGAAGCAAGTAAAAACAACACATAGACTGAATGACATGAAAAAAACAGGCAAAAATAAACTAAAATTACATTAAAAAAATTATATATTAAAAAAATTATATTAAAAATACAGGTAGAAATAGAACAAACAATAATAGCAATACTATAACGGACCTTTCATGGAAAGTTCTAAGAGAATTTACAGTTTAGACATTATACATGGAACAGGGACTGTGCAGCCATATCAATAAAACAAAATCAACACCTGAGAAAGACCATTAGGGAGATACAGAGGTGCAAGGGGGGCGCCAATCCACATTGCAGCGGCCTCTACGTACTAAGCCCATGTTTACATTAGACCGTATCAGCGGATCATCAGATTAACATTTTTAAAACGATTAGCGTGCACACAGCAACACCAATACACGATTTGCGTGCACACAGCAACGCCAATACACGGATACGCTCGGCTCCGCAGGCATCCTGTGCTCCAAATCACTCCGCCCTGAACAGCGAGTGCCCTCTGGAGGGTGCGCACTCCGGCCCTGCGCAGCTCACACAGCGCGCGAGTGAAGTGCACGAGCAATGATTCGGGACTGAGCCGCTGTGTGTGTGATCCCAGCGCATATCACTTACCACTTGCGAGTGGAAGGATGGCAAGCCTAAAGACAATCATAACTACACAATGGGCAGTATTTGCATCAGTATTTGCAGTATTTTCATACTTTTATACTCTTTAATGAAAGGTGATACAAGGCGGAAGTCCGCGCCGTTTTTCAGCAGTCGCGTCACATGACCAACGCCAGCGAATCAGGAAGGTGGATGTCACAGTGACGTTGTTCAATGCCGACGCCAGCTAGAGCTCAGCACAGCGTATCCGCGTATTCTCAATGTTTACACAGCACCGGAGCTGACACGATCTGGATTGAATACGTGGACCCTGGCGGATTCCTGTTTCCAGGCGGTTTAATGTAAACGGACAGTGCATCCACGAAGAAAACGAGACAGATACAGTCTAATGTAAACTTGGCCTAAGTCTGCTACATCACCCGGTAGGTGGTTCAAGAAGGGAGCCCACAACTTATCAAAATAACTCTCGTTCCCCTTTAAAACTGAGCTCAGACGCTCCATTGGCAGAACTTTAAATATTTCTCCATACCACTGGTTAACAGGTGGAGGTCTGGGCTTGATCCACTGAAATAAAATGCATCTCCTAGCTAAAAGAAGTAACTTGTACAGGAGTTTTTGCTGGACACTTGACAAAGAGAGTCCCTCCCTTGAGAGATTAAGTAGAAAAAAACCAGGATCAATTTGTCTGTTCATAGCAAAAATTAAGTTGATTTCCTGTGAGACTTTTTTTTTTTTCCCAAAATTTAAATATTAAAGGGCAGCGCCAGATGCAATGTATGTAAGACCCAACCTCCCGCTTGCATTTACTACACAGGGGAGAAGTTTCAGGATAGAAAGAGTTCAAGGACTGGGGTGTGCGTTGTAATCTATGAAGGATCCTATACTAGCTCTCAGTTAGTCTATTACATAAAAAGATCTTGCCTATTGATGCTATTGCATCTGACCAAGCTTCCTCCCCAAACTGACTTGCCAAGTCCCTGTGCCATAAACCTTTAATTTTATCAATATTACATAGATTGAGGGACTGTAATTTCCTATAAAAATGGGAAATAATTTTATGTTGACATTGTAACAAAAGTAAGTCAATAGCTGAGAATATTGGCTGGGCTTCGGTGAGACCTAGGCTATAAATAAAATGTCTGACCTGGAGATAGCTGTAAAAATGTTGAGATGGAACACCAAATTTGGCCCTTATTTGTTCAAAAGACAACAGTTCATCCCTCTTGAACAAATCTCCAACAATTTTAATGCCATGATCATACCAGCACTGGAATATATTTGTATCAAGTCCTGGGGGAAAGGCCTTATTCTGAATAATAGGGTGAAGAGCTGGTGAGGGACATTTACTTTGAGTGGGCTTAACAATCGTCTCCCATGTTCTAATTGTGTTCATCATAATGGGACTGTCTTTTACCTTGACAAGGAGCAAAGACTTCTCATTAACAACGAGGCTAAGTGGAGACAACAAGGGGCAGTGCCAAGCATCGATGTGGGTTTCCTGTGTAGGATCCATAAAATGTTTCAGCCACCCAAACACTGTACGCATATGACATGCCCAATTATAAAGTTTAAAGTCAGGCAATGAAAGACCCCCACTCTCCCTGGGAAGCCGTAACGCCCTCAAACTGAGATGCGGTTTCTTCCCATGCCAGATAAATTTCGAAATAGCTTTATCAATATCAGAGAAACCAGAATTATTTATCTTCAGAGGGAGCATCTGCATAGGGTACAGGATTCTCGGAAGAACATTCATTTTAATTAAACTCACTCTACCCATCCAGGAGAGGGGGAGGTCAAACCACCTGAGCAAGTCACTTTTAACTGAAGACGAAACGGGGAGAAAATTTAACTTGGACAGGTTGTTTAGGTTGGCAGAGATCTTAACACCTAAATATGTGAAACCAGAATCAGACCATTTAAAGGGAAAATTGGGTGTTTCATCCCTATCCCCAAAGTCGCCCAACGGCAGCACTTCAGATTTGTCAAAATTAACTTTATAATCTGAGAACTTGCCAAATAATTGTATAGTGGAGATGAGGGCTGGAACAGACGATTCCGGCTGAGTCAAAAAGAGAATAACATCATCTGCATAAAGTGCTAGTTTATGAACCGTTCCACAGAGACTGACACCAAAAATGTTATCTGCACACCTTATTGCCTCAGCTAATGGCTCGATGGCCAGAGCAAATAGCAGAGGGGACAGGGGGCAGCCCTACCTCGTGCCTCGACCAAGATGAAAGTCCTCAGAGGCGATGCCATTAACCAGCACTCTTGCCATGGGGGCGCTATAGAGCAGCCTAACCCACTTAATAAATTCAGGCCCAAGTCCAAACTTCTGAAGAACTTCAAACAAATATTCAAATTCCACTCTATCAAATGCTTTAGCTGCATCTAAAGCTACACACAAAATTCTCTTGAGTACAGTTTGCATATTGAATCACATTAAGAAGGCGCCTAACATTAGTGTGTGAAAGCCTGTTCCTGATAAAACCTGTCTGATCAGGCTTAATGAGAGCTGGAAGCTGAACCTCCAGTCTCCTGGCAAGGAGTTTAGATAACAATTTACAGTCAACCCCGATCAGGCTTATTGGCCTATATGATGAGCATCAGTCTGAGGGTTTGCCCTTCTTTAAAATAAGCGATATATTGGCCAAATTGAGTGTTGGTGGTAACGTGCCATGTTCAAAGGACTCTGTATACATTATGGTAAGTGGCTCCACCACCAACTTGGCCATTTTCTTATAAAATTCTGGGCAGAATCCATCGGGACCTGGAGCTTTCCCACCCGGTAAAGATTTAATTGTTTCAAAAACCTCCTCTTTAGTGATCGGATAGCAAAGAAGGTCCCTGCTTTCAGCTGACAGTGTTGGGAGATCTATATGGTTCAAAAATCTGGCCTGGTCCCCAGTGTCACTCAGGCTTTCTGGAGAGTACAAATTTTGATAAAAAACATTTTCATGATATTAACCAGATGTTTATTTTCAAAAAATTTAACTCTATCATCTTTTAATGATGGGATGACATTAGATTCAACCCTGCCCCTTGCCAGACGAGCCAGGAGTCTCCCTGGTTCATTCATTCATTCATTCATTCATTATCTGTAGCCGCTTTATCCTTCTACAGGGTCGCAGGCAAGCTGGAGCCTATCCCAGCTGACTACGGGCGAAAGGCGGGGTACACCCTGGACAAGTCGCCAGGTCATCACAGGGCTGACACATAGACACAGACAACCATTCACACTCACATTCACACCTACGGTCAATTTAGAGTCACCAGTTAACCTAACCTGCATGTCTTTGGACTGTGGGGGAAACCGGAGCACCCGGAGGAAACCCACGCGGACACGGGGAGAACATGCAAACTCCGCACAGAAAGGCCCTCGCCGGCCCCGGGGCTCGAACCCAGGACCTTCTTGCTGTGAGGCGACAGCGCTAACCACTACACCACCGTGCCGCCCCCTGGTTTATTAGCAGACTCAAATAATCGGTGCCTAGCATAAAAAAATTGCGGTTTCTGCTTTTTGCGTAAGAAGGTTGTCAAGGGCAGAACGGGTTGCATCCAGCTTCAGCCGAGATGATTTAGAGAGGGACTGTTTAAATTCCCTTTCTAAAACAGAAATTTGGGATTCAAGCTCTAATTGTTGTCTCAGCGTTTCTTTCCTTTTAGCTGAGGTGTAAGATATAATAACTCCCCCTGTATAGGCTTTCGCTGCCTCCCATAATATAGATGCAGAAACCTCAGGTGTATCGTTTGTAGAGAAAAAGAACGCCAGTTGTTGTTCTAACATAGATACAAAGGTGGGATTACTAAGTAAAGAGGGGCTGAGCCGCCAGTGACGTGCGGCAGGATCATAACAAGGGGGTGTAAGTTCCAGACCAACAAGAGAATGATCAGAAATTGCCATAGTTTTTATACTACATGTTCTAACTCTATCCAATGCTTGTCTTGAGGTAAGAAAATAATCAATCCTTGAAAATGAATTATGTGGACGGGAAAAAAATGTGAAGTCCTTCATTTTTGGGTTCAATATTCTCCAAGCGTCAAATAGATTTAAATCACAACATAGCGCCTTGGTAGCTACTGCCAATCTAGATGGACGTGTGGATTTCACGGGACACTGGTCCAGCTCTGGCTCCAGACAGGCATTTAGGTCCCCGCCCAGGACTATGAGCGGTGATGTACTAGAAGACAAATCAGCCATCAATTTGGAATAGAAAGAAGCCTCAAATGTATTGGGGGAATATATGCACCCCAGAATAAGCCTTTCCCCATATAAGAAACCTGAAATTATTACACATCTTCCTTCGTGATCCTTTGTACATTTTTCAAGTGTAAAAGGCAGCCTTTTATGAAGCAAGATCGCCACCCCTCTACTTTTGGAATTAAAAGAATAGAAAACTTGACCCACTCAGTCTCTTCTTAATTTCACATGTTCAAGGTCACTTAAGTGGGTCTCTTGTATAAAAGCTATCTGGGCTGCTTCCTTTTTGAGAGATGAGAGAATTTTACATTTTTTAACTACATTATTAATTCCCTTTACATTCCATGTAATACATTTAGTGACCCTCATCTTAAGGGTGTATTTCCCATGTACATGAATATTGGTGTCCACAAAAACCTGTAGCTCTTAGGTACTGAAAAGAACAGAAAAGAAAATAAAGCTGTCATGAGAAAAGAGGTCGTCCCCAAACGACGACCGCACACTAAAAGGAACCAAAACCCACCCAAAACAGAAAAACAAACTCAAAAGTGACCAGTAGGTCTCTAATACCCATGGGGTCTTACAAGGGGACGTGATGCTAAAGGGGGCCATCACTATAGAGAGGGCACGAGAGAAAAAAGAACACACAATCCTCCCCCTCCAAAAAAAAAAAGACCCCCGCTCCAATCCCAATTTGGCAACAATATAATTAGATAGCACCTGAACAAATCTGGGCAAAATTCAGTAGTGTCGGCTCCTCTGTCAGACGCGGAGTCATGTGCTTAAAATTATATTAACTCTCTAACTATTCGGTGTATGATAAAGCAACCACCAAGGATGTAAACAAGAAAAACAGAGGAGCACAGAGATCAAATCAGAGTTTTAACGAAACCAACATTGTAATAAAGAAGTTCCATAGCCTTCAGCTGAGCTAAGCTTGGTCTAAATGAAGTCCTGGCAGAAAAACACCACATAATGGAGAGATTCTCACTACAAAAAGTCTATAGGTGTAAGTCTAGAGCTGGCACGACCATTTCTTATGGCGTGTTTATATCCATACCTCACCGACAGTGTGGTCAGTCAAGCACGGCCAGAAAACGACGAGCCTCCTCTGCGTCGTTGAAGCTGCGCTCCGTCCTGTTATGCTGTATCACAAGCCTGGCCAGAAACCGCATCATGAATCTAATGTCCTTGTCTATAAGCTTTCGAACCACATCATTATAAGAGCGACGCTTCAGCCGAACCGCGCTGGACAGGTCCTGATGGATGAAGATGCTCGACCCCAACCCCCCCCCATGTTTCAGGTTTTTCGCCTTTCTTGCAGCAGCTAAGATCCGAGGCTTGTCCTGGGAGTTGTGAAGTTTGATAATCACCGGTCTGGGTCGGTCACTCTTTGGTCCGGCGGCCCGATGCGCGCGGTCCATCTTTATGCGGCCCTTTGCGGCGGACAAACTGAGCAACTTTGGTAGCCAGGATTCAAAGAACTGCAGAGGGTTTTCACCCTCTGTGCCTTCCTTCAAATTTAAGATCCGTATATTATCGCGTCTGCTACAGTTCTCCGTGGCGTCTGTCCGCTCGGCCATGGTCACCTGCCTGACCTCCACCTGCGATAGACGGAGCTTGAGGGTAGCGACCTGATCCTCCACGGCAGAGATCCGCTGTTCAGCTTCAGTGATGCGTTTAGCCTGACCTTCCAGGCTGCCGGCGATTTTTGTCCAAAGTGTCGGTTAGTTTTGAAAACTTCTGTTCCATAATTTCACTTATGTTTTGAGTAACTTTTCACACCAGCTCGGACATGTCCATGCTGCTAGCTGCCGGAGAGGAAGTAGCCGCCATACTAGGCTGCGGCGGGTGATCCGTAATCTTCAGCTGGGTTGTTTGCCTCAAATTAGCCGGTCTTTCTCTCGGAGACTGACTGCCAGGTTTATTTGCCATGTTATAAAATCGTTAAAGTAGTGTCAGGTTGGTATAAGGTGCTTTTAGGCTGAAAAATATCGGGACCAGAGCGGGAGCTCCGTGAAGACACAGCCTTCAGCCAACCATCGTCACGTGACCCCTGCCATGATTAGTTTGTACCCAGTTCTCTGTTGTTAGTTTAGAGCAGTGAAGCCCCTGCAGTAGTTCTCAGTTCAGTTCATGACCTTGCACTTTAGAAGCCAGGCAAACACAATGAACCCAAACGTCTTTCCATTTGCCAGTTGGGTTTTATTCCTGAATGGCATCAATTCTTTGCATCATCGTAAGCTGTAACAGAGTGTAGAATTGAAACTTTGCTTTCAATTTAAAACTACAGGTTGCAGATGCAAACACTGTGAATGAATGAAGTACATTCTGGGTAACAGTCTATTGTTCAAACTAGAAACTTAGGCCCAATCCCAATTCTAATTTCTACCCCTTCCCCTCCCCCTTCCCCTTGGCCCTTCCCCTTGAAACTGAGCTACAAGGGATAGGGCTTGAAATTCAACCCCTACGTATTGGGATAGCCCTTCAACGATCGCATACGTCATCGCGTACCTCCGTCAGCGTTTACGTTAGCAAAACGCGACCAAATGCGTCATTGGCTGCGACCAGCCGCTACAGTCAGAGCCAGAGGCAGAACCAGAAATCTCTGCTGGCAGGGTGTGATTTGTTAACTAACACCACTGAATGGGATATCTTTGGCGCTTCGTGCACCACATCCGACAGAATGAGGTGTCAGAACACTCATGTAAACAATAAAAGCGAGAATAACAGAACAAAACGTACACAGTCAAGCAACCGAAAACAATACTCACTCCCAAAGCTTTTTAGCAGCAGCTTGGATTTCAGAAATCGCTGCTCATTCTCAGCTCGAAAGCGAATCAAGCGGCGTATTTCCTCTGGATAACAACTTAAAACACGTAAATAATGGAGAAAATACATTTATGACAATCTTTCGCCGCGGTAACCGCCATCTTTCTGAAATCCGCATGAAATCTCGCTGAAATCCGCATGGCATTGTGGGAAATCACTCAAACCCCTTCGTTCGGAGTCAGCTCCAGGAAAATCTCCGTTTGGAGGGGTACAGAAGCCCTTCCCCTACCCCTCCGCGTTAACTGGGATTGGGATACCCCTACCCCTTCACGTGAACGCGCAAAATGGAGGGGAAGGGCCAAGGGGTGAAATGGGATTCGGCCTTAATCTTGACAAAATGTAACATGAAAATGAATGTTTTTGTTTCTTGAAGAACAGTTGTGTTCTATTTTTTATTGTGGTGATGCCTTTATTAGTATGTTGTGTGGAAGGATAATGTGTGGGTGTGATGACTAGTACATTTATGAATTAGTTGGTATACTTCAAGTTGTAGTAGCCCGTAGTGTCAGGGCGAGGGGGATGAAAGACCTGTGGAGGGATCATGGAATGATAACTTTGCTGCAGAGAAGGATCTGTGAAGACTGAAATTAAAAATAGAGTGAGAGAATAAAGAATTACAGTAATGCTATGAGTTGTAAAGCTAGATATGATATAAATATAGGCATTATTAGGTTGAGAAGGGTGTAGTATGGAGGCTTGTGTATTTGCAGAAAATATTTCCAAATTGCAGAACAAAAGTATTTCGACAACTGATGTATTTTTTTTTTCAATGTTGTTGAATATTACTGTACCTTTTATATCGAATAACAAGTATTGTCTCCTCTTTTTTCTTTTTGTTACCAAATAGTTGTTAATTTGTCAAGTATGTTTTATCTTTTCATACATATTTAAGTATTATATTCATATAAAATATATTTTTCTTTGTAAACATGAGTCTGCCTTGATTAGCAGTGCGCTATTTGCAGACTCGTGTAGTCTATTATATGTTTATATGTAATTGAAATAAAAGATTGAGTGATTGATTTAATAGTGGCTTGGTTTTCTGGAATGTTTCAGCAGCTTTGCTTTGTAGGGGCAGAAACGTAAACTGTGTGAGGATGGGAGAAGTTGGAGTGTAGGTGTGGCAGTTAAACAGGCTTGAGAATGATTTGATTGATTGATTGATTGATTGTTGGAGTTACATGTGGAAGGACCGGTTTGGGCCTTAAGGTAAGGGCAGTCATTAAGCTGGTTTAGTAAGAAGTGCATACAGAGGCACAGTAAATAAATGGTATGGCAAGGACAAGATGAACATGAAGATTACATGTTCAGAATTCTAGAAGGTCGATACCCAGTACAAGTTCTTCAGTGATCAGTAATGGAACCCCAGATCTATCTAATCACCTTCCCTAGAAGCAGCATGCTAAGAATGTCAGAACAAATCTTTAGTAGGTGCCTCAAATGAAGACCCACATGTTGGTGTCGCAACCACGTGCTGAAGATGATCTCGTCATATTTGTCAACGTTCGAAGAGGCCACAGCTTAAAACAGGCTGCTGTGTAAGGAATAAAGCAATCCTGGAAGTGCTGTTACAGGAAAATAATCAGCAGGGTGGTGTGCAGTGATCCACATGAAATGAAGTTACTGTTACCATCCCAAGGTTGATCATTTACCTGTAATAGCAAGTGTTTTTCTCTTATACCATGCAGTTGTTTTTATCTATTAAAGAAGGATTTTTTTTATCATTTTGTTACATTTCATTATCCCTTACATTATAGCAGCTATTAATACTCACCCTCACCGGCCTTGATTATCTCCCTTGAAGCTAATGAGACAAAAATTATGGCAGAATTTGTAAAATAAGAAACCATAAAGTGTAAACTCCTCTCTCCTGAAGATGTCCGAAAACTTAGTTACAGCTTTACCGCTGACTGTTACAAAGCACTGTCAATGGAGGCGTTAAATGATCTTGCAGGAAACTTCCACAGATAAATGATTGCACGTTTTATGTTTATGTAGAGCATCTACCATACGCATCCCTGTGAACGAGCGGTTACTGTAGAAATAATGACATTAGAACGAGTGTATTTAATATAAACCTGTGATGTGCCACTGCACTACTGTCAGAATCTCTGTTATAGAATATTAATCAGCACCTTATGACTAATCAGAATTCAACAGTATTGGGGTTTAATTAACGATAGATGATCTTATCAGATGGTTAAAACTGTATTCTGGTAAAAAACAGTTGGAGGAGGCCACTAAGAGGAAGTGAGCAAAGTATGTAGAAGGCATGTCTCTTTCACACAGTAATGGAGATTAAATGGGAATGGTTGTGTGAATGCAAGATTAATGTCAATTTACAGGAACAAGACATTAAAGAGCAATTTCAGACGAAATAAGGCATAAAAATTAAGTTTTTCAAACCCTAGTGAGTTTTCCACTTTGGTGTCCCCCTTGAACATTTTCAAATGGTGCTCTGAGGACAAATTGTGGTTATGCACATGCTGTCGTACATGGATGACTACACTGCAATGTACATAGATGACTACATGACGTTTGTACACAGACAACTACACTGCATATCCCAGTGACGACTACACCATTTTGTACACTGCATCGTACTCCAAATCATACACGGACGACAACACTGCGTCATACACGGATAACTACACGGTGTTGTACACTGAATTGTACACGGATGACTGAACCACATTGTACAGCGCGACATACACTGCATCATATTCTACGTCATACACAGATGAGTACACTGCGTCGTACACTGTGTCGTACACCGACAACTACACCATGTCATACACTGCATCGTACTCCTGTTCATATACGGATGACTACACCGTGTCATACACCACATTGTACTCTGCGTCATACAGGGATGACTACACCGCGTCATACACTGTATTGTACTCCAGATCATACACAGATGGCTACACTGTGTTGTACACCGCGTTATACACGGATGACTACACCACGTCATACACTGCATCGTACTCCGCGTCATACAAGGATGACTACAGTGCGTCATACAGTACATGGATGACTACACCATGTCGTACACTGCATTGTACTCCGCGTCATACACGGACAACTACACGGTGTTGTACTCTGTGTCGTACATGGAGGACTACTCTGCATCGTACACGGACGACTACACAGCATTGTACTCCGCGTCATACACGGACGACTACACATCTTGGTCTGTGTATATAAACTACATCATCCATCAAAGACCACTCTGGAAACTTATTGTAATTTAATCCTCTGTGAGAATTTTGTGCATTGAGAGTGGTGAATGAAGTCATTTTCTCTCCTTTGTTTTGCTTCTTTTCTTTGAACTGAAGGACAACTAAGAGAGCTCAGACCCTTTATGATGGAGAACTCAGCAGTCCTCCTGGTGTGAGTCACATTCCCATGGCAGAACCCTTCTGCTCCAGAACCAGAGAGGTTAGAACATTTTACTTATTTGGTCTTACCCTGTCAACCTTGATAAACCCATGGGGTAAAACAGGTGAGAAGGGCAGTTTGATAAACACCTGTATACTGTTCAGGGCCATATGTGTAGCTTAGCGAGTTTGCTAGCCATGTCTCTCTGTCTTTGTTGCTCAGGTCCTGAGTGAGGCAGTGAGGTCTCTCGGTGTGTCTTTCCATGAGAGTGGTACAATGATATGTATTGAGGGTCCACGGTTCTCCTCACGTGCTGAGGCTTTGATGTTTCGTCAGTGGGGTGCTGATGTCATCAACATGACCACTGTCCCTGAGGTGGTACTCGCCAAGGAGGCGGGGCTCTGCTATGCCGCTGTTGCCATGGTAACGGACACTGATTGCTGGAAGGAGCACGCAGAAGAGGTAAGAACATTGTAGAAAAAATTCCAGTGTTGATTGCAGTTCTTTGTTTGTTTAGCTCCTTCAGTGTATCAGCACCTGATTTATTAACTTCTTTACTTACTGTATTTATTAAATTAATGTATTTACATTATTTGCTTTTTATTTAATTTTATGCTTCTGTTTTTTCTAATATAAACTTGTTCATGTGTAATAATAATGAGAATCTGGGCGCCACATAAACCTGAATTTAAAAAAAACTGGTTATAAATTTAATGTTTGAAGTTCATTATGCTAATATAACATACAGTGGTGCTTGAAAGTTTGTGAACCCTTTAGAATTTTCTATATTTCTGCATAAATATGACCTAAAACATCATCAGATTTTCACACAAGTCCTAAAAGTAGATAAAGAGAACCCAGTTAAACAAATGAGACAAAAATATTATACTTGGTCATTTATTTATTGAGGAAAATAATCCAATATTACATATCTGTGAGTGGCAAAAGTATGTGAACCTCTAGGATTAGCAGTTAATTTGAAGGTGAAATTAGAGTCGTGTTTTCAATCAATGGGATGACAATCAGGTGTGAGTGGGCACCCTGTTTTATTTAAAGAACAGGGATCTATCAAAGTCTGATCTTCACAACATGTTTGTGGAAGTGTATCATGGCACGAACAAAGGAGATTTCTGAGGACCTCAGAAAAAGCGTTGTTGATGCTCATCAGGCTGGAAAAGGTTACAAAACCATCTCTAAAGAGTTTGGACTCCACCAATCCACAGTCAGACAGATTGTGTACAAATGGAGGAAATTCAAGACCATTGTTACCCTCCCCAGGAGTGGTCGACCAACAAAGATCACTCCAAGAACGAGGCATGTAATAGTCAGCGAGGTCACAAAGGACCCCAGGGTAACTTCTAAGCAACTGAAGGCCTCTCTCTCATTGGCTAAAGTCCATGAGTCCACCATCAGGAGAACACTGAACAACAATGGTGTGCATGGCAGGGTTGCAAGGAGAAAGCCACTGCTCTCCAAAAAGAACATTGCTGCTCATCTGCAGTTTGCTAAAGATCATGTGGACAAGCCAGAAGGCTATTGGAAAAATGTTTTGTGGACAGATGAGACCAAAATAGAACTTTTTGGTTTAAATGAGAAGCGTTATGTTTGGAGAAAGGAAAACACTGCATTCCAGCATAAGAACCTTATCCCATCTGTGAAACATGGTGGTGGTAGTATCATGGTTGGGGCCTGTTTTGCTGCATCTGGGCCAGGACGGCTTGCCATCATTGATGGAACAATGAATTCTGAATTATACCAGTGAATTCTAAAGGAAAATGTCAGGACATCTGTCCATGAACTGAATCTCAAGAGAAGGTGGGTCATGCAGCAAGACAACGACCCTAAGCACACAAGTCGTTCTACCAAAGAATGGTTAAAGAAGAATAAAGTGAATGTTTTGGAATGGCCAAGTCAAAGTCCTGACCTTAATCCAATCAAAATGTTGTGGAAGGACCTGAAGCGAGCAGTTCATGTGAGGAAACCCACCAACATCCCAGAGTTGAAGCTGTTCTGTACGGAGGAACGGGCTAAAATTCCTCCAAGCCGGTGTGCAGGACTGATCAACAGTTACCGCAAACGTTTACGCTACGTTCACACTGCAAGGCTTAATGCTCAATTCCGATTTTTTTGTGAAATCCGATTTTTTTGTGAGGTCGTTCACATTAACAAATATATGCGACTTGTATGTGATCCTCAGTATGAACGAAAAGCGACCTAAAAGTGTTCCGCATGCGCACTGCAGGATACGACGACGTCACACGCAGTGAGCATGGCCAGTGTTTACGGAAGTAAAACCGCCCGGTTGCGGTATGACCCATCCAGTCTAGCTTGAATAGCTGCATCCCCCCAAATGGAAATCAGCTCCCTAACCTCTGCGTCCTTCCATTGAGAAGATTCAGAACCTTCACAGCCCGAAGCGTCCCTCGCATTGATGTCATGCGCAGGGGCGCAGATACGTTTTTTGAACTGGGGGGGACAAAGCTGCCAGCAAACCAACCCCAACCCCGATATGCCTGTCAAACTTGTTGTTAGTAACCATAGCAACCAAGCTCGAGCTCGCAACCTGTGCAGTCCGCACAGCTCAACCAACCGAATATCAGTCTTTGTTTTGTTTTACGTGAGTTGTTGCAACTATATGTATACACTGCTGTGCACCTCAATAAACCGAATGGTAATTAGTCTTTTGATTTTTCCGTGAGGTTTGCCTTATGCAAAGAAAGACAGCATAGACGTTTTTTCCTCCCTATAAGTGGGGGGGACCGAACGAGGTGAATTTAAATATGACTCGTCCCACCCTCTATCTGCGCCCGTGATTATGCGCCATGTTGTTGTAACTTTTTTTGAGAGACCCGCCGCCTACTTCAGCGCAGAATAGTGACGTTTGTGGCTTGTTGATGACATGTAAGTCGGATGAATGCGACCTGGCGGTTCAGACTGAAGTCGCATATGAAAAGAGCGGATAGGAATCGGAATTAGCACCACATATCCAAACGGCCTGGGTCGGATTTGAAAAAATCGGATCTGTGTCGTTCATATTGTCAATAAAAGATCGGATACAGGTCACATATGGGCGAAAAGATCGGATTTGAGTCACTTCAGCCTGCAGTGTGAACGTAGCCTTAGTTGCAGTTATTGCTGCACAAGGGGGTCACACCAGATACTGAAAGCAAAGGTTCACATACTTTTGCCACTCACAGATATGTAATATTGGATCATTTTCCTCAATAAATAAATGACCAAGTATAATATTTTTGTCTCATTTGTTTAACTGGGTTCTCTTTATCTACTTTTAGGACTTGTGTGAAAATCTGATGATGTTTTAGGTCATATTTATGCAGAAATATAGAAAATTCTAAAGGGTTCACAAACTTTCAAGCACGTGTGGTTTTTTTTTTTTTTTTTTTTACAGGTGAGTGTGGACAAAGTAATGAAAACCATGAAAGAAAACGCAAACAAAGCGAGCAGTATCTTACTGACTGCCATCCCACTGATCAGCCAACAGAACTGGGAGGAGACACTCAGCCAGCACCAGGTGGGACACCACACACACACACACACACACACACTCGCGCATGTAAATCAGCATGAAACTCACTCCCACCTTTACTTTCACTTCTTCAGTAATGAATTCAAGTGCATTTCATCTCCCTGCTGTGTGTGTGTGTGTGTGTGTGTGTGTATACAGGCGATGGCTCTCTCCTCCGTGATGGTGCCCAAAAACTGAACCTCCTGATGATGGACACACACTGCACTCTTCTGTAATGAGTAAAGGGTTTGATCATATTTTAGCAACAACAAAAAGGGCATTTCGCATTTTACACACACACACACACACACACACACACACACACACCAATTAAGATGCATTCACACTCACAAGTGACAAATGGTGTGTTACATTCACTTTTATAGCAGAGAAATAAAAAAATCCTGTAAATGATTTAATGTAATTTACAGTAAATATCAGCTTGAAAAATAAAACTTTTGTCGTGTGCTTAATCTGATATAAAAGTTTTTACATTGAATTACAGAAAATAATGTATGAAAAATTCATGTTTTCTGTTTCTAAATAATTAACAAACTTCTAAAATAAATTCACTTGTGAAGGAAAATAATTCCAACATGTATAAATATCATAAATATAAATATCATTTGTGATATTTCTCTCTTGATATAATCAGAAATGAGACAAATCATTTATTTAAATATTTTAATAATCTTTCATATTTCAGTGATTCAGCACAGCAACATTAATCAACACATTTATCATACATCATATTACACACACGTGTGCATGCACACATGACATGAATAAAGTTTAATAAAATATATAAAGTGCATTCAGTGTCATGTTTATAAGCAGTTTATAAACATGTTATTAAAAGCTAATAAAACAGTGGAACAGTAAATAAAGCCAGTTCAGTCTGCTGAATAAAACACTCCCTGTATGAAGAGGAAATGAGGTGTGTGTGTGTGTGTGAGAGAGAGAGTGAGCAAGACTGAGAGGTGGAAGAAGATTAGAGGGTGTGTAAGAACTTGGCGATGTGGGTGTGGCCAGCCTGCAGTGCGTGCTGGGCTGGGCTCCACCCCCTGTAGTCCAGCGCAGTGATGTCTGCTCCAGCTCTGACTAACAGCTGTATCGTGAGGAGGAAACCCTCGCGCGCTGCGTCGTGTAGCGGCATCAGCCCTGTACTCACATCCACCATGTTTGGGTTCGCACCGTGTGATAGCAGAAGGCTGGCCATGCGCACGCTGCCCATCATCATCACCTACACATACACAGGTAAGAACACACTCACTAATTGCATCCTTATTAACGAGTGTGTAACAGACAAACAGCATTTTAGTATAAAACACAACTGTGGAGAATGAAGTGATGAAGATGGAAGTGTAATTAGTAATAAATCTCACATAAAGGAAATATAAATCCATTCAGAAATGTACAGACATGGTGTGTGGATGCGTGGCGTGCAAGACGGCGGTCCTTTCCGCAAGACGCCTGCCAAATTTTTCCAGACAAATCCAGCGTGTATTCACCGACTGTTGCCGTGGCTGTATCGGGAGATGGAGGTGCTCTTCGGATCACGTCGGTCACACGGTGCTGTTGTTGCTGGTGTAATATCATCTCTGATCACGCGTTATGATATGGGATCTGAGGCCTTCCTGTGGAAACTCCACCCTTTCCTGTCATCACGAACCAGGCACTTCCTGCATGACTTCGAGTTTTGCAAAGTCACCGTTCAACATGGACGCGTACGATCTCCACGCTGTTTACAACTGCCCCGCCCCCTCTCAATTCTCTCATGTTTCAGACAATTTTCCAGGCCTTAGCTCCACCCCTTCATCCTTCGATGATGAAATTCCAGGTCCAAGCTATTCCACTGCCAGTAACAGTGTGTTCACTGTCACCATTAGTGAGTCAGACCGAGACAGCGCAAGTGAAGAAGCGAAGACTAAGAGTTAATGCTTCTGCTAGCGCTAACATTAATGTCCGTAAGGCGCAAGTAGATGAGGACAATCAAAGCAGCGATGGAGACTGTGTCATCACAGGGTTCATCAAACCCACTGCCCAAAGGACTCCCGAGCTCATCCTTCTGTCTTCTGATTCTGAAGCATCAGTCCAGGAGGAACCAGAACCATCTACCTCCAGCCAATCAGACAGCCGACCAATCAGAGAAGCTGGAATACAAACGACATACTCTTCTGCAAAACACAACTCAAAGAGGAGAGACAGGGAGAGGTACAGGGACAGAGAGAGAGACTATTCCTCACACAGCCACAGGCGGTGCTCTCGCTCACTCAGCTATAAGGACAGAAGAAAAAGCAAAGCAACCAATCGCACACCTCTGTCCCACACACGTGCATGCATGCGACAGACGACACACACCACAGTGATCACGTACACGCTCACGATCTAGAACCCATGCACGCTCAGGGTCTCGGACTTGTGTTCATGCCTACAGGGGACACTCTGAGCGCCTCTCTGTAAGCCCCTCCCCTTTGTCACACAGGAAGTCAAGCCGTGACAAACCCCATGGAAAGCGGAAGCATAAATCCCAGCATGAGGAGAGAAGGAGGAGTAAAGAGAATCATTATCATCTGAAGAAGAAGAGAAGGCGGAGCTCTAGCATGGAGGTTGGTGATGAACGCAGGAAGCTTCACAGGAAGAAGAAAAAAACAAGAGAGACAGAAAGAATAGGAGTAAGAGAATGGGGCGGAGCTCAGGGGCGAGCTCACCTGTTGTCATCACCATCCACACTGACACAGGCCACGCCCCCAAGAGATGCTGCACCAATAAACAGCGAGCCTGTGAACCCCTCACACGGCACCAACACCCTGTCCGACCTGAGCAAACTCCACAGCTCCTAACTACAGCTTCAGACCCTGCGTCTGATAAAGCTCTCGTCCCACCCCCACTCGAACCTCACGCTTCCAGACAAATCGCAGCAAACCAGCTGAGCCTCAGCCAACGAGTCGCTCGCCATGGTTCTGCTCCGCCACAGGGCCGTGAAGCTGCTGTCCTCACTTCATATTCTTGTGTCCAACAGATTTGATGCGTAAAGTTGTATAAATTGTGTCTGAAAAATCCAGATTAAAGTGTATAAATCATTTTTATGATATGCTTCATTAGGATGATGTAATTGACATCATGTCTACTGTGTTTCTATGGAGACCGGGGAACTCCTACCACCCTGAGGCTTCGACCATGACGGTGCTGCTGGAATCAGTTTTTGAAAGTCAGAGGAAGCGCTTATTTTTCGGACTGCCTGAGGATATGAAAGACAATCTGAAATTCAGAGTTTATTTAATTTTGATGTTGGTGTGATTGCGCAATGTGACCACATGAGGGCGTCATGCAGCGGTGCACTTTATTACAAAGATCAAGTCCACACATTAAAGCATGTCCTGTATGATTAAATTTAACACCAAATATCATGTATCCTTTCAGAGGAAGTGACATAAGTCACTTCCTGTCACACTGATTTTGTCACAGCTGTTCATATAGTTTATAATTTTCTTCACTGGAGCATGACGAAGGTTCTGTTGATAAATCAGTCAGTCAAAGTCAGTCACACCACAGGAGGTAAATAGTTGTAAAAATGTTTCATGGACATTCACCTGCTCACCACATCATGGTCAGAAAACCAGTTTATACCAGCTTTAAAAACGACACACATGGGGAGAGTGGGGGAACTCGGGACGCATTCTTAGTTTGTGTAGATTGTGTGAAATTCTTTGCAGGTCACGTCACACTGATATTGATGAGAGTATTTACTACACCCTCTTTGCACAACATGAGTGTCTCAGCTTGTCATATATACTGGCCTTCAGGACTCACTTTTACTCTCATTATGTTTTGAGGGGAGACTTGGGACAAAAAATAAAATACCTAGCTTAATCCTACATGTTTAATTTTTATTCATTAAAACTTGTCCCATATGAACTGTATGGACACACGGCGCTGATACAACGATAGAAAAATGTCAGTTTACTTAAAATCTAACTCAAAACAGTTCCACCCTCAAGAAGGAATGAAATAAGTTTAAGCCTCAGGCAGGGACACACCCACATTTTTAACAAACATTTTAAACAATTTTATATTTGTAAACTTAAAAAAAATCCCCCAAAAAACCACCCTATAACATGATGAACTGTCCCAACTCTCCCCATCTGGACATTTTGAAAAAAAAAATCCAATTTAAGCATAATAAATGATACGATATATACTAACTCTTGGCTACAGACTTTAATTCCTAACTAATCCCCAATTCGCCGGCAAACATTACACCATAGAATGGAGGTGAAGGAGAAAATACAAGTTTTGGTTGATAAAATATTGAACTGCACAAACCTTTAAATAATCTCATCTCATTATCTCTAGCCGCTTTATCCTGTTCTACAGGGTCGCAGGCGAGCTGGAGCCTATCCCAGCTGACTACGGGCGAAAGGCGGGGTTCACCCTGGACAAGTCGCCAGGTCATCACAGGGCTGACACATAGACACAGACAACCATTCACACTCACATTCACACCTACGCTCAATTTAGAGTCACCAGTTAACCTAACCTGCATGTCTTTGGACTGTGGGGGAAACCGGAGCACCCGGAGGAAACCCACGCGGACACGGGGAGAACATGCAAACTCCGCACAGAAAGGCCCTCGCCGGCCCCGGGGCTCGAACCCAGGACCTTCTTGGTGTGAGGCGACAGCGCTAACCACTACACCACCGTGCGGCCCACCTTTAAATAATAAATATAAATATTATCTAAGACCTGCAATCATGGCAGTAACAGGAATCCTGCTAGCTCTCAAAGTTTTCCTGCTTTTACGTTATTTAAATGTCTTATTTGGGCAGTCAAGCAGACAGAGGAAGTCCGTGTGCGCATGCGCAGGTTTACCTTCTTCTTCTTTTGGGTTTTACGGCAGCTGGCATCCACAGTGTTGCATTACTGCCATCTACAGGTTTCCCTTTGACCATGCACTAACAGTTCCATCATTCTATCGCTAAACGAACAGCTGATCACACCGATGTGCTCACTGACCGCTGATATTTATTAGTTTGGTCCTGCGTTTCCTTTCCTTCGCAACATAACGTCTTTTCTTCTCACTTTCCATTACTGAAGTCGGTCTTTCAAGTTTCATTTGCACACTCACGTTCTCCATTTTTCTTTCTTGTTTCAAATTTGTATCCCACAATACAAACGGGGAAAGCCCACCACATGATGCATGACATAGTATCTTGAATTGGGTCATGGTGAAGATAAAAGCCTTTTATTATCCCACAAGGGGAAATTTACATTGTTATAGGAGCAAAATATACAAAGAGAAAACGATAAGGCAGTGAAGGAATAGTGCAAAAGTACTAAGTATACAAAAAAGGACGTGTATATATAAAACTACAAATTTAGAGATAAAAAATTAACAGATTTGCATAAATTAACAGGTTTGCAGATAGATATACAGTTAACATAAGTGTATTACAAAGGTAGAATTGCACATGTAAGTATTGCACAGGTATTATTACCAGTATTACCCAGGTAGTATTGCACAAGCAAGTAGGTATATTGCACAAGAGCCATTTTAACCATGTGTAGCGAGCAGTTCACTGTAAAGTACTGATGCTGATAGTCAGTGCACACAGTATACGTTCGGAGGGATTTCTGTGGATGTAGAAGTGATGTGGACAGTATTGTTGATTATTGTGAGGAGCGTCTGGTGCTGTGCTTGGTGAGCTGCCGGTTGTACAGTCTCACAGCAGTAGGGAGGAAGGAGCTGCTGTATCTCTCCTTAACACACCGCAGATGGAGGAGCCGGTCACTGAAGGAGCTGCCCAGTGCTGCTGCTGTCTCCTGCAGTGGATGGGAGGTGTTCACCATTAAGGATGACAACTTGGCCAACATCCTCCTCTCTCCCACTACATCCAGTGAGTCCAGTGCACAGCCCAGGACAGATCCTGCCTTCCTAAGCAGCTTGTTAAGTTTTTTCCTCTCTGCTGGTGTGATACTGCTTCCCCAACAGACAACTCCATAGAATATGGCTGATGCCACCACAGAGTCATAAAAAGAGTTCAGAAGTGGACCCTGAACTCCAAAGGCCGTGAGCCTCTTCAGCAGGTGGAGTCTGCTCTGGCCTTTCTTGTACAGGACGTGTGTGTGATCAGTCCAGTCCAGTTTACTGTTCAGATGAACAGCCAGGTACTTATAGCTCCTCACGATCTCAATGTCCTTTCCCTGAATGTTTCACTGGGGTAAATGAAGAGAACCTTGTCCTGCGGAAATCCACCACCAGTTCCTTGGTTTCACTTGTATTGATCTGGAGGAAGTTCCGTTGGCACCAGTCCACAAATTTCCTTGTCAGTTCTCTGTACTCACCATCACCGCCATCTAAGATATACAGTGGTGCTTGAAAGTTTGTGAACCCTTTAGAATTTTCTATATTTCTGCATAAATATGACCTAAAACATCATCAGATTTTCACACAAGTCCTAAAAGTAGATAAAGAGAACCCAGTTAAACAAATGAGACAAAAATACTATACTTGGTCATTTATTTATTGAGGAAAATGATCCAATATTACATATCTGTAAGTGGCAAAATTATGTGAACCTTTGCTTTCAGTATCTGATGTGACCCCCTTCTGCAGCAATAACTGCAACTAAACGTTTCTGGTAACTGTGGATCAGTCCTGCATGCTGGCTTGGAGGAATTTTAGCCCGTTCCTCCGTACAGAACAGCTTCAGCTCTGGGATGTTGGTGGGTTTCCTCACATGAACTGCTCGCTTCAGGTCCTTCCACAACATTTCCATTGGATTAAGGTCAGGACTTTGACTTGGCCATTCCAAAACATTCACTTTATTCTTCTTTAACCATTCTTTGGTAGAACGACTTGTGTGCTTAGGGTCGTTGTCTTGCTGCATGACACACCTTCTCTTGAGATTCAGTTCATGGACAGATGTCCTGACATTTTCCTTTAGAATTCGCTGGTATAATTCAGAATTGATTGTTCCATCAACGATGGCAAGCCATCCTGGCCCAGATGCAGCAAAACAGGCCCAAACCATGATACTACCACCACCATGTTTCACAGATGGGATAAGGTTCTTATGCTGGAATGCAGTGCTTTCCTTTCTCCAAACACAACACTTCTCATTTGAACCAAAATTCTATTTTGGTCTCATCCATCCACAAAACATTTTTCCAATAGCCTTCTGGCTTGTCCATGTGGTCTTTAGCAAACTGCAGACAAGCAGTAATGCTCTTTTTGGAGAGCAGTGGCTTTCTCCTTGCAACCCTGCCATGCACACCATTGTTGTTCAGTGTTCTCCTGATGATGAACTCATGAACATTAACATTAGCCAATGTGAGAGCGGCCTTCAGTTGCTTAGAAGTTACCCTGGGGTCCTTTGTGACGTCGCCGACTATTACACGCCTTGCTCTTGGAGTGATCTTTGTTGGTCGACCACTCCTGGGGAGGGTAACAATGGTCTTAAATTTCCTCCATTTGTACACAATCTGTCTGACTGTGGATTGGTGGAGTCCAAACTCTTTAGAGATGGTTTTGTAATCTTTTCCAGCCTGATGAGCATCAACAAGGCTTTTTCTGAGGTCCTCAGAAATCTCCTTTGTTCATGCCATGATGCACTTCCACAAACATGTGTTTTGAAGATCAGACTAGAGCCCTGCACTCCCGCAGGAGTCCCGCGGGACCCGCCGCAAAGCAGTGCGGTGCGGGACAAATTTTGAAAGCTCATTGCGGGTGCGGGCGGGACCGGAAGTGCACATATGCAGGCGCGGGTGGGAGCAGGAGTGCACATATGTGGCGCGGGTGGGAGTGGTGATAAGCTGCAGTCCCCCTAACTAAAAACGTGTTTGAAATAAAATTTATAAATTATTAATTTATCTCTATATTATATGTAATTTGTGCTGTAATTTATTTGGCATTAATAAAAACATTTTAAGATGCATAAATTTGCAGAGAGAGTCAGATTAACAGATTGAGTGAGGAATGGCATCTTAAATTTGCCATTGATCACCCTAACGGGAAATCCTTTGATCACTCTAATGACTCGCCATTCACACCCAGCTAGCAAGAGAACCATGAGTAAAGTGATTTACTGCTTGAGTTAGTCTACAACTCTAATCAGAGAGACAGGTTACACAGTGACGGTAGGCTTGACTCAATGCTATCCCAGAAATCCTTCCTGTAATATGCAAATTTGGCTGTCCAATCAGAGGCGGCCAAATTTGCATATTACAGGAAGGATTTCTGGGATAGCATTGAGTCAAGCCTACCGTCACTGTGTAACCTGTCTCTCTGATTAGAGTTGTTCACTCATGATTCTATTGCTAGCTTTGCTTTGCAAAAAAAAAACATTGGTACAAAGCAAGCCCATTCACTTTTTTATGCTGATCAGAGAATTACAATGGTTTCTCATGTGACAAAGATGTGCGATTTGCTATTAAATATTTTAATCGCTTGACAGCTATTATTATTATTATTAGAGACACTACATGCTGAATTCAGAAACAAGGTAAATAATAACAAACGTGAACATGAGCTGTAGATATTTATGCTCAAATCCACTCAAAGTAGGGGGTGGGGCACCATCACACTGTGTCAAGACAAGAACTTTCCTGAGAAATAACGCGAACGTCTGCATCATGCGGGATTTGCGGGCGGGAGCGGGACAAAATATGGCAGGCGCGGGCGGGAGCGGGACTGAAAATCATAATTCTTTGCGGGCGCCGGCGGGAGTGGGACTGCACAATGCGGGCGCGGGTGGGAGTGGGACTGAAAAATCCGACCCGCGCAGACCTCTAGATCAGACTTTGATACATCCCTGTTCTTTAAATAAAACAGGGTGCCCACTCACACCTGATTGTCATCCCATTGATTGAAAACACCTGACTCTAATTTCACCTTCAAATTAACGGCTAATCCTAGAGGTTCACATACTTTTGCCACTCACAAATATGTAATATTGGATCATTTTCCTCAATAAATAAATGACCAAGTCTAATATTTTTGTCTCATTTGTTTAACTGGGTTCTCTTTATCTACTTTTAGGACTTGTGTGAAAATCTGATGATGTTTTAGGTCATATATATGCAGAAATATAGAAAATTCTAAAAGGTTCACAAACTTTCAAGCACCACTGTAGCCCACAATAGTAGAGTCATCAGAGAACTTCTGTAGATGACACGTAGTTGTATTGTATCTAAAGTTCACAGTGTAAAGTGTGAACAGAAATGGGGCCAGGACTGTCCCCTGTGGAGCCCCTGTGCTGCAAAGAATGGTGTCTGACACACAGTCCTTCAGTCTCACATACTGTGGTCTGTTTGTGAGATAGTCCACAGTCCATGAGGTAAGATGATGGTCCACCCCTGTGCTCTCCATCTTACTCCTCAGAAAAGTCAGTTGGATGGTGTTGAAGGCACTGGATAGATCAAAGAACATGATTCTAATAGTGCTTCCTGCCTTTTCAAGATGAAAGAGAGATCTATGAAGCAGGTAGATGACTGCATCTTCCACCCCAATGCCTGGCTGGTAGGCAAACTGCAGGGGATCCATAGCTGGCCCCACCAGTGTGCAGAGATGTACCAGAACAAGTCTTTCCACAGCCTTCATCAGGTGAGAGGTCAGTGCCACTGGTCTATACTGTATCCGTTTAAATCAGTGGGGTGTGCAGTTTTTGGTATCGGAACTACATACGATGCCTTCCAAAGGACCGGCACTCTTTCCTGTTCCAAACTCAAGTTGAAAATGTCCCGCACTATTCCACACATCTGGTTAGCACAATGCCTCAGGAGCCCGGGGTTGATGCCATCAGGACCTACAGCCTTTCTCGCCTTCATTTTACTCAGTTCCTGCTTGACTTGTTCTCTGTCGAAGGACAAAGAAGAGCACAACTGAGTGCTCGGTGTTATGCATAGAGGTGTGAAGCACTGAGCTGGAGGTATGATGATTGAGGGGTGCTGAGAGGGTGAGAAGGAGGTCTGGGAGCTGGGTGACGATGACCAGGAAGAGACAGTAGCAATAATAGTGGGCTGATCTGGGGGGAGAGCCGGTGCCTGATCGAATCTGTTAAAGTTGTTGTTCAGGTTGTTTGCCCATTGCAACTCACCTCCAAGCTGCCTACTGGACTCCTTAAGCCCCGAGATGGTTTTAAGGCCCCTCCAGACTCCACTCACGTTGCTCTGCTGCAGCTGGTCCTCCAGCCTCCTCCTGTAGTGGTCTTTGCCTTCCCTGATCTTTCTTCTCAGCTCCTTCTGTACCCTCCTCAATTCCTCTCTGTTTCCTGATCTGAATACTCTCTTCTTCTCATTCAGGAGAGCCTTCAGCTCAGGAGCGACCCAGGGTTTGTTGTTTGAGAAGCACCATACTGTTTTAGCGGGTACAATGTTCTCCACACAGAAGTTTATGTCGTCTGTGTCCTCCTGGGGCTCACGAAGAACATCCCAGTCTGTAGTGCCAAAGCAGTCCTTCAAAGCCCTCCAAATGTCCCACTACAGGGAACCTGATTGTAAGTGCAAGGCAATGTACAACCCCGATTCCAAAAAAATTGGGACAAAGTACAAATTGTAAATAAAAACGGAATGCAATGATGTGGAAGTTTCAAAATTCCATATTTTATTCAGAATAGAACATAGATGACATATCAAATGTTTAAACTGAGAAAATGTATCATTTAAAGAGAAAAATTAGGCGATTTTTTTAAATTTCATGACAACAACACATCTCAAAAAAGTTGGGACAAGGCCATGTTACCACTGTGAGACATCCCCTTTTCTCTTTACAACAGTCTGTAAACGTCTGGGGACTGAGGAGACAAGTTGCTCAAGTTTAGGGATAGGAATGTTAACCCATTCTTGTCTAATGTAGGATTCTAGTTGCTCAACTGTCTTAGGTCTTTTTTGTCGTATCTTCCGTTTTATGATGCGCCAAATGTTTTCTATGGGTGAAAGATCTGGACTGCAGGCTGGCCAGTTCAGTACCCGGACCCTTCTTCTACGCAGCCATGATGCTGTAATTGATGCAGTATGTGGTTTGGCATTGTCATGTTGGAAAATGCAAGGTCTTCCCTGAAAGAGACGTCGTCTGGATGGGAGCATATGTTGCTCTAGAACCTGGATATACCTTTCAGCATTGATGGTGTCTTTCCAGATGTGTAAGCTGCCCATGCCACACGCACTAATGCAACCCCATACCATCAGAGATGCAGGCTTCTGAACTGAGCGCTGATAACAACTTGGGTCGTCCTTCTCCTCTTTAGTCCGAATGACACGGCGTCCCTGATTTCCATAAAGAACTTCAAATTTTGATTCGTCTGACCACAGAACAGTTTTCCACTTTGCCACAGTCCATTTTAAATGAGCCTTGGCCCAGAGAAGACATCTGCGCTTTTGGATCATGTTTAGATACGGCTGCTTCTTTGAACTATAGTTTTAGCTGGCAACGGCGGATGGCACGGTGAATTGTGTTCACAGATGATGTTCTCTGGAAATATTCCTGAGCCCATTTTGTGATTTCCAATACAGAAGCATGCCTGTATGTGATGCAGTGCTGTCTAAGGGCCTGAAGATCACGGGCACCCAGTATGGTTTTCCGGCCTTGACCCTTACGCACAGAGATTCTTCCAGAGTCTCTGAATCTTTTGATGATATTATGCACTGTAGATGATGACATGTTCAAACTCTGCAATTTTACACTGTCGAACTCCTTTCTGATATTGCTCCACTATTTGTCGGCGCAGAATTAGGGGGATTGGTGATCCTCTTCCCATCTTTACTTCTGAGAGCTGCTGCCACTCCAAGATGCTCTTTTTATACCCAGTCATGTTAATGACCTATTGCCAGTTGACCTAATAAGTTGCAATTTGGTCCTCCAGCTGTTCCTTTTTTGTACCTTTAACTTTTCCAGCCTCTTATTGCCCCTGTCCCAACTTTTTTGAGATGTGTTGCTGTCATGAAATTTCAAATGAGCCAATATTTGGCATGAAATTTCAAGATGTCTCACTTTCGACATTTGATATGTTGTCTATGTTCTATTGTGAATACAATATCAGTTTTTGAGATTTGTAAATTATTGCATTCCATTTTTATTTACAATTTTTACTTTGTCCCAACTTTTTTGGAATCAGGGTTGTAGAACAGGCTCAGGGGCTGGCACTGGAGCTGGCGCAGGTGCTGGCTCTGACTCTGGCACTGGCTCTGATGCTGGAGCTGACAAAGGCATTGGCTCCAATTCAGGCTCTGGCACTGGAGCTGACTCTGACTCTGGCACTTGTTCTGAAGTCGACACTGGCACAGGCTCTGGCACTGGAGCTGACACTGGCACAGACACTGGCACTAACATTGGCTCAGGCTTGAGATCGGGCTCTGGCAATGGTGTTGGCAGTGACTCTGGCTGGTGCTCTGGTTCAGATGCTGGCTCTGATGCAGGCTGAGGAGCTGGTTCTGGTTCAGGTGCTGACTCTGACTGTGGAACAAGCTGTGGGACTGGCTCTGGAATAACAGCCTCTAGGAGGGGCATGGAGCAACGGCCTCCTCTGATGCTACTGCGTCAGCCTTAGGCATGATAGCCCCCTCCCAAAAAATTTCATGGGGGTCCTCTTCTTCTAATGATTCATAGATGAACCGGAGCATGGCTAAAAAGGTCTGTGAGCTCCAAAGGCACAGGTGCTCTACTCTGATGAGGTACTCCATCCATCGGCAAGCTCATCCAACTATCCAAGTGATCATGATGCTTACCCAGACTGGTTCTGGTGGCTTAGACTCTTCGAGGTCTGCATAGAACAGTTTGCACTGCAGGCTGAATCCCCAAGGGTGATATATTCCATAGTATGGTGCTGGGATGTCCTTTCCAACACACTACCAGAAATAAAAGGCTCGGGGCTGAGATAAGGGAACCCAGTAGATGCTTGTTGTCAGTCCTGCACGTGCCTCGGCTTCAGGAAGCTCATTCCTTGAGCTTCCTGCAGCTGTGCCCCACCACAGGTCATAGCCCTCTGCCTTGAGGAACATCTCCAGGAGGAGAAAAGGCTATGGGAATAAACCCAGACAGAAAATCTGGAGCGGAGCCCCTAAGGCGGCTGGTGATCAACATTGACTTCCCTCTGGAAGCTCCTGCAGCCAACCTGGTGCCAAATGTATTGCTCTGCTTTCCTTTGGACCTCACCAGTGAGGCCGAGAGGGGGATCCTGATGTTTGGGCAGCCCAGATTCTCCATACATCCCGCCCAGGCTTGCGCCCTGAAGAGGTCACTCCAGTGCTGCTGACCACAGTGACAGAACAACATGGGAGCCAGCAGCTTTGAGTGATAAGCCCCACACCAACTGGTGCAGGAAGGGGTGCTATGGGCTGACTCAGATGGTGGGAGGGATCATTGCATCCCACTGGTCAGCTACCGCCCACCTCAAGCTGGGCAGTTCCCAGCTAGTAAGGTGCTGACCTGCCACAGTCTGCCTGCTTCACTGGGTGTGTGGAGCTAAGAGGCAATTTGACAAGCAGACTGTACAACAAAAGAAAAACTACAAGGGGAGGCCACACTCCCAAACTCTACGGCTAGCAACATAGAATGACAGGACCATGTGCCCTGGCCTTTCCGACGATCTCATCCAGGTCTCTGACACCAGGAAGATTGACTGTGAGCTGAACAAGCTGAATGTTGACATAGCTGCACTGCAAGAGACCTAGCTGTCATCACAGGGTAGCCTCAGGGAGCAGAATTACACCTTCTTCTGGCAAGGAAAGGAGCCCGAGGAACCTCGATAACATGGCATTGGGTTTGCAGTGCACAACAACTTGCTCTCTGCCACAGAACCTCCATCCAGTGGATCAGAGTGAATCCTCTCCCTCAGGCTATCAACCAACTTGGGGACCATCAACATATTGAGCGTATATACCCCAACTCTCTGCTCCAGTACCGAGACTAAGGATCAGTTTTATGAAGTCCTTGACACAACCATAAGAGGTACTTCCACAGCTGAACACCTGTTCCTCCTGGGCAATTTCAATGCAAGAGTAGGAACTGACTGTGAATCTTGGATGATCTGCTTGGGGTCCTCAGGCACTGGCAAACTCAACGAGAATGGACAGAGACTTCTGGAACTTTGCTTTGACCCTGACCTGCTTGGCCGCTTCACCGACTCAGTCAGCCAGGCTCTCCAGGACTCCCCTACAGGAAATGCTGCAGAAAGATGGGAACATATCCGCGAAGCTATCTACACCTCAGCAATGGACACTTTTGGCAAGAAAGAACTGAAGAACCCTGACTGGTTTGAAGCCAGCTTGACCCAACTGGAACCCACAATTGAGGCCAAAAGAACAGCTCTCATCAACCATAAGAGGGACCCATTGGAAAAGACCCTAGCTGCCCTCTGTAAAGCCAGAAGCGATGCCCAGCAGATTGCTCGATGCTGCGCCAACAAGTACTAGCTGAACCTGTGTCAGAGCATCCAACTCTCTGCTGATGTTGGCAACATACGAGGCATGTACGATGGCATGAAGAAGGCATTCGGGCCTGCCACTTCCAAGACTGCTCCACTGAAATCTTCCACAGGAGACATCATCACAGACTGCAGCAAGCAGATGGAAAGATGTGCAGAGCACTACCAGGAACTCTATACCAGGGAAAACATCGTCACCATGGCTGCCTTGGACAGCATCGAGGACCTTCCCATACTGGTGGAACTTGGCACCCCTCCTACCGAGGCTGAAATCATCAAGGCCATTGACTCACTCACCTGTGGCAAAGCTCCAGAAAAAGATGGCATCCCACCTGAAGTTATGGCAAGCAGACCACCAAGCTTCAACACCTGCATCAACTTCTCTGCCAGTGCTGGGAGGAGGGATCAGTACCTCAGGAGATGCGGGACGCAAACATCTTCACCCTGTACAAGAATAAAGGTGACCGCAGAGACTGCAACAACTACAGAGGCATCTCTCTCCTCAGCATTGTTGGGAAAGCCTTCGCCCGGGTGGTGCTCAACAGACTTCAGACCCTCACTGACAGAGTTTACCCTGAAGCTCAGTGCAGATTCCGGACTGGAAGATCTACTGTTGACATGATCTTATCACTGCGTCAGCTGCAGTAGAAGTGCAGACAGCAGCAACAGCCCCTTTACATTGCCTTCATAGACCTGACGAAGGCATTCGACCTGGTCAGCAGGAAAGGACTGTTTGCTCTTCTCCAAAAGATTGGCTGCCCACCCAAGCTCCTCCGGATAATTACATCTTTCCATGAAGACATGACAGGCACGGTCCTCTTCAACGGGTCCACATCTGACCCCTTCCCAATCAGCAGTGGAGTCAAGCAGGACTGTGTCTGAGCACCCACCTTCTTTGGCATCTTCTCCCTGCTTCTGTCCCACACCTTTGCCGCATCTGAGGATGGCATCTTCATCCAGCATGTACAACCTGGCCCGACTACGCGCAAAGGCCAAGACATGCCAGGCCCTGATTAGGGAGATGTTTGCTGATGATGCTGCTCTGACTGCACACACTGAAGCAGCCCTCCAGAGACTCATCAACTGCTTTGCAGTGGCCTGCAATGCCTTCGGTCTGACCATCAGTCTGATAAAGACCAACATCATGGGCCAAGACATCAGCACTGCCCCAAATATCTGCATAGGCGACTACACACTGGAGGTGGTCAAAGAATTCATTTACTTGGGCTCCACCATCTCCAGCAACCTCTCCTTCGATTCAGAGCTCAACAAGCACATTGGCAAGGCAGCCACAGCAATGCCCCGCTTGTCCAAGAGAGTGTGGGATAACACCAAGCTGACCATCAACACCAAGATGAAGGTACACCAGGCCTGTGTGCTTAGCACATTGCTCTATGGCAGCAAGTCCTGGACATTCTACACCCACCAGGAAAGACAGCTCAACACCTTCCATCTCCACTGCCTTAGAAGAATCCTGGGCATCACCTGGCAGGACCATGTCTTCAACACAGCTGTCCTGCAGCAGGCGAACATACCAAGCATGTTCGCTTTGCTCACCCAGCACCGCCTGCACTGGCTGGGCCATGTGAGCCGTATGGAGGATGGCCGCATCCCCAAGGACCTGCTGTATGGTGAGCTGGCCAGTGGTATGAGACCCATGGACAGGCCAACTCTGCGCTATAAAGATGTCTGCAAGCGGGATATGAAAGCCTGCAACATCAACCCATCAACCTGGGAGAAGCTGGCAGCTGACTGCAATGGCTGGAAGATGACAGTCAAGCTTGGTATCCAACAGAGCGAACACAGGAGAGAGGAGCAGTGGACCCAGAGATGACAACAGAAGAAACAAAAAGCGGACTCGCCGCCCTCTGAGACCTTCACATGCAGCAACTGCAGCAAGACCTGCCGCTCCAGAATTAGACTGTTCAGCCACAGCAGGCGCTGCACCTCTACCACAGACTGACCCAAGGTGCAAAAGTCCATTGTCTCCCGAGACAGATGGATGCCAACAACAACAGTCCTGGACGCTTTGGCACGTGCATCTGTAGAACTCTCAGGCATGACCTGGGCTGCGCACGCATCGAGCGGACTCTTGCACATGCGCTGTTAACGATGCAAATCTGCACATTATTAAGGAGCATTATGTGCACCTATATAAAGACTGCTTAGATGCATGCTCAGTGTGAAGTATTATGCTACGACAGTATGAATTACTGAGCCTTATTTCCTGTGTCTGATTTTCCTGCTTTTCTGATTCCTGTTCCTCGTTCTGGGTTTCTCGCTGCCTGTGATATCCTGTTTGTGCCTCGCTCGACCTTTTGCTAGTCTTCACGTTCATGAGTTTGCCTGCTGATTTTGGATTGTTTGCCTGTGTGTTTTTCACAATTGTAAATAAACATTACTTCTGCACTTACTACATCCAACTCCTACTGCGCCTTGACAGAATACTTTGTCAACACAATGGATGTAGCAGAAGTCATACAGTTCACCATCCCACGCATCTACTGGGTTCCCTTATCTCAGCCCCGAGCCTTTTATTTCTGGCAGTGTGTTGGAAAGGACATCCCAGCACCATACTATGGAATATATCACCCTTGGGGATTCAGCCTGCAGTGCAAACTGTTCTATGCAGACCTCGAAGAGTCTAAGCCACCAGAACCAGTCTGGGTAAGCATCATGATCACTTGGATAGTTGGATGAGCTTGCCGATGGGTGGAGTACCTCATCAGAGTAGAGCACCTGTGCCTTTGGAGTTCACAGACCTTTTTAGCCATGCTCCGGTTCATCTATGAATCATTAGAAGAAGAGGACCCCCATGAAATTTTTTGGGAGGGGGCTATCATGCCTAAGGCTGACGCAGTAGCATCAGAGGAGGCCGTTGCTCCATGCCCCTCCTAGAGGCTGTTATTCCAGAGCCAGTCCCACAGCTTGTTCCACAGTCAGAGTCAGCACCTGAACCAGAACCAGCTCCTCAGCCTGCATCAGAGCCAGCATCTGAACCAGAGCACCAGCCAGAGTCACTGCCAACACCATTGCCAGAGCCCGATCTCAAGCCTGAGCCAATGTTAGTGCCAGTGTCAGCTCCAGTGCCAGAGCCTGTGCCAGTGTCGACTTCAGAACAAGTGCCAGAGTCAGAGTCAGCTCCAGTGCCAGAGCCTGAATTGGAGCCAGTGCCTTTGTCAGCTCCAGCATCAGAGCCAGCGCCAGAGTCAGAGCCAGCACCTGCGCCAGCTCCAGTGCCAGCCCCTGAGCCTGTTCTACAACCCTGATTCCAAAAAAGTTGGGACAAAGTAAAAATTGTAAATAAAAATGGAATGCAATAATTTACACATCTCAAAAACTGATATTGTATTCACAATAGAACATAGACAACATATCAAATGTCAAAAGTGAGACATCTTGAAATTTCATGCCAAATATTGGCTCATTTGAAATTTCATGACAGCAACACATCTCAAAAAAGTTGGGACAGGGGCAATAAGAGGCTGGAAAAGTTAAAGGTACAAAAAAGGAACAGCTGGAGGACCAAATTGCAACTCATTAGGTCAATTGGCAATAGGTCATTAACATGACTGGGTATAAAAAGAGCATCTTGGAGTGGCAGCGGCTCTCAGAAATAAAGATGGGAAGAGGATCACCAATCCCCCTAATTCTGCGCCAACAAATAGTGGAGCAATATCAGAAAAGAGTTCGACAGTGTAAAATTGCAGAGTTTGAACATATCATCTACAGTGCATAATATCATCAAAAGATTCAGAGAACCTGGAAGAATCTCTGTGTGTAAGGGTCAAGGCTGGAAAACCATACTGGGTGCCCGTGATCTTCGGGCCCTTAAGGGGTGTTCACACGGCACATATTTGCATCGATGTATTTTGTTGCGATATATCTTACACTGGTGTAAATTTTGTGAAGTGTTCACACGTCACAAGCCTGCTTACTAGAGAGAAGCGTGTTAGCACCGGTGCAGCCCCACTTGCGTTCACACGGCAGTTTTTGCGACCGTGCTATACGATAGTAATAATGCGGAAATGAAATATGCGCATGCGTGAAAATGTACTTTTCCCGGTTGTCATAGCATCACCAAGTGCCGGGAAAACAACGTGGATGAAGACACCAGTGTTGCCAGATACTGCTGACGTTTTCCAGCCCAAAATATGTTCAAATCCGCCAAAATGCACTTAAAACCGCCCAATCTGGCAACACTGGAAGACACACGGTTCTGTTGTTGATATTCGCCATTTTGGAAGTGCAAAATACCAGGATGCAAATTATGCAATGCCCGTATGTAATCAACTCTCCTCACGCGTAGCGAGTCTACCCCTGTAGCGTTCAGACGTCCCATTTTATATCGGTGCTGCCCTGCAAACTAGCATTTACTCCGGAGTAAATTTCTTAAACCACCTCCCAAGCAGGGTTAGATTTGCACCGGTTTAAGCAGCTTTCAGGGGCTACACCGGTATAACTTTGTAACTTGTGAACGCGCTACCGGGGCAGCCCCGGTGCTACACCGGAGTAAAAGTTGCCGTGTGAACACCCCTTTCGACGGCACTGCATCACATACAGGCATGCTTCTGTATTGGAAATCACAAAATGGGCTCAGGAATATTTCCAGAGAACATTATCTATGAACACAATTCACCGTACCACCCACCGTTGCCAGCTAAAACTCTATAGCTCAAAGAAGAAGCCGTATCTAAACAAGATCCAGAAGCACAGACGTCTTCTCTGGGCCAAGGCTCATTTAAAATGGACTGTGGCAAAGTGAAAAACTGTTCTGTGGTCAGACGAATCAAAATTTGAAGTTATTTATGGAAATCGGGGATGCCGTGTCATTTGGACTAAACAGACCCTCCAGGATTTCACGATGTTGCGATTTGCAACTTCAATGCAAATTCAACCAATCCCTGCGAATTCAGGGCGGTGTTGCAATTATATCCAATCACCGCATGTAGGAGCCATTTATTTTCACCTATAGGTAAGTTTAGTGTAGTTTTAGATTTAGTCACTAGGGGGAGCACTTCACTTTTAGCGTAGGTCATGCAGACACAGGTATATTACAGGTGCCTGTAATTAGAGTTAAGGAAGGCTTGGACTGGGGAAGACATGGTTCTTACCGTAGCCGTGTGGACCAGCCAAAATGCCAAAATATCTTTTTTAACACAGCACAAACAGCATGGCGGTGAACTAGCTTTTATATTAAATTATATTTTGCAATAAATGGGGAACAACCCCAAAAGGATACAACCGGCTGGACATTCCATTGTTTGCTGCGCGTTGAGAACACCTGCAGTCCAGGCTGAGGCTTACAGGGTAGCCTCCACAGTGTAAGAACCGTTCCCATTTTTCAATGGACTTATGAACATTTAGCTGTGGACATTGTAAGAACTTGTCTCACTTGCAATGGATTGTGAACATCTGCGCTGGATACTGTAAGAGCATTGGAATATTTGAACCTTTTTCTGTGGATATCATATGAATTGTCTCATTTTTATTGGACGTAAGAAACATTTCACTTTCATGTGAGCTTTTTCCGAGGACAAAATAAAACAAAGGATTAAGGAAATGCAAATTGGAAACAGGATAAACAAAGGGTTTTCTAACAGAGCTCGCTGGTGACTCATCAAGAGGATTCCCATCTAATTGGAAAAGTTTGGAGGATCTGCACCTACAAGCCCACGCGAAGTGGAAGTGAGTAGCCATGACTGGGAAACAGATTACTTACCTGTTGCAGTGCCTTTCGGCATTGATGAACTGCTGTGATTGAGTAAAAATCCTGTATGCTGAAAACCCGAAAGTGGTTGCTGAAATCCGGTGGGTGAAACTCTTTTTCTTGGGAATATAAGCAACGTGGTGTCATTATAGTGCGTCGGAGCGGTTCATGCCAGGCTTGAGTCCGCTCAACGTCAAAAAATATTGGTTTAGCCTATTTTTAAAATAATTTTCAAAAATAATTTTCAAAAAGTTACCCAGGCCACGGCCCCCCTTCAGGAATTCCTGAAGGTGCGGCGGCAAAAATCAAGGTGCGGCGGCCTGCCGCAGCCAATTGTACATAGCGGAAACACTGAGAAGTGTACAAGGCAAGCAGTCAGCTTTTCATCATCAAGCTCACTGAACTTTTCCAAACCATGTGGGATGGAGAAGTGATACCGCAGGAGCTAAAAGACACCTTCAGTGTACACCTGTATAAGAAGAAAGGAAACCGCCAAGTGTGCGATAACCACCATGGGATTTCCCTCTTGTCCGTGGCTGGAAAGATCCTAGCTCACATTCTGCTGAATCGCCTGATCACACACCTGGAGCAAGGCTACCTGCCAGAGAGCCATTGCAGGTTCAGGGCTGGATAGGGGATAGCTGACAGTGTTTGCTGCACACCAGCTGCAGGAGAAGTGCCAGGAACAGGGTAGGTACCTGTACATCACCTTTGTGAATCTCACCAAGGCCTTCAACACAGTCAGTCAAGAAGAGTTCTGAAAGATCATGTCTAAGTTTGGCTGTCCCGATAAGTTCATTTCCATGGTCAGACAGTGTCATGGGATGTGTGCTCATGTCCTGGATGATGGAGAGGCGTCTGTCGCCTTTGAAGTGACCAATGGCATGAAACAGGTGTGTCCTGGCCCCAACCCTGTTCAGCATGTTTATGGCCATGCTGACTGATGCCTTCAGAGACTGTCATGAAGGCATACCCATCAGAAATCACACTGGTGAGGGACTCTTCAACCTCCAATAACTGCAGGCCAAGACCAAGGTGCTGAACGATGTCATTCGTAAATTCCTCTTTGCCAATGACTGCACCTTTACCAGCAACTCAGAATCTGATACGCAGGTTAGTATAGACCACCTCTCTGCTGCCTGTGATCACTTCGGCCTCACCATCACCACTGCAGTAATGTACTGGCCAGCACCAGGCAAAGAGTATGTTGAGCCTGCAATTACACTGGCATAGACTTGAGTCTGTTAGTAGATTTACATATCTTGTCAGCACACTAGCCAGATACGTCCATGCCAGTGATGAGTTGACCAGTCGGATCACCAAGGCCAGCGCAGCTTTCAGTAGGGTGTGTTCCACTCTTTGGGAGCACAGAGGCATCAGCCTGAAGACCAAACTGAAAGTGTGCAGGGCCATCATACTGACTCTTCTGTATGCATGCAAGACCTGGAGCGTGTACGCCAGCCATGCCAAGACACTCCAGCATTTTCATACTACCTGTGTGTTTCATCTGATACATATTCGGTGGCAGGATCGAGTTCCAGATACAGAGGTTCTTGAGCATGCCAGACTCCCCAGCATCTACTGCCTGCTCCAGAAGGCCCAGCTCAGATGGGCATGGCATCTAGTCTGCATGCCAGATGATTGGCTTCCAAAGAGACTACTTTATGGTGAACTCTGTGAAGGGAAGCACTCTTGTGGCTGTCCAAGAAAACACTTTAAGGACGGTCTGAAGTAATCTCTTGGGAGCTTTGAGGTCAACCTGGACACGTGGAAAAATCAGCAAAGCACAGACCAGGATGAAGAGCTCAAATCCACAATGGTGTCCTGAAATCTGAACAGCACTGCTTTGAGACAGCAAAGGAGAAGAGGGCTAGGAGGAAAGCAAGTGCTAGCAACAGCAGTGTTCTCACAGGGACAGCAGAACATGTGTGCTCCACATGCGGGAAGGGGTTTCGAGCTTGCATTGGCCTCATCAGCCATACATGCATTCACAAGAGCAGTAACTAAGGGGGATGTCTGTGGTCCCCATCAAAGATGATGGACAAGAAGAAGAAGCCTTTATTTGTCATGTACACTCAAGCACAGTGAAATTCATCCTCTGCATATAACGCAAAGAGCGCACACACACATACCCAGAGCAGTGGACAGCTATGCTACAGCGCCCAGGGAGCAGTTGGGGGTTGGGTGCCTTGCTCAAGGGCACTTCAGCCCAAGGCTGTGCCATGATAACCTAACCTGCATGTCTTTGGACTGTGGGGGAAACCAGAGTACCTGGAGGAAACCCACACAGACATGGGGAGAACATGCAAATTCCACACAGGCCCTCATTGGCCACGAACCCAGGACCTTCTTGCTGTGAGGCGACATTGCTAACCACTACACCATTGTGCCACCACATTCTCTTGTGCTGACAAAAGGAGGTTGTTATTATTATTATTATTTGCACTTTTGTTGAATATAATTGCACAATAATTGTAATAATTAATGGAAATAATTGAAAAGCATTAAATAGGATTAGAAATGAATTAACACCCATTTTAAAAATTACAGTTCAATAAAAACAAAATCTTCCTGACTTATGTTTTTTTTAAACAGATATTCATGCCACAGCGTTACAGAACTCTGAATATAGATTTTAATTTATTTTCTACTGAACAAACCACAGGCCAGTGTTAGTGTGAGGACAAGAGAGATATAACTACCAAATTAATCTTTATAATGAATATATTTATAGATTACACAGGTTTGTGTAAAATAATAAACAATACTGCATAAAAATCTTAGGCATTTTTTTTAGTACAAACTTTGTTATAGATTTTTATTTTATGAATTATACATTATCGATTCAGAACAAAAACATTTTAGATTCTGATCATTAATTTTCCAGAATGTTAAATGTTACAGAAAAAAATGTATATCAGCAAAGAAATCAGTTAATTATGTAAGAGACACATTTCAGATAAAAACATACTGAAGACTGCTACATTTTACTGTGGAAATCAGAAGCGAGTGTGAGAATTAAAGAGTGCAGATGATCTGAGGCAGGTTCTGGGAGATGTTTGGAAAAACTTCCAGCTCTTTTCATTATAAATCTGAACACATTGTACCTCAGACTGCTGTCTGTCTGTCTCTATCTATTTATTTATTTAAGGGACTTTTCAGCAAATACTGTTTCATTTATTTCTGTTGACTGCACTTTATAGTTGTTTTATGTAGAAACATTCATTTAAAAAAATAGGTTGCGCGGGAGTGAGGCTGCGCGAGAGCAGACCGAGAGGTTGCGCGGGAGCGAGGCTGCGCGAGAGCGGACCGAGAGGTTGCGCGGGAGCGAGGCTGCGCGAGAGCGGACCGAGAGGTTGCGCGGGAGCGAGGCTGCGCGAGAGCGGACCGAGAGGTTGCGCGGGAGCGAGGCTGCGCGAGAGCGGACCGAGAGGTTGCGCGGGAGCGAGGCTGCGCGAGAGCGGGCCGAGAGGTTGCGCGGGAGCGAGGCTGCGCGAGAGCGGGCCGAGAGGTTGCGCGGGAGCGAGGCTGCGCGAGAGCGGGCCGAGAGGTTGCGCGGGAGCGAGGCTGCGCGGGAGCGGGCCGAGAGGTTGCGCGGGAGCGAGGCTGCGCGAGAGCGGGCCGAGAGGTTGCGCGGGAGCGAGGCTGCGCGAGAGCGGGCCGAGAGGTTGCGCGGGAGCGAGGCTGCGCGGGAGCGGGCCGAGAGGTAGCGCGGGAACGGGCCGCGTAACAACAACCAACGCAATGCCTCCGAAGAAAGCTCCTACGGTCGAGGAGATAGATGATATTAAAAAATCCCTCGACTTTCTGGGTGAAGAAATCTCTGCTGTCAGGATGCAGCAGAAGACCATCCTGGACCTGGTAGAAGAGGTCAAAGCTCTGAGGCTGCAGAACAAGGAGAAGGAAAAGAGGATCGCCATTCTCGAGAACCGAGTGGAGGAGCTGGAGCAGTACACCCGGATAAATGACATCATTGTGACCGGACTGCAAATTCAACCCCGCTCATATGCTGGAGCAGTGGCGAGAAGAGATGGACAGGAACTGAATGAGGAGGATGCTAACTCTGTGGAGCAACAGGTGTTAGCATTCCTGCACTCCAAGGGGATTGAGGTAAAAAGCAATAACATTGAAGCATGTCACCCTCTCCCACGGAGAAGCAACACTGGCAAACCAGCTGTAATAATGAGATTTGCCAACAGAAAGCATAAGATGCAATTGTTAAAACAAGGGAAGAAACTGAAAGGCTCAGATGTGTTTTTAAATGAACACTTAACAAAAAAAAATGCAGACATTGCAAAAAAGGCGAGACTACTAAGGAAACAGGGGAAAATCCAGAACACTTGGACACAAAACTGCAAGATTTTCATCAAGCTGAAGGGATCTCCAGAAGAGGCCAAGATCTTGGTCATCTGAGATATTGGGGAACTGGACAAATTCTGAGGGAGCCAAATAAAGCAATTTACAATCATGACACAAGGACTGGACACTGGACACAAGAGCTGGACACTTTCCTTTATACTGAGCATAAAACACAAGATATGGAAAATAATATTGATCCGGAAAATAATCTTTTCAGCAACATCAATATCAGCTGCCGGTATTACACTGAATATCAATACAATGCAAAGATCAGAGACGGAAATAAGATATCAATTATTCATTTCAATACCAGAAGTCTGTATGCCAATTTCCATAAAATGAAGGAATATCTCAGTCAGTTCAATACTCCATTCAATATAATAGCCATATCAGAAACTTGGATCAACGATGAGATGGGAGTAGATTTTGAGCTGAACGGGTATGAATTAAATTATAATCAATAGAAAGAACAAAAGAGGAGGGGGAGTGGCAATATATGTTGATAATAGTTTGGAATATAAAATTAATAATAAAATGGCGGTAGCTGTTGATGATTGGATGGAGTGTATTACAGTAGAAATATGTTGTGAAAAAATGAAAAATATAACGGTGAGCTGTATATACAGATGTCCTGGATCAAGCATAGAAGTTTTTATAGATTGGATGGAAAGTATGTTTATAAAATCAACTCAGAAGGTCATGTACATCTGTGGTGATTTTAACATCGACCTCTTAAATCATAAACACAAAATGACAGAAGAGTTCATTAATTCAATGTTCAGTATGGGACTGTATCCAACTATTACCAGACCAAGCAGGATCACTTCTCACAGCACCACTTTAATAGATAATATAGTTACTAATATTCTGGAAAATAATACAGAGAGTGGACTACTATTAACAGACATCAGTGACCACCTACCTATTTTTAATGTATATTACTGTAATTATAGCAAGAAAAAGGATACTAAAAATTATAAATATATAAGAGTGAAAACTGAAGAAACCATGATTGCACTAAAAAATGACTTAATAATACAGGACTGGAATGTAGTTTATAAAGAAAAAGATGTTGATAAAGCATATGAGGAATTTTTAATAATATTCAATGAACTATATAATAAAAATTGTCCTATAAAGAAATACAGTAATATCCATAAATATACAAACAGTCCGTGGGTCACCAAGGGGCTACAGAATGCCAGCAAAAAGAAAAATATATTATACAGACAATTCTTAAAGCATCGAACTATAGAGGCAGAGGAAAAATATAAAAAATATAAAAATAAATAAACTAATATTATAAGGATATGTAAGAAAGACTATTATAATAAATTAGTGGAGAAAAATAAAAACAATATTAAAGGTATATGGACTGTACTAAATGGTATTGTGAGAAATGGATCCAAAACTACAAATTACCCGGAGTACTACACTGAAAATGATAAGACCATAAATAATATGGAGGATGTGGTGAATGGTTTTAACCAATTCTTTGTAAATGTGGGACCAGATTTAGCGGCAAAAATAAAGGAACCCGAGACAACGCAATGTGGGGACATAGAAGATATGGGGGACAGAAATCCAAGTACAATTTTTCTAACTGCAACTGATGAGGAAGAAATTATCCAAATTGTAAGAAAATGTAAAAACAAAACTTCTGCAGACTGGAATGATATAGACATGTTAACAGTAAAGACAGTTATTGAGGGAATTGTGAAACCACTCACCCACATCTGCAATTTATCTTTTCAATCAGGTACATTTCCAGACAAAATGAAAATTGCAAAAGTGATACCATTGTTTAAAACTGGAGATCGACACCATTTCACAAACTACAGGCCTGTTTCTTTACTCCCCCAATTCTCCAAAATACTCGAAAAACTTTTTTCAGATAGATTGGACAAATTCATTGAAAAACACAACCTCCTTACAGACAGTCAATATGGATTCAGAACGGACAGATCAACATCGATGGCACTAATGGAACTAATAGAGGAAATCACAAAATGTATAGACAATAAAAAAATAGCAATTGGAGTATTTGTGGACCTAAAAAAAGCATTTGATACTATTGATCATAGTATATTATTAAGTAAACTAGAAAAGTGTGGTGTTGGGGAGTTGGGTGGAGTTGGCTGTCGAGCTATCTAAGAAACAGGCAACAGTTTGTGCAGATAGGTGACCATAAATCTGATTTCATGAACATTACATGCGGGGTACCACAGGGGTCAATATTAGGTCCGAAATTATTCATAATATATATCAATAACATATGTACAATTTTGCAAGTACTGAAATTTGTTTTGTTTGCAGATGACACCAATATTTTTTGTTCCGGTGAGAATTTGCAGCAGACTTTAGAGATAATCACAACTGAAATAAATAAACTAAAACTATGGTTTGACAAAAATAAATTATCATTAAATCTAAGCAAAACAAAGATTATGTTGTTTGGGAGACACAAAATAGATTGTAATGTAGAATTGATAATAGACAATACTAAGATAGAAATGGTACAGGAAATTAAATTTCTTGGTGTGATTTTGGATCCTAAAGTCTGCTGGAAACCTCATGTAGGATACGTACGAGCAAAACTGGCAAAGTGCTCGGCAATTCTGTGGAAAACAAAATATGTTCTTGATTGTAAATCTTTGCGTACTCTATATTACTCATTATTTTTGCCATATCTGACTTATTGTGTCGAAGTCTGGGGAAACACCTACAAAACCACTCTGCAGCCGATATGTACAATACAGAAAAGAGCAATAAGGACAATAAACAAAACAGGATACAGAGATCACACAAACTCACTATTCATAAAATCACACATGTTGAAATTTATGGATCTGGTCAAATTCAGAACAGCACAAATAATGTACAAAGCAAGAAATAATCTATTGCCGAAAATATACAAGGAATGTTTAGTGAGAGAGAGGGGGGATATAATCTAAGGGGAGACCTAAATTTTAAAAAACCAAAGGTTAGAACAAATATGAAAAGCATGTGTGTATCGAGCTGTGGGGTGACTTTATGGAACAGACTGGAGACAGAAATAAAACAAAGTGCAAATATAAATCTGTTTAAAAAAAGGTACAAAAAATATTTTTAAACAAGTATATTGCAGAGGAAGTATGTTAATGGAGGATGATGAGGGATAAATAGAATAGGGTGGATTGTTATATTAGAACTAACTTAGTATATGGTATATATTTATTTATGGGGATAGATATCTTCATATTTACAGGGATAGGTATGTAGTAGATATTTATTTTTGTAATTATATATTTATATGGATATTTATGAAGTGTATATATGGAATGAAGTATATATTTAATTTTGAAACTAAATATTTATATAGATATTTATGAAGTGTATGTATGTATATATGTGTGTGTGTGTGTGTGTGTGTGTGTGTGTGTATTATATATATATATATATATATATATATATAAAATGTGTGTGTGTATATTTATGTATATATATAATATGTGTATGTATGTGTGCATATGTGTGTGTGTGTGTGTGTGTATATATATATATATATATGGATATGGTATGTAGTATATATTTATTTTTGTAATTATATATTTATATGGATAATCATGAAGTGTATATATGGTATATATTTTTATAGGTGTATTAATGTAGTTTGGATTTCGGGTAGTTAAAAAGGGGTGGGAAATTTAAAAAAAGTATTGTACTTCTTCCCACTCCTTTTTTGAACAATGTGCGGTGTATTGTAATGTATTAGCTCTTGGTTATTTTATTTATTCTTTTTTTGTCACTTTTTTTCATTTTCTTTCTTTTGTATGTACAAATAGTTACATACATTTTTATACATGTTCGAAAATAAAATAAATTCATTCATTCATTCAATTAATTATTTAATTTAATCATTGAAAAAATTTTTTAAGGCTTCTTTGCAGGGGGCCAAGACTTTTGCGCAGAACTGCAACCCTAAAATTATAAATACATTTACACAGCAAATTCCTCAGTGTTGAATTAACACTTTCAGAGTTAATTTGTGTCCAACTGGACCTATATAAACACAGTAGGGTGTTAAATCAACACTCTGGGTGTTAATTCAACACTGGGGATTTTGCTGTGTACTTACTTTAATTATTCGTAATAATTAACAATAATAATTTAGACAGTTACATTTAGACAGTTACAATACATTTAGTAATTAAGAATCTATTTTTGGATAGTTACATAAACCTGAAAATGTGCAAAAATGACATTATTAGACAATTGAAAGTAATTTGTTTTTCAGATCCTGCTACAGAAAAATCAGATTAATTAAATAATTATTTAATCTTTCTGGAACGCATTAAACACGTTCTCTGTTTATTTTCATCTGATTATTTCACGGAGAATATGTAAATTCTTAATTAAATTTCATTTTACGCTTATATCTGTTCTGTTTACATCAGTGCGAGGCCACGCCCCTTTATCCGCACGAGGCGCGCGCCACTTTGTGATATTTTTAATTTGGTTTATTTTCTCTGTAATTATAAAAATAACTCGGTGTTTAATTCAGACCTCACGCACAAAAATAAACCGGAAAAATCCCGAAGACTTCAAACCAAAACTGATTTAAACTTTCTGATCTGTTCAAACTGCAGAGAAGTGAAACGAGTTTATTAATGAATCAGTTTCTAAATGTTCCGATATTCAGCTCCGAATCAGTCAACATCATTACTGATTAGAAACAGAAATACTGTTTTATAATCAACCGATTAGCGCGCGATCATTAAGTAATTCTTTATTTAACCTGTTCACGATTTTTTGATTCATTCCGCTTCGTGCTGAAAATCACCAGCCACACACACATATATGGTGTGTGTCAATCCATATATATATATATATATATATATATATATATATATATATATATATATATATATATATATATATACACACACACACACACACACACACACACACACGTGTGTGCATTTTATATAAACACACAACACGGCTAGTCAAAATTATGTTACACTAATGGATTATTTTTCTCCTGCAGATAGAGGTACGCCATGGGTGACCGATTAAATGGTACTATTACTCCCTGGTTTTTGTGTGTTGAACACGATGGTGAACAGGCTGAGATCGTCCTGTAAATCATCTTGCATACATGATGTATGTTTTATGAAAAAAAAAGGTTTCTACCATTCAAGTGTTAACATAATTTTGACTAACCCTGTATATACAAGTTAAATATATATTTAGTGCATGAACATTTTTAGTTCATGCACGAAATATATTAGTTTCCGGTTTTATTCTCATTTATGAATCTCAGTAACAGAAACCTGATTAATAAAAGACTGTACTTTCAGTATATATAATAATAAAGTGGACATAATTCCACAAAATCGGGTTCAGGATTTAAAGAGTGTTCAGGGTTAAAGGATCTCTCTCTCTCACTCACACACACACACACACACACACACACACACACACACCTTCTAAACACTAAAATCCAGAACAGATGATAAACTCAGTGTTTCACTTTAAAGTCTCACCACTTTCATCCTCCGTTTTCTTTCATTTAAATCAGTTCAGCCTTTTTCTCAGTGCACTGAGTTTGTGTGACTTTATTCTGATGAAAAGTTCACTTTGATTTTCGTTTATTCAGAAAACCAGTTGTTGTTATTATTATTATTATTATTATTATTATAATAAACATGTTTTAAAGTCCATGGCGATGTAATACTGAGCTTTATCACACTTTATCACCTCTCACAGCTTTATTACACCTTTATCATCAGACCGTTGTAATTAGCTGATTTAATTAAAAAAATAATTTCCGGGTTTATTTTATACTGTAGATGATGTTAGTTTGGATTAGAGATTTAATTAATACAATTATTTCAGCTGTTTTATGAAAGTTTACATTTTGATTTTCAAACGAAATTCTATTTTTGCAACCTTTAAAACGTGGGGACGGAAATAAAACAGAAAATAGAAACTACAACGAAAAGATCACTTTATACTAAAAATGATTGTAAATTAATAATTCTCACTGCACAGACAGACAGATGGAGTATAATGTGTGTAAAATCCAGCGCTTTACCTGTACAGCGGTTCTCCCGAAGCGGTTCGTGCGGTTGACGTCAGCTCCGTTCTGCAGCAGGAGTTCAGCGCGCGCCGTGTCTCCGGCCGCCGCCGCGCTCGTGAGTTCATCCGCCAGTCTGTCCGCTTCGGCGGCGCGCATCCTCCCGCGCGAGCCCGGTGTGCGTGCTGTGCTGACAGGTAAAGTCACAGACGGGACGGACAGGTGAGCGCGAGGACTTTACACCCGGCGCACAGAGCGACACTGTGTTATATTAAATACTCTGTGTGTGTGTGTGTGTGTGTGTGTGTGCGCGGTCGTAGGCAGAATAATCCAGTAATACTTTCTCCAGTAGATGTCTTTACTCACTCTGACTCTCTCTCTGTCACGAGCAGCGCGTGCCCGGGATATATGTTCGGACTTGTCTTGTGTTTGTGTCATTACGTCACTCCCGGCAGAAGCGCAGTACGCATGCGCGGAAGAACATGCATATCCACATGTAGGAAATAAACGGTATAATAATAATAATAATAATAATAATCTAGTTAGTTAATATAACAGTAAACTGCACTCATGATAAGCTCGAATCGTTTATTCGGGGATCTAATGTGCTGCGAGTCATTAGTCATGAGGTGTATTAAGGGATCAGATCAGTCCCAGGGTGTGTGTTATGTCTTTAGTCAGATTATTAAAGACAGAGCAGCACATAACTCCTACAGCCCTCTGAACAAACACCATATTTAATCAACAGTTCATTTACTGTTGACCCGGTTTTACATACACACACACACACACACGATATTTACATACTTGCCAACGCCCAGAGAATGAAAAGCGGTAGATCAGATTGTGCGACGCAGTCAAGCCTTTTGTAGGGTCCGAGGGCATGCCCTGCCCTGGAAAATTTGGGGGGGGGAAATGGTAAATTGGTGCATTCTCCTTCATTCTGAGTGCCATATTTGAATAAAACTGATTGGGAAATCGGACCGACGTACTTCACAAACTGCTGCTTCTCACCTCAGCTCGATGCTTTGATGCTGGATGATCTGACAACCAAGTCAATATGAACTTCTTGTCATAGCAAATCTTTTTTTTTTTCTACTGAGTTTTCAGTATTTGTGATCACCAGAGTGTGTTCAGTTTTCAGAAATACTGGCATGATTTTTTGTAGCATGTAACCTCATTTCATTACGGATTGGCTAGAACCATAACAAGAACCAATGGAATGGTGCAATAGAGCGATACTATTTAGATTCAACATCATTATCGGACCATTCTATTGGCTCTCTGCCTCACTTAATATCTCATCTCATCTCATTATCTGTAGCCGCTTTATCCTTCTACAGGGTCGCAGGCAAGCCTATCCCAGCTGACTACGGGCGAAAGGCGGGGTACACCCTGGACAAGTCGCCAGGTCATCACAGGGCTGACACATAGACACAGACAACCATTCACACTCACATTCACACCTACGCTCAATTTAGAGTCACCAGTTAACCTAACCTGCATGTCTTTGGACTGTGGGGGAAACCGGAGCACCCGGAGGAAACCCACGCGGACACGGGGAGAACATGCAAACTCCACACAGAAAGGCCCTTGCCGGCCACGGGGCTCGAACCCGGACCTTCTTGCTGTGAGGCAACAGCGCTAACCACTACACCACCGTGCCACCCACTTAATATTTTGGGGAAAAAAGTGCTATATTTAACACTGGATACTTATAGCCCCTGTGCTGAAAACAGCTGAAGCAAGGTCAGGAAGAGTGTATCCAACAGTGTTTGCTAATTATTTTTTTAATGCAGTGTTTTTTAGAACTAAAATAGGTAGGTGTTGTCATGACCTGGAGGTCATGGGTGTTGATAGGACCCAAAGAGCAACTACGAAAGTCACAGATAAGAACTGAGGTGTCGTGGACATGCAGGAAGCAGACGCAGCAGCACAGTCTGAAATATCCTGGCTAAATCCAAGGATGGCAGAGCAGAGTAAACAGTCACAATAATCCCGGGAGAAATATGAGCACTGCTGGCAATCAAAAGTCAGGAAAAAAGACTGAAAGTCATGGTTGAAATGGCCCAGAAATAGCAGGTAAAACTCATAATCCAAAAATGTAATCCAGAGTCAGAAAACCAGGAAAAGGCAGCAGTGAAAAACTGAAAACGAACAGGAACTTGACAAAATGCAACAGTGAGTATTTTTCAGCATCGTGTAATTCTCCCTGTTGTGTTTATATAGTGTGACTAATAGTAAATACATAGCAGGTGTGCTAGTGCAGCGCAGGGAGAATGGGGAAAACCTGGAGTGGAGCACAAATGCGCAAGTCAGGATTTGGAAGTTCCAGGCTGGATCATGACACCTCTGGGCATTCCAGACAGAGCTTCCTGATTCTTACGGTGGAAGTCCTTGATGAATGAAGGGTCAAAGATGAAACACACTGGCACCCAACACCTCTCCTTCAGGCAGTCACCCTTCCAGTCAACCAAATACTGTAACCCTGACCCAATCAATGGACCTTTAGTAGTTTCCTGACTTTGTAGGTCTCACCTCCATTGATGATCCTGGGAGGGGAGGGGCCTTAAAAGGGGGGGAGAGGGGGCTAGAAACCAAGGGTCTCAGTTAGGAGACATGAAAGGATGGGTGGACGTGCCGCATAGACTTGGGTAATGAGAATCTCACCATTGTGGGGTTAATGACCTTAGAAATGGCAAAGAGACCAACAAACCTGGGAACCAGCTTATGAGAGGAGACCTTGAAGGGGAGATTGGCTCTGGACAACATGATCTTTTGTCCCGGATGGTAAACAGGAGCTGGCCTGAGGTGTTGGTCTGCCATCCTCTTGTATGCAAGAATGGAGCATAACAGGTGACATCTGGCATGCATCCAGGCTCTGCAACAGTGTTGGATAAAGTCTTGGGCCAAAGGGACAGACATCCTTTCCTCCTGCTTGAGAAAAAGAGGGGACTGGTAACCGAGGCAACACTGGAATGGGGTCAGCCCAGTGGATGATCAGGGAAGGCTGTTATGAGCATATTCAATCCTAGGAAGTACCTGGCTCCAGGAAGGAGTATCACCAAATGTCAGGCATCATAGGGTAACTTCTAACTTTTGATTGTTATGCTTCATTTGCCCATTAGTCTGTGGGTGGTAACCCAAGGAGAGGCTGGGAGTGGCCCCAATAAGTTTACAGAATTCCTTCCAGAAGTGAGCAGAGAACTGAGGGCCTCTGTCAGACACAATGTCCGTAGGCAGCATGTGAACCCGGAACACATGGTTGATAAACAGTTCTGCCATCTCCTTAGCTGAAGGCAGCTTAGGGAGGGGAATGAAGTGAATAGTGTTGCAATTCGGATGGGTGGAGCACAGAAGGACGGCGGGCCAAAACTGAGTTCCCAAAAACTCTTTATTTTGCACTTTTCAGTGTAGTATTCACTCTCCCAGCCACTCACGCACACACACAAGTCGTCTGGTTGGGGAGAGAGCTCTCTTCCTCTGTTCTCTCTCTCCTTATATAGGGCGCGATCACTGGGGAAGACACACAAACACACGTTAACCGACATCAGGTGCAGTGATTCTGCCACTTACCTTCCCTGACTCCGCCCTCCGGTCACAGACCGACACTTGACCACACCCCCGCTGCCACATACCCCCACCACCTGACTCAGGCCGGGTGGCCGTCTGGCCTGCAGCCGACTCCCCTCCCCCTTGATGGGAGAGGAAGTCCGCCATGACCATCTGTGCCCCCAGCCTGTGGATCACCTTGAAGTTAAAGGGCTGGAGTGCCAGATACGAACGGATGAGCCGCGCATTGGCATCCTTCATGAGGTGGAGCCACTGGGGGGCGCATGGTCCGAACAGAGGATGAAAGGGCGTCCCAGCAGGTAGTAGCAGAGGACTGCCCACTTGATGGCTAGGCACTCTCTCGATGGTGCTGTAGCACCCCTCACGGATCGACAGCTTTCTGCTGATATACAGTACTGGATGGTCCTCCACCTCCTGGGACAAAACAGCCCCCAGCCCTCTGTCCGACACATCCTTCTGCAACATAAATGGGAGAGAAAAGTCAGGGGAGTGTAACAGTGGCCCCCCACACAGTGCAGCCTTCACCTCCGAGAAAGCCTGCTGGCATTGCTCTGTCCACGGGACCAGATCTGGTGCCCCTTTTTTAGTGAGATCAGTCAGCAGGCTGGTGATGTCCGAATAATTAGGTATAAACCTACGATAGTAGCCAGCCAGCCCCAGGAACTGCCTCACCCCCTTTTTGGTCTTGGGCCTCGGGCAGGCCGCAATCACTGCTGTCTTGTTAATTTGGGGATGCACCTGCCCATTGCCCAAGTGGAAGCCCAGATACCATACTTCCACCCGCCCAATCGCACACTTCTTCGGGTTGGCTGTGAGACCCGCTCGCCTCAGCGACCTAAGGACGGCCCTTAGGTGTTCTAAATGCCGCAGCCAGTCATTACTATAGATTATGATATCATCTAAGTACGCAGCTGCATAGGTGGCGTGGGAGCAGAGGACCCTGTCCATAAGCCACTGGAACGTAGCGGACGCCCCAAACAGCCCAAAGGGAAGTGTAACAAATTGGTGTAAGCCAAACGGTGTGGAAAAGGCCATTTTTTTCTTGGGATAGTGGAGTCAAGGGGATCTGCCAATAACCCTTTGTCAAATCCAATGTTGAGTAAAAGCAAGCTGTGCCTAGTCGATCCAGCAACTCGTCAATATGAGGCATTGGGTATGCATCGAATTTAGACACCGCGTTGACTTTTCTATAGTCTACACAGAACCGGACTGACCCGTCAGCCTTGGGAACCAAGACCACTGGGCTGCTCCAGTCACTGTGGGACTCCTCAACGATGCCCATTTCGAGCATGGCCTCGAGTTCTTCCTGAACCACTTTTTTCTTGTGTTCAGGTAGCCTGTAAGGGTGGCTGCGCACTACCACCCCCGGGGGCATCTCAATGTGATGTTCTATGAGGCTGGTGCGGCCGGGCAGGGGTGAGAACACGTCCGAAAATTCGGTCTGCAACTGGGCAACCTCCGTGAGTTGGGTCAGGGAGAGGTGGTCTCCACAGGGGACCAGAGAGGTATGCAATGTCATGTTCCCTTTTGAACCTCCGGCCCCAGCTCCCCCTTCTCCAGAACCACCGACACCAACGCCACGGGGACCTCCTCGTTCCAGAGTTTGAGCAGATTGAGGTGGTAAATCTGTAGCGCCCAACCCCTGTCCATTCACCTCACCTCATAGTCGACGTCCCTGACTCGCCGTGTGACCTCAAAGGGTCCTCGCCACTTGGCGATCAATTTGGAGCTCGATGTGGGCAACAGTATGAGTACTTTATCTCCCGGTGCAAACTCCCTAAGGTACGTACCCCCGTCGTACAGGCGGGTTTGCCGTTCTTGGGCCTGCCGCAAATTCTCCTGGGTTAGGTGTGTGTGTGTGTGTGTGTGTGTGTGTGTGTGTGTGTGGAGTTTTGCATGCAGGTCAATAACGTATTGAATTTCATTTTTGCTCGGGGAAGGTCCCCCCTCCCAATTTTCCTGCAGTACATCTAGGATGCCACGCGGCTTACGCCCATATAATAATTCGAACAGGGAGAACCCCATGGAGGCTTGTGGGACCTCTCGCACTGCAAATAAAGACCGGAAGCTTTCTTTTTCTCTCCTCCTGTGTAAAGTCCACAAGCGGAGGCCATCTGATCTGCTTTAATATCAACAGATCTTCATTTAAGGTACGTGAATCTTTTCATCATGGCACACCTTCAGCCTGTTCAGTGTGCTGAGTGCAGGATGTTTAGTCATTCTTCCTCCGTCACTAGCGACAGCTCTATTAGCTTTACTTGTGATAAGTGCAGATTAGTTAGCTCTCTGACGGAGAAGATTACAGTGCTAGAAGCGCGTGTCCAGGCTTTAGAGCAGGTTAGTGAGCGTGAGAACAGTGTAGTTTCTGTTAGGGAAAGTCTGGACGCCCTAGGTGGAGTTAGCAATCCCCCAACTCCGGCATTAGAGCCCTTACAGCGGGGCGAATGGGTGACGGCTCGGCGGCATAAGCGTAGAGCCAAAGCTACCGCTGAGGCTCGCCCACGGGAGCACCACTCCTCTCTGCATCACGTGTCGAACAGGTTTGCTCTCCTTAGTGATGCACCCACTGAGAAACCTGAAAGAGCTCTGGTTATAGGGGACTCTATCATACGGCACGTGAAATTAGCTCAGCCTTTAGGGGCACCAGCAGCTTTAGTCAGGTGTATACCGGGAGCCAGGGCGCCGGACATAGCAGGTAATCTTAGGGTCCTAGGCAAGCACAGGTTCTCAAAGATAGTTATCCATGCAGGAGCTAATGATATACACCTTCGTCAGTCTGAGGTTACTAAGAGTAACTTTGTAGAGGTGTTTAAATTAGCGAAGGCGATGTCCGATGCTGTAGTATGCTCTGGCCCCATCCCAATGCTGCGTGGCGATGTAGCTTACAGCAGGTTATGGTCGCTGAACTGCTGGCTGTCCAGGTGGTGCTCTGAAAACAGTGTGGGCTTTATAGATAATTGGGCTAATTTTGAGGGCACTGCTGGCCTATTAGGGTGGGACGGTATCCATCCCACTCGGGAAGGTGCTGCTCTCATTTCCTGCAGCATAGGTCATAGTCTCAGAACAGGCCTAGTTAATTTCTGACAATCCAGAGCCAAGGCCAGGGAGCAGACGAACAGGCTAAACCAACTGTCTGCTAGCTGCACAGAGTCATCACTCAGGGTCCACTACATCGAGACTGTGTCTGTTCCCCGAGCTCAACAAAAAGGTAGAAATTTTCAGAGAGTTTGTTTCAGTAACCTAATCAACATAAAATTAGATCATACTGACTGTACAGCTGCTGCCAGCACCTTTGATCTAAAGATGGGGCTATTAAATATTAGATCTCTTACATCTAAAGCGCTAATGGTTAATGAACTCATTACTGATCAGGAGTTTAATGTACTGTGTTTAACAGAAACATGGATTAAGCCAAATGAATATATAGCATTAAATGAAGCGAGTCCTCCTGGATACAGTTATATACACCAGCCTCGTCTAACTGGCAGAGGAGGAGGCGTCGCGGTTATTTATAACGATTATCTAGGTGTAACACACAAACCTGGTTATAAATTTAATACATTTGAAGTTCTTCATACTCATATAATGTATGTAGCCTCGAAAAATAAGTCTACCCAGTTAATTCCATTGCTTATTATTTACAGGCCCACGGGGCCATATTCTGAGTTTCTTTCTGAATTTGCAGATTTTATCTCAGATTTGGTTATTTCCTTAGACAAAGCTTTAGTTGTCGGAGATTTTAATATTCACTTCAATAACCCAGAAGACCCTTTAAAAACAGCGTTTGTGTCCATCTTAGATTCAGTAGGGATTAAGCAGAATGTCATAGGACCGACCCATAATGGTGGTCACACCCTTGATCTAATACTAACATTCAGATTAAACGTAGACAATATAGTCATGCTTCCACAGTCTGAAGTTATCTCAGATCATTGTCTCATCTCATTCAAAATATGTCTGAGTAATAATATATGCACCTCACCACGCTACTGTATTAAACGTACTTTCACGTCAACTACTGCACAGAGCTTTATAAATGATCTCCCAGAGCTGTCAACTTTGATTGGGTCACTGTCAGCCCCTGCAGAACTTGATCAGGCAACTGAGTGCTTAGAGTCAACATTCCGCCATACTTTAGATAATGTAGCTCCTCTAAAAAGGAAAATGGTCAGAGACAAAAAATTAGCACCCTGGTATAATGATGACACGCCCATTAAAACAGACCACTCGAAAATTGGAACGTAAATGGCGTCAAACAAAATTGGTAGTGTTCAAATTAGCTTGGAAGGAGAGCTTCCTGAAGTATAGAAAAGCTCTTAGTGCTGCGAGATCAACATATTTCTCCTCCCTAATAGAAGATAACAAAAATAATCCTAGATTCCTATTTAATACTGTAGCAAAATTAACCAGGAATAAGTCCACTATCAACACATGCACACCTGCAGTATGTAGTAGCAACGACTTCATGAATTTTTTTAATGACAAAATTGAGAATATCCGACAAAAAATTCAAACTACTAATTTAAGGTTAGACAATGAAAGTAACCTTGTAGTTAACAATATAACTGTATCAGATCATCAGTTAGAATGTTTTATTCCCCTAAAAGAAACTGAATTACTTTCATTAATCTCTACATCAAAAGCCTCAACTTGCGTACTAGATCCCTTACCGACACATCTATTCAAACAGATAATGCCTGGAGTAATTGAACCGCTTCTAAAAATAATAAATTCTTCTCTTACGATTGGCTATGTACCCAAATCCTTTAAACTAGCAGTTATCAAACCCCTGATTAAAAAACCTGACCTTGATCCCTGTCAGCTGTCCAATTATCGGCCAATATCAAACCTCCCCTTTATCTCCAAGATCCTTGAAAAAGCTGTGGCACAGCAGTTATGCTCATATTTACATAGGAATAACATCCATGAAATGTATGAGTCAGGATTTAGACCTCATCATAGCACAGAGACAGCACTGGTTAAAGTAGTAAACGACCTACTGTTGGCGTCTGATCAGGGCTGTGTCTCGCTGCTTGTGTTGCTTGACCTTAGTGCAGCATTTGATACCATTGATCATTCCATTCTTCTGGATAGACTAGAAAATGTTGTGGGAGTTAAGGGAATGGCCCTCTCCTGGCTCAGGTCTTATCTAACTGATCGTTATCAGTATGTTGATATAAATGGTGATATTTCTAGACGTACCGAGGTAAAGTTTGGTGTTCCACAAGGTTCTGTCTTGGGTCCACTGCTTTTTTCTCTATATATGTTACCTCTGGGCGATATTATTCGTAAACATTGTATTAGTTTCCACTGTTATGCTGATGACACACAGTTGTCTCTGCAAAACCTGATGAGAGACACCAGCTTAATAGAATTGAGGAATGTGTTAAGGACATTAGACACTGGATGCTTATAAATTTCCTTCTGCTTAACTCTGACAAGACTGAAGTACTTGTGCTAGGACCACATACAGCTAGAGGTGAGTTTTCTGATTACACGGTAACTCTGGATGGCCTTTCTGTTTCTTCACGTGCAGCAGTAAAAGACCTCGGAGTGATTATTGACCCCAGTCTTTCATTCGAAACTCACATTGATAACATCACCCGGATAGCTTTCTTTCATCTCAGAAATATTGCAAAGATAAGAAATTTAATGTCATTGCATGATGCAGAAAAACTAGTCCATGCTTTCGTTACCTCCAGGTTGGATTATTGTAATGCCTTACTGTCTGGATGTTCCAATAAGTGCATAAACAAGCTCCAGTTAGTTCAAAATGCAGCAGCAAGAGTCCTTACTAGAACTAGAAAATATGACCACATCACGCCTGTCTTATCCACACTGCATTGGCTCCCAATCAAATTTCGTATTGATTATAAAATACTACTATTGACCTTTAAAGCACTAAATGGTCTCGCACCACAGTACCTGAGTGAACTTCTGCTCCTCTATGACCCGCCACGCCTACTTAGATCAAAAGGTGCAGGCTATCTGCTGGTACCTCGTATAGTGAAGGCTACATCAGGGGGCAGAGCCTTTTCTTACAAAGCCCCACTGTTATGGAACAGCCTTCCAAGTAATGTTCGGGAATTAGACACAGTCTCAGCATTTAAGTCTAGGCTGAAAACATATCTGTTTAGTCAAGCCTTTTGTTAACGGTGCTTATGAGGTAAAGGAGTAGATCTGGAGGGTCCTCAGACAGAGTGTTTTGGTAAACTGGGATGTATGGATGCTGTCAGTCCCCACTCGCTTGCTCACTCGAGTTTGTTGACAGTGTAGTGGCTGGCTGCTTTATGTCCTGGGGCTCCCTCATGCCTGTGTTACCTTCTGGCTCTCTCCTTTTAGTTATGTTGTCATAGTTAGTTGCCGGAGTCCCTGCTTGTACTCAGTGCAATATGTATACTGTTCCTACTTATTCAGGTGACATCGGGCATACCTAACCACCTGTGTTTTCTTTCCCTCCCCCCCCACCCCAAATCTGTCCCTCTGAGTTACATGGAGTCAACAGGAATTCTTTTGGTGGAGACGGTGGGGACCTCGACTGGCTATCGTAGCCTGCAGGGAATCGGCCGTCAGACATTCTGTCGCATGTCCCAGACCCGGTGAAATGTAACTGAATTGTTTTGGCCAGGCCTAAGGGTCCCATCTGCATCTCATCATTGCTGAGGAGTGTGCTCCCATCACCCAATCAAGCATCCAGCCAGAGCAGGTCATGATATATTTTTTACCATATTAACATGCCATTGTGTGTTATGCCTGATGTAAAGACACTCGTCTCTGCGAGCCTACCACACAGATTTAATACTTGTCATTTTTAGGGCATACCTAACAACGTGTTTTCTTTCTCTCTCTCTTCCCCCCCCCCCATCTGTCCCTCTGAGTTACATGTTGATCCTGGGATTGAGATGCTGGCCTCTTCTGCCCCTCGGACCTGCTTGATCCATCCTGGTGCCCTGTGTCTGGTCGGAGTTTTATCGCCCCACTCCTGTGAAGGACGGCCCCATGAGGACAGTTGAGGGTTATACCTGTTGTAGCAACCCTTGGATCCCAAAGAGAGTCTTGACTGATGCTCAAGGTGTATTTTATTTTACTTGCAGCAAAGTCAGTCCAACATCACCCATAGCACCGTGAAAACTATATCATGGTATACAAAACAGCAAACAAACAGCAAATCACCATACCGTTCTCACAGGTACAACATTTCTTAATTGAGACATCAATATTAAAACAAAGGCATTCACATTTGGTTCCAACACTTGATACAAAGTTACAAAAACTTCAAACAAAACATACCTCACTGCGCTCACCAAGGATGCAACATATAATCACTTCTCTTCTGTTATAAAACAGGCGTCAAAATATCCTTTTCTTTTGCAGTGACGCTTGAGTGGTGAAGCATGGACATCAAGCCTTCCTAGCTCAAGCTCAAACAAAGCAGCTTCTTAATTGATCACACCTGGTTGCTACCTTTACAGGTCTCCCTCTTGTGGAGCTACGGTGTCACTTAAAGGACAAACAGCACCCCAAGTCCATACAAATCCACACACATACAATACTCACTCAACCTCATAGCCCAACCATTCTAAAGCACAAATAGAAATTTGATTAAATCTTATATTTGTAAATAACATAAAATACAAAGGAAAACACATTTATATAAGTTTTACTCAAGAGAATAACAAAGCACTTACAAGGACTAGTGTGGTCCTTTACACTCCCACCAATCATGTCATGTTGCCACAAATCACACATGATTCTCAAATTCCAAAGGACCAATCACCACACCAATATGTGCAAATAAACATAAAACATGTTCACAAAATACAGTAAGCTATGTATATTCCAACCATTTGTATGGTATGTGTTTGTGTGTATGTATATGTGTGTACACTCTTTGTAACTATTCACTCAAGTAACAGAACCAGCTTTTGTATTGGTCTTTCTATGATGGAGGGTCTAGAACTAGTTTTAATTGACCTCTGGGCCCCTAGTTGCACTTTAACTCTTCGCACCAAGCCATCACTATCAACAGTCGTTTCCACCACTCGTCCTAACTGCCACTGGTTCCTTGGAAGGGTTTCCTCTTTGACAATGACCACATCATTCACTTTCAGATTGCGTCGGGGGACATGCCACTTCTGCCTTATGGAGATATTAGACAGGTACTCCCTTTTCCATTGGCTCCAGAACTGCTCAATCAGATACTGAATCCTGCGCCATCTTTTGGTGCCATATACATCCTCTTTTACAAATTTCCCAGGAGGTGGAAGAGCCAACTTTGATTTCATTAGAATAAGATGGTTAGGTGTTAAAGGCTCAAGAGAGTTAGGGTCATTTATTCCATCTGTGCTCAGAGGGCGGCTGTTGACAATAGCCATGGCCTCATAGAACAATGTTCTCAGAGAGGCATCATCAAGCCTACCTGCACTTTGGGCCAATGTAGCATTCAGGACATTTCGAATGGTGCGTATTTGATGCTCCCAAACCCCACCAGCATGGCTTGCTGAGGGAGCATTGAACACAAATTCACACTGCTTCTCAGCCAGGAAATTTTCCAGGGCCTGGTTGTTGCACTGTTTGAATGATTCTCTTAATTCATTCTTGGCACCTATGAAATTTCTGCCCTGATCACTGTGGAGTTGGCGCACAGCTCCTCTTAGACTGATGAAACACCGAAGAGCATTGATGAATGAATCCGTGGACAGGTCTTCCAACATCTCTATATGCACAGCTCGGGAATAAAGACAGGTAAGTATCAAGCCATACCTCTTATGCTCCTTGCGACTTCTTTTAATGATAAATGGGCCAAAACAGTCCATACCACAATTTGTGAATGGAGCAGATTCTTCAACACGTTCTTTGGGCAGCTCAGCCATCCGCTGTTCTTCAACAGGACGCCTCAGCTTCCTGCACGGCACACACTTGTGAATGAGCTTAGAGACCAACTTGCTGCAACCAAGGATCCAGAATCCATTTGCTCTGAGCTCCATTTGAGTTTGACTTCTGCCCTGATGGCATACTTTAGAGTGATAATGTGACAGAATGAGCTGTGTAATGTGACCCTTATTGGGCAAGATAATTGGGTGACTAAACTCTTCACTGAGAGCTGCATGTTTCAGTCTCCCACCAACACGGAGTATGCCCTCCTTCAAGATTGGATCAAGCCTAAAGAGAGGACTGGAACTTGGGAGACTGTGCCCCATTTCAAGTGCTTTGATCTCTTGGCTGAATGACTGCTGTTGGACAAGGCTAATCAAGACTTTGACTGCACCTTCACGTTCTTTGACAGTCACCACATCTGAAAGACACTTTTGTACAGAGGTAAGTCTTTTAATTCTTCCCACTACCTTTAGGAGTGTTGTCCAGGATGAAATTCTAGACAGGCGCTCGAGCATGTCTGTGCACTTGCTCATCTTTAATGTAAACACTTGGACAGCCTTCACCTCTGGGTCGCCAACCATGAGATTGTTTGATGCACAGGGTTCAAATTGAAACTCTTCTTTCCACAAGAACTCAGGGCCAGATAGCCAGTTATTTAATGGAATCTCCGATGCTCTAAGCTCCCTAGAGGCGTGATCCGCTGGGTTCTCTGCAGTATCAACATAATGCCATTGGTTTGGGTTAGTATTCTGCCTTATTGACTGGACACGATTTGCAACGAACACATGAAATCTCCGTGCCTCATTATTGATGTATGCTAGAGTGACTTTAGAATCTGTCCAGAAGAACTCATCATCAATGTTCATGTTCAATTCTGATTTTAGCAAGACACTCAGTCGAGCTGCAAGCACAGCAGCTGAAAGTTCCAGACGAGGAATACTGATGACCTTTGAAGGAGCAACCCTAGCCTTGGCCATGACAAGGCTGCAGTGGACTTTGTTGTGGTCATTTTTATATCGAAGGTAAGAGCATGCACCATATCCCACAGTACTAGCATCTGAAAAGTGGTGCAGTTCAACACTCACGATCTTGCCAAAGTGTGGTGGATAATAACATCTAGAAATTGAAACTTGTCTCAGTCTTTCAAGGCCAGTTTTCCATTCCTCCCACCGTGGGCGCAAATCATCAGGAAGTGGATCATCCCATTGGACACTCCTGCAACACAGCTCCTGAAGAATACACTTTCCACTCAGAATAAATGGGGCCACAAACCCCATAGGGTCATACAAAGAGGCAACTACTGACAGAATGCCACGACGGGTGTCAGGCTTATCCTTCATATTTACATTGAAAGTGAAGTGGTCACTTTGGACTGACCACTGAAGGCCCAGCAAGGCAGAATCTTGACTGAGATCCAGGCATTCAACACCTGCTGCCCTCTCGGATGGATCCACACAGCTGAGAACTTCTCTCTCATTTGAATTGAATTTGTGAAGCCTTAAACCCCCTTTTTTGCATAACTGCTGGGCTTCAATAATCAATTCAGAGGCCTCCTTGATTGAGGGAACACTCAACAGCCCATCATCAACATAAAAACTGTTTGTGACAAAGGCAGCTGCGGAAGGATAGTCAGACTCGTACTGTTGCGCCAAATACTTCAAACCGAAGTTGGCGCAGCCTGGGGAAGATGCAGCGCCAAAAATATGGACAGCCATCTGGTATTCTTTGGGCTCATGTTCAAGGTCTCCATGCTCCCACCATAGAAACCTCAAATAACTACGGTTCTCAGGTGTAACAAAGAATTGGTGGAACATCCTTTCAATGTCACAGATGATGGCGACAGCTTCCTTTCTGAAGCGACAGAGAACTCCCACCAAGGAGTTAATGAGATCTGGGCCAGTCAGTAAGGTGTCATTGAGGGAAATGCCATGACATTTAGCTGAACAATCGAAGACCACCCTTAGCTTGCCAGGTTTCTTAGGATGGTATACCCCATGATGAGGTATAAACCAACAGACCTCTTCAACTACTGCCTCTGGAACCGGCTCTGCATCGCCATTGCTAATCACTTCCTCCATAAAGACTTTGTAATGATCATGGAATTGCTGATTGGCTTTTAATTTCCTTTTCAAATGCTGAAGACGAATTATGGCCAGTTTTTTTATTATTTGGCAGTAGAGGAGGGCTTTGGCCTTTGAACGGAAGAGGCATCTCTAAATGACCATCTGGTCTCTGTCGTATTGTTTTACTAAGGTGCTGAATGAAGTGCACATCATCTTGTGAAACAAGTTTGCTTTCAGAATTTCTGTCACTGAAGTCCAACTCCAGAACTCTCAGAATATCTGCAGGAGATGGCACAGCAATCTCCCTCACTAGAACTCTGTACACGAACCTCTGGCTTCCTTGTCTGTCCAGATATGGATTTGCTGCACCTATGATGCTCCACCCCAGCTCAGTCTTCTGCGCGAATGGCTCATTTTCATGCCCAATGATGACCTCTAAAGGCGCCAGAGCCAAAGGACAATCATAGCCTATCAACAGGCCCACATCACAGTCTTGAAGTGATGGCAACTCGTGTGCCAGATGTTTAAGATGAGACCATTGCAATGCTGTAAATTTAGTTGGTATACAAGATTTGTCAACAGGAATAAAGTCATGTGTATATGCTCGCTGTAACAGAATATAATTGTCATTGTGGAAGCTTCTAACTTGCAGGCCAACCACACTTTGACTGGGAATAACTGTATTTACAGCAGTCATTGTGCTGAGTTTCAATTGCAACGGTTGAGTGACTACATTCAGCTCTCTGACAAGATCTTCCAGGACAAAGGTTGAATCACTCTGTGTATCAAGAAGAGCATATGTGAGAATTTCTTTTTTAGGTTCATTCACAGATGACAGGTAAACAGGAACAATACTTGAAGTAGCAGATGCCTCTCTAATGACGGCATGGGAGTTAACTTTATGGATATCCTGAGTTACTTGCCCCTCTGTTGAAGTGGAATCTTTCACCGTAGTTTCTCCAGGTTTTCTCCTTCTCTCATCATGCAAACAGGTTGGATGGCGACGGCCACCCCCCCCACAGATATGTCTTGTCCTACAGTCTTTAATGATATGACCTTTACGCAAACATCCAAAGCAAAGATGATTCTGATGTACAAATGTCTGTTTATCTGCCATGGACTTTGCAGCAAAGACTGGACACTTGGCTACGCCATGTGATTCTTCTTTGCAGATGAAGCAAGGCAACCTGAGTCTTGAAAATGATACACGTTCTGAGACCTTTGTGTAATCTTTTGATTGGGCACTTGTGCTAAGAGCCTTTGCTCTTTTAGATGGCTTCTCTTCTGGGGTTCTAGAATTCAGAAAGAAGGGAGAGGCTATGGGATTACAGGCTATTCGTGCCTCTTTTAACACAAACTCTGTGAAATGATTGAAAGCTGGATATTCCCCTGATGTATCAAGCTCTTCTACAGTAATTCTGCTCCATTTGCGCACAATCCAATCTGGCAGTTTTTTCAGAAGTTTATGATTTTCCTCACAGTCATTCAGAATGGCCAGTCCTTTAACATGGGGCATTGCTTCTACACAACTTTTTAAGAAATCTGCAAACTCTCTTAACGCAGAAGAATCATTTGAATTAATCTTAGGCCATTTCATAAGTTTGTCTCTGAATGCTTTCTGTACAACAAATGGATTTCCATAGCGTTCCTCTAAAACTGCCCAGGCACCCTCATATACATCTTCAGAACTCCGGTAGAAGAACCCTTCTACTGCTTTACGTGCATCTCCTATCAGGTAGCCTTTTAAGTAGAGAATCTTTTCACTGGCAGGAATAGGTTTTCTACCAATTAAGGTTAGGAAAGACATTTTAAAGTCAACAAACTTCAGAGGATCACCAGAGAAAACAGCTGGTTCAGGAACAGGAAGGCGATTTAAACTTGATGAACTTGCAATTGCGTCAGCCAATGTGGTTGTTAAACTATGAGATGGTGTGTGCAACACTGTGGCTCCTACACTCAGGTGTCGATTTGAATTCATAAGTGTAGTGGTGGGCGGCACGGTGGTGTAGTGGTTAGCGCTGTCGCCTCACAGCAAGAAGGTCCTGGGTTCGAGCCCCGGGGCCGGCGAGGGCCTTTCTGTGTGGAGTTTGCATGTTCTCCCCGTGTCCGCGTGGGTTTCCTCCGGGTGCTCCGGTTTCCCCCACAGTCCAAAGACATGCAGGTTAGGTTGACTGGTGACTCTAAATTGACCGTAGGTGTGAATGTGAGTGTGAATGGTTGTCTGTGTCTATGTGTCAGCCCTGTGATGACCTGGCGACTTGTCCAGGGTGTACCCCGCCTTTCGCCCATAGTCAGCTGGGATAGGCTCCAGCTTGCCTGCGACCCTGTAGAAGGATAAAGCGGCTAGAGATAATGAGAATGAGAGAAGTGTAGTGGTTTTAACAGGGCCTAATTCATGGCACTCCCTCACTTCATTTTCCACTCCACCTTCAAATTTATCATATATCCGAGCCCGAGCTGCAGCCATCTTGACATCCATATCTGCCTGCATAATTTTCAGCCTTGATTTCTCCTCCTCTAGTTTCAACTCAACTTCAGCTTGCTTTTGCCTCATTTGTACCATCACCTGTGACTCATGAAGTTTCCAATCACTTTCCAACTTAATGAGTTTACTCTGTTGAGCTTGTATCTCCTGCATAGACTTTGCTTGCTCCAATTTAGCTGCAAGATCTGCTTCTGCATCTGCTCGCTTACTGGAAGCCTTAGAATTGGCTACAGACATGTCATCCAATCCTTCAGTCCCTTCTGAGATGACACTTTCAGTGTTTGTTCCACCAAAGATGGATTTGTATTCATCTCTGTTTAAAATCATTCTCACTCTTTGCTTTTCAACCTCTGCTTTAAAGGTATCACGGGCAACGCCCATTTCCATTCGTTTACTCACTATATCACATATTTCTGTGGTCAGTGTATTACAAGCATCCATTTTCCGCACAATGTCTTGAGTGTTAGTTGAATTGCGCTGCAGTGGCTCATAATTCTGATGTACACGATCATATCCACTTTGAATGTACTCATTTATTTTATCAAGATCCTCCTTTGAACAGAATTGCTTTAGGCTTTTCCTACATTCCTTTGCTATCCCTTTCCAGGATTCATAAGATTTTAAGAATGCCCTTACATGCTTTTTAGCTTGATCTTCACGCATCTGTTTGCCTCTGTCAGCAAGTTGCCTTTCACGAGTACCAGAGACTACTTCTTGTGTGCGAGCTGAATTTTCTTCTCCTGCTGGAGGTTCTTCAGAGAGGTCTCTCTCACCAGTGGATTTACCCTTTTCTTCAGTCACTGACATTCTGAACTTAAAACTGTGTGATTGCAGTTATCTTTTTATGTGATAAAACTGAAATTGACTTATTAATTTGTGTTCTATTACACCAATCCCTTTTAAGCATTAAAGGAAAAAAAAAAAACGATAGTCCCAACACAAATCATTAGGCTACTACTTAAACTGCATTCAATATGGGCCTGAGCTGGCTTGTGTTAACCTCAGAATGTAAACAAGGCTTCTCTTTACCATGTAATTTGAAACACTCAAATAAAAATTTAAAACATTCAAATAAAACCATTAAACATTCACTTTACTTTTCCATTTTAAGCGTTTTAAATAGCCATGTCTTCTCAAACATTTAACTCAAAACTTCATTCATAACCAAAGTCACTGTACCCATGGATAAAGGACTGTGCCAAGAAGGTTCAGTTCATCTGGAATTGTCTCTTCATAAAATTCTCTCACCACATCTGCAGTCTCTGTTTAAGATGGTAACACAGGAGGCCTTATCTTCCGCAACGAAACCGGCAGGAACGACCCAGCAGACGACCCAGATGTAGTGCTGAGTTTTCACTGTAGCAACCCTTGGATCCCAAAGAGAGTCTCGACTGATGCTCAAGGTGTATTTTATTTTACTTGCAGCAAAGTCAGTCCAACATCACCCATAGCACCGTGAAAACTATATCATGGTATACAAAACAGCAAATCACCATACCGTTCTCACAGGTACAACATTTCTTAATTGAGACATCAATATTAAAACAAAGGCATTCACATTTGGTTCCAACACTTGATACAAAGTTACAAAAACTTCAAACAAAACATACCTCACTGCGCTCACCAAGGATGCAACATATAATCATTTCTCTTCTGTTATAAAACAGGCGTCAAAATATCCTTTTCTTTTGCAGTGAAGCTTGAGTGGTGAAGCATGGACATCAAGCCTTCCTAGCTCAAGCTCAAACAAAGCAGCTTCTTAATTGATCACACCTGGTTGCTACCTTTACAGGTCTCCCTCTTGTGGAGCTACGGTGTCACTTAAAGGACAAACAGCACCCCAAGTCCATACAAATCCACACACATACAATACTCACTCAACCTCATAGCCCAACCATTCTAAAGCACAAATAGAAATTTGATTAAATCTTATATTCGTAAATAACATAAAATACAAATGAAAACACATTTATGTAAGTTTTACTCAAGAGAATAACAAAACACTTACAAGGACTAGTGTGGTCCTTTACACCTGTTAAAACTGTTAATATTATAGTCAGGCTGTCTGTTGTTGCCCAAATGAGGAAGGGTTCCCTTTTGAGTCTGGTTCCTCTCGAGGTTTCTTCCTCATGTCGTCTGAGGGAGTTTTTCCTTGCCACTGTCGCCACAGGCTTGCTCATTGGGGATAGATTAGGGATAAAATTAGCTCATGTTTTAAGTCGTTCAAATTCTGTAAAGCTGCTTTGCGACAATGTTTATTGTTAAAAGCGCTGTACAAATAAACTTGATTTGATTTGAAATAACAGGGGTTTGAGCCATTTATCCCAATTGCATGCGTCCTCACGAACAAACTTTTTAATTATACTCTTGAGTGTGCGATTGAACCATTCGACTAAACCGTCCGTTTGTGGGTGATAAACGCTGGTGCGTATCGGCTTAATTCCCAATAACCCATACAGTTCGCTCAGTGTGCATGACATAAACGAGGTGCCTTGATCAGTCAGAATCTTTTTGGGGATTCCGACTCGGGAGATGACACAGAAGAGTGCCTCCGCAATACTGCATGCTGAGATATTGTGAAGAGGCACTGCTTCCGGGTATCGCGTTGCATAGTCCACCAGAACTAAAATAAAGTGATACCCTCGTGTTGATCGATCTAATGGCCTGACAAGATCCATCCCAATTCTTTCGAACGGGGTCTCGATTAATGGTAGAGGGCGCAAATGTGCTTTTGGAATGGCTGCTGGGTTTACTAACTGGCATTCGCGGCATGCTGTACACCACCTACGGACATCGCCACGAATCCCTGGCCAGTAGAACCGGGCCATTATTCGGGCTAGTGTCTTATCCTGCCCCAAGTGTCCAGCCATGGGATTAAAGTGAGCCACCTGGAATACCAATTCCTGGCGGCTCTTTGGAATCAAAAACTGTGTAATCGGCTCCTTAGTCTGAGTGTCCTGCGTCACTCGGTATAATCTATCTCTCATAATGGAGAAATAGGGGAAGGACGGGGTGGTGTTTGGCTGGAGCGTTTGACCATCGATTACTCTCACTTGGTCAAATGCATGCCGCAGAGTCTCGTCCCGCGACTGTTCTAATGGGAAATCCGAGAGGGATTCCCCAAGAGAAGGAGGAGGAGCCTGCGGCTCCTCACTCTGACGCGGAGATGACATAGACAGCTCTGTGACAGCTGCTCCTGCCAATGCCACACCGGGACCTCCCCCTGCTGAACTATGGCAGGCCCCACTCTTCACTAAATGCCTTATTAACTCCCAAAATCCCGGCCAATCAATCCATAAAGCTCTCAGGTAAATTTAACCAACCAGAGAGGCCAGTGAAGGACAGAGATGGGAAAAGTATTCCAGGGCTAGAACAACAAAAGAGGAGATGGGTAGAGCATTTTGAGGAACTCTTGAATAGGCCTTCTCCACCAAACCCAATAAATATCCAGCCAGCCAGCTGTGATCTCCCTATTGCTTGTAACGTTCCATCAAAGGAAGAAATGTATAAGGCCATCAAGCAACTGAGAAGCGGGAAGTCCGCTGGACCTGATGGTATTCCTGCAGAAGTTTTGAAGGCAGACGAAGTGACCATTGTGGACATGCTCCATCCCCTTTTCCAAAATATATGGGAGGAGGAGGATATTCCATTAGAATAGAAGGAGGGCCACCTGATCAAGCTCCCAAAGAAGGGGGACCATAGCTCCTGCTCCAACTACAGAGGGATAACATTGCTCTCAACCCCAGCCAAAATCTTCAACAGAGTCCTCCTAAACAGGATGAAAGAAATGGTCGACCCACATTTCCGAGAACAACAAGCAGGATTCAGGAAGAACAGATCCTGCACAGACCAAATAACAACATTAAGGATTATCCTGGAGCAATCCTTGGAGTGGAACTCACCTCTGTATGTAAATTTTATTGATTACGAGAAGGCATTTGACAGTGTAGATAGACAGACTATCTGGAGACTACTGAGGCACTATGGGGTGCCAGAAAAAATAACCAACATCATCAGGAACTCGTATGAGGGAATGACCTGCAGAGTGGTTCATGGCCAACATCTCACAGAAGCCTTTTATGTAAGGACAGGAGTTAGACAAGGATGCCTATTATCACCCTTTCTTTTCCTGTTGGCGATAGACTGGGTAATGAAGACATCAACTGCCCAAAAGAGGAATGGCATCCAATGGACACCTTGGTCGCAACTGGAGGACCTTGACTTTGCTGATGACCTGGTACTTCTTTCTCACACCCATCAACAAATGCAGGAGAAAACCACAACCATAGCAACTTACTCAGCACGTCTTGGCCTCATTATACACAAAGGGAAGAGCAAGATCCTTAAAGTAAACAATAACAACACAACCCCAATCAGGATAGAGGGAGAAGTAATAGAAGAAGTGGAGAGTTTCACCTATCTTGGAAGTGTAGTGGACAAAATGGGTGGGACCGATGCTGACGTAAAGGTACGGATTGGAAAGGCAAGGGCAGCTTTCCACCAGCTGAGGAATGTCTGGGGATCGTCGGAATTGCCACACAACATCAAAATCAGGATGTTTAACTCCATGGTAAAGCCTATACTTCTGTATGGCGCAGAGACCTGGAGGACAACGGCCAACACCATGAATAAAATCCAGGCCTTCATCAATACCTGCCTCAGGCGGATCCTAAGAGTATACTGGCCAAATACCATCAATAACCTGGAGCTGTGGCGCCAAACAGGACAACAGCCTGTAGAAGAAGAGATCCTCCAAAGAAGATGGAAGTGGGTTGGCCATACCCTTCGCAAACCTGCATCAAACACCGCAAGACACGCCCTCTTCTGGAACCCACAAGGGAGAAGGAAGAGGGGCAGGCCAAGAAACAGCTGGCGCCGTGAACTAGATGCAGATGTGAAGAGGTCTGGCTATACATGGGGACACCTGGAAAAGATCGCCCAGGATCATGATGACTGGAGAGCACTTGTTCGTGGCCTATGCCCAAAATTGGGCAATAGGCGTAAGTAAGTAAGTAAGTAACTCCCGAAATCCCGGCCAATCAGTCCCCAAAATTATCGAGTGGGTAAGGCGAGGATTAACCGCTGCCTATACACTAAATTTTTCCCCTCGAAAAAGAATGTGGACCGACACTAAAGGGTAATTGTGAACATCCCCATGCACACACAACACCTTCACCAACTGTGCTCCCCCCAATGCCTCGTCTTGCACCAGGCTTTGGTGGATTGATGTCTGATTACAGCCAGAGTCCACCAGTGCCCGATATGTATCTAGGGGTGGGCGATATGGGCAAAAAATAATATCTCGCTATTTTTTAGGATTTTAACGATAACGATATTTTGACGATATTAAAAAAAAAACACTTGCTTAAAGATTACAATAATTACAATGACTAAAAGAATCATTGCAGTGACACAAGTATTTAAGGAAAAGCCATATTTATTTTCTTAAACAACTTTAAATTAATAAAAATGAATAATTCAATTGACAGTTCATAACGGCAGCAAACATTCTAATCAACCGTCTCTGACGGCAGTACGGGTCTGCAAATATCCCGCCTGTTCCGCTGCCAACAACCAATCATATGTCGATCTGAACCAACAGCTTTCCAATCATCTTGCAGCTTCATGCTCCGCTGTCCCTCTCCTGCTGTTATAGAAGTACTGCGCCTGCGCAGTGTCAAAATAATCCATGAGAAAAGTGGATTTTAAAGCTTTTTCTGAGTCATGAGAACCAACCTAACACTCAAGTATAATCAACTTTTCATGGTGATTTCAATCATATGCTCTTCGCGACCGTTAGTTTTCACAGAGTCCAGTATTGATATCTTCCCATTCATGTTCAGAGGGTCTGGTCTCACTAATCCGAAAAAGATGCCTGAAAGTGGCCGGCGAGTGACAGCACTTGGCCTGATAGGAGCCCGTCACAGCTTCTTCTTCTTTGTTTTTTTTTTCCCCTCAAAAAAAACCCGTAAACTACAAGTCAAAGTTTTTCAGTATAACAATAATAAAGAAAAATGTGCTCAATTTAAAATGTATTGAAACTATTCGAAATCGGCTGATCGGTTCATTCATTATTATCCATGAGTACAGAAACACTAGTAATAATTTCTGGATCATTGCTATAAACGTGGACTAATATTTCTTGGGAACCAATGGGTTAATGACATGGAATGAACCAACAGACCAATTGCATTTTTTCTTCAGATGGTATCTGGGTAAATGAGCAGCTGTCTCAGCCAATCACATTTTATTGCTGGACGGGATCATATCACGACATCTTCCGGTAGATACCCGAAATCAGCTTTGTGCGTTGTGAGGCCAGCGGAGCAAAAAAAAAAAAAAAACTTTTAATATGCTGAGCAATGTTTGATACATTTTGGAAAGTTGTTTTGGTTGCTTTATAGGTTTCTTAGAATATTTAACTCGTCACGTCTGTGCTGCTCTCCTGGGTTGCTAGAAACAGTTGTGTTGCCCTGGCTTGGCGTATAAAATGTGTGCCCCCCCCCAAAGCAATTCAAGGCCCGTCCGTCAGTCCGTGTCTGGTGCCGGGTCTGCTCCACTCTGTATTGATTTTTGGCGGCTTAATTAAAAAAACTCGATAATGCAAAATTACACATTGTTAAAACAACATTCACGATGACATCGCAGATGATACATATCACCCACCCCTATATGTATCCCCTTGGACACTCACCGGTATGCGATATGCTCCGGCCCGATCGAGGGCGGCTCCTGGTGCATCGGGGATCCAGACCACCGCGCCCACCTCCATTGCTGAGCACTGCTGCTGGAGGTGCCCCGGCTCCCCGCAGCACCAGCAAACCAGCCCGGGCTTTCTCTCTGCACCAGCACTCTGGGGCTCACTCACCTGAGGGGGGGGGGAGAGACAGACACGGAAGCGGGAAACAGGAGGGCACTGCGGGAGCGGCGGGCCAGCTGGGGTGGAGCCGGCCCCCGCCTCTGCGGTGGGGGGATGGGGCGAGGACGAGACACAGAAGGGGAGGGGGGGAGAGAGAGAGGAGAAGAGGAGATCTGCTGTCCTGCCGTCGGAACAGCCGCCAAATGGTCCTCCGCCAGCTTGATGGCCTGATCCAGCGACGCCGGGCAATGGCACTGGACCCACTCCGCGGCTCCTTCAGGTAGTCGGGCGATGAACTGTTCCAGTACCACCAGATCGACGATTCCCATGGCATCACGGTTGTCAGCCCTCAGTTGCTGGCCATACGCGAACAGCCGGCCAATTTCCTCCAGGCGCAGAGTGCGGAAGCGCTGTTGGTGTTGTTCAGGGGTGCGCCCCACACGCTGGAGGACGGCCCGGCGGAGGTCTGCGTAGACCAGCCAGCTGTCGGCGGGGAACTGTAGCGTGGCCAGTTGTGCCTCGTCCGTTAGCAGGGGGAGGAGGCGCGCCGCGCGCTGTTCCACCAGCCAGCCCGAGGCCTCTGCTGCCTGCTCAAAGAGCATGAGGAAGGCCTTGGGGTCATTGTGCGGGCCCATCTTCATTAGGGTGAGGTGGGGAGGGCGAGCGGCGGTGGACCCCGCCAACGCGAGGAGGTGCCGGAACGCCTGACGATCTTCCTGCTGCGCCAGCACCAGCACCAGGGCCTCGAACCTTTGCTCCTTCCGGAGGGTGACTAGTGCCTGGTGCTGGCTCTGCTGGGCTGTGGCGAGGGCGTGGACCAGGTCCGCGAAGGGGGAAGACTCCATGGGGCTGTTCTTCTCTGTGCTCCGGTCCCAGGTTTTGGCACCACTGTTGCAATTCGGACGGGTGGGTGGAGCACAGAAGGACGGCAGGCCAGAACTGAGTTCCCCAAAACTCTTTATTTTGCACTTTTCAGTGTAGTATTCACTCTCCCAGCCACGCACGCACACACACAAGTTGTCTGGTTGGGGAGAGAGCTCTCTTCCTCTGCTTTCTTTCTCCTTATATAGGGTGCGGTCACTGGGGAAGACACACAAACACACATTAACTGACATCAGGTGCAGTGATTCTGCCACTTACCTTCCCTGACTCCGCCCTCCAGTCACAGACTGATGCTTGACCATGCCCCCACTGCCACAAATAGCTTTAAAGAAGCAAATGATGACCATCATGATGCAGGTGTTACCCATGGAGCTGGGGAGGCCAGCGATGAAGTTCATCACAATGTGGGACCAGGGATAGCAAGGTACAGGTCTTATAGTCTGGCTGCAGGTTGGTTGCTTGTCTTGTTTCTGGAGCAGACATCACAGGCCACCACAAAGATCCTAACATCCTGCCACATCATAGGCCACCAGAAGCATTGCCTGAGGACAGTGAGGGTCCAGGCTGCTCTAGGGTGACAAGCAAGGAGGGAGCTGTGACCCCACTGAAGCACCTGGGAGCACACACAAAGAGGCACATAAAAGCAGTTGGGTGGGCTATTACCTGGTCCTGGATCACTAGACAGGGCATTCTGGACAGCAGTTTCTATGTCAAGCTGGGTGGCAGCCACAAGACAATGAGCAGGGAAAATGGGCTTGATGGTGCCTTGCTGAGAGTCCAGAGAAAACTGCCTGGAGAGAACATCTAGCTTGGCATTCTTAGAGCCTGGTCGAAAATAGAACACAAATTTAAGGCAGGAGAAAAACAATGACCATCTGGCTTGGTGCGAGTTGAGATGTTTAGCAGACCTGAGGTAATTGAGATTCTTATGACCTGTCTATATGATGAATGGAATCCCAGTCCCCTCCAACCAATACCTCCACTCTTACAGGGCCAGCTTGATAGCTAGTAGTTCTCGATCACCGATGCCATAGTTGCATTCAGCTGATGTCAAGCAACAAGAAAAGAATGAGCAGGGGTGCACCTTATTATCCTTTGCTGACCTCTAGGACAGGACAGCCCCAACACCCATGTGTGAGGCATCCACTTCAAGGATGAACTGAATATCAGGGTCAGGGATGATAAGAATGGGCACCATGGAGAATTTGCTCATAAGAGAAGAAAAGGCACTTTTGGCATGGTTGGTCATCCTTGCAGGATGTGAGCTCAGTCAGGGGATCAGTGATGGTGCTATAGTTCCTGATAAACCTCTGATAGAAGCTGGAAAATCCCCCACAATGCTGTAGTTCCTTATGGGAAGAGGGAATGAGCCACTCAGAGACTGCCTTTACCTTGTCGGGATCCATTTGGACTACCCCACAGGATATCACAAAGCCCAAGAAGGACATGGTGCACTTGTGAAATTCACACTTCTCTGCTTTGGTGAAAAGTTGGTTCTCTAGGACAGCATTTCTCAACCTTTTTTCAGTCATGGCACCCTTCAAAAGTATGCAAATTCTCAAGGCATCCCCATATAAAATATACGCAGTCACGCTGACCATATGCTGACCCCGGCAGTGATGTTGTGACATGGGAAAGGGGGCCATGAGACAAATTTTGATGATGCATGAGGCGGCGATGATCTGCATTAGTGTAACTATCACTTTTTTTGGAATTTTAATTCATTTTATTTATTTCAATGTTAGAATATATAATTTTTTGACGGCACCCCTAACAAAGCCAGACGGCACCCTGGTTGAGAAAGGCTGCTCTAGGAGCCATTGCAGGACCTGCCTGATGTAGAATCAATACACCTCCAATATGCAGGAGAAGATGAGAATATCATCGAGATATATGAAGGTGAACTGGCTAATACAATCTCATAAAACATCTTTGATCAAAGCTCAGAAGACAGAGGGGACATTAGTGAGCCCAAACGGAAGAAGTAAGTATTCATAGTGGCCAGTAGGAGTGTTGAATGCAGTCTTTTACTCCTCTCTTTCTCTTATTTGCACTGGGTGGTAGGCATTGCGGAGGTCCACCTTAGTGAAAAACTGAGCCCGCTGGAGTAATTTGAAAGCAGTGGACATGAGTGGTAGGGGTAGTGGTTCTTCACAGTAATAGCATTTAGTCCCTAATAGTCTTGCAAAGCCTGAGGGACTTATCTTTCTACTTTACAAAAAACAAAAAACTTGTTCCTGCCAGGGAGGATGATGGATGGATAATGATAGCTGCTAGTGATTCTGAGATTTATTTGTCCATGGCTTTCCACTTCTCACTCCAGGGAGGAAAGGGAATAGATATGACCCCTGAGAGGAGTGGTTCTGGGTAACAGCTCTATGAAGCAATCGTAGGGCCTATGAGGGGCAAGAGAGGTGGCACGAGCCTTACTGAACACCAACCAAAGTTCCAGATATTCGGAGGACACATTGGAAAGATCCATTCTCTCAGCAGGGCTGGAAACAAAAGGGGCCATAGGAGTCTGAGCTGAAGACAGGTAGCCAGGCAGCAAGTACTCCAGGAAAGGTTGGTCCTATGGCTCCAGTTAATGTGGGGGTTGTGGAGGTGTAACCAGGGAAGGCCAAGCACAATAGACTCAAGAGAGTCATTCATAGTGTAGAATGAAATTGATTCAACATGCTTACCTGAAACCTTCAAAGTAACTGGGTCTGGAATGTGAGAAATGGGACTGAGTTTAGCCTTCAGAGCTCTGGTCACAAAGGGACAATCTAAGTCCCATAAGCAGATGCCCAGTTCCCCAGCCCAGGAAGTCATGATAAAGCTCTGGTCAGCACCAGAATCAATGAGGGCTTGGATAGATTAGACCTTATTCTGAAATGTGATCATGACAGTTAATATTGACCTAGCAGCAGGGGAAATATGTGTAGCGATGCCCCCTGTATCTCCGCATTTACTGGTGGGCAGACTGTCAGCTGGAGATGAAATGTCCAGACTGTCCACAGTAAAAACAGGAACTAGTTTCTCAATGGCATCATCTTTCCTCTGGGGTGACTTGGGTCCTGCCTAGTTGCATGGGTTCTGATTCATTGGGAATGGCACCCTCTGACAGAGAAGTGACGGTCCTGGATTTGACCCTACAGCTCCACCTCTGATCCCTTTTCAGATTATGCAGATGTAGGTGAGCATCCATCCAACTGGTCAGGCCTACTAAGCCATCCAGGTTCTCAGGAAAGTCATGAGGCACAATCTCATTCAAGATGGTATGATTCAGCCCATGAAAGAAGGCATCATATAAGGCACTTACTTTCCAGTCAACTGCTGTGGCAGGAGTCCAGAATTCAATGATGTAATCATGAACAGAATGAGCACCTTGGTTTAGCCCCATTAGCTATCTTGCAGTTTCTCTGCCCTTAGGAAAATGGTCAAAAACCTTCTACATTTCCTCAGAGAACTCCCTGAAGCTCAAACAGTGGGGCACCCTGGCCTCCTAAACAGCTGTCCCCCACTCTCATGCCTTGCCTTTAAAGCATGATGACATAAGCTACACGTGAGCTCTCAGAAAGGAAGGTGGATGCATGATGCTCCATAGCTAAGGAGCACTGTGAGAGGAACAAATGGCAGGTCCCAGGTGCGCTGTCATACGGCTGTGGGACAGGCAGACAAGGCTCATGGTGGGGGGTGAGGCAGGAGCAGCCAGTTGACTGATTGGCACCGGTGCTGGTCAGCCTACAATTGAAGCCTGAAGGCTGTCCATCTGGGAGGAGTGTCTTTGTAGAGAGTTAGTGATAGAGGACATTCTCTGGTGAACTGCTATGATCTCTTGCTGATGAGAGCTAAGAACCGAGCCCTGTTTAGGCAATGCAGTTTTGAGAGCGGCATAGTGTGGCGGAAAAGTTCTGTCACAATCCGGAGGTCATGGGTGCTAATAGGAGCAACTATGAAAGAGCAACTACAAAAGTCACAGATAAGAACTGAGGTGTACCTGATGAGTAGAATGGTGAAGTGCACATGCAGGAAGCAGATGCAGCAGCACAGCCTGAAATATCCTGGCTAAAGCCAAGGACAGTAGAGCAGACACAGATTAAACAGTCAAAATAATCCGAGGAGAAATCCGAGCGCTGCTGGCAATCAAAAGCTGGGAAAAAACAGAGTCCAAAGTCAAAGTCACGGTCAAAATGTCTCAACGACAGCAGGTAAAACTTGTAATCCAAAAATGTAATCCAAAGTCAGAAAACCAGGAAAAAGCAGCAGTGAAAAACCAAAAACAAATGTGAACTTGACAAAATGTGACGGCGAGTATTTTTCAGTGTCATGTAATTCTCCCCATTGTATTTATATAGTGTGAGTAATAACAAATGCATAGCAGGTGTGCTAGTGCAGTGCGGGTAGAATGGGGAAAACCCGGAGTGGAGTGCAAATGCGCAGGTCAGGACTTGGAAGTTCCAGGCTGGATCGTGACAGCGGTGTTCACCTGTTAAAATTAGTAGACTACCACGTGAATCGATAGAGTTGTTAAGTATGTATTTGCCACCGTCCATACCTGGCGGCAGCCCCACAACACCTGCAAAACTTGCTAGCTTTCAGAAAACTTGCAGTTACCCATTCTTACATTTGTAGTGTTGCAGTGTGCGTTTGTGCTGATTTTTTTTTTCTGCAGAGGTACGACAGAGCACAACCTGGTAATGTCAGATAGTTCACTGATGGGAGATGCCACAGAAATCACCTCAGACATCTCCTGTCTTGTCTCGTTTAAATTAAACAACATCAAACACACACTGGTTTGAACATTTTGGCTTAATTTTATATTTTAGAAAAGAAAGTGGGGTAATATTATGGAAACAGAAATATTTTTCCATATTCCATTTTCCTTTTTCCATACTTATCCAGACCTGGAAATTACTAAAATCAAATTCCATACTTTTCCATACTGCGTAGGAACCCTTTATCATTTTAGAGATTAATGTTGACATTTATATTTTAATTCCTTTATTATGCAGCTGCAGGAAATAAATTAGAAACTGTTATATATGTTTTACTCATTTATTTTTATTCTCCTGGTACTGAATTTTAGAAGAGTTTGGTTTTGAACATGTAAAATATTAAAGATTTTATAAACCCTGTTATTGTTGTTATGGCTGTATGAAATGATTTAATGTTCGTCAGGACAGCCGTAACGTGTCATCAGTTTTACTGAAACAACTTTTCTTCAATTTTAATCATGTTGAGGAAGTTTACATGATGTGAGAGTTCAACAGCTGGCCCAATAGGTCTAGTGTCATCCTTATTCTTGAAACTTTAAACTGAAAAACCTGACATTACTTTAAAGACACGCACACACACACACACACACACACCACAGAATAACACACCATTCTGCAAAACACACACTCTTGTCAGACTACATACATAAATAAACCCAATAATCCCTTTAGCAATTTTTTTCTTTCTAAAATTAAATTTTAATGATTTGAAAATTATCTCTTTAATCTATAATTTACTCGGTGTGTGTGTGTGTGTGTCTGTGTGTGTGTTAGTAGTAGAGTAGAGTAGAGTAGAGTAACTTTATTGATCCCTAGAGGGAAATTAAAGTGTCAAGTAGCTTATACAAAAATACACAAAAAAAAACAACAAAAAAAAAACAAAACATATTAAGATACAGAGAGGGAAGAAATTACACTAGATCAACATTACACTAAATTACACTAAATCAACACTAAATTACTCTAATTCAACAAAGAGCAAAAACTTCTAGTATGGTGCAAAGAGAGATATTAAAGTAAAACATTAAGTGAACAAATAACAAGTAAACAAATAGCAAGTGTCAGCCATGATAGAGGGGATGCTTCTCAATTGTAACAGTAAAAAGTCCAGTGAAGAAAGTATTGCACAGTCAAAAAACCCACCCACACACATCACACACACACACACACACAGGGATAATGTGTGTTTAGCTTTGAGATGATGGAAATCCCTTGATATTTAACAGTTTAACAGTTTATTTATTCAGTGCAGAAAATAAACATCTCAATGCACGTACATAACACAGGGAATGAAGTAAAAATGATAAAATAACAAATATAATAAAATTAAAAACATATGTATAAATATACAATTTAAAATGCTTGTTTAAAATAGTATGATTTAAGATGTTTCTTAAAAGAGTCCAGATCATAGAATTTAATGTCAATGGGGAGGGAGTTCCATACTTGTGGAGCTGCATGAGTAAAGGCTCAGGTCCCAACCTGAGTCCTACACCTAGGGACCTTGAGGTTGCCCTGGCTGCTGGATCTTAGTGTTCGTTGTGGAGTGTAGATCTCAATAAGGTCTTTAAGGTAATTCGGTGCCAGCCCATTCAAACACTTGTATGTCAATAATGCGATCTTAAATAAGATACGATACGAAACTGGCAGCCAATGGAGATCCTTCAAAAGTGGTGTCACGTGATCATACTTCTGGGCACCACACACAATTCTGGCTGCACAATTCTGCAGCTTTTGTAGTTTGTTAATCACACACTTTGGGGCCCCATACAACAGGGCATTGCAGTAATCTATGTTAGAAGTCACAAACGCGTGGACAATTTTCTCTGTGGCTGGTTTGTCCAAATATTTCCATATTTGCCTGATTCGCTTAAGTTGATAATGACCTTTCTGACATATATAGTTCACATGATGAGTCATTTTGAGTTGCTGGTCAAAGACCACACCGAGGTTTTTTAGTGACTGCACAGGCTTGATGTAAGAGTTTCCAACTACAAGGTCTTGAATTGTCACTTTCACAAGCTGTTGTGGAGTTCCAAGTATCATGAACTCAGTTTTCATGTCATTTATCTTCAACCGATGGGATAACATCCATGCCCTGACCTCGGAGATACAGGCACGAAGGTTGTCGACAGCACCGGTCTCAGATAAGTGATCTCCAGGCTTGTATGACAGATACAGCTGATGGTCATCTGCATATCCGCCGACCTGGACCACAGGCAGGTGCTTCTCGATGATGTCGTACAAGGAGCATAGGTATCCCAGGAAAACCACTGGACCAGCACAGCTTCCCTGGGGGATGCCATACTTCAGCTTGTGATGGTCAGAGATCGCATTGTTAATGATGACATGCTGGTCCCTATCTTGTAAGTAGGACTGGAACCAGGAAAGTATGTTTCCTGAGATGTGAAACTGGCTCCGAAATATACTGGTGAGTATGTCCAAGCTGACCATGTCGAAGGCGGCCGACAGGTCCAATAGGACCAGTAGCGTCACCTTCTGAGAGTCCATGTTGTTGATAATACCAGAATGAATTTTTACCAACAATGTCTCTGTACTATGGTACTCCTTGTATGCAGAGTTCATGCTGGAGAATCTGTCGATCTGCTTCAGGTGAGCTACATACTGTGTGAGGCCAGCCTTCTCAACGAGCTTGGACAAGAATGACAAATTACTCACTGGTCTAAAATGATTGAATATAAGCTCAAGTCCCATCTTCTTAAGCAGTGGTATGGTGAGTGCAATCTTCCAGTTGCTGGGAAAGACACCTTCATGCAAAGAAGTGTTCACAATGTCAGTGATTGACTGGATTAACACAACAATACACTGCTTCTCTGAGTGAATGATGTCCTTGATATCACTCATTATCTTATCAATTTTGTCAATGAAAAAACTAGAGAAATCTTCACACAGTTGCTGATCGCTGATACACTCAGGGTACAGAGAAACTGCAGCACCCTCTGTAAGGTTCTTAATCAACTTAAACAGCTTCTGCTGGTCACTACCACATTTCTGAACCTCGTTGCTGTAGTATATAGTCTTTACTTCATTACACCTCCTGATGTACTCAGATCTAGCTTGCTTAAATTTCAGATGGTCATCAACTGTCTGTGATTTCAACCAAGCTCTCTCTAACTTTTGTTTCTCTCTCTTCATAGATCTGAGTTCTGTGTTGTACCATGGTGAGGTGTACTTGATCCTGATAGTCTTAGAGATCAAGGGAGCATGTACATCCAGTAAACTTCTCAAGGACTTGTCATACAACTCTGCTTTCTCTGTAGCAGACATGTCTTTCATGTTACCCAATTCACTCTGTATAATGTCTCTCTTAAAATGGTCGAGGTCAATGTTCTTAATTCTCCTAAACTGAATGTCGTTGGTCTCACACATTGACTTGCGGATCTTCATACGAGTCTTGACAACCGCATGGTCTGACAAGAAATGCATAGTCTCAGGTGGATCCAGCATGATGTCATCACAGTCTCTAGTAATCAGCAAGTCAAGTATGTGGCCCTTCTCATGAGTTGGTGACTGCAAATGATTCCGTAGGTTAAGACACTCCAATAACTCCAGGAATTTCTTGGTGTCAGTAGCTTCTCTGTCCTCAACATGGATATTAAAATCTCCACCGATCAGCAGCTTATGTGGAGTGGTGATGACAAATTCCATGTAAGTGCTGAATTCATTCAGAAAGTCATTGACTGTGCATCTGTTCACCTCTGAATAGGGTGGCCTATACACTACCACCACGAGTAGTATGTGAGTTCCACAGTTCAGAGTCCACTCACAGTGCTCAAATGACTTCCTGTCTTCTGTTGTGGTTTCATAGTCTGTTTGCAGAGGAGGCCCACTCCACCTCCAGATCTCTCACATCTGGGCAAATGATGGAGGCAGTATCCGCCAGGGGTCACCTCAGTCTGCAACACAGCATCATGATGATCAAACCACATTTCAGTAACCATACAAATGTCATAGTGTTCGTCAACAATGTTGTCATAGAAATCACAGGTTTTGTTTCTCAATGACCGTGCATTTACACACCCAACTGTGAGATAGTCATTAGCTGTTTTCTTCACTTTTCCGAGATTGTTTACATTCACCCCATCGATGTAATCATACTTTCTCACCTTAGGAACACCTGCACGTTTTCCACGTTTAGTGACAACATCGGGTCTCAACAGGTCAAGTGATTTCAGGTCTTGATATACGCTCCAGGATAGTCTAGACTTAACCATGTGTTCATTAATCCTCTTCAGAGTAGGTGCATCATAACAAGTAACGCTGACAGCCATGCTGATGTAATCCGTCAATGCTGTCAAATTGCCGGCGTAAAATACGACGCTCAGAACAGTCCGTAAATCCACTTCATAACTCTTCTCTAATCCCCATTGAAAGGTAATCCACAAATTACTGGACTCAAAACGCGATGTAGAAAGTTAAAATCACCAATAATCGGAAGCAGATTTTCCATGCAGCCAACACGCGGTGCAGCACCCTCTACTTCCTCGTCCCTATTCCTGCTGCTCATAAACACACAGTGAGTCAAAAAGGTTGTAAATTCTGTACAATGATAAAATTTAATTAAAAGACTGTTTTTGTTAGGACTTGGACTGTTTTGGCCTCTAGAGGCCGCTGTTATTTCCTTTTCGTGTCATGTTTATTTTGGCCTCTAGAGGCCGCCACTGTTCCTGTGTTTTGTGTTTTTGTTAATTGCCTGTTAGTCCTAATTATCTTCACCTGTGTCCTTAATTAGTTTGTGTATTTATACCCCTGAGTTCAGTCCTCTTGTCACGGAGTCTTTGTGCTGTTATGTTTATCTCCAGTTTCCTTTGTACTGTGTTTTGTGGATCTTCTGAGCTTTTGCATTTTTGCCTTTTTCTTTTTGAATTATACTCTTTATTTTTGTTTTTTTTTGTTTTGCCCTGGATTGTATATAGTGTACATAGTATAAATAAACCTTTTGTTACTTTTTCTACTTCCGCCTCACGCCTCTGCATTTGAGTCATCCCCCTGGTGGCCTAGTGGGGGTTTGCTGGATTATCACACCAACGAACCAGGTTCGAATCCCAGCAAAACCCTAACAGAAAGACTCCGTCATGACCGACTCAGCAGAGGCTGCTTCAACTGTCTACCCGGCCAACCTTCAGGGAATTATGGCAGCTTTGACACGCTTCGGAGCGACCATGGACGCTCATGGACGTACGCTCACCAGCCAACGTGAGGCCCTTGCTCGCCATGAGGAACTGCTTCAGCAAATTGGGAAAACCCTGGCACAGCTGACATCTCTGCCTGCATCTCCTGCTCCTGATCCAGCTCCCGTTCCTGCTCCAGGGCCTCCTGCCATGCTGCCTTCTTCACCTCGCGAACCCAGCCTTCCTGCACCACAGAGGTATGACGGCAAGCACAGTGAGTGCCGAGAGTTCCTTACCCAGTGTCAACTCACCTTTGAGCTTCAGCCTACCACCTACACTACGGATCGCCGCAAGATTGCCTTTGTGATCACCTTATTAGCTGGTAAGGCGCGAGCCTGGGCTACTGCTATCTGGCAAAGACAGGGACCTGAGTGCTTTGATTTCCAGCTGTTTTCTGAAGAGATGCTTCGGGTCTTCGATCAGGCAGACATCAGTACCGACGCAGCCCGAAAGCTCATGTCCATCCGGCAAGGAGGAAGCGTCGGAGATTACGCCATCTCGTTCCGAACACTCGCAGCAGTAAGTGGATGGAACGAGACTGCCCTGGTGTCAGCCTTCCACCATGGTCTGTCTGACCCCATCAAGGACGGTCTGGCCTCTATTGGATGCCCAAGTGACCTCGAAACCCTCATCTCACATGCTATTTGTCTGGACAACAGGATGAGAGAACGCCACCAAGCCTTGAGCCCCCCCAGCCTCCCTACCTCTACCTGGAGACCGTCTACCTCCTTCAGTGACTGTCCAGAACCCATGCAAGTGGGTCGTACTCGCCTCTCCGCATCTGAGAGGGAGCGCAGAAGGAGGGACAAGTGCTGCATCTACTGTGGCAAGCCTGGTCACTTCCGAGCATCATGTCCCGAACTCTTGGGAAAAGGACCGCCCCGTCCAGCCGAGGGAGGGTTGTGACGGGGCCTGCCCTCTCTCCCGGACTCCCTGGCCAAGGAATCTACATCCCGGTCTCCATCTCCTGGGGTGAGTCTGTCCACTCTTGTCAAGCTTTGATAGACTCAGGGGCGGCTGGGAACTTTATGGATATTCACTTCGCCCAAAGCATCAATATACCTACTGCACCTCTTGAAGTCCCACTGTCTGTGTCTGCCCTCGATGGCCAAGCGTTAGGTGATGGAAGAGTCACCCAAGTTACTTCTCCAGTCTTCCTCCAGTCTCAAGGTCACAAGGAAGAAATATCCCTGCACCTGATTCCTTCACCTGAGTTCCCAGTTATTCTAGGCCTTCCTTGGCTTACTCGCCACAACCCTCGCATAGACTGGGTAACAAGCCAGGTTGTGGAATGGGGCCCTGCATGCCATGCCTCTTGTCTGCTCTCTAGCTCTCCTGTGTCTCCTGCCGAGCCCCCTGATCTCACCGAGTTATCTCAAGTTCCCACAGAGTACTGGGATCTCAAGGAGGTATTCAGCAAGAGCAGGGCTGCCGTTCTTCCTCCGCACCGGGCCTACGACTGTGCCATCAACTTGCTCCCTGGGACTACCCCTCCTCGTGGCAGATTGTTTTCCCTCTCTCAGCCAGAACGCAAGGCTATGGAGGAATACCTCAAAGACGCCCTGGTCTCTGGGTTCATTCGACCCTCCACCTCACCTGCTGGTGCCGGCTTCTTCTTTGTCGGCAAGAAGGATGGGGGGCTTCGACCATGTATTGACTACAGGGGCCTGAACAAGATCACTGTGCGCAACCGATATCCCCTTCCACTGATGTCCACTGCTTTCGACCTGCTCCAAGGCGCCACTGTCTTCACCAAGTTGGACCTACGGAACGCATACCACCTCATCCGTATCCGACAGGGAGACAAGTGGAAGACTGCCTTTAACACCCCGTCTGGGCACTACGAATACCAGGGGATGCCCTTCGGACTCACCAACGCACCAGCTGTTTTTCAGGCCCTAATCAACGACGTCTTAAGGGACATGATTAACCTGTACGTCTTTGTCTATCTCGATGACATCCTTATCTTTTCCAAGACTGTGCAGGAGCACCGCCACCATGTCCGCCAGGTTCTCCAGAGGCTGCTGCAGAACAATCTGTTCGCCAAGGCCCAGAAATGCGAATTTCATGTTCCCGAGGTCTCCTTTCTGGGATTTATTGTATGGACAGGCCAACTCCAAATGGACCCTGCCAAGACCCTGGCCGTCCGGGACTGGCCTACTCCCAAGTCCGTTAAGGAGGTTCAGCGGTTCTTAGGATTCGCTAACTTCTACCGCAAGTTCATCAGGAACTTCAGTTCTGTGGCAGCACCCATGTCAGACCTCACCAAAGGGACAGGTGGATCTTATGGCTGGTCTCCTCAGGCAGAAAAGGCGTTCAAAGACCTCAAGACCCGCTTCTGCACGGCACCCATTCTGGTCCTCCCGGACACCTCCCAACCATTCATCGTGGAGGTGGACGCCTCGGACAGTGGTGTCGGCGCGGTACTCTCTCAACGTTCGGAAGGAAAGCTGCACCCCTGCGCTTACTTCTCCCACTGCCTGAGTCCTGCGGAGTCCCGGTACGATGTGGGGGATCGAGAACTGCTAGCGGTCAAACTGGCCCTTGAGGAGTGGAGGCACTGGCTGGAGGGAGCGCAACATCCATTCCTGGTTTGGACTGACCACAAGAACCTGGAGTACCTCCAGCAAGCCAAGAGACTGAACCCTCGACAGGCTAGGTGGGCCCTGTTTTTCAGTCGGTTTGACTTCACCCTCTCGTACCGTCCCGGCTCCAAGAACACCAAACCTGACGCACTGTCCAGGCTGTTCTCTGCCACTAACAGGGAGAATGAAGTCAGGCCTATTATCCCGGTGTCCTGGATTGTGGCCCCTGTCCGCTGGGGTATTGAGGAGGCTGTTCGACGAGCCCAACGCCAGGACCCCGGTCCTGGGACGGGGCCACCGGGCCTCTTGTACGTCCCACATCAAGCCCGGGCCAAGGTTCTCCAGTGGGGTCACTCTTCCCCTCTCACCGCCCACCCGGGAGCTCGGAGAACCCTGGACTTCCTGAAAAGACGCTTCTGGTGGCCTAACATGGAGCAGGAAGTAAGGTCATTTGTCCTGTCCTGTGAGGTTTGCACCAGAACTAAGAACCCATGACAGCGTCCCCAGGGTCTCCTGCATCCTCTGACCATTCCCCGGCGTCCCTGGTCCCACGTGGCAGTCGACTTCATCACGGGTCTCCCTGAGTCACAAGGTAACATGGTCATTTTGGTCATAGTTGACAGATTCTCCAAGGCCTGCCGCTTCATACCTCTGTGCAAACTCCCCTCTGCTCTTGAAACAGCGAAACTTATATTTAATCATGTCTTCCGAGTCTTTGGTCTTCCACAGGACATCGTCTCAGACCGAGGGCCCCAGTTCTCCTCCCGAGTGTGGCACGGGTTCTGCAAGGTCATCGGAGCCACTGCCAGCCTCTCCTCTGGGTTTCACCCACAGTCCAATGGTCAGACGGAGAGGCTCAACCAGGACCTGGAAACCACCCTGCGAGGCCTGGCTATGGATAACCCGACATCGTGGAGCACCTGGCTGCCATGGGCAGAGTACGCCCACAACACCCTGCAGTCATCGGCCACCAAGCTGTCGCCGTTCCAGTGCCAATTCGGGTTCCAGCCACCTCTGTTCCCGGACCAGGAGGAGGATGCGGGGGTGCCCTCGGTCAACCAATATGTGAGATGGTGTCGCAAGACCTGGAGCAAGGTCAGGAAGACCCTCATACAGACCTCCAGAACCAACCAGACTCAGGCCAACCGCCACAGAAGACCTGCACACACTTTCCGCCCTGGGCAGCGGGTTTGGCTGTCCACTAAGGACCTTCCGCTGCGGGTGGAGAACCGCAAGCTTGCTCCTCGCTACATTGGCCCCTTCAAGGTGGTGCGCAGGGTGAACCCTGTCTCCTACCGGCTCCAGTTGCCCCGGACTCTGAGGATCAACCCCACTTTCCATGTTTCCCTGTTGCGGCCTGTACTGACGTCTACGTATGCCCCTGCCCCTAGGAACCCCCCACCCCCCCGCATCTTCCAGGGGCAGACTGTGTTCACTGTGCATCGCCTGCTTGACTCCCGCCGGGTCCGCGGTGGGTTGCAATATCTGGTGGACTGGGAAGGCTATGGTCCTGAGGAGCGCTGCTGGGTTCCTGCTCGGGATGTCCTAGCTAAAGAACTGTGTCGGGACTTCCATTCGGCCCATCCGGATCGCCCTGGGAAAGTCAGGAGACGCTCCTAGAGGGGGGGGTCCTGTTAGGACTTGGACTGTTTTGGCCTCTAGAGGCCGCTGTTATTTCCTTTTCGTGTCATGTTTATTTTGGCCTCTAGAGGCCGCCACTGTTCCTGTGTTTTGTGTTTTTGTTAATTGCCTGTTAGTCCTAATTATCTTCACCTGTGTCCTTAATTAGTTTGTGTATTTATACCCCTGAGTTCAGTCCTCTTGTCACGGAGTCTTTGTGCTGTTATGTTTATCTCCAGTTTCCTTTGTACTGTGTTTTGTGGATCTTCTGAGCTTTTGCATTTTTGCCTTTTTCTTTTTGAATTATACTCTTTATTTTTGTTTTTTTTTTGTTTTGCCCTGGATTGTATATAGTGTACATAGTATAAATAAACCTTTTGTTACTTTTTCTACTTCTGCCTCACGCCTCTGCATTTGCGTCATCCCCCTGGTGGTCTAGTGGGGGTTTGCTGGATTATCACACCAACGAACCAGGTTCGAATCCCAGCAAAACCCTAACAGTTTTATTGGAAGAGAGCTGTTTGATGTTTCATTTTATTCAAAAAATAAATTTAGCTAAATGTCGATTGATCATCTTCAAATATTTAAAAAATGTTCCTGTGATTTTATAAATGGATTACGGTAGTAGGCGGGGCTAGAGGTCAGGCTTTCTGCTGTCTGGATGGGATGATGTGACATCATCCTGACCCTGTACAGATAAATCTATCTGTATCATAAACTAGTGTGAGGGAAAAAAAATCTGTAGTACTAACATCCACTGCCTGGCCACTTTAATAGGAACGTGTTCTTAATTCTAAGATCCCTGTTCTTGGCTGCAGGAGTGGAACCTAATGTGTTCTTCTGCTGTTGCCTGCTGAGATGCTTTTCTGCTCACCACGGTTGTTAAGAGTGATTATATGAGTTACTATATCCTTCCTGGCAAAAAAAAAAAAACCTGGCCATTTTCCTTTGACCTCTCTTATCAACAAGGCATTTGTTTCCACCCACAGAACTGTCACTCACTTACTTACTTGATGTTTTTTGTTTTTGGCACCATTCTGTGTAAACTCTAGAGACTATTGTGTGTGAAAACCCCAGGAGATCAGCAGTTTCTGAAATACTCAAACCAGTCCATCTGGATCAAACCAACACCCATACCACAGTGAGAGAAAGTCACACTTTGAGATCACAATTTTTCCCATTCTGATGTTTGAACATTGTGAACATTAACTGAAGCTCTTGATTTGTATCTGTGGGATTTGATGCACTGTGCTGCTGTCAAGGGATCGGCATAAAACAGCAGGTGGGTGGGTGTTCCTAAAAAAGTGGCTAGTGTGTGTGTGTGTGTGTGTATATATATATATATATATATATATAACCATGCATAAGTATTCCCCCCCCCCCCCATTTTGTAGTGGAACTAAAATTAACTTAGTATTTGATGTAAGGTTTTCAGATGATTAATGAAGAGATACATGAACAAGTTTGATCACTTGCTGAGTTTACGGCTCTGATTTTCCTCGTAGTGTAGGTGTAGTATCAGAGACTAGTTCTTTTTCAAATCTTTCACTAAACTTACATTACTGAAGACAATTTTAATTGAAATTTCTGTGAATATGCTGGACCGGATGAGAACCTTTTTCAGGCTGCTCCTGTATATTTGACACACCTGTTGTGTGTTCAGTAACCGGTCAGTAGTAGTACCATTAGTTCCTCAGTGAGATATCAAATGAGTGAATGGGAAACACTAAATTCCAGAATTTTCCATGGAGAAGCAGGACATATAAAGCAGTGTGGTGTAATTATGGCAGTAAAAGGTTTGAGGGTTAGAGTGGGCGAATGAGTGATGGAATGCAGTCAGTGTGAGGAAAGAACCCTTAGTACAGTTTGCACATGTATTTACACTGTGTGTGTGTGTGTGTGTGTGTGTGTCTGTGTGTGCGCGCCAAAGATATGAGGTAACAGTCAGAAATTCATCATCACACATTAACATAGAACAGGTTAACAGTCATAATGTGATTGAAGATCAAAGCAAATTTTAAAGAATTTTGACTGTAAATTCCTAAAATCTGGTATTTTTTAAAATTGTGAGAATTAAAAAAATCTTGGCCACCAGAAAGACCGTTTCTACAGTCTTTAATATTTACTGAAGCGGTGAGATCAGATCATCACTGCAAGCAAAAAAACCCCAAAAAACAAACAAAAAAATACATCTTATTGAGTGAAAATATCTTCAATATGGGTAAATCTTTTATTATCTTATATTACTTTAAATCAAATATAAGCTTTTTCAGCATGTTTTTAGATTATTTTCACACTTTAATTTTTTACATTTTTGGGCAGTATGGTGGTTCAGTGGTTATCACTGATGCCTCACAGCAAGAAGGTTCTGGGTTTGAACCTCCCAGCTGACAGGGGCCTTTCTGTGTTGAGTTTGCATGTTCTCCCCATGTCTGTGTGGGCTTCCTCTGGGTGCTCTGGTTTCCCCCACAGTCCAAAGACATGCAGATTAGATAAAAATACCCAGCCCCTGGGATTGTAGAAGCCAGTGCATACTTAGTGCTGGTCCCAAGCCTGGATAGATTGGAGAGGGTGGTGTCAGGAAGGGAATCTGGTGTAAAACCCCATACCAAATCAAATATGTGGAATAGAGTCACAGTGGCGACCCCTAACAGGATCAGTTGGCAGAAGAAGTTCAAGCTTTAATTTTTGTTATTAGCAGATCATTGTACTTCTTTCTAGAAATAAATGTTTCACATTACAAGAATTACCTGTCAATAGAACAAGACTATTTCAGGCTTGAAAAAAATATCTAAAAATTCCAGGGTGATGAATGAGAGGCACAATGATTTCCATAGAATCAAAAATAGGCAGGGGTTCAGTCCACTGGAAATACTCTCCTGCAGAGTACCACCTGGTTTACTTGTGCTTCTCCTTTTCAAAGAATTGTATTCATTAGTAGATGCAGCTCTCTCTTGAGATGATAACCTCGCAAGTCACTTTTCAAGCTGCACTTTGTATTGCTTCTGTTTCTCCTCTGCAGTTTTCTTGTAACGGTCTTTCTCCTTCTGCAGTAGAAAGGCATAGAGTGTTTTGGTAAGCTGAGATGTATGGATGCTGTCAGTCCCCCACTCACTTGCTCACTCAGGTTTGTTGACAGTGGAGTGGCTGCTGCTTTATGTCCCGGGGCTCCCTCATGCCTGTGTTACCTTCTGGCTCTCCCCTTTTAGTTATGCTGTCATAGTTAGTTTTGCCAGAGTCCCTGCTTACATTCAGTGCAAAATGTATACTGTTCTTACTCATTAGGTGACACTGGGCATACCTAACAACCTGTGCCCCCCCCGGTCTGTCCCTCTGGGTTACATGTTGATCCTGAGACTGAGATGCTGATCTCTTCTGCTCCTTGGACCTGCCTGATCCATCCTGATGCCCTACTTTTGGCTCTAATTTTATTTTCACTCTTTTCTCAGCTTCAAAATGGTTTGTTTTTCTTCTATAGACAGCTCTCAAGTCTTCATGTTGGTTTATCCTGTTACGTCCTGAAGATACCTGACAGAACCAACCCCCTGAAGGGCAGCTCCCAAAGCCTAATCACTTCTCTATGGTGCCTGCCTCAGATTCTAGGAGAGGAGCAATTTGTGGAAGTCAAGAGTGAGTGAGTGAGAGAGAGAGAGAGGGAGAGAGTACATGCATGTGTCTGTCCATCCGTCCATCCCTCCCTCCCTAGCAGGAACCCAAGACTTTATCTCTGGGCCAAAGGCCTTCCAGTGCCCCAGGTAGAAGATGATATTACCCTGTCGCTTGGAGACAAAACACTAACAGCTCATTCATTCATACAGCAGATGCTCCACGGATAATAAGCTGAATTAAAAAAAACATATAATTGTTGATGTGCTGAAATTTCTTAAAGTAAGGAGATGTTTCTTTATGTATCAGTTCTGGAAGGAGTCTCAAGTGTCAGCACTGTGCAACAGTCAGAGGTGAAGCTGTAACTTTAGGTTTTCTGATGTCTTCAGGACAGAGGAGTTTATGCTTCTTTACAGTTTCTCAGTAACATGATGGAACAAGCCACATTGTTTTGTTTTATTAACTTCAAGAGAGAAAATAAATTGAGACTGGTGAAAGAACAACTGTTTACAGCTACTATAACATCAGTGACAACAGGGACTACTGTAACTCATTTCATGGATATTAGATGTAACTATAAACAGATATGTATGAATTATCATTATATTATAAATAAAAAGTGTAATAGTTGGTAAATTGCTGAGGTAGAAGAGAAATAAGGTACTGGAAAATGTACTGTTATGGGAAAATAATCAACCCCAAGGCAAGGCAAGGCAAGTTTATTTATATAGCACATTTCATACACAATGGCAGTTCAATGTGCTTTACAGAAGCAAAAACAAAAACAGTAAACAATAGAGAAATAAAATTACATAAAATAATTTTATTTTTAATCTAAAACAATTAATTAAAAGAATTAAAAGAATTAAAAGAAAATAATAAGAATTAAACAATAGTAGAAATAAAATAATAAAATGCCAAAAAGAAAAAAGGAGAAAAAGAAAAAGAAACCAGCGGAATAAAATAGAATAAAATTAAAGTAAATTTAAAACATACAGAGAAAGTAAAGATTATAAAAAAATGTAAAAAATATTAATTATTTAACAGAAAGCATCTGAGAACAGCTTGGTCTTTAACCTAGATTTGAAGCTGCCAACAGCAGGAGCATTTTTAATGTCCTCTGGCAGTTGGTTCCATAGCTGCACTGCATAGTAGCTAAAAGCTGCTTCACCACACTTTGTTTTAACAACTGGTTTTAATAGTAAATTTTTCTGTTGCGATCTGGTAGATCTGATTGGGTTAGGCCGCTGCAACATATCAGAGAGGTAATTGGGCCCTGTACCATTTAGAGATTTATACACCAGCAGCAATACTTTAAAGTCAATTCTGTAGCTTACTGGAAGCCAGTGAAGGGACCTTAGAATTGGGGTAATGTGCTCTGTTCTTTTTGTTCGTGTGAGAACCCTCGCCGCTGCATTTTGAACCAGCTGAAGTCGTTTGATGGTCTTTTTTGGCAAGCCTGTGAAAAGGCCATTGCAGTAATCAACCCTACGAGAGATGAAGGCATGTATTAGTTTTTCCAGATCATTTTTTGACATAAGTCCTCTTAGTTTGGAAATGTTTTTTAGGTGATAAAATGCCGTTTTAGTGATTGCTTTCATGTGACTGTCAAAGTTTAGCTCGCTGTCAATGAAAACACCAAGATTTTTAACCATTTCTTTAGTTTTAATCCCTTTTGTGTCAAGAATAGTGGTAATCCTGAGTCTTTCATCTTTTTTTCCAAATAGAATTACTTCTGTTTTATCTGTGTTCAACTGGAGAAAATTTTGTGACATCCAGCTATTGATTTGATCAATGCACTGGTAGAGACATTCAAGGGGGGCATAGTCATTTGGTGATAGAGCAAAATAAATTTGGGTATCATCTGCATAGCAGTGATACAAAATTGAATTTTTATTGATAATTTGCCCAAGTGGGAGCATATAAAGGTTGAAAAGTAATGGTCCAAGAATCGACCCCTGGGGGACACCACAGGTCAAGGACATTGACGTTAAGGAACAATTTCCCAGGGTAACAAAGAAGCTTCTATCTTTTAAGTATGATTTTAACCAATTGATAACTTTACCAGTCAATCCAACCCAGTGTTCAAGTCGATATAGCAGTATGTTGTGATCAACAGTATCAAAAGCTGCACTGAGGTCCAGTAATACCAGGACCGATGTTTTGCCTGCATCAGTATTAAGACGTATGTCATTTATAACTTTAATCAGCGCTGTTTCAGTGCTATGATTGGCACGAAATCCTGACTGAAAATTATCAAAACGGCTGTTTGATATCAAGAAGGCAGTTAATTGATTGAAGACAATTTTTTCCAGGATTTTCCCGATGAATGGTAGATTTGATATTGGCCTGTAGTTATTTAACACTGAAGGATCCAGATTTTTTTTTTTTTTAAGAAGGGGCTTTACAACGGCTTTTTTTAGGGACACAGGAACAACGCCAGTCTCCAAGGATGTATTTATAATTTGAAGCACATCTGTAATTATAAGATGAAGAACAGACTTTAAAAAGTTGGTGGGCAGAATGTCCAGTTCAGATGTTGAGGAACTGAGATTTTGTACAGTTTTTTCAAGAGTCTCAATCAATTAAACAAAATTCTGACATTGTGTTAAAGTTATCTATCTGTGTCATTGGTGATTGCAGTTTTTCAATTTTTTGCAACGGAGATATATTATGATAAATATTCTGCCGTATTTTATCAATTTTACCTTTGAAGAAGGATGCAAACTCATTGCATTTATTAACTGAGAGAAGTTCAGGTGCTAATTGTGGTGGGGGATTAGTTAGCTTCTCTACTGTTGAAAATAGCACACGGGCATTGTTCATATTCCTGCTGATGATATTGGAGAAGAAAGACTGTCTTGCTTTACGAATTTCATAATTATAATTACAAAGCATCTCTTTATGGATTTGATAATGGATGTGAAGTTTAGATTTGCGCCATTTTCTTTCAGTCTTTCTACATTCTCTCTTTAGCAGTTTAACAGCCGGGTACTGCTTCCATGGTGCTTTCTGCTTATCATTGACTCTTTTGATTTTGAATGGAGCAATATCATCCATAATTTGGGTTATATTTAAATTAAAAAATTCCAGTAAATCATCTACAGAGTCTGACATTTTGGTTGAGTTCTGAGAGAGAGCTTGCTTAAAAAGAGCACGTGTTGTCATTTATGACTCTCCTACCTATAGTCGTTGAGCTATTCTGAATGTGAGGAGACATAGAAACTTCAAAGAAAACACAGAAATGATCAGATAATGCCAGGTCAACAACAGTATAAGAAACAGTAAGACCCTTTGTGATGACGAGGTCAAGAGTATGACCACGAGAGTGGGTCGGCCCCTGTACATGTTGTACTAGGTTAAAGTTATCAATAATTGCAAATAGTTCTTTGGCATAAATGTTATCAGTATTATCTACATGCAAGTTAAAATCCCCAGATATAATAAGACAATCAAACTCTAAGCAAATGACTGATAACAGTTCACCAAACTCTTCAAGAAAGACTTTGGCTGAATGTCTCGGAGGCCTGTAAATAGTTAATAATATGTTAGGAGAGCATGTAACAAGTGCACATAAGTGTTCAAAGGACATAAAATCACCAAGTGAGGATTGTTTACATTGAAAAGAGACTTTGAATATATTTGCGATCCCTCCACCTTTCCCTTGTCGGGTAACATTCAAAAAATTAAAATTTGGGGGAGCTGCTTCGATAAGGGTGGTAGCACTATTTGCTTGATCCAGCCAGGTTTTGGTTAGAAGCAAAAAATCAAGATTGTGTTTACAAATAAGATCATTAATTAAAAATGACTTGTTTAAAAGTGATCTAATGTTCAAAAGGGCTAGTTTTACAGTAATATTTGGTTGTGCACTCTGATGCTGTTTTAAAACAGGAAGGAGATTAGATTGGTTCACCCCCAGGGTTAAATGTGCTCTATGTTTTCTGTTTCTTATCAACACAGGAATAGTGTCAACATCGGATCCCTGCTTTTTTCTACATCCATTTGCAGGGACCCAGAGTACATCAAACAAGACTTTCTAAATGTTCCATTTGGTTTGAGGGTGAAAGGACTGGAGATGACATGTATCTTTTGGATGGTGAAAAAGATTTGTAGCCAGCTGAAAGTCCTGGACGAACACAATTTTGATGAACTGGGTACACTGCTTGTCACGACAAATTTGGGCTGGAAAAAGAGTGTAGCCATAGGAAGCAATTTTTTCATGCTATTTGGGAAATCCATCCGAGGAGAAGTGGAGTCGTCTGTCCTTGAATGTTGGGAGGCCTGCAAGTCAGATGTTTGTGTGTCCTTGATGACGACTTGCAAAGATGATTGTTTAGGCTTTGTAACTATGTCAGTCTGTGACATCTTATCAACTGTTTTCCTCGGTGCTGGCTGAGAAAAGATTGCAAGTTTGTAGTGGTCTGCTAACACTTTGGCTCCAATCCAGCTGAGTTCAGTGCTATTTGGCTTGTAGAATTCTTTGCGATTCCAAAAAAGATTAAAATTGTCTATGAAATTCATACCAAATGAACAAGTTTTTCCAAGCCAGGTGTTAAGACTGAAGAGTCGAGAAAAAGCAAAACTTCCTCTCGCTGGGAGTGGGCCACTGATAAAAGATTGAATTCCAGTCTTATAGAGCTCAGAAAAAAGTTTTCTGAAATCATCTTGGACAAACAGCTGTTCTCTGAAAACATCGTTTGCTCCCACATGTACAACGATACGCTTAATCGTTTTATGCTCGGACATGAGTTTCAAAATGCTGTCTTTGGTGTCAGAGATGGATGCATTTGGAAGACAACAAATAATCATCTCATAACCTTTTAATTGTCTTACAGTGGAATCACCAAGAACAAGGGTTGTGGGATCAGGTGGTGTTACGAGCTGCTTTTTGCCTCTTCTCACAGCTCTTCGATCTTGGTGCGATCTCTTTTTACTATGTGTTTGTCCACTTGACAAATCCTCTTCCACATCCCTGAGGCATTCAAATTTGTTCTGAAGCTTTATGGGCTGTGGATTTTCCATAGGATTGTAGATCGAGCTGGTGTTGAAGTAATTACTTTTCTGTTTTTGGGCTTAGCACCCATCATTTGCCAGTTTTCAGTACTCACATTTTGTACAGCTTGAGTTATGAATTCTTCCACTTGGTCTGCAATGTCCTCAGTCTGTCGGAGTGCAATCTCTGCATTCTCAGCCACTGTTTCTGTACTCCTTTCCTGAGATATCGCTTTTAATTCGTCCGTCTTTGGTAGAGCATTAATCTTTGATTCCAGAATAGAAATCCTCTGTTCTAATTCCATGCATTTTCTGCAGGATTTTTTGCTTCCTGGCATTTAAAAAAAAAAAAAAAAGTGGAAATTAAAATTAAATTAAAAGCTTATAAAGATGAAGAAAAGAGAGAAAAAAAGTGGAAATTCAATGAGAAAGTAAAGTATAGAAATAAAGATTAAGAAAGCAGGACCAAAGCAAAGAAGCATCCTACTCGCTTGAGTAGGAGGAGCAAAAGGAGCACGCCTCAGTGTTCTTCCCGAGGAGCTGACCGAGGTGTCTGGGGAGAGGGAAGTTTGGGCTTCCATGCTTAGACTGCTGCCTCCGCGACCCGGTCCCGGATAAAGCGGAAGAAGACGAGACGAGATGAGAGATTCATATTAGGATGCATGTTTATCAGTTTATATTGTAACAATACTAAATAATTGACCAAAGTCATCTTTTGATTGAAATCAAGAGTTAGTTAAACCTTCACAGCTTTAAACCATGGTTTAAAAAAATTGAATGAAATTCCCCATAAAGGATCCACACTAACATTCAATAACAGGGTTATCACTGGGAGGCGGGACTCCGACACCACGCTTATCATCCCCCACAAACATGGTGCTGTGGCGCACTTTCCTGCAGTGGAGACTCATACACTAACATTCATTAAAATAAACAAACATTTAACGATAACATTTGCATATAATATATCGTCAGACTTAATCACCTTACATTCACATAGTGACAACAATAGCAAGGGTAACATTCTTACCTTGAAAGAGTCTGGCGATCAAAGCTCTCCAATTATAACCAAAACTCTTCCCTTCGCATGAATAAAAAAACCTGGGAGGCCAGAAGTCGCTCCTTCAATGGGTTTTGAAAGACCAACGCGATCCGGAACCACAAAGCATGATGGGATAGAGGTCAGCCAGCATATGCCCTTTTCCCACCAAGTTAACAGGGTGAAGTGGGTCACGGAATAGGGGCGGAGATTGGATTTGGAAAAAAAGTGGGGGGATATTGATAATTTCTACAAAAAGCGTACAATAATTTCTACGGCCCGAAGGCAGCGCCCTGGAAAATGAAAATGCACATGTTCATTCAGTGCAGTTCATTCATTCAATTTGAGCATATTTTGAATAATTTTGCTTGCTTCATGCTTTCTGTTGTGTTTACTCTTTTATACCTCCTCCCCTGGTCGCGGAAGGGAGTTAAACCCCTCCCCCGGATCCACCCCTGGGGGGGTCATAAACATTCTCAATCACACATCACAGGAATAGAAACAAGCTCAAACCACGGGTCACGGAAATAATTTGTTGGCAATCACGGATCATGTGAAAGTCCTCCCCTTCAGTTAAAGTTTTGCATGTACCGAACATGATTTTGGATTAAAAATAAGCAGTGTTGTATAGTAACGAAGTAAAAATACTTCACTACTGTACTTAAGTACATTTTGGGAGATTTTGTACTTTACTTGAGTTTTGTAATGGAAATTTCTAATAAACACTTCAGAACGCTTAACAGTTGTCTTTTCAGTCATTTATTATAGTATTTATATAAAAGATATATAAAATAGGAAAGGAAAGAATAGAAGAAGACATCACTTCTGATGATGCCGAGAGTACGCACACTCTGAGTTGTGTTTTAGGAATGTTATCTATTAGACTTTGAAAGCATTCGCTCACTGCTTGTGTCTTCACGTGATTGGCTCAAGATTTTCTATGAAGCTTTGTTAAAGTGTGCACCTGGCATGCTCTGGTACGTGCAGGCGGATGCGAGTTAGGGAGAGCTCAAGCTCCCTGCTTATCACCACCAAGGTCAGGAAAGGTGGTTACATCATGAGAAGATGCATAGTTAGGATGAACTCAAGCACCCTGCTCATTACCACCAAGGCCACAGAAAAGCGATTACAGCATGTGGAAAAAGATCTCTTCTCAGTAACTAAGCCACTTTAGTTCAACATACAGAAACACATAGAATAATAATGTTCATCCCTTAAGTCACTTGAGCTCAACATACAGGAACACAGAGAATAATAATGTTCGTCCATTAAATTTCCCTCACATTCCCCCCCCCCCCTTTTTATCCTATAGGATAATTGCTAAAAGAAAAACTGTACACAATTTCAGTGATAAGAGTTCCCAGAGTGATTCAACTTAACACATCATTGAGTGTACAGGGATAATGCTAAGGCTGTTTTGTAAGACATAGACGTCTTAAGTGAATGCTAGCAAGCCATATACATAGATCAGGAATAATAGAACAAGAAACAATCATAATGAAAGTGTTTTAAGTGAGGACTAGTTTCATGTCAACTATGCTGATGTCATCGAACGGTGGGTTATAGTCTTCGTGTGAGTTTGGAGGCCAGTCAGGCAAGTCATCAGAGTCTATTTTCACCATCTGGTAACCGATATTTGTCAGCTGCCTCTGAAACACAGACATACAACATTGACAGAGAACAGGGGGCAAACATAACATCACAATCACTAAGCCCAGGACTGGTATGGTGGATAGAATTAGAGTCTTCCATCCACTAAACCAACATGGTCAGCTGTCTTCAACTCCTCCATGTTCATCTGCTCGTAACTGTTCAGCAACCTTGCACATCTTGTTCAGTGCCTCAATGATGTTACCGAGTTAACCCTTGCCCTTCTTGACATGTATTGGTGCTCAGAGGGCGGGCACGCCCTATCAGCCCTCGTCCCACCTCACCGGGACTTGGAGGAAACTCGAAACCCTAAGACTTGTCTATCGGCTAGACACTGAAATACTCTTCCCTATTGAAGGTGCGTGCATGATTGATGTGATACTCGCACTGTTCCATGTAGTGATGCCTTTCTTCCTCATGAGCTTTAGTCAGCGTCTGGTCACTTAGGCCTTCCTCTTCCTCCTGCTCAGCCAGTTCAGGAACCCTCCTGTAGTGGCTAGCATGGATCCACATCACTCTGCCTGTGACCTTCACTGCCGTTGGGGTCATGAGCAGGACCTGGAATGGGCCATTCCACCGTGGCTTGTTCCACTTGGTTCGTTGGAAGTCCTTCACCACGATCCAATCCCCTGGTTGTAGATCCCTCAGCGGGTTTGGGAAGTGCTTCTTTTACCTATTTGTGGATAGATTTCAAAGCAGAGGACAACGTTGCACAGTAATTCAACATTGCATCATCACACAGTGTGGTGTCCAGCAGTGTTCCTTGAGCTGGCCCTATCCCCATGTTGGGTACTCATCCAAACAGAATTTCGAATAGGCTTAACCCATGTTTAGGCCTAGTTTGCATCCTCATTTGTGTGAGTACTAAAGGGAGGACCTTTGTCCATCCTAGCCCTGTTTCTGCACAAGCTTTGCTTAGTTTATTTTTAAGGGACCCATTTTCCCTTTCTAAGTGTCAGTTCAATGAAGTCCATTTGGAGGTGATCAAATGGTTTGTCTGGTATTGGGTGTGCTGCTTGAGTTAGTCAGATACCTTGACCTGCATTATGTTGTGCACATATCAAGCATTGCTTGCAAAATTTCGCAGCATAATTTGAAAACCCCTTTGTGAACCATCTCTTTGTTACTTCTGTTACCATCCCCCCTTTTGACACATGGGTGAGCCCATGGGCCAATTTTGCATAGAAAGGAAACATGTATTTTGGTAGACAGGGATGGCCCGAGGGACAAACCCAGACCAAGTTTGCAAGGATACAGCCTGCCTGTTTCCAGACTCGTCTCTTGTCCTGGGTGGCAGTGCTCTGAAGATCCACTAGCTGTAAACAAGGGGTAGAAGCCTGAGGAAAGGCAAGGTTAGAGGGTGAACTGGAAGCCGAGGCTGCACACTTAGCTGCCGCGTCCGCCCTGGCATTCCCTTGAGACACAAGATCAGTATTGTTAGTATGGGCAGCACACTTACACACAGCAATGGCTCTAGGGAGTAGAACAGCATCCAACAACTCAGAGACCAGTTTATGATGTGCAATGGGAGATCCTGTGCTAGTGAGAAAATTTCTGTGTTTCCAAATGGTGTCAAAATCGTGCAGAACGCCAAATGCATACCTACTGTCCATAAAAATATGACAGATTGCCCTGCCGCCAATTTGCATGCCTCAATGAGGGCACAGAGCTCTGCGGCCTGCGCCGACAGGTTTGAGGACAGACACAACGCCTTGAGGACCTCGTGATCTGAGACTACGGCAAAACCTACTTTCTTCTTTCCCATCTCTGGTGGCTGAACCATCCACATAGAGGACCATGTCTGGATTTTCCAAAGGGTCGCTCTTTAAGTCTGCCCTGGGGGAACAAAAATCATTAGTGAGAGCAACACAGTCATGTGGCTCTCCATTGTCCTCTGTAGGGAGAAGAGAGGCAGGATTCAGAACAGAACAACGTTTCACAGTGATGCTAGGCATATCAAGTATGACAGTGTTATACTTCAACCATCTCTGTGCTAACAAATGTGACGTCTTTTTCTCCAACAGAAGCAGGGAGACAGCATGTGGGACCAAAAGGGTGAGGTTAGAGTACCCCACAATATTTCTGGAAGCAGTTACCGCCTTTTCAGCTGCAGCAACTGCACACAGGCAAACAGGAAGTCCAGCCGCCACTGGATCCAGCCTGCTGGAGAAATAGGCTACAGGTCTCAATCTATCCCCGTGCTTCTGCAAAAGAGCAGAGGTCATAAAACCCTTCTTTTCATCGACAGTTTGAACAAATGGTTTATTGGGGTCAGGCAGTCCCAACGTGGGTGTGGTCTGCAGGTCGCCTTTTAGGGACATCCAGGTGTGCGCAGGACAGCCGCAGCATTGACTGCTTGCAGATCTTGGACAAACCTCCACTCATCGGGCTGGGACAGTTTTCTTGCCTTCTTAACTGGAAAAATAGGAGTGCGCACTGGAAAGTCCTGGCAAGGGACAATTACATCTGCCTTCAGCAAAGAATCAAAGACCAGTCTTATACCTGCGATTTGCTTCTGGTTTGAGTGGGTACTGGGTCTGTCTAGGCCTGAAATCTGATTTGGGGGTGATCACCGCTGGTTCAGCATTCTTTATTAGGCCCACATCATGTTTACCCAAACGGAATTTGGAACTCCCGCCAATTTGGGGTGCACCTCTGCTGGAGTTATGCCTGTGGAAACAGAGACAAACAGGCCAGTATGGCCGAGGTCCCCAGGACCCTGGTCATCAGTGGCTAATATTACGCTGTGCTTAACATACACACACATAGCATGACTTTGATTGTAGACCCCAAGCTTTTGGCAAAACAACACACTAGGGTCCTCTGTTTGGGACCATTCATTGCCATTGCCTGCGCACTTCTTGACCCATTTCCCCACGTCTTTCCAATAGGTGGCTCGTGGCCTTGCTAATGAGACATGGGGAATAGAATTAACGATGTCAAAGAAAATCATGCTGGCAGCAGTCAACCTCAGAGTCCTCTGTCATGAGGCTGTGTATAACATGTTTGAGAACACTGCGATGAGCATTGATGCAGCTGTTTGGACAACGAGTAAAATGGACCTGCACAGCACAATAATGTTTAGACCAATATGTAGTTTTGAGGGTCAATCTTTCACGTGCATGGGGGTCTGCAAACCAAGCCTTTTCAAACTCTACATCTTGCCCTTGGTGAACATGTGCTGTACAATGAAAATCTTCCTCTTTCATATAATCTGTGTCATCTGATGAGGTGTTCAAGTATGCGAGCTGTACAAGGTGTTTGGGAGTTTGTGTGAGTTGATCTGAGCAGAGCCGCCAGACATACACATACAGAGGGTTTCCAAACCCATACTGAACACCGCACATTTCACTTACTTCAATAGTTAGTCCATCTGGAGTGGACGTGAGATCTACTCCTAATTTGCACGTTAAATCACATGCTAACAAATTTACTGGACATGTATGTGAGATGAGGAATGAGTGGGATGTAACTATTCCTCCCTCGCTTTTACACGGGAGGTTGACTGAGAAAGTTTCGGTTACAGGTCATCCTGAGATGCCCATTGTCTGAATAGAATTTGAGCTGAGCGGTGGGTCTACTGGAAGTACCCCATGTTGTGTCACTGAATGTGCTCCAGAATCTACTAAAAAGGTTAACACATGCCCACATACAGTGAGGGGCATACAAGGGAGTTTAGAGAAGGGAGTAGTTGTGTATTTTAACAAACTTAATGCAACTTCAGGTGTATCGGTTTGGACTGGTGTATCAGGCGTTTCTGTATAGTCTTGCTGTTGCATGCAGGTGCTGCTACTAATGTGTTTAACGTTATGTGAATGCTCCTGTCTATGTGTATCATCAGGTGTGTGTGTTACCTCCCCTGTTCTCTGTGTGGGGCCCATTCCCCGGAGTCCGCCCATCAGTCTGCTTTGCTGTACTCCTCACAGAGCCTCTTCCTCTTTGTCCAGGCTATACAGTCTGGAAAAGAGTGAGACTGGCGGCATGTAGGTCTTGGTCTCTTTGTGTCGACTTTGTCTTCTCCTTCTCTTTCAGCAGCTTTTCTGTATGCACAGAGTACTGCTCGATCTTGGTGAGGCTCAGGAGTGCCCTCCACTGCAGCCAGGTTCACGGGCCTGGTCAGGCCACTGTGTTTCTTGTGCGTGGCAGTGAGACAGGCGAGAAACGCTGACACACCTTCTCCATCTTCTTGCTTACACATACTGATCTTAGTCATGTCTATGTTCAAAGGAAAAGCACTGTCCAGACGAGCACAGAGAGCAGTGATGGTATCTCTATACTCACTATTGCCAGCCGTGCTCCAGTCTGGTGTAGTCATTCGCTGGTCAGCTTCCGGCCAATCTTTGGAAACTTTGCTCCAATCTATACCCATCTTGATCATGAGTAGGCGGCGAAGTTCATGGGTGGTCAGTCGGAATTCTCTGCAAAATATCAACAGTTCGTTACCAAATCTCTTTCCTCCTACCTCTCTCACGTTGGGAAGAGAAGCCATGCTTTCCTTCATGTCAGCTGTCATCCAGAGTCTGTGGACTAAAAGCATACCGTCAGCTCCAGCCACTTCCACCATTGGAAGATGAAGGACTTCAGACTTTAGATTATGGCCTTGTGGACCCACTGGTGAGCACATGGTCAGGTCCAGGAGAGTGTCTTTTCCATCGCCATATGTAAGACCGGATCTCATGTGTGATGGAGAAGCACTGAGAGGCGCTGATGCTGGAGGCAGCTGGTAGGCTGGGAGAGATTCCAGAGGCTCAGTTTTTTTTTTTTTGTCTCGACTTCTCCCCCTTTCTGTGGGTGAAGCGCTTGTGGGAATGATGTTCTGCCTTGCTGAGGAGGCAGTGTGTGTTGGGGTGGTGGGGCAGACTCCAGGTCAGGGTGCATCTGAAATTTCAAACACTGAGAAGAGGGTGAGAGCCCTGCCTGTTGTTTCTCTCTTTTGTACTCTCTCTTAAGTGTTTCTTCTTTCCATGCAGAAAATGCCCTCCAGTCCCCTAAGAACTTAACATTATCTGCAGACTCTTCTTTTTCCTTCTGTTTCAACTTTTCTTCTAACTGTCCTATCTGCCTGGGACTAAAACTGCCCTTCTCAGGGAATTCTAAGTCCTTTACCCATATATCAAACTGTGCCAAATAATCCTCGCCATACGAGGTTTTCATAAACTGGATGTTTGGATTGTCATAGGAACATCCAATTCTTATTAAAGCACATGTAGCTTCATACTTACTTGCTTTTTCTTTTCTTTCCATAACTTACTGTTTCTGTTCCTCATTGTACACTGTTATATCAATAGGTTATGACAACAATGGCTGAGTTTTTATTAGGATCACAAGAAGAGCAAGTTGGACTATGTCCAAAAATGCGACACAATAATCCTTTAGGTGTGTTCTTATTAGTAAACAATTTATCTGACATTTGCCTTAAATTAAAGTAGGTATCATTTAGCACAACAACCTCAAACACAACTTGTGCATGTGTACAAAATCTGTTTCTCTGTTTCAGAATTTGGAGGAGGACAGTACTCTGTTAATTCATCAATATTTTGCGTGCACACCGGTGTGTCTTTGCGTTTTCGCGATCGAACCTCTCTATCCCGTTCCCCAGATGGGCCAGTTGTTCACACAGAACAAAGGGAGCAAGATTCAATTCCCATGAAATCGCTGAATGTGAATCCGTCGAAACATGCACCCGTACTTCCCCTCCTCAAGTAGGCGAGTGATTACCCAGTCGTCACTTAGGCGGATAATTCTCTTACACAACCCAATAAACTACTCACGGTTTATTGTCTCAAAATTGTGTTTTATCCATTGTCTGCAAACATATTGATGGTACCACAGCTTAGCAGTCCTCCTGGGCTCGGACAAACTTCTGTCCATCTCTTACTGTATATCAAATCAAGTTTTATTTGTACAGCGCTTTTAACAATAAACATTGTCGCAAAGCAGCTTTACAGAATTTGAACGACTTAAAACATGAGCTAATTTTATCCCTAATCTATCCCCAATGAGCAAGCCTGTGGCGACGGTGGCAAGGAAAAACTCCCTCAGACGACATGAGGAAGAAACCTCGAGAGGAACCAGACTCAAAAGGGAACCCATCCTCATTTGGGCAACAACAGACAGCCTGACTATAATATTAACAGTTTTAACAGGTATAACCCTCAACTGTCCTCATGGGGCCGTCCTTCACAGGAGTGGGGCGATAAAACTCCGACCAGACACAGGGCACCAGGATGGATCAAGCAGGTCCGAGGGGCAGAAGAGGCCAGCATCTCAATCCCAGGATCAACATGTAACTCAGAGGGACAGATGGGGGGGGGAAGAGAGAGAGAGAAAGAAAACACGTTGTTAGGTATGCCCTAAAAATGACAAGTATTAAATCTGTGTGGTAGGCTCGCAGAGACGAGAGTCTTTACATCAGGCAATAACACACAATGGCATGTTAATATGGTAAAAAATATATCATGACCTGCTCTGGCTGGATGCTTGATTGGGTGATGGGAGCACACTCCTCAGCAATGATGAGATGCAGATGGGACCCTTAGGCCTGGCCAAGACAATTCAGTTACATTTCACCGGGTCTGGGACATGCGACAGAATGTCTGACGGCCGATTCCCTGCAGGCTACGATAGCCAGTCGAGGTCCCCACCGTCTCCACCAAAAGATTTCCTGTTGACTCCATGTAACTCAGAGGGACAGATTTGGGGTGGGGGGGAGAGAAAGAAAACACAGGTGGTTAGGTATGCCCAATGTCACCTGAATAAGTAGGAACAGTATACATATTGCACCGAGTACAAGCAGGGACTCCGGCAACTAACTATGACAGCATAACTAAAAGGAGAGAGCCAGAAGGTAAGACAGGCATGAGGGAGCCCCGGGACATAAAGCAGCCAGCCACTACACCGTCAACAAACTCGAGTGAGCAAGCGAGTGGGGACTGACAGAATCCATACATCCCAGTTTACCAAAACACTATGTCTGAGGACCCTCCAGATCTACTCCTTTACCTCATAAACACCATTAACAAAAGGCTTGACTAAACAGAAATGTTTTCAGCCTAGACTTAAATGCTGAGACTGTGTCTGATTCCCGAACATTACTTGGAAGGCTGTTCCATAACAGTGGGGCTTTGTAAGAAAAGGCTCTGCCCCCTGATGTAGCCTTCACTATACGAGGTACCAGCAGATAGCCTGCACCTTTTGATCAAAGTAGGCGTGGCGGGTCATAGAGGAGCAGAAGTTCACTCAGGTACTGTGGTGCGAGACCATTTAGTGCTTTAAAGGTCAATAGTAGTATTTTATAATCAATACGAAATTTGATTGGGAGCCAATGCAGTGTGGATAAGACAGGCGTGATGTGGTCATATTTTCTAGTTCTAGTAAGGATTCTTGCTGCGGCATTTTAAACTAACTGGAGCTTGTTTATGCGCTTATTGGAACATCCAGACAGTAAGGCATTACAATAATCCAACCTGGAGGTAACGAAAGCATGGACTAGTTTTTCTGCATCATGCAATGACATTAAATTTCTTATCTTTGCAATATTTCTGAGATGAAAGAAAGCTATCCGGGTGATGTTATCAATGTGAGTTTCGAATGAAAGACTGGGGTCAATAATCACTCCGAGGTCTTTTACTGCTGCACGTGAAGAAACAGAAAGGCCATCCAGAGTTACTGTGTAATCAGAAAACTTACTTCTAGCTGTATGTGGTCCTAGCACAAGTACTTCAGTCTTGTCAGAGTTAAGCAGAAGGAAATTTATAAGCATCCAGTGTCTAATGTCCTTAACACATTCCTCAATTTTATTAATTTTATATAATTTTATTATATCAGTCTTCCTTGACTGGGACAATCTCTGTCCATCTCTTATATCAGTCTTCATTAACTAGGACAAATCTCTGTCCGTCTCTTATATCATTTTTTAAATACTGTTTCCACTAATTTCTTTACACAAGAATGCAAAGTTATCACTTACTGGTTCGGTGAGCCCTGATGGCCTGGTCTCTCATCCGAGTTCTCAGCTCCGCACCGTAGCCTCGGGAGTGTTCCGTCGTCCGAGGCTCAGACGCATAGGGCCCACCCAGGGGACGCCAAATTGTAATGGAAATTTCTAATAAACACTTCAGAACGCTTAACAGTTGTCTTTTCAGTCATTTATTATAGTATTTATATAAAAGATATATAAAATAGGAAAGGAAAGAGAAGAATAGAAGAAGACATCACTTCTGATGATGCCGAGAGTACGCGCACTCTGAGTTGTGTTTTAGGAATGTTATCTATTATACTCTGAAAGCATTCGCTCACTGCTTGTGTCTTCACGTGATTGGCTCAAGATTTTCTATGAAGCTTTGTTAAAGTGTGCACCTGGCGTGCTCTGGTATGTGCAGGCGGATGTGAGTTAGGGAGAGCTCAAACTCCCTGCTTATCACCACCGAGGTCAGGAAAGGTGGTTACATCATGAGAAGATGCGTAGTTAGGACAAACTCAAGCACCCTGCTCTTTACCACCAAGGCCACAGAAAAGCGATTACAGCATGTGGAAAAAGATCTCTTCTCAGTAACTAAGCCACTTTAGTTCAACATACAGAAACACATAGAATAATAATGTTCATCCCTTAAGTCACTTGAGCTCAACATACAGGAACACAGAGAATAATAATGTTTGTCCATTAAATTTCCCTCACAGTTTTCAAATTTTTGAGAACTTTCACTTTTACTTCACTATATTTTTTAACTTAATTGCATACTTTTACTCCGATGCATTTTCAAAGAGCCGTTTAGTTACTCGTTACAAAAAAAGAAAGGAAAAAAAGTGTTTTAACCCCACTGACTGCAACGAAGTCAGGACGTGCCTGGGCTTGTTCACCACTTGTGCATGACAACCAATAGGCTACACCTGTTGGCTTCACACAGTAAGCAGAAAGCTAGCTTCGCGATCAACAGCCCTGATGGAAGAAGAGACGGAGACAGCAGCTACTTCGGCTACAAATGAAGAGGAACCTGATGATGAGCACCCCTGGCCATATTTGAACACAATGTTCTCTTACGTTGATGTGAAGGATTCGTCCTATCGAATGAAGTGCCTCTTATGCCTTCCAAAAAACGTGGAAATTCTCTCTTATAGAAACTCCCCGTCCAATCTAAAGAAACACATCGAGGTTTTCTCAGGTTTTTCAGTTTTCTCCAAATTACTTTTTTCTTTTGATTATTATGACAGCAATTGGTCATGTATGCACCTCCATAGTTTATAAAGTGCAATAACAGTAGCAGCTTTATGTTTTTTTTTCTTAATGGTGTGATGTATGCCTAATTTTCAGTACTTTCTCTTAGTTTAAAAAACAAAGGAAAAAAATGAGAAAAAAAAAGTGTCAAAACTGTGGTCTCCATCTTCAGATGCCAGATAGGCAGCTTCATTTTTCTCCCAATTTATTTTTTTCTTGTTTATAATGGTTGTGTGTGCACCTCTATTTTCAGCAGTGTAATTGCTTGTCATGAACCATTGGTGACAAATTACCTTCAGTTTACCAAAATATTAAAAATATTACAAATTCAGATTGCCTTTGCTTGTTTACTTTTACATGTACTTTTAATTACATTACTTAAGTACATTTATTTTTGCATTACTTGTCATACTTAAGTGCAAGAAATGTCAGATACTTTAAGACTTTAACTCAAGTAACATTTCAGTCAGTGACTGACTTTTACCAAAGTCATTTTTTGGAAGGGTACCAATACTTTTACTTGAGTGTGATTTCCCAGTACTTTATACAACACTGAAAATAAGTCAAGTCAACTTTGTCAAATATGCTATACATGCTCGACATACAGCACAGATGAAATATCAGTCCTCTCTGACCCACGGTGCAAACAGGCAATGCAATAAATAAAAATAGAATAATTGAAAAAAAAATAAACAATATAAACAGTATAAACACTCGATAAGAACTAGACATAGACTAAACACTCGGACAAACAATATAAACAGTATAAATAAACAGTATAAACACTAGATAAGAACAGGACATAGACTAAACACTCAGACAATATAAACAGTATAAACACTAGATATGAACTACACACAGACTAAACACTCATATACACACACACACACACACACATTGGTTCAAATAACCAAACAGTCAAGGGCACTTGAGGTATAGCAGGTAAACATGAAGTAAGCAGTACAAACAAACTAGCAGCTGTTAAGATGAGGTAGTGCGGAATAGTGCAAATGGGCGAGGTAAAGTGAAATGTGCATTCCCTGAGTTCAGTGTGTTAATGAATGATGAAATGTGTGTGTGTGTGTGTGTGTGTGTGTGTGTGTGTGTGTTGGGGGGGGAAACTGTGAGGATGACATGTCAGATGCTGAAGGGGGGGCAGGGGGGTGTGCGAGCAGAATCTGTGGCAGGGGGCAGAGGGGGGAGGAGGGACAGAACAGGGAGGGAGTTGAGCCTCCTGACTGCCTGGTGAAAGAAACTGTTCTTGAGCCTGCTGGTTTTGGCCCGGAGACTCCGCAGTCTCCTCCCCGACGGCAGCAGGCTGAAGAGGCTGTGAGATGGGTGGGTGGGGTCACCTGCAATCCTGATGGCTTTGCGGGTGAGGCGGGAGTTATAGATATCCATTAGAGAAGGGAGAGAGACACCAATGATCCTCTCAGCTGCTCTCACGATGCGCTGCAGAGACTTGCAGCAGGACATGGTGCAGGCGCCGTACCACACGGTGATGCAGCTGGTCAGGATGTTCTCGATGGTGCCTCTGTAGAAAGTGTGCATGATGGGGGCCGGGGCTCTTGCTCTCCTCAGTTTGCGGAGGAAGTACAGACGCTGTTGGGCTTTTTTGGCCAGTGATGCAGTGTTGTTGCTCCAGGACAGGTCTTCAGAGATGTGCACACCCAGAAACTTGGTGCTGCTCACCCTTTCCACTGCAGCACCGTCAATAGATAGTGGAGCATGCTGGGTGTGCGCTCTCCTGAAGTCCACAACAATCTCCTTCTTCTTCTCCACGTTCAGACGGAGATTGTTGTCCTTGCACCACATGGCCAAGCGGCTCACCTCACTCCTGTAGATTGTCTCATCGCCATTGTTGATGAGACCCACCACAGTCATGTCATCCGCAAACTCAATGAAGAGATTTGAGCTGGATGTTGGTGTGCAGTCATGGGTCAGCAAAGTGAAGAGGAGGGGGCTTAGCACACATCCTTGGGGGCCCCCGTATTCAGGGTGATGGTGCTGGAGGAGTTGCTGCCGACCCATACAGTCTGTGGTCTCCCCGTCAGGAAGTCCAGCAGCCAGTTGCACAGGGAGGTGTTGAGTCCCAGCTGGTCCAGTTTGTGAATGAGCTGCTGAGGAATGATTGTGTTGAATGCTGAGCTAAAGTCCATGAACAGCATTCTGACATACGAGTCTTTTGTCTCCAGGTGGGTGAGGGCTGAGTGGAGGGCAGTGGAGATGGCGTCATCGGTCGAATGGTTGGACTGATATGCAAACTGGAAAGGATCCAGGGTGGGGGGGAGGGCAGACTTGATATGCCTCATGACTAGCCACTCGAAGCACTTCATGAGGATGGGAGTGAATGCGACAGGGCAGTAGTCATTGAAGCAGGAGGGAGATGGCTTCTTCAGGACCAGGATGATGGTGGTGGTTTTGAGGCATGTGGGGACAACAGCCTGGCTCAACGAGATGTTGAAGATGTCTGTAAAGACATCTGTGAGCTCCTCGGCACAGTCTCTCAGGACACGACCAGGAATGTTATCAGGACCCGGGGCTTTTCGTGCATTTGTCAAATACCACTAATAGTTATATTAGAGTGTTACAATGCAGATAAACTGATAAGACATGCCTAACTGCAAAATCATGACTCTACAAACTTTTATTTCATTGAAATGGCTTCATTCAGTGCCAAGTTAAAATACGATCAATTCATCAATAGACCAAGATCACATTGTTAATGTTATTCATAGAGACATACAACAGAATGTACGAAAGCAAATTATTAAATTCATTGATCATCAAATAGAAAATACACACAACATGTAGACTACGTAGTAGGACATCCATCACTGGATGGTTGCCAGATAACATCACATATTACCACTACAAGTTTATTACGCATTACCACTACATTGTCGTCACATATTACCACTACGTTGTCGTTATGTATTGGCACGACGTTGTATTAGGATGTGCCTATTACGTAACGACGTCGTATTTCCCTGACATTACCAAACCACTACATCGTATACATGTTGTGTGTTTCCAACTTCTGAAGAAGATAGGCTGCCCCCCGAAGCTGCTGGCCATCATTGAATCTTTCCACAAGAACATGCACAGCATGGTATGCTATAATGGAGCAGTGTCAGAACAGTTCCCAATATGCAGTGAAGTCAAGCAGGGCTGCATCCTTGCCCCGACACTTTTTGGCATATTTTTCTCCATGCTTCTATCCTACTCTTTCGACAACAATGAAGATGGAGTATATCTGCACACACGATCCAGCGGAAAGCTATTCAACCTAGCCAGACTCAGAGCCAAGACCAAGGTCAGGCATGTCACCATCAGAGAGGCCCTCTTTGCTGATGACACTGCACTGGTGACACACACTGAGGAAGCCCTTCAAAGACTGATAGACTGCCTCGGGCATGTGTGCAATGAGTTTGGCCTCACCATCAGCCTCAAGAAGACAGAAGTGATGGGACAAGGCACCGGCTCCCCTCCTAACATTCACATCAGGGACTATGAGCTCAACTCCATCGACCGCTTCCAGTACCTGGGGTCCACAATAACCTCAAACCTCTCCCTTGAGCCAGAGATCAACACAAGAATTGCAAAGGCTGCAGGGATCCTTTCCAAGCTTCACAAGAGGGTGTGGTCAAATAAGAACCTGCCAGAGAACACCAAGATGCAGGTGTACAGAGCTTACATTCTCAGCACCCTACTCTACTCCAGTGAAACATGGACCACATACTCCGCCCAGGAGAAGAGACTTAACTCTTCATCTCTGCTGCCTAAAACACATTCTTGGAATCCAGTAGCAGGACAGGATCCCAAACCCTGAAGTGTTGGAGCGCGCAGGCTTGCTGACTGTCTTCACTCTTCGGAGCCAACGCCGCCTCCACTGGCTTGGCCGCATTTACTGTATGGACGAGGGCTGTATCCCCAAAGACCTGCTATACGGTGAACTATCAGAGGGTTTTAGGTCTCGGGGCCGTCCATGGCTACGTTTCAAAGACGTCTGCAAACGGGACCTGAAAAGCACAGGAATTGATGTCCAGTCCTGGGAAAGCCTGGCTGAATCGTGTGAACCCTGGAAGTCTGCCATCCAGAGCGAGGTGAAGCAAGCAGAGAGAAGCCATACTGACTTGCTGAGGAGGAAAAGAGACACTCGCAAGTCAAGTCCCACAGAGCAATCAGCCATAACCTACATCTGCCCATCATACAGGAGAGACTGCCACTCCTGCATTGGTCTACATAGCCACAGCAGGAAATGCAATTCATGGCAGTGACTATACTCTGGTGAAACCATCGTCTCTCGAGACAGAAGGAGCCCGACGACGACGACTATACCATCAACAAATTCGAGTGAGCAAGTGAGTGGTGGACTGACATCCATACATCCCAGTTTACCAAAACACCATGTCTGAGGACCCTCCAGATCTACACCTTTACCTCAAACACCATTAACAAAAGGCTTGACTAAACAGATATGTTTTCAGCCTAGACTAAAATGCTGGGACTGTGTCTGATTCCCGAACACTACTTGGAAGGCTGTTCCATAACTGTGGGGCTTTGTAAGAAAAGGCTCTGCCCCCTGATGTAGCCTTCACTATATGAGGTACCAGCAGATAGCCTGCACCTTTTGATCTAAGTAGGCGTGGCGGGTCATAGAGGAGCAGAAGTTCACTCAGGTACTGTGGCGCAAAACCATTCGATGCTTTAAAGGTCAATAGTAGTATTTTATAAACAATATGAAATTTGATTGGGAGCCAGTGCAATGTGGATAAGACAGGGGTGATGGGGTCATATTTTCGAGTTCTAGTAAGGACTCTTGCTGTTGCATTTTGAATTAACTGAAGGTTGTTTATGCATTTATTGGAACATCCAGACATTAACGCATTACAATAATCTAATGTGGAGGTAATGAAAGCATGAACTAGTTTATCTGCGTCGCGTAGTGACATAAAATTTCTTATCTTAGCACTATTTCTAGGGCGGCACGGTGGTGTAGTGGTTAGTGCTGTCACCTCACAGCAAGAAGGTCCAGGTTCAAGCCCCATGGCCGGTGAGGGCCTTTCTATGTGGAGTTTGCATTGTGGGTGCAATTGGTCTTGAATGATCAGTCTCATTAAATCAGTCTCATTAATAATACCATTAATTTTGGTGCTTAATAATAAATTACCAAACAGCTAAATTATGGTATATTCCAAATTATTATGATCACTACCAATGCAGCAATAATGTATCACTTACCGTATTACATAAACGCTACAGCCAATGGCACTCATATACACCTTGGAATTCTTTGAGATTGTGTGACTTCGAGAATACATCAGCAAAAACAATCACAGTTTCAGAATAATTGAATTTATTATAACAACGATAAAAATGAGTAATAGCAGTTGAATACATTCTATACAATATGATCATATACTTGATGAGCGTGTGCGCATGTGTGTGTGAGCGTGTGTCTGTGTTGGCGTGTGTGTGTGTGTGTGAGCGAGAGAAAGGTAGGTGTGTGTGTGTGTGAGAGAGAATGTGTGAGCATGTGCGTGTGTGAGAGTTGGGAGAGGGGACAGTCGCCTCGTGTTAAAGGACAAAGGGCTTAACCTCGTGACAAAGGAATTAGCCCTGACTGCTAATTCCACTAGCTTATAACATTACTAAATCCACCAAAATCTTGATGAGGTCAAAATGTGTGTAATAATGAAATTAAGAGTGTTAGAAAGGATAGCAAAAAGCATGCAACAGCCTATCTGTTAAACAACTGAGATAGCAAAAATAGAATAACAATGATCAGTTCAACACTGAGTGTCTACAGTGTGCACAATTAAACAGTTCCTGAGTTTAAATTCACACTACTTGATAAAGCTAATTCCTAAGACTAGTTTTGCCCAAAATGCCAGTCTTACTTCCAGTATCTTGCTTCTATGCAAGAATGCAGAGATGTTCCGAAACTTCTGGAATTCACAGAGCTCGTGGAGGCTTCCGTGAAAGCGCAGGGAATTTCTTGGTCCGAACTTCAGCATTCGTGAGGAAAAGTCTCTGATCAAACAATGTGCACAGCGATTAAGTCAGAAGGAATCTGGTCGCTTCTAACTTTTAATTAACTGCTTTGGGCTGCAGTTGTAACATTACTTATAATACAAATAAAAACCGGTTGTAACTCAATCTGAGTGAGATGGCACGATTTAAGTAGTTTTACCATGGCCAGTGGTAAACAAAAACACGCCAAATCTTCTTTCTTTCCAGGCAGAAGTTGTGGTTTCAGACAGTCTGGTGGGAGAGTGCCTCTTTGTCTGTGTGACCCTCAAGCTTCACAGCATCAAAAGAGGAAGACAGAAGTGTGGTTGAGCCACTTATGGCTTCAGGGAGGATGTGACATAGGTAATCCCGCCCAGGCATGACGTAGGTCATCGTGGAAGTTGGTTGATGGGATCTGTAGTTCTTAGACAGTAGGTGGCTGTACCTACAGCATGTTCTCCCCGTGTCCGCGCTGTAATTTGTGCCTCGCAGAAAAATATTACATTGTATGCAAACCACACCTAGGCACGCTAAACAAGCACAATGAACTAGCCAGTGCATGCCGGCATGCTAGTAGGTTTATTTTAGCAAACATCTTTTGAGTATAAAAGTAGCAGTGTACTGATATTCTTTCTGCACCTGATGAGAGAGCAAGTCGCTCTTGAAACAGGCTTGTCGTGCGCAATAAAATCATACGTACAAATTGAAGTATTTTCTCTCTTTATTTTTGTTGTATTATTGCTCCTAGTTTGAGCACTCTTGTGTCTAAGGATTACCCCATGGTGGTGTAGTGGTTAGCGCTGTCGCCTCACAGCAAGAAGATCCGGGTTCGAGCCCCGTGGCCGGCAAGGGCCTTTTTGTGCGGAGTTGGCATGTTCTCCCCGTGTCTGCGTGGGTTTCCTCCAGGTGCTCCGGTTTCCCCCACAGTCCAAAGACATGCAGGTTAGGTTAACTGGTGACTCTAAATTGACCATGAGTGTGAATGGTTGTCTGTGTCTATGTGTCAGCCCTGTGATGACCTGGCGACTTGTCCAGGGTGTACCCTGCCTTTCGCCCATAGTCAGCTGGGATAAGCTCCAGCTTGCCTGCGACCCTGTAGAACAGGATAAAGTGGCTACAGATAATGAGATGAGATGAGCATTATTTCTGAGATAAAAGAAAGCTATCCAGATTTACTGTGTAATCAGAAAACTTACTTCTAGCTGCATGTGGTCCTAGTACAAGTATTTCAGTCTTGTCAGAGTTAAGCAAAAGGAAGTTAATAAGCATCCAGTGTCTAATGTCCTTTACACATTCCTCAATTCTATTAAACTGGTGTCTCTCATCCGGTTTTGCAGAAACATACAACTGTGTGCCATCAGCATAAAAGTGGAAACTAATACCATGCTTACAAATATCATCACCCAGAGGTAACATATATAAAGAAAAAAGCAGTGGGCCTAAGACAGAACCTTGTGGAACACCAAACTTTACCTTAGTATGTCTAGAAAAATCACCATTTACATCAACATACTGGTAGCGATCAGTTAAATAAGAGCTGAGCCAGGAGAGGGCCATTCCCTTAACTCCCACAACATTTTCTAGTCTATCCAGGAGAATGGAATGATCAATGGTATCAAATGCTGCACCAAGGTCAAGCAACACCAGCAGTGAGACACAGCCCTGATCAGATGCCAACAGTAGGTCATTTACTACTTTAACCAGTCAAGTCAAGTCTGTCAAGTCAACTTTATTTGTATAGCACTTTTAACAATAAACATTGTCGCAAAGCAGCTTCACAGAATTTGAACGACTTAAAATATGAGCTAATTTTATCCCTAATCTATCCCCAATGAGCATGCCTGTGGCGACGGTGGCAAGGAAAAACTCCCTCAGACAACATGAGAAAGAAACCTCGAAATGAACCAGACTCAAAAGGGAACCCATCCCCATCTGGGCAACAACAGACAACATGACTATAACATTAACAGTCCTAACAAAGTCAGCTTCGTTGATGCTATAAACCCCCCACCGATGGAAACCCGAGCGCAAAACCGTTCACAACAAACACAGTCCCAAAGTCAACAAGTCAACTGCAGTCCCCAGCCACAAAAGCACCACTGCAAGAGTCCAGAGCATCCTCCAGGCGTGACCCCCAACTGTCCACATGGGGCTGCCCTCCACAGGAGCAATGTGATGAGACTCCACCCAGACACAGGGCACCAGGATGGATCAGGCAGGACTGAGGAGCAGAAGAGGTCAGCATCTCAATCCCAGGACTGACATGTAACTCAAAGGGACAGATATGGGGGGGAGAAGAGAAAGAAAAAACACAGGTTGTTAGGTATGCTCAATGTCACCTGAATAAGTAGGAACAGTATACATATTGCACTGAGTACCAGCAGGGTCTCCAGCAACTAACTATGACAGCATAACTTAAAGGGGAGAGCCAGAAGGTAACACAGGCATGAGGGTGCCCCGGGACATAAAGCAGCAGCCACTACACTGTCAACAAACTCGAGTGAGCAAGCGAGCGGGGACTGACAGCATCCATACATCCCAGTTTACCAAAACACTATGTCTGAGGACCCTCAGACAGGCGTTCATTACCTCCAGGTTGGATTATTGTAATACCTTACTGTCTGGATGTTCCAGTAGGAGCATAAACAAGCTCCAGTTAGTTCAAAATGCAACAGCAAGAGTCCTTACTAGAACTAGAAAATATGACCACGTCACCTCTGTCTTATCCACACTGCATTGGCTTCCAATCAAATTTCGTATTGATTATAAAGTACTACTTTTGACCTTTAAAGCACTAAATGGTCTCGCACCACAGTACCTGAGTGAACTTCTGGTCCTCTATGACCCGCCACGCCTACTTAGATCAAAAGGTGCAGGCTATCTGCTGGTACCTCGTATAGTGAAGGCTACATCAGGGGGCAGAGCCTTTTCTTACAAAGCCCCACAGTTATGGAACAGCCTTACAAGTAGTGTTCAGGAATCAGATACAGTCTCAGTGTCTAAGTCCAGGCTGAACACATATCTGTTTAGTCAAGCCTTTTGTTACTGGTGTTTATGAGGTAAAGGTGTAGATCTGGAGGGTCAAGTCAGGTTTATTTGTATAGGGCTTTTAACAATAAACATTGTCGCAAAGCAGCTTTACAGAATTTGAACGACTTAAAACATGAGCTAATTTTATCCCTAATCTATCCCCAATGAGCAAGCCTGTGGCGATGGTGGCAAGGAAAAACTCCCTCAGACGACATGAGGAAAAATCTTCGAGAGGAACCAGACTCAAAAGGGAACCCATCCTCATTTGGGCAACAACAGACAGCATGACTATAATATTAACAGTTTTAACATGAAGTCAGCTTCGTTGATGTTATAAACTCTTCATTGATGGAAACTTGAGTGCAAAACTGTTCAAGACAACTGCAGTCCTAAAGTTAGCAAGTCAACTAGTCCTCAGCCATAAAAGTAAGTAAGCAAATTACTGTAAGAGTCCAGAGCATCCTCCAGGTGTGACTTTCAACTGTCCTCATGGGGCCGTCCTCCACAGGAGCGATGCGATGAGACTCCAACCAGACACAGGGCACCAGGATGGATCAATAGCCCAGGAGTAATAGGGTTATACCCGGAACAAATTAGTAATAAGCTGAAAATTTCAGAATATGTTCAGAATACCTTTAGGAATAACATACTAAAAGTCCCCAGAAATCCCCCTTGTGCTCTCTGAGAAATTCAAGATGGCGTCCAAAATGGCCACCAAATGGAGATCTGCCCATGTCTCAGGCCCAAAACAAAATATTAATGCAATTAAAAGGTCAGAATATATGTTTTGTAGGGTAGGAGAGTAAATTCCAACATGTGTATTAATTACATTGTGTATTAATATTATATAATAACAATGTACACATTATTATAACAGTATATTTGTGTATAATGTGTTCGCTTGCCATGTCTGGTTAGATTGTCATATTTTTGACACTTCACCAGTTCACCAGTTTATGAATGTGCACAGTACTATGAATGTGTGTCAGTTTCATCCAGTCCGATCCTTGAATCAAGTATCAATCTTGAAACGCCCTGGCCCATAAATTCACATCCAAGAAGAAATAACAATGACTTATGACAAAATAATCATTATGGTATCATGAAGATCTCATATGTTTTTGAAATGGCTTCAGTTCTTAATGTTTAGGACTAATAATTACAGACTTATAATTGTAAATCTATACATGTGCTATTTAATGTACACTACTGATTATAGAGTATGGATCCATTGGTTACTCGTTCACGCCGTATCATCCTATTCTGTTCACAAAACAACAAACAATTACTAGGGGTTGGAGCACTTATTTTCATTAATATTAATTAAAAGTAAATTGTGGTGTAAAATGAAAAATGGCATGTTAAAAGGTCATGCTGCGTTCAGTCATTTTTTGTCCGAACACACTGGCATTACTAGTAGTAAAGACTGGTGCTAGAAACTCAAAGATTAATTTTTTTCCACCCTTAAACAAGCTTGAATAAATTCCCTACTTCATTGATGGTACAACAAAGGTCCAAGCATTACAACTGAGGCACTGAGAAGTGTTTAAGTCTACTCATTGTTTATAAGCAAGAGCTTTTATTGAGGCAGACCTTTTTGCCATGAAAGTCGGCGGAATGTTGAAGTGTACTGAAACAGCTTGCCATTGTAGTTTTAGAAGATAGAGTTCTCAAATTTAATTTCCCTTTAATATTTTATCAAAGCTTAAAGATGCACTAAATATTAAGGAAATTGATATCTAATTGTTGTCTTACATTATGTTCATGTATGTAGGTAGCCTACTAAGCTAATCTGTCAATCATGTCAACCATCAAATTCCATGTAATTTCCACATTAATGACCTTGTAATCTTGGTTAATTTTAACAGTGTGACAATGGTGAATTTGCATTGCTTGTATGAGAGAACATATAATTTAACATTTTAATTGCATTTATATTATGTTTTATCACAGAGATATTGAAAAATCTCCAATCGGCGGCCATTTTGGACGCCATCTTGAATTTCTCAGAGAGCACAAGGTGGATTCCCGGGGACTTTTAGTATGTTATTCCTAAGGGTATTCTGAACATATTCTGAAAAATTCAGCTTGTTACTAATTTGTTCCGGGTTGGACTCAATTTTGAGCTAATGCTCTTGGGCTACAAGCAGGTCCGAGGAGGAGAAGTCAGCATCTCGATCCCAGGACCAAAATGTAACTCAGAGGGACAGATTTGAAGGGGGGGGGGGAGAGAGAGAAGGAGAGAAAAAACAAATTTGTATTTATTGCATTGCCTGTTTGCACCATGGGTCAGAGAGGACTGAAATTTCATCTGTGCTATATGTCGAGCATGTATAGCATATTTGACAATAAAGTTGAACTGCCTTGACAGGTTGTTAGGTATGCCCAATGTCACCTGAATAAGTAGCAACAGTACACATATTGCACTGAGTACAAGCAGGGACTCTGGCAACTAACTATGACAGCATAACTAAAAGGGGAGAGCCAGAAGGTAACACAGGCATGAGGGAGCCCCAGGACATAAAGCAGCCAGCCACTACACCGTCAACAAACTCAAGTGAGCAAGCGAGTGGGGACTGACGGCATCCAGACATCCCAGTTTACCAAAACACTATGTCTGAGGACCCTCTAGAGCTAAGCAGAAGGAAGTTAATAAGCATCCAGTGTCTAATGTCCTTCACACATTCCTCAATTCTATTAAGCTGGTGTCTCTCATCAGATTTTGCAGAAACATACAACTCAGCATAAAAGTGGAAACTAATACAATGTTTATGAATAATATCACCCAGAAGTAATATATATAAAGAAAAAAACAAACAAACAAACAAACAAACAAACAAACACAGTGGACCCAAGACAGAACCTTATGGAACACCAGACTTTACCTCAGTACGTCTAGAAAGATCACCATTTATATCAACATACTGATAGCGATCAGTTAAATAAGAGCTGAGCCAGGAGAGGGCCATTCCCTTAACTCCCACAGCATTTTCTAGTCTATCCAGAAGAATGGAATGATCAATGGTGTCAAATGCTGCACTAAGGTCAAGCAACACAAGTAGCGAGACACAGCCCTGATCAGACGCCAACAGTAGGTCGTTTACTACTTTAACCAGTGCTGTCTCTGTGCTATGATGAGGTCTAAATCGTGACTGATACATTTCATGGATGTTATTCCTGTGTAAATATCAGCATAACTGCTGTGCCACAGCTTTTTCAAGAATCTTGGAGATAAAGGGGAGGTTTGATATTGTCAAGTCAAGTTTATTTGTATAGCACTTTTAACAGTAAACATTGTCGCAAAGCAGCTTTACATAATTTGAACAACTTAAAACATGAGCTAATTTTATCCCTAATCTATCCCCAATGAGCAAGCCTGTGGCGACGGTGGCAAGGAAAAACTCCTTCAGATACAGGAGGAAGAAACCTCGAGAGGACCCAGACTCAAAAGGGAACCCATCCTCATTTGGGCAACAACAGACAGCCTGACTATAATATTAACAGTTTTAACATGAGGACAGTTTCGTTGATGTTATAACTCTTCATTGATGGAAACTTGAGTGCAAAACTGATTCATGATAACTGCAGTCCTAAAGTTAGCAAGTCAACTGTAGTCCTCAGCCATAAAAGCATTACTGTAAGAGTCAAGAGCATCCTCCAGGTATAACCCTCAACTGTCCTCATGGGGCCATCCTTCACAGGAGCGATGCGATAAAACTCCGACCAGACACAGGGCACCATGATGGATCAAGCAGGTCCAAGGGGCAGAAGAGGCCAGCATCTCAATCCCAGGACCAACATGTAACTCAGAGGGACAGATTGGGGGGGGGGGGGGGGGGGGAAGAGAGAGAGAGAAAGAAAACACATGTTAGGTATGCCCTAAAAATGACAAGTATTAAATCTGTGTGGTAGGCTCGCAGAGACAAGAGTCTTGACATCAGGCATAACACACAACAATGGCATGTTAATATGGTAAAAAAATATATCATGACCTGCTCTGGCTGGATGGTTGATTGGGTGATGGGAGCACACTCCTCAGCAATGATGAGATGCAGATGGGACCCTTAGGGCTGGCCAAGACAATTCAGTTACATTTCACCGGGTCTGGGACATGCGACAGAAGTCTGACGGCCGATTCCCTGCAGGCTACGATAGCCAGTCGAGGTCTCCACCCTCTCCACCAAAAGATTTCCTGTTGACTCCATGTAACTCAGAGGGACAGATTTGGGGTGGGGGAGGGGAGGGAAAGAAAACACAGGTTGTTAGGTATGCCCAATGTCACCTGAATAAGTAGGAGCAGTATACATATTGCACCGAGCACAAGCAGGGACTCCGGCAACTAACTAATACAGCATAACTAAAAGGAGAGAGCCAGAAGGTAACACAGGCATGAAGGAGCCCCGGGACATAAAGCAGCCAGCCACTACACCGTCAACAAACTCGAGTGAGCAAGCGAGTGGGGACTGACAGCATCCATACATCCCAGTTTACCAAAACACTATGTCTGAGGACCCTTTAGATCTACACCTTTACCTCATAAACACCATTAACAAAAGGCTTGACTAAACAGATATGTTTTCAGCCTAGACTTAAATGCTGAGACTGTGTCTGATTCCCGAACATTACTTGGAAGGCTGTTCCATAACTGTGGAGCTTTGTAAGAAAAGGCTCTGCCCCCTGATGTAGCCTTCACTATACGAGGTACCAGCAGATAGCCTGCACCTTTTGATCTAAGTAGGCATGGCGGGTCATAGAGGACCAGAAGTTCACTCAGGTACTGTGGTGCGAGACCATTCAATGCTTTAAAGGTCAATAGTAGTATTTTATAATCAATACGAAATTTGATTGGGAGCCAATGCAGTGTGGATAAGACAGGTGTGATGTCGTCATATTTTCTAGTTCTAGTAAGGACTCTTGCTGCTGCATTTTGAACTAACTGGAGCTTGTTTATGCACTTATTGGAACATCCAGACAGTAAGGCATTACAATAATCCAACCTGGACGTAATGAAAGCATGGACTAGTTTTTCTGCATCATGCAATGACATTAAATTTCTTATCTTTGCAATATTTCTGAGATGAAAGAAAGCTATCCGGGTGATGTTATCAATGTGATTTTTGAATGAAAGACTGGGGTCAATAATCACTCCGAGGTCTTTTACTGCTGCATGTGAAGAAACAGAAAGGCCATCCAGAGTCACTGTGTAATCAGAAAACTTGCTTCTAGCTGCATGTGGTCCTAGCACAAGTACTTCAGTCTTGTCAGAGTTAAGCAGAAGGAAATTAATAAGCATCCAGTGTCTAATGTCCTTAACACATTCCTCAATTCTATTAAGCTGGTGTCTCATCAGGTTTTGCAGAGACATACAACTGTGTGTCATCAGCATAACAGTGGAAAGTAATACAATGTTTACGAATAATATCGCCCAGAGGTAACATATACAGAGAAAAAAGCAGTGGACCCAAGACAGAACCTTGTGGAACACCAAACTTTACCTCGGTACGTCTAGAAATGTCGCCATTTATATCAACATACTGATAACGATCAGTTAAATAAGAGCTGAGCCAGGAGAGGGCCATTCCCTTAACTCCCACAGCATTTTCTAGTCTATCCAGAAGAATGGAATGATCAATGGTATCAAATGCTGCACTAAGGTCAAGCAACACAAGTAGCGAGACACAGCCCTGATCAGACGCCAACAGTAGGTCGTTTACTACTTTAACCAGTGCTGTCTCTGTGCTATGATGAGGTCTAAATCCTGACTCATACATTTCATGGATGTTATTCCTATGTAAATATGAGCATAACTGCTGTGCCACAGCTTTTTCAAGGATCTTGGAGATAAAGGGGAGGTTTGATATTGGCCGATAATTGGACAGCTGACAGGGATCAAGGTCAGGTTTGTTAATCAGGGGTTTGATAACTGCTAGTTTAAAGGATTTTGATACATAGACAATCATAAGAGAATAATTTATTAATTTTAGAAGCGGTTCAATTACTTCAGGTATTATCTGTTTGAATAGACGTGTAGGTAAGTACACAAGTTGAGGCTTTTGATGCCGAGATTAATGAAAGTAGTTCAATTCCTTTTAGGGAAGTAAAACATTCTAATTGATGATCTGATACAGTTACATTGTTAACTACAGGGTCACTTACATTGTCTGACCTGAAATTAGTAGTTTGAATTTGTCAGATATTCTCAATTTTGTCATTAAAAATAAAAATCATGAAATTGTTGCTACTCCATACTACAGGTGTGCATGTGTCTATAGTGGACTTATTCCTGGTTAATTTTGCTACAGTATTAAATAGGAATCTAGGATTATTTTTATCTTCTATTTGGGAGGAGAGATATGTTGATCTAGCAGCACTAAGGGAGTCGAGGTGGAGGCTGTGGATTCCTACAAGTACCTCGGGCTGTGGCTGGACAGCAAGCTGGACTGGACTTGCAACAGCAATCACTTATACAGGAAGGGACAGAGCAAGCTATACTTCCTTAGGAGGCTGCTGTCCTTTAACATCTGCAGGAAACTCCTGTGGATGTTCTATCAGTCTGTGGTTACCAGTGTCCTGTTTTACACCATGGTGTGCTGGGGGGGTCAGCACATCCAAGGAGGACACATCCGGGCTGGACAAACTGATCAGGTGGGCCAGCTCTGTGGTTGGCGTGAAGCTGGACTCTATGGTGACGGTGGCAGAAAAAAGGTCTATGGACAAACTATTGAACATCATGGACGACGCCAGTCACCCTCTGCACACCTTCATCAGCAACCAGAGGAGCCTGTTCAGTGACAGAATGCTTCTTCCCAAGTGCAGGACGAACAGACTCAAAAACTCCTTTGTCCCTCACACCATCAGACTGTACAACTCCTCTCTGGGGGGGGAGGGGTAACAGGAGGACAGATGACGGGAAGGAGCAGTAGCCTAGCCTAACAATAAGCAATACCGGACAATGTGCAATATAACGTGCAATATATCTTTCCTGCTTCCCCCCCATACACACACTTACACTAACCCCACTTCTCCCCCCTTTCCCTTCCTCACTTCCCCATATCTTATTCTTTTATATCTGTATATGTAAATACTTAATTTATTTTAATTTATCTAGAAGTTTTTCTCCATTTCTTTTCTCTATCTATAATGATGCTGCTGGAATCTTGATTTCCCTGAGGGAACCCTCCCAAAGGGATCAATAAAGTTTTATCTAATCTAATCTAATCATGCTGCCCTCAGTATATGTGCTGTGATACACCTTGGCAGTTAGACAAACTCCTTCCTGACATCACGACTCTGGAGACAGTTGTCCATTATCCACAGGTTTAATGACAGAGTAAAACTAAAGCACACAAAAGGCATAATGAGTACAAATGAAACGCTCTCATTTATGCTTACACATTCACACAATAAATATACTGACTTTTAAATGAACTAAATTACTTTGTTTTTTTTTAACCACTACCTTTTATGTATTTATGGCTTATTTATCAATTATGTTCATGTAAACCACTGTATTTTAATGCATTTTAACATCCACTATTTACTCATTTATTGTATTTATTCTCTCATATGAACTTTAACAACGGTCCTAGCTGAGTAGACACAGTAACTGTAACGACTCGAGAGACTGTCCTTTTTCAAGTTCGTGTTGAAAAGACGGGCTATGTGAATGAGGCGAGTTATAGCCCGAGTTAGAGACTTCCAGGATGAAAACTTTGAGACCCAAGTTGCTTGGATGTTGTTGTAGTACTCAAAGTGGACACCAGAGGGCGAATGTCTGGGTCTGAACCCGGGTCTACAAGCTCGTAGGTGCTCTCTGAGGCACTCGTCTCCAGTGTGTACAGAGATTTGGGTCCACTCAGCCAGTTTGTGTCATTCAAATGGTCTGCAGTGACAGATCGTGTAGCGTGGTCTGCAGGGTTCTGCTCTGTTGACACGCAACGCCATTGATCTGGGTGAGAGGACCTTCAGATACTTAATACCTGGTTACTTACATATACACAAAACCGCCTGGTTTCATTAAAGATGTAACCAAGGACTACCTTGCTGTCTGAGTGGAAGGTTGTAGCATCAAGCTGAAGGTCTAGTTCTGCCGAGATTAAGTCTGCTAACTCCACTCCAAGCACTGCTGCACAAAGTTCCAGCCTTGGAATTGTTTGCTCAGGACGGGGGGGGGGGGGGGGGGGTCAGCTTGCTTTGCCCATTACAAATCCCACATGGTTATTTCCAGCAGAGTCAGTTACTTTTAGATATGCCACAGCGGCGATAGCTTTTGTGGATGCATCAGAAAAAAAAAACACACACACAATTCCCTTCTGACAGCTGCTGAGGGTGAAGTTGTAGTGTAAGCTCTGGGAATAGAAAGCGGAGACAGTTCTTTCAAAGAAGCTCTCCAGGACGTCCATGCTTCCTCCATTTCTTGGGGCAAGGGCAAGTCCCAGTCATCGTTCTCAGTAGTGAGTTCTCTCAAAATGGCCTTGCCTTGTATTGTGACTGGCGCTACAAAACCTAGAGGATCATAAAGGCTGTTAATTGTAGACAAGACACCCCATCGAGTATAGGGTTTTATCTCAGACGCTGAAGTGGAAGCAGCCGGTCTGGAGGTCCCAGTTGATTCCAAGACTGCACTGCATTGGCAGTGTGTCTGCATAGAAGTCAAGGTCTTTAAGGTCTTTTGCACAATCTTCAGCTGGAAAGGCCTCCATGACCTCCTTGTTGTTTGCTGCAGTCTTAGGTTTGATTTGGAGAGAACATCCTGTGTCCTTTTCAGCAGGTTGACTGCAGCTTCGACTGTGGGCAGGGACTTTAACCCATCATCTACATAGAAGTCACGCACCACAAAACATTGAACATCAGGGTCAATGTGTAGCTCACTGACCTGAACAGACTGGTGCAGTCCATGAATAGCCACTGTGGGTGAGGGGCTGTTTCCAAAGACGTGGACCATCATTCTGTACTCCACAATGTCTTTGGAGGGGTCATTGTCTTGGAACCATAGAAAGTTCCTATCATTTTCCCTTACTGAAAAACAATAGAACATCTGTTCTATGTCTGTGGTAAAGGCGATTGCTTCCTTTCTAAAGCGCATCAGTACACCAAGCAGCATGTTGTTCAGATCAGGCCCAGTCAACAGCACGTCGTTGAGCAACACACCATTGTACTGGGTGCTGGAATCGAAGACCACTCGTATTTGTTTTGGTTTTCTTGGATGGTACACTCCAAATATTGGCAAGTACCACTCTTGTTCGTCCTCACTGAGAGGAGGGGCTATCTCAGCATGACCATTCTTGAACATCTTGTCCATGAAAATGAGAAAGTGGTCTCTCATTTCAGGCTTCCTTTCAAAGTTGTGCCTGAGTGACCTGAGACGGTCCAATGCCTTTTGCCTGTTATTGGGGAGCCGTTGACGTGGGCATTTAAAGGGAAGTGGAGCTACCCAACCATTATTTGCATCTTTTGTTAGTCCTTCTTTCATTATTTTCATGAAGATGTCTTGGATAGACGGAGCTACATTGTTGTCGTCTTTGGTCTGCTTGAAAATGTTATGTCCAAGGCTGTCGGCATCACAGTTCGATATCTCCTCAGAATGTGTTAGCAGGTGGTTTGTGACCTGGGTGTCACTGTATTTTTCCTTCACACGGAATACGTTAGGACACGGGTCAAAGAGGGATGGGCGTCCCCATTCTGAGGTGTTCGTGTAGAAGGCGCTGACTGTTGGCGGTTTGTGAACGTTGCCTAAACATGCATTACCCATGATGACCCATCCCAGGTCCAACTTCTGAGCATAGGGTAGGTTGTGTGGGCCATTTATCTGTTTGCACACCATATGTACTCTGATAATATCCCGACCTAAGAGGAGCATAATTGGGGCCTGTTGGTCGATATCTGGGATGAGGTGTGCAACTGACTTTAGGTGTGCGTGATGAAAAGCAGCATTGGGAGTTGGAATCTCATCTCTGTTATTTGGAATGTTGTCACATTCTATGAGGCTGGGCAGTGGGATGCTTACAGTCCCATCCAGAGATTCCATGATTTATCCACTGGCCCTTCTTCCTGTCGCTTTCTTTACTCCAGCACATGTTTTTAATGAATAAGGAGCACTTGGACTTTGGTCATTGAAGACTTTAAAGAACTGCGAGCAAGCTAGTGATCCGTTCATCTAAAATCACATACATCTTCACTGCATTGTCAGCATGGCCAGCTGGATACACTTTTACAAGAGATATCTTAGAGCAGGAGTGGTCCGTCACATCTGCACCGCAGACATCTGTGCATTTGGTGGTGATGTGAGGTTGTGGAGAGGTATCCTCCTCCCCGCCATGCTCTGGAGCCGTGTCCGTGCCCTTAACCCAGGGTGCGGGTCCAGGGTGAAGCGCTGTGTGATGCTTTTCACTTTTGCATTCATAACATTGGACATTAAATGTGCAGCTCTTTGCAATGCGTGTTGACAAAGCACAACATTTGAAGCAGATGTTATTTTCTTTCAAGAATGTCTTATGATCTTCGACGGGCTTTTCTCTGAAGGCACGGCATTTGTGTAGTGGGTGGGTTTTTTTTGTGTATTGGACACAGTTTGTCACAGTCATCTAATTTCTTCGAAGGTTCTCTAGGATCAGAGTTGGCTTTGGGGAATATCTCTGTTTTGTGAACAGAGACTTCTTCCTGTCTGTTTGGCTTCCAAACTGCTTTTTCTGTCCTGGGAGATGCGTCTGAGTGAGGGACGAAGTTGAAACTTGGGTCATTTCTGACACTTGCTTCATGGCAAACAGTCTATGAAGCAGGTAAAGGGGGGGATATGAAACACAATGTTGCTGCTTGTAGGATGCCCCAACTGATGCCCACCTTTCCTGCAGACTGAAGGTGAGCTTCTGTACAATTGGGTTGACGCCTCTTGCTGTATCAAGGAAAGAGAGGCCAGGTAGGTCTCCTTCAGCCTTGGCTGACTCTAGTTCCATTAAAAGATCACTCAACTTTGTTAGTTTAGAATAATCTCGGTTTGTTATTTTTGGAAAGGCATCGATACGTTTGAACAGAGCATCTTCTATCACTTCTGCAGAGCCATAAAATTGTTCAAGTCTGTCCCATATCATAGCCAATCCTGCTGCTGGATGATTGATGTGTATTGCTCTTATGTGTTCGACGTGTTCTGCCGACTCTTTGCCAAGCCACTTAAACAGAAGCTCTATCTCTTCACTTGGTGTCAAGTTTAAACCTCTGGTTGCGTTCTGAAAAGAACGTTTCCAGGCTCTATAGCTCTGAGGTTTGTCGTTGAATTGAAGTAGGCCTGTTGCCACAAGCTCACGATGAGCAAAGTACCTCACAAAGTCACTAATGTTGGAGTCGTCATTATTGGTGTTTGAAGATGTGGGATAGGATTTAAGAGCAGGACGACCTTTGTCGTTTTGAAGTCCAAGACCGTACTCAGGAGTGGCATTGTGGTTGTCAAACAGAACATTGCGTGTCCTATCGACTTTTTTATTTTCATAGATGTGAGGCTGCTGTGAGGTGAGAGGGGTTATTTGAGAAGCTGCATTGTAGTCATGTGTATTAGGGGAAGCAGCGTTGGCTTGGACCTGATGGAATGAGCTGGCTTTCGATTTAATAGTTGAAGCTGGAGTTTTGTAGCTAGGGCTTGGCTCTCTTCTTGTTACAACACCATCGTCTAGTAGCTGAGCATCTGTGTTTTGTGATTTGGCTTGGTCAAGAACATTGTGTGCGTTGTGCAGCTTCCAAAGGACTAGAGTCCAAATTTAACATGAAACTATGTTTTTCACTGTTTGCATCTACTGCAGCTTCGAGGGCTTCTGCCTCAGCTACAGCAGCAGCTGTCTCTTTTTTTTAATAATTGAGCATCTCTACTAAGGCTTCTAGCTTAGCTTTTTCTAGCTTTAGGTTCATTTCCTCTTCGGCGTAGGACAGGCGTGCCTTTGCTGCCTCTGCTCTCACTCTTGCCCTGGCTGCAGTGGACCCCGTTGATGATACACTTGAGTGTGCAGCAGAACATGTAGCGTGGGACCGCGTCTTTAATTAAGTTGCTTTCTCGGACATGGCATTGTCTGGTGATGTACGTCTGTTTAGACACTGCTGTGATGGTCATCCACTGGCTGTGTGTGATGATGCAGGGGCTGACAGTGACCCAATCAAAGTTGATAACTCTGGGAGATCATTTATAAAGCTCTGTGCAGTAGTTGACGTGAATGTACGTTTAATACAGTAGTGTGGTGAGGTGCATGTATTATTACTCAGACATATTTTGAATGAGATGAGATAATGATCTGAGATAACTTCAGACTGTGGAAGTATGACTATATTTAGTATGTTTAACTCGAATGTTAGTATTAGATTGAGCGTGTGACCACAATTATGGGTCGGTACTATGACATTCTGATTAATCCCTACTGAATCTAAAATGGACACAAATGCTGTTTCCAAAGGGTCTTCTGGGTTATTAAAGTGAATATTAAAATCTCCGACAACTAAAGCTTTGTCTAAGGAAATAACCAGATCTGAGATAAAATCTGCAAATTCAGAAGGAAACTCAGAATATGGCCCCGGGGGCCTGTAAATAATAAGCAAACGAATTAACTGGGTAGACTTATTTTTCGAGGCTATATACATTATATAAGTATGAAGAACTTCAAATGTATTAAATTTATAACCAGGTGTGTGTGTTACACCTAGATAATCATTATAAATAACCGCAACGCCTCCTTCTCTGCCAGTTAGACAAGGCTGGTGTATATAACTTTATCCAGGAGGACTCGCTTCATTTAATGTTATATATTCATTTGGCCTCATCCATGTTTCAGTTAAACAAAGTACATTAAACTCCTCATCAGTAAGGAGTTCATTAACCATTAGCGCTTTAGATGTAAGAGATCTAATATTTAATAGCCTTACCTTTAGATCAAAGGTGCTGGCAATAGCTGTACAGTCAGTATGATCTAATTTTATACTGATTAGGTTACTGGAATAAACTCTCTGAATATTTCTACCTTTTTGTTTAGCTCAGGCTAAAAAAAAAAGTCTCGATGTAGTGGACCCTGAGTGACAACTCTGTGCAGCTAGCAGACAGTCAGTTTAGCTTGTTTGTCTGCTCCCTGGCCTTGGCTCTGGACCGTCAGAAATTAACTAGGCCTGTTCTGAGACTATGACCTATGCTGCAGGAAATGAGATCCCTAGTGGGATGGATACTGTCCCGCCCTATCAAGCCAGCAGTGCCCTCAAAATTAGCCCAATTATCTATAAAGCCCACACTGCTTTGTGAGCACCACCTGGACAACTAGCAGTTCAGCGACCATAACATGCTGTAAGCTATATCGCCAAGCTGCATTGGGATGGGGCCAGAGCATACTACAGCATCGGACATTGCCTTCGCTAATTTAAACACCTCTACAAAGTTACTCTTAGTAACCTCAGGCTGACAAAGGCATATATCATTAGCTCCTGCATGGATAACTATCTTTGGGAACATGTGCTTGTCTAGGACCCTAAGATTACCTGCTATGTCCGGCACCCTGGCTCCCGGTATACACCTGACCAAGCTGCTGGTGCCCCTAAAGGCTGAGCTAATTTCACTTGCTGTATGATAGAGTCCCCTATAACCAGAGCTCTTTCAGGTTTCTCAGCGGGTGCATCACTGAGGAGAGCAAACCTGTTCGACACATGACGCGGAGAGGAGTGGAGTGGTGTTCCCGTGGGCGATCCTCAGCGGTAGCTTTGGCTCTACGCTTATGCTGCTGAGCCATCACCCATTCGCCCCGCTGTAAGGGCTCTAATGCTGGAGTTGGGGGATTACTAACTCCACCTAGGGCATCCAGACTTTCCCCTACAGAAACTACACTGTTCTCATTCTCACTGGCCTTCTCTCAAGCCTGGATATGCGCTTCTAACACTATAATCTTCTCTGTCAGAGAGCTAACTAATCTGCACTTATCACAAATAAAGCTGTCACTAGTGACAGAGGAAGAATTACTAAACATCCTACACTCAGCACACTGAACAGGCTGAAGGTGTGCCATGATGAAAAGATTCACATACCTTAATCAAAGATCTGTTGATATTAAAGCAGATCCGATGTAGATGGCCTCCGCTTGTGGTATTTACACAGGAGGAGAGAAAAAAAAAAAGCTTCCAGTCTTGCCGTTCTTCTGAAAAAAAGAGAAAAAAAATGGAAAAAGAAAAGCGCAAGTGGAAAGTACAAAAAGGAACGCGACAGTACAATAAAAATGAAGAGAATACTGGAAAAATTATTTGTAGAAATTTTTTTTTTTAAAAAAGATTGGTAATTAACGCCAACACTCGCAGAAAAAAGACTCGTCGCAAACAACTCAGGAACCAGGAAGTGCATAGCACAGAATGCCTGTTTGTTTGAACGTTTGTTTGTATAGTGCGTTTAACAATAGACACTGTCCCAAAGCAACTTTACAGAATCTGAATGACCCAAGACATAAGCCAATTTTATCTGTAATTTATCTCTTCTCATCTCATTATCTGTAGCCACTTTATCCTGTTCTACAGGGTCGCAGGCAAGCTGGAGCCTATCCCAGCTGACTACGGGCAAAGGGCGGGGTACACTCTGGACAAGTCGCCAGGTCATCACAGGGCTGACACATAGACACAGACAACCATGCACACTCACACCTACGGCCAATTTAGAGTCACCAGTTAACCTAACCTGCATATCTTTGGACTGTGGGGGAAACCGGAGCACCCAGAGGAAACCCACACAGACAACATGCAAACTCCACACAGAAAGGCCCTCACCAGCCGTGCGGCTCGAACCCGGACCTTCTTGCTGTGAGGCGACAGCGCTAACCACTACACCACCGTGCCGCCCTTCCTTAATTTATAAGATAATATAAGATATGTCCTTATTGTCATTATCACTTTTTCAAAGGTACAATGAAATTGAAGGTGCTGTTGACTCATGAGTTATAGAAAATAAGGATATAAATAAATAAACAAATAAAATAAAAACAAAAAGTATAAAAATATAGATAGTAAAGTATAAAGAATTGCACTGGTAAAATAGTATAAACAGAATATAAGCAGAATTGTATTGGTTCTGTATGTACACAGATTGCACTGATAAGAAAAACACACACACACACACACACACAACCCCGATTCCAAAAATGTTGGGGCAAAGTACAAATTGTAAATAAAAACGGAATGCAATAATTTACAAATCTCAAAAACTGATGTATTGTATTCACAGTAGAACATAGCCAACATATCAAATGTTGAAAGTGAGACATTTTGAAATTTCATGCCAAATATTGGCTCATTTGAAATTTCATGACAACACATTTCAAAAAAGTTGGGACAGGGCAATAAGAGGCTGGAAAAGTTAAAGGTACAAAAAAGGAACAGCTGGAGGACCAAATTGCAACTCATTAGGTCAATTGGCAATAGGTCATTAACATGACTGGGTATAAAAAGAGCATCTTGGAGTGGCAGCAGCTCTCAGAAGTAAAGATGGGAAGAGGATCACCAATCCCCCTAATTCTGCGCCGACAAATAGTGGAGCAATATCAGAAAGGAGTTTGACAGTGTAAAATTGCAAAGAGTTTGAACATATCATCATCTACAGTGCATAATATCATCAAAAGATTCAGAGAATCTGGAAGAAGCTCTGTGCATAAGGGTCAAGGCCAGAAAACCATACTGGGTGCCCATTGTCTTCGGGCCCTTAGACGGCACTGCATCACATACAGGCATGCTTCTGTGAGTGTCAGTTTCAATTCAGTTCAAATTCAAAGGGTAGATGTTGTATAGTTGTTGTCACACGCTTATCTTAAAACACTGTGTTCAGCTGTTGTTCACACCTTGTTCAAGATGGTGGAAGATGTTCAAGATGGAGGCAAACAGGTAAGCAGGTCACAAGCAGGCAGAGGGAGCGAGGCAATGGCAAGCAAGCAAGGAGAAGGGGACAATGGCAGGCAGGCAAGCAGGTGGCACACAGTGAAGTAAATCCAAATTGTTTGTAATTCCAAATAAGGCTAGGTAATCCAAATATAATGGTTCAAAATAAAGGGTTCAAAGAAGTAAAACTGAAGTATTTGTTTTCCAAGTTCAATGTTTCTAAATCCCAAAAGGTACAGGCTTAAAGCGGTTAAAAAAAAATCACTACAACATCTTCCTTTGTCTAACTGAGACTGACTACCAAGTGGGAGGCAGCCATTTTTACCTGGTCAGGTGACGAAAGGCTATGTCAAAATAAAAGTCCATGGCCCAAGGCCAGCAAATCTTAACCAAAGTAAGAGTCTAAACTAAGGAAACTAAATTTGGCTCCAACATATCCGGCTCGTTATAGCTACCATGCGTGGCTATAACAAAACATATTTACAATGGAGCCAATTTTCAATAAACAAATTCAATTTCTAAATTCTAGTTCTAAGTTTTAATTCCAATTATACTATAAATGTGTGCAAGTATCAGTGTATGAATGTAGTGCAAAGGGAAGCACGTGCGCATATCAAGAGTCTTTGTTCAATGTTGACTGTCGGCCTTAATTCTCTTACTTGGCCTCTTCTGGATATGAAGCGTCTGAACACATTCACACAGGAGTCTGTATCCATCAAGTGTGCTACTTCCAAATGGACTGCTCTAGTAGCGAGGCAAGTAAATAGCACACCATATCGCTTTGCCATGCCATGCCCTCTTCTCACCTCTATTGGTCCAAAGTAATCCACTCCAACATGTGAGAATGGAGGGAGATCAGGAGTCAAATGATCAATTGGCAGATTGGCCATCTTTTGTTCACCTGCACATGCATAGTTCCACCTGCAGGGGACAATTGTTCACAATTTTCCTCGCAAAATAATTTCTCATCTCATTATCTCTAGCCGCTTTATCCTTCTACAGGGTCGCAGGCAAGCCGGAGCCTATCCCAGCTGACTACGGGCGAAAGGCGGGGTACACCCTGGACAAGTCGCCAGGTCATCACAGGGCTGACACATAGACACAGACAACCATTCACACTCTCATTCATACCTACGGTCAATTTAGAGTCACCAGTTAACCTAACCTGCATGTCTTGGGACTGTGGGGGAAACCGGAGCACCCGGAGGAAACCCACGCAGACACGGGGAGAACATGCAAACTCCACACAGAAAGGCCCTCGCCGGACCCGGGGTTCGAACCCAGGACCTTCTTGCTGTGAGGCGACAGCGCTAACCACTACACCACTGTGCCGCCCGCAAAATAATTTGCACAAGGAATCCAATATTTTTGCCTTAAGCTTGCCAAGATGTGATTTCTGCCACAATGCCCAACCTGCTGATGAATGTGTCGAAGCAGAAGCTCTGAAACGTGATGCCTCTTAGGCAAAATAGCTGGATGTTTCTGCTCCTCTGGCATAGCCATCCTGCTCAGGCGGCCACCAACCCTCAATATGCCATGGTCAAGGACTGGGTCCAGTCTGAAGATGGAGCTTTTCCAGTTGACATTCCTTCCATCGCGCAGGCTTGCTATCTCATGCGGAAATCCTTGATTTTGGCAGAACTTTACAATGGCTTCTTCTGCATCTTCTAGGTCTTGAACAGAGTGTGCCATGGGGCCAGCCTTGACTGCCTTTAAGGCCCCCTTTCTTTTGAGAACACGTTGGGTAAGCAAACTCTTCAGCTTTAGGACCCAGGCAATGGCTCTTCTGAGCTTATTCCAGGTTGCAAAGTAATTTAATAACGCATTAGTGGGATCATGGCAACTGGCAACAGTGGCATGGACTTCAAGAACTTCTCTCCTCAACTCTGAGTCATCTGGAGGAATTGCAAGGTCGACAGGTGAGTTGGGCCAGTTTTTGGGCAAGTCTTTCAGAAACTTAGGGCCATTGATCTAGTTGTTGCTTTTCAGGAACTCTGTAGCATTTAATCCGCATGATGCATAGTCTGCAGGATTCAGTTTTCCAGGAATGTATTTCCACTGTGATGCATCAGACATACCCCTGATTGCATTTACACGATTTGCAACAAAGGTGTGAAATCGTCTGCTGTCACTCCTTATGTACTTCAAGATGTACTGTCTGTCCAAAACACGGATGGTTCCAGGTCCAGTTTCAACTCCTCTATGAGCATCCGGTCTCTACGAACTGTCAGTACTGCAGCAGTCAGCTCAAGACATGGGATTGTCATCAACTTCAATGGTGCCACTCTTGATTTCCCCATCACAAACTTCACATACATCTGCTCCTGACTATTGACTAACCTCAAGTAGGTCACCATGCCATATCCGACTTCACTTGCATCACAGAAGTGGTGTAATTGTGTACGTTCAACCCTTCCAAACTTCCGCTTCAAAGACTCTGCCCTTTGCTCTGCTATCAGCCGGTTGTTGGGCATTTTGGGATCCCCTTTAAATGGCAGCAGCAACTGATAGTGTCCATCTTGTTTTATGGAGGTGTTCATTATTCCCAGAAATCTCAGATCCTCTTGAGACATTTCTTCCTTCTCATATGCACTCTCAGGAAAGTCATGGTTGAATTGCTGAACCAGAAGGTCACGTACAGTTTCCACAGAAATCCGATGGCTGTAAACATATGGTTTACCTTGCTTATTGAGACATGTGTGCTCATCATGGAGGAGACCACTGACAACCCAGCCCAGCAGGGTTTTGGTTGCAAAAGGCCCATTGCCATTGCTATTTATCACCCTCCATGGCTCCATGAGTTTGGGCATATTAGTACCAATCAAAAGATCAATGTCAGCATCAATGCTTGGTGGAAATACATCTTTCAAGTGTGGCCATTTCTCCAAATTCTTCTGCCTTGGGATATGGTCTTTGCTGACTGGAATTTCTTTGTGTGTAAACATCAGGCAATCCATTGAGGTTTCTCCCTTCCAAACTGCTTACTTCTAAGCCACTGATGACGATGCTGTCAGTGGGTCTCTCTTGACCCATGGTTTGCAAAAGGATCCTATGATGTCTTCCTCTTGCATTCAGTCATCTTCGGAGACTCTCAGTGCAAAATGTGGCGGAACTTCCTGGATCAAGGAATGCATATGTCTGGACAACATGATTGGAGTTACTCAGCTTCACTTGAACAGGTATGATAGCCAGTGTGCAATGATCGTCACTAGATCCAATGCCTTCCTTTTCCAGTGAGACCAATCCACTATTTATTGACCTTCCAGATCCACTGGAGTTCCCTTTATGGTCTGTGACTCTATCACCGGTCTTCTGAATATGCAGGATGTCTGGATGTTTTTTAGAACACATAGTACAAGTAAGGCACCGTTTACAATCTTTGCTCATGTGGCCCTTTACTAAGCAGCCAAAACGGACACCTTTCTTCTTCAACATTTCAACACGTTCTTCATGCATCTTAGAAAGCAACTCTTCACATGAAGTCAAGGCGTGTGTTCCATTACAAATTGCACAAGAGCTTGCAACATGAGGTTTGCCATTAGCAGATTGTTGCTTGGGGACATCACTCTTGGGAGGTGCAGATGCATTTGTCACAGCAGTTACAAGACTACTTTTGCTTTTAAATGAAAGCTTGGAATCTGATGTAGGTTTGGGCTGCAAGAGCTTCTTTGTGGGAAGTGGCTGTTGAATGTCACCAAAGAGGGGATCTTGCATGATCCTAGCTTGCTTCTCAATGAAGGTAACAAGGTCAGAGAAATTAGCCTTTGTCTTTGTTCCAGGATGTCAAATGCGATTGACTGCCATCTTTCCCTCAGCTTAAGAGCAAGCTTTGAAACAAGAAGCCTCAGGTTGGAGGGTAGACTAAGCTCCTCCATGTCTTGCAGACTTCGAGACAGGTTGCAGCATGCTCGAAGGAAGAGTGCATAACTGGACAATGCTTTTCCATCTTCTGCCTTAAATGTTACTCCAGCTCAAGGCTTTCTCCATGTATGCATTAGTGAGCTTTATCTTGTCACCAAAATGGTACTCCAGCAATCGTTTAGCCTCTGCATATCCATCTGCACTCATGTGCAAACACCTTCTCACTAGTTCCTTCGATTGGCCGGAAGTGTATTGCTCCAAGTAATATAAGCGGTCTTGATTACTTATGGCCTTATTTTCAATTCCATGCATGAATGCCTTCATAAAAGGCCTAAAGTTCAAAGGTTCCCCATCAAAAACAGCTATATCCCTAGTGGGAAGCAAAGATAGCCCCTGTTGCTGAATAAAGAAGTTTGCAATGTCACTTAAACCGCTATTCATATTTGGCTGTGCAGAGTGTGAGGTTGGATTAGCTGCTGCAGTCATGAGGGCAGGGGTGGCTACTGCCGCAGTGGGAGCAGAAGTAGCTGTTACCATGGTGGGAGTGGAGGTAGCAGCTGTAGGCTGAGGCTGATTAGAAGGTGGTTGAAAGGAGAGTTGGGTTTGTCTTTGTGCTATAAGCATCTGCAGAGGAGTCTTGGGGACCGTTTGTATATTTGCATATTCAATTGAAGTCTCCAGATCCAAATAAGTTTCCTTGTGCCTCCAGGTACAAATTCATGGCATCCACGGGTTCTGATCGACAAACAGAGCCTACTTCTGTTTCCATTTGTTTTTCATAACTCTCCAGAACTTTCACCTTTGCATTTGCTGCAGCAATGTCAGTTTCCAGGGCACTCTGCTCTATTTCACTTTGCAGTTGCATCCTTTGCAGCTCAAGACCGTGTTTCTTCTTAAGTCCAGCAGCACGTTCAAGAAGAGCTGCCTTTTCTGCTTCAGTCTTTGCACGTGCTGATGACAGTAATGATGCACTAGATTTGGAAGAACTCCCAGAACTCCTTGACTTTCTAGATGTATTGGAAACACTGTCCAAAGGGGTAATAACAGGTAATGGCTGAGAAAGACTACCTTTAAATGTCTGCACATTTTTAAGAAAAGATAAGAAGGACTTCTTTTTTTGGTTCATACCATTTGACATGGTCATCTTGCCTTTCATCCCCAGTCAACATGTCTTGCACAAGCAAATGAGCTTTGTCAAATTCATTCAATGTATCAATAAGATCTTGAATGCCTTTGTCCATATCAGCAACACTGCCTTTGTCCATAAGTTCCTTTAACTCATTTTGTTTCCGTGTACAAAAAACTCAGTTTTCCCTTTCGGGTTGCAATGCGCTGACTCAACTGCCTTTCAGCCATGATTTGCACATTAGCATCGTCTGTAGGAGAATCAGCAACGTCAAGTTCAGGCGACTCGGATTGAGCCATGAGTTGAGCATTAGCGTCCTCTGTTGGTGAATCAGCAACTTCAACTGACTCAGATTGAGACATCTTCAAGCAATTTCACCAAAAAAAGAGCTTATTTCAAATAAAGTGACGTCAACACAGAAATTCAGTTTAAATTCAAGGATGTGTTCCAAAATCCAGTATATCCAAAGTGCATGCTATACACAGTCCAAACAAATCCAAATTTCACTGTCAAACAAATCCCATTTCAAGTTGAGTTTCCATGTTTTAAGCACTTCATGAAAATTTTTTAATGTTTGTGAGTGTCAGTTTCAATTCAGTTCAAATTCAAAGGGTAGATGTTGTATAGTTGTTGTCACACGCTTATCTTAAAACACTGTGTTCAGCTGTTGTTCATACCTTGTTCAAGATGGTGGAAGATGTTCAAGATGGAGGCAAACAGGTAAGCAGGTCACAAGCAGGCAGAGGGAGCGAGGCAATGGCAAGCAAGCAAGGAGAAGGGGACAATGGCAGGCAGGCAGGCAAGCAAGCAGGTGGCACACAGTGAAGTAAATCCAAATTGTTTGTAATTCCAAATAAGGCTAGGTAATCCAAATATAATGGTTCAAAGAAGTAAAACTGAAGTATTTGTTTTCCAAGTTCAATGTTTCTAAATCCCAAAAGGTACAGGCTTAAAGCGGTTAAAAAAAAAAAAAATCACTACAACATCTTCCTTTGTCTAACTGAGACTGACTACCAAGTGGGAGGCAGCCATTTTTACCTGGTCAGGTGACGAAAGGCTATGTCAAAATAAAAGTCCATGGCCCAAGGCCAGCAAATCTTAACCAAAGTAAGAGTCTAAACTAAGGAAACTAAATTTGGCTCCAACAGCTTCTGTATTGGAAATCACAAAATGGGCTCAGGAATATTTCCAGAGAACATTATCTGTGAACACAATTCACCGTGCCATCTGCCATTGCCAGCTAAAACTCGATAGTTCAAAGAAGAAGCCATATCTAAACATGATCCAGAAGCACAGACGTCTTCTCTGGGCCAAGGCTCATTTAAAATGGACTGTGGCAAAGTGGAAAACTGTTCTGTGGTCAGACGAATCAAAAATTGAAGTTCTTTATGGAAGTCAGGGATGCCGTGTCATTTGGACTAAAGAGGAGAAGGATGACCCAAGTTGTTATCAGCGCTCAGTTCAGAAGCCTGCATCTCTGATGGTATGGGGTTGCATTAGTGCGTGTGGCATGGGCAGCTTACACATCTGGAAAGACACCATCAATGCTGAAAGGTATATCCAGGTTCTAGAGCAACATATGCTCCCATCCAGACAACGTCTCTTTCAGGGAAGACCTTGCATTTTCCAACATGACAATGCCAAACCACATACTGCATCAATTACAGCATCATGGCTGCGTAGAAGAAGGGTCCGGGTACTGAACTAGCCAGCCTGCAGTCCAGATCTTTCACCCATAGAAAACATTTGGCGCATCATAAAATGGAAGATATGACAAAAAAGACCTAAGACAGTTGAGCAACTAGAATCCTACATTAGACAAGAATGGGTTAACATTCCTATCCCTAAACTTGAGCAACTTGTCTCCTCTGTCCCCAGACGTTTACAGACTGTTGTAAAGAGAAAAGGGGATGTTTCACAGTGGTAAACATGGTCTTGTCCCAATTTTTTTTGAGATGTGTTGTTGTCATGAAATTTAAAATCACCTAATTTTTCTCTTTAAATGATACATTTTCTCAGTTTAAATATTTGATATGTCATCTATGTTCTATTCTGAATAAAATATGGAATTTTGAAACTTCCACATCATTGCATTCCGTTTTTATTTACAATTTGTACTTTGTCCCAACTTTTTTGGAATTGGGGTTGTGTGTGTATATATTCCCACTCGCCCCACCTTCAGGTTTTTTTTTTTTCCCCCTCAAGCTTGAGTCCTCTACCAGCAGCCTGAGAGTTTGAGGGTCCTGCGCAATATCTTAGCTATTCCTAGGACTGTGCTTTTTCTGGACAGAGATCTCAGATGTTATTCCTGGGATCTGTTGGAGCCACTCTCCTAGTTTGGAGGTCACTGCTCTGAGGGCTCCTATCACCAAGAGAACCACTGTTGTCTTCATCTTCCACATCTTTTCTAGCTCTTCTTTCAGCCCTTGATACTTCTCAAGCTTCTCAAGTTCCTTTTTCCTGATGCTATTGTCACTTGGTATTGCCACATCTATGACCACAGCCTTGTTCTTTCGTTTGTCCACCACTACCATGTCTGGTTGGTTAGCCTTTACCAGTTTGTTCATCTGATGGGTCAAGATGGCGGCGCACCTGGTTGCAGCGGCTCACGGTTCTCCTTTTCAGTGCTCTTTTTTTGTCTATTTTTGTATTTCTTTCTTGCTTGTTTGTGCACCATCAGTTCTGCGAACATCCAGTACACCCGCCAGACACTTTTGGTCATCGGTGACCAACACCAGATATCTGTTTCGAATGACTTTCACTACACGCATAACATCCCAGATGACATAGCGAGACCGCCGGGCTCTCCATGGATTGTTGTTGGGTCTCGGAGGTGGCGCAGATGGAGGAGGGAGAGGAAGCAGAAGCGGGGCTGTAGGTCCGGTGCTATGCTAAGGCTAAGAAAACAACCACATGAGCCACCTCTACTGAGCCTGTATCTCTCCAATGCTAGATCCCTGGTGCATAAAATGGATGACTTGGAATTACAACTCGCTGGAAATCGCTATGTTCGTGACTGCTGTGTTTTAATTATCACCGAAACCTGGCTTCATCCGGAAATACCCGATGCTAGCTTGCAGCTAGCAGGTCGCACTCTGCTCTGCTGGGACAGGACTGAGGACTCCAGTAAGAGCAGAGGAGGGGAGCTCTGTATTTACATGCATGACAATTGGTGTAACAACGGAACAATTATAGACAAACACTGTTCCCCAGACCTCGAGTACATGTCTGTAAGATGCCGGACTTTTTTTCTACCGAGAGAGCTAACTGTAGTGATTGTCACAGCTGTGTATATTCCACCTGACGCCAGTGTAAACACCCTCCTCAGACGCAGAGCCAGGCCCACCACAAGGACTATCACAACCTGGCCTGACAACGCACTCTCCAAACTACAGGACTGCTTTAAACAGACAGACTGGGACTTATTTGAACACCAGGAGCTGGAGACATTCACAGGAATGGTACTGGACTATATCTAGTTCTGCATCGGGAATGTGACGGTGGATAAAAACATCCGGGTTTTCCCAAACCAGAAACCCTGGATGACCAGCCAGGTCCGCTCACTCCTCAGGGCTCGCGATGCTGCCTTCAGGTCAGGTGACAGAGCTCTGTACAGAGCCACTCGAGCTGATCTGAAAAGAGGAATTAAAAAAGCCAAGGCAGACCATAGGTTGTGTATAGAGTCCCACCTGTCCAGCAACAACACACGGGAGGTGTGGTGGGGCATACAAGATATCACAAACTTCAGAGACTGTGATGCATCAAGAGGAGACTGGAGTGTGCCGCTGGCAGAGGAGCTAAATTGCTTCTTTGCTCACTTTGAAACATCTCAGCAGCACTCATCTGCTCCAGCCCTGCCCCCACCACCACACAGTTCCTACACCACTCCATTCACTGTACAGGAGCATGATGTCAGACGGGTGCTCCTGGCAGTGAACCCCAAGAAAGCTGCCGGCCCAGATGGAGTACCTGGTAAGGTGCTCAGAGCATGCACCCACCAGCTTGCCCCTACCTTCACCAGAATCGTTACCCTCTCCCTGGCTCAGGCAGTCATCCCGCCCTGCCTAAAATCAGCAACAATAATCCCAGTGCCGAAGAAGTCTCCCATCACCAGCCTGAATGATTACCGTCCTGTGGCCCTCACCACGGTAATCATGAAGTGCTTTGAGAGATGAGTTCTTCAGCACATCAAGGACCACCTCCCCCCAGACTTCGACCCCTACCAGTTTGCATATTGCGTGAACAGATCCATAGAGGATGCCATCGCCATAGCTCTCCACTCTGCGCTGAACCAGCTGGAGCAGCAGCAGAGCTACGTCCGCATACTCTTTGTGGATTACAATTCAGCTTTTAACACAATAATCCCGGACATCCTTATCAGAAAACTGGACACTCTCAGCCTCCCCCCTCTCACATGTGCCTGGATAAAGGACTTTCTTACCAACCGGCCCCAGACTGAGACTTGGCCCCCACTTCTCCTCCACCCGCACGTTGAGCACTGGCTCTCCACAGGGCTGTGTGCTGAGCCCCCTCCTGTACTGCCTCTATGCCCACAACTGTAGTCCGACCCACAACAACAACAACCTTATCATCAAGTTTGCTGATGACACCACAGTGGTTGGACTCATCTCAAAGGGAGACGAGGCAGCCTACAGAGAGGCGGTCCTGAAGTTGGCCCCCTGGTGTTCAGAAAATAACCTCGCTGTAAACACCAAGAAAACCAAAGAGCTCATTGTTGACTTCAGGAAGCACAGCACCCACCTAGCCCCCCTTTACATCAACAACGAGTATGTGGAGAGGGTCCACACCATCTGGTTTCTCGGTGTCCTCATCTCCGCCAACATCTCCTGGTCAGAGAACATTACAGCAGTCATTAAGAAGGCTCAGCAGCGGCTACACTTCCTGAGAGTCCTCAGGAAGCACAACCTAAACTCCAACCTGCTGCTGACCTTCTACCGCTCATCCATTGAGAGCCTGCTGACATGCTGTATCACAGTATGGTATGGCACCTGCACTGCTGCAGACAGGGAGAGGCTCCAGAGAGTAGTAAAGGCAGCACAGAAGATCATCAGCTGCTCTCTCCCCTCCCTGATGGAGATTTAACCTCCCACTGCCTTAGCAGAGCTAAGAACATTATCAAGGACAGCTCCCACCCTGGCTTTGATCTGTTTGACCTGTTGCCCTCAGGGAGGTGCTACAGGTGCATCAGGACAAAAACAAATAGATTCAAAAACAGCTTCTTTCCAAAAGCCATAACCACCCTGAACTCGAATATGCTCTGACTGAATATGCAATACTTCATAATGTGCAATATTTTATTTTATAATGTGACTCTCTCTGTGCAATACTTTATAATGTGCAATGCCTCACTCCATAATGTGAAACACAACACATACTGTACGCCTTAAGACTGTGCACCTTACCCCCCCTTACACCCTCACCTTTTTTTTCTCTACACACCGTTTGCACTGTTATTGGAGTTGCTTTTAATCTCATTGTACATGGGTATAGTGACAATAAAGGCAATATCGTCTATGTATCTGGAAGTTCCACAGGATCTTAGCTTGGTCATTCTCAATCACCTTCAGAGGAGTGTCCCATTTTGACCTTGGGACTTCCAGTCCATACTCAGCACAGATGTTTCTGTACACTATGCCAGGCTCTTGGTTATGACATTCCATATACACTCTTCTGGCTAGCATGTCTGTGAACCACACAAGGCTAGCATCTTACACCCCACTGTTATGTGCTGGAATGTCTCTGGGGCATCTTTGAACAGTCTGCACCTGGGGTCCTGCCTTGTGTGGTTGACCCCAGCTTCTATCGATCTTGTGCTTAGGGCCTGTTCCTGTGCAGCTATGATTAGTGCCTCTGTGCCATCTTCCAGTCCAGCTTTATCCAGCTACTGGTAGGATTTTTCACTATCAGCCACTTCTTCTATCTGCCAGTGGTATATCTCATATCGTGGTTTGTCTTTCCATGATGGTTCCTTTTGCACTTCCTTCTAGGGTTTCTGCTGCCTGAGGTATTCACTAAGCACTTCATCATTCAGGGCCATCTCCCTGATGCACTTGTGGATCTTTGTTGTTTCATCCTGGATAGTGGCTCTGATGCTCACTAGTTCTCAGCCTCCTTCATTCCTGTTAGTGTACAGCCTCAGGGTGCTGGACTTGGGGTGAAACTCTCTGTGTATTGTCAGGAGTGTTCTTGTCCTGATGTTGGTGGCCTCTATCTCTTCCTTCGGCCAGCTTATTATGTCAGCAGGGTATCTGATGACCAGCAGAGTATAGGTGTTGATGGCCCAGACCTTGTTCTCCCCATTCAGCTGACTTCTAAGGACTTGCCTTACCCTCTGTAGGTACTGTATTTGGTTGTTGCTGCTTTCCTAGCAGCCTCTTCATGGTTGCCATTTGCCTGAGGGATTCCAGGGCACTTATAGCGGTCTTTTACATCTCCTATTATGCCGTCTGGTAGCACCACCTCCTCAGTTCTGATTGCTTTCCCTCTCCTTGTTACCATCTGAGCACACTAATCTAGTCTGTATGACATTCTGATATCATTTCTGTAGATCCTGGTGGTGTGGATCAGTGAGTCAATGTCTCACTCAGACCTGGCATACAGCTTGAGGGTTCAATCCTATGCAGAACAGCAGCAGGGACAGGGCTTCTCCTTGGTGTATGCCGCACTTCATGGTGACCTATGTTATTGGCTTGAAGTCGGCCTCTAGGGTTGTTTTCCACAGCCTTATTGAGTTCTTGATAAAGGTTGTGAGAGTCATGTTGATGTTGCACAGTTTCAAGCATTCCAGGATCCATATGTGGGGCATCAAGTCATAGAATTTCTTGTAATTAATCCAGGTTGTGTGCAGATTGATACGTCTGGTTCTGCAGTCTCGAGCTACTGCACTGTCTACCTGTAGCTGATGTTTGGCTCCTCTGGTGTTCCTGCCAATTTCTTTCTGGGCCTCGCTCATGTATTGAGTCATGTGCCTACTCATTCACTATGATGCCTGACAAGAGCTTCCATGTTGTGCAGTGGCAGGTTATCAGGTAGTAGTTGAATGGGACTGCTCCCTTCTGTGGGTCCTTCAGGATCAGGCCTATCTGACCTTCAGTCAGCCATTCCGGGTGAGTCCCTTCCACTAGCAGCTGTTTCATCTGTGCTGTCAAGCACAAGCAAGCAAGTGAGGTTAGCTTCTTTAGCCAGTAGGCGTGAACCATATCTGGGCCTGGTGCTGTCCAGTTCTTCATTTTCGAGACTCTTACTTGGATGTCTGCCACAGTGATGGTTACTGGGTCTTGTTCAGGGAGATTGCTGTATTTGGTTCTCTGGTCTATTAGCCACTGAGCACTGTTATGAGATTTTTCCTTCTCCCATATCCCTTTTCAGTATTGTTCAGTCTCCAGCCTTGGTGGATCTGGAACCATGTTGTTATTACCCTGCCACTGGGTGTACACTTTTGATGATTGAGTGGAGAATATCCTATTTATTCTCTTGGCTTCAGTTTTGCTTGTGTACTTCCTTAGACAGGTAGCCAAGGCTGTGAGTCTTTGTTTGGCAGTCTCTAGGGCCTCAGGTATGGACAGCTTGCAGTATTTCTTAGGTAGCCCTTTCTTTGTCACACCTTTCTGGTGTTCTGATAGCTTGCTAACTTCTTTCCGGGTCACCTTGATCTTAGCCTCCAACCTTCTCTTCCATGGTGAATATTGCACCTTATGGTTAGTGTCCATCTTATAGCCAAGCATTTCCAGGATCACTGTTGCTGTGATGTATATCAACTTGTTGATCTCAGTGATGGTTGTAGTAAGGATCATTCATACTGCTGCATTCACATCTGCTAGGAAACTTTCAGGAGGTACTTCACTAAGTCTTGGTTGTCAGGCATGGTGGTTTCAGGTGTTCAGCTTTGTTACTATCTTCAATTTCAGGTCAGCTGCTTGTGCATTAAACTCTTGCTCAAAAGGGTTATTTGTGATAGCAGTTGCGGTTTGTGGATATTGGAACATTCAATTACTGTAGATGTTGGGTGTGTGTGCATGTGTGTGTGTGTACGCGCGCGCGCGCACACACACACACACACACACACACACACATCTACACCTCTCTCTCTCAGTAGTCCATCGGTTTTGATGATGATGACAGCTTGCACAGCTCATCTGTTGTGGACTTGCAGGTGGCTGTGGAGTCCAATTCTTGAACGGCATAGTCATTCACAGTGGGGGCAGGAGAACTGCCTTGGTTCAGCTGGCACAGCTGGTGCTAACTTCATCCTCTCATGAGCATCCTTAATGCTTGCATGGTGTCCTTCTTTGAAGCTGTAATGTGCCTGCCTTGAAAGAGCTCCCCAGCCAAGCCTGTCCTGCGCCTGATGCTTGAGCTGCTTTGGAGCAGTCCCAGCAAGGACTGTGTTAGCCTTCACACAGTCTTTGAACCTCTTGTGTGGCCTGCCTTGGTACTGCTTGCCTGAGCAAAGCTCACCATACAGTAGCTGCTTCGGCATCCTGGAGTCTTCCATTCGAATGATGTGCCCCACCCACTGAAGCTGGGTTTTCAAAATCATGGCTTCGATGCTGGTTGTCTCAGCTCTTTTGAGGACCTCTAAGTTTGTGATTCGGTCCTACCAGTGGAAGTCGAGTATTGACCTCAGGCTGTGCATGTGGAACTATTCCAGCTCTTTCAGGTGCCTTCTGTACAGAGTCCATGTCTCACATCTGTATAGGAGATTGGTGAGAATGATGGCCTTGTACACCTTGAGCTTCATGCACTGCCTGATGTTGTGCTGCTTCAGGACACGTGTTCTCAGACAACCGAGAGCTTGGCTCACTTTGCAGATCCTAGCATTGACTTCTCTGTCCAAGGTTCCATCACTGGAAATGATGCTGCCAAGGTACTTGAATTCTTCTACTGTCTTCAGGTCTGTCCCGTCAATGGAAATAGAAGGGGGACGAGCAGTGGAAGTGGGGGCAGGTTATAGCAGGACTTCTGTCTTGCCAAGGCTGATGGTGAGACCAAAGTGATGGGAGCCTTCAGCAAACTTGTTGACAGTGAGCTGGAGGTCAGACTCCTTATCAAGTCAAGTCAATTTTATTGTCAAATATGCTATACATGCTCGACATACACCTGGCGACTTGTCCAGGGTGTACCCCGCCATTCACCTGTAGTCAGCTGGGATAGGCTCCAGCTTGCCTGCGACCCTGTAGAACAGGATAAAGCGTCTAGAGATAATGAGATGAGATGCTATACATGCTCAACATACACCTGGCGACTTGTCCAGGGTGTACCCCGCCATTCACCTGTAGTCAGCTGGGATAGGCTCCAGCTTGCCTGCAACCCTGTAGAACAGGATAAAGTGGCTAGAGATAATGAGATGAGATGAAATGCTCAACATACAGCACAGATGAAATTTCAGTCCTCTCTGACCCACGGTGCAAACAGGCAATGCAATAAATAAATGTAGAATAATTGAACTAAACAATATAAACAGTATAAACACTCTAGATAAGAAATAGACATAGACTAAACACTATATATATATATATATATATATATATATATATATATATATATACACACACACACACACACACACACACACACATAAATTGGAGCAAAAGGACATAAAATAAACAGTCAAGGGCACTTGAGGTATAGCAGGTAAACATGAAATAAACAGTATAAACAATAAACTAATGGGGGCGTCGTGGCTCAGGTGGTTAAGGCGCCATACCATGAATGCGGGCGACCCGGGTTCGATTCCGGCCCGAGGTCATTTCCCGATCCCTTCCCGTCTCTCTCTCTCTCCCGCTCATTTCCTGTCTCTACACTGTCCTATCCAATAAAGGTGCAAAAAGCCCAAAAAAAATCTTTAAAAAAAAAACAAAACAATAAACTAATAACTGTTAAGGTGAGGTAGTGCGGAATAGTGCAAATGAGCGAGGTAAAGTGAAATGTGCAGTCCCTGAGTTCAGTGTGCGAATGAATGTTGAGAGTATGTGTGTGTGTGTGTGTTGGGGGAAAACTGTGAGGGTGATATGATGTCAGATGCTGAAGGGGGGGCAGGGGGGGGGTGTGGGCAGAATCTGTGGCAGGGGGCAGAGGGGGGAGGAGGGGCAGAACAGGGAGGGAGTTGAGCCTCCTGACCACCTGGTGAAAGAAACTGCTCTTGAGCCTGCTGGTTTTGGCCCGGAGACTCCGCAGTCTCCTCCCCGATGGCAGCAGGCTGAAGAGGCTGTGAGATGGGTGGGTGGGGTCACCTGCAATCCTGATGGCTTTGCGGGTGAGGCAGGAGTTATAGATATCCATAAGAGAAGGGAGAGAGACACCAATGATCCTCTCAGCTGCTCTCACGATGCGCTGCAGAGTCTTGCAGCAGGACACGGTGCAGGCGCCGTACCACACAGTGATGCAGCTGGTCAGGATGTTCTTGATGGTACCTCTGTAGAAAGTGTGCATGATGGGGGCCGGGGCTCTTGCTCTCCTCAGTTTACGGAGGAAGTACAGATGCTGTTGGGCTTTTTTGACCAGTGATGCGGTGTTGTTGCTCCAGGACAGGTCTTCAGAGATGTGCACACCCAGAAACTTGGTGCTGCTCACCCTCTCCACTGCAGCACCATCAATAGTTAGTGGAGCATGCTAGGTGTGCTCTCTCCTGAAGTCCACAACAATCTCCTTCGTCTTCTCCACATTCAGGTGGAGATTGTTGTCCTTATACCACATGGCCAGGTGGCTCACCTCATTCCTGTAGATTGTCTCATCGCCATTGTTGATGAGACCCACCACAGTCATGTCATCCACAAACTTAATGAAGAGGTTGGTGCTGGATGTTGGTGTGCAGTCGTGGGTCAGCAGAGTGAAGAGGAGGGGGCTCAGCACACATCTTTGGGGCCCCCCCCGTGTTCAATGTGATGGTGCTGGAGGAGTTGCTGCCAACCTGTACAGTCTGTGGTCTCCCAGTCAGGAAGTCCAGCAGCCAGTTGCACAGGGAGGTGTTGAGTCCCAGCTGGTCCAGTTTATGAATGAGCTGCTGAGGAATGATTGTGTTGAATGCTGAGCTAAAGTCTATGAACAGCATTCTGACGTACGAGTCTTTTGTCTCCAGGTGGGTGAGGGCTGAGTGGAGGGCAGTAGAGATGGTGTGATCAGTCGAATGGTTGGACCGATATGCAAACTGAAAAAAGGTCCAGGGTGGGGGGGAGAGCAGACTTGATATTATATTAGATTAGATAGATTAGATAAGATTAGATAAAACTTTATTGATCCCTTTGGGCGGGTTCCCTCAGGGAAATTAAGATTCCCCCAGCATCATTACAGATAAACAGAGAAAATAAAGAGAGAAAACTTCTAGATAAATTAAAATAAATTATTTACATATACAAATATAAAAAGAATAAGATATAGGGAAGGGGGAAGGAGGGGAAAAAAGGGTGGGTGGTGGCAGGAGAGATATTGCACTTTATATTGCACATTATATTGCAATATAAAGTGCAATATACCGCATGACTAGCCGCTTGAAGCACTTCATGAGGATGGGAGTGAGTGCGACCGGGCGGTAGTCATTGAAGCAGGAGGGAGACAGCTTCTTCAGGACCGGGATGATGGTGGTGGCTTTGAGGCATGTGGGGACAACAGGCTGGCTCAACGAGATGTTGAAGATGTCTGTAAAGACATCTGTGAGCTCCTCAGCAGTCTCTCAGGACACGACCAGGAATGTTATCAGGACCCTGGGCTTTCCGTGCATTTGTCGTCCTGAGAGCTCTTCTCATGCTGTCTGGGGAGGGACAGCGTCAACACCTGGTCACCAGGAGGTGGTGGGGTCTTCTGTGCCATGGTGCTGTTGTCTGCCTCAAAGCGAGCGAAGAAGTTGTTCAACTGATTCAGCAGAGAGGTGGAGTTTTCACAGGTCTGCGGCGAGGGCTTGTAGTCTGTGATGGCCTGAATCCCCTGCCACAGGTTCCTGGTGTCTCTGCTGTCGTCGAAGTAGTCAGCAATGTTCCTGGAATACTGTCTCTTGGCCACCCTGATGCCTCATGACAGGTTGGCCCTAGCTGTCCTCAGGTCCACCTCATCCCCAGCTCTGAAGGTGGTGTTTCGAGCCCTCGGGAGCCTGTGGACTTCCCCTGTCAGCCATGGCTTCTGATTTGCCCGAATGGAGATGGTTCTGGTGGCTGTAACATCGTCCATGCACTTCCTCATGTAGGCAGTGATGATCTCCATGTACTCCTGGAGATCTGTAGTGTTGTTGTAGGTGGCCGCCTGTCTGAACATGCTCCAGTCAGTGGTGGAAAAACAGTCCTGGAGTGCCTCTGAGGACCCCTCTGGCCACACATGTACCTGCTTTGTAGCTGGTTTGGTGACTTTAACCAGCGGCCTGTATGCTGGCATTAGCATAACAGTGGAGTGATCTGAGGCCCCAGTGTGGGGGAGGGCTTTGTAGGCGCCTTTATGCATGGTGTAAACATTGTCCAGAGTATTGTTTCCATGTGTGGGAAAGTTGATATGTCCATAGAGTTTTGGAAACACGCTCTTGGGGTTTGCATGGTTGAAATCCCCAGCCAGGATGAGGAAAGCATCTGGGTGGGCTGTCTGCTGCTCACTGATGTGCTGATAGAGTTCATTCAGTGCTTCACTCCTGTTGTTATTGGAGCTGGGAGGGATGTATAATGCTACCAGCAATATGGCTGTAAATTCCCTCAGCAGGTAGAATGGCCGGCACTTAATAATTATAAACTCCATCAGTGGTGAGCAGTGTTTGCAGACCACGACAGCATCGCGGCACCAGGCATCACTGATGTAAACACAGAGTCCTCTGCTGTGAGTCTTCCCCCCTTGACTAGTGCTCTGTCTGACCGGTAGCATGTTAGCCGGGCTAGCTGAATGGCACAGTCTGGGACACTGTCGTTAAGCCATGTTTTCACAAACACAAGGACACAACATTCACTCACAGACTTAGAAGATGAGCAGAGTAGGCGGACATAATCCAGCTTGTTGTCCAGCGAGCATACATTGGCCAGAGTGATGGTAGGGATAGCCAGCCGGTGAGGGCTAGCTGCTAGCCTAGCCTGGATACCTCCGTGCTTGCCTCTCTTCTGCTTCTGCATGTTCCACCTGTGGCGCTTCCACTGTGGGCTGGATGCAGGAGTGGGGGTCAGTGGTTGAGCAGGCCTCAGGAGCAAACCATAGTCACATAGCACTTCTGCATCTGCTGAATTTATATCCATGAATATAGTTCTGTGGATGTCAAGCAGAAACTCATGGGAGTATGTGCGCCTTAAGACTGATGGCCGTAACAAAGACAAACAGATACACGCTGTTTTAAAACACAAACACTAAAACACCGTTCTGTCAGGATGGAGAGGAGCTGCTGCATGTGTACGTGCCACCATATTGGATGAAGAAAAATATGTGCCATAAGGGCACAGTCATCAGCAAAGAGTGCTTCCAAGATGATCCTCTCCATTATCTTGGTCTTGGTGCTCAAGTGGCAATGATCAAAAATAAATCCATTGAACCTATACCTCAGGTACACCCTGAGTTCAAGGTCCCTGACAGCATGGTTGAGCACACAGGTGAAAAAGATTGAAGAGAATGGGGGCCAGAACACATCCTTGCTTGATGCCATTTGTGATGCTGAATGGCTCTGACACTTCTCTGCCAGAGAGTACCAGTCCAGTTATGTCATCATGGAACAGATGGATATGGTTGACAAACCTGTTTGGACATCCAAACTTTGACAGGATTGTCTAGAGGGTCTCCCTATTGACAATATCGAATGTCTTGGTTAAGTCTATGAAGACAGCGTAGAAGTCCATGTTCTGCTCAATACATTTCTCTTGAACCTGACGGACTGTGAATATCATGTCAATGGTGCTGCAACCTGGACAGAATCCACACTGTGCCTCTGGCAGGTTTTTCTCCTATATGCTGGTGATCGGGCAGTTGAGGATGACCCTAGCCAAAATCTTCCCAGCAATTGACAGGCGGGAAACACCTCAGTCATTGCCACAGTCAGCTTTGCTGCCCTTACTCTTGAACAGTGAGACAACTATGGCATCCCTAAAGTCCTTGGGCATGTCTTCCTCCTCTCAGATGCTGGTGAAGAGGGTGTGGAAGGCTTCGAGAGCCACTGGACAGACAGACTTGAAGATCTCTGCAGGAAATCCATCCATTCCAGCGGCTTAACCCAAGATAGTCTGTTTAATTGCCTTCATGACCTCATCCATTGTGGGAGGAAGGTTGAGGCTGCTGAGTATGGGTTGTTGGGGGATCTGGTCCAGGGCAGCAGGAACAACAGTGGAGGACCTGTTGAGTAGGTTCCTGAAATGTTCTCTCCACCTCAAGTTGATACTGTTAGAATAGAATAGAGTTTGCCATTTGCACAAATACACTGCAGTACAGGTACAGTGGAATCCTTGAGCATTTTCCATGAGTCAGCTTCATAGATATTTTTTTTTTTTAAAAGCAAGAGAGACAATTTACAAATATACAAAACAACAATATACATTCTAAAATAAAGAAAACCACACTATAATACACAATTATAACAATAACAAATAAACAGTGAAGGAACTAGACAGAGCTACACAAGGCTGTCATTAAACTGAGTGCAACTGTGTAGGAATAAATATATATAAAAAAGTAATAAATATATATCTGAAGTGGTATTGCATATATTGGGTATTACACAAATTGAGTGAGTATTGCACATTTTGGTTCAAGAGATAGAAATAGAAGTTAGAAAATCCAGTTATATTGCACATGGAGACATTGTGTGTGGGGGAGAAAAGAGAAGAGAGTAATCAATGAGGTAGTTAATGTCAGGTATGAGGTAGGCACGCACAAGTACAGAAGCAGTTATAATAATAACAACAGTGATATTTATTTACAGTGAACAAATACAGGCAAACAATCCAACATGGCAGGCTAGATCAAAAATATGAAACAAGCAAAAGGGTCGGGTGAGGGGCAAACAGGATATCAGAGGCAAAGCAAGAACGGGAACAAGAAACAGGCACAGGAATCAGGAAACAGAAAATCAGAAACATGGTTAGAAAGGCTTAGTAATGCATACTAATGTATCGTAATACTTTGCATAGATCATGCATCAGCACAGTCCTTAAACAGGTGCACATATAGCTCCTTAATTGAGTTCAGGTGCATGTCATTAACAGTGCATGTGCTGGAGTCCGCTTGACATGCGCACAGCCTGGAGCCTGCCTTCAGGTGCATGCACCACAGTGCGCAGGACTGGCAGAATGCCCCTGAAGAGCTCCCTCCAGGAGTGAAAATCCATCATTCTTGGCTCCTGTGGGGGTTCAGGCTCAGGCTCAGAACAAGACTTGGACTCCTGACTAGGAGCAGCTTAAGCTCAGGACTATACTTGGGCTCTGGGCAGGAATCATGCTCAGACTCTGGACTTGACTTGGGTCCTGGACTTGGCTCAGATCCAGGACTGAAAGTGGACTCAAGCTCCAGGCTGGATTCAAGCTCTGGAGATGACTTGAGCTCTGGGCTATGCTCTGGCTCAAGCTCAAGAGATGACTCAGGCTGGAGTTTTGGAACTGGCTTGGGCACAGGGCTGGAAGTGTGCTTGAGCTCTGGACTTGACTTGGGCTTTGGACTGGACTCAAGCTCTGAGGATGACTTGGGTCAAGGCAGGAAGCAAGCTTTGATTCTGGGTCCAGGCTGTACTCGGGCTCAGTGGAGGACTTGGGCTCTGGGGATGACTCAAGTTCTGGGCTGGACTCAAGCTCTGGAACTGACTTGGGCTTTGGACTTGACTCTAGTTCAAACTCAGGATGTGACTTGGACTCAGGACTTGGCTCTAGTTCAAACTCAGGATGTGACTTGGACTCAGTACTTGGCTTTAGTTCGAACTCTGGACTGGACTTAGGCATGGGCTCAAGCTCTGTCAGCACATTGCTATGGTCCTGGCTGGGTGGCAGGACAAGGACAATGCCTTCATAGCCAGGCAGCAGTGGGACGATGATGACAATGTGTTCATCACTAGGTGGTGGTGGGATGATGACATCTTCATAGCCGGGTGGCGATGGGATGACGCAGATGTCTTCATATCCAGCTGAGGTAGAGGTTGCTCTGTCATCCCCTGACACAGGTTCTGGAACAGGCTCAGGTTCTGGCACTGGCCTTGACTCTGGCATAGGCACTGGAGCTGGTGCAGGCTCCAACTCTGGCACTGGCTCTGATACTCTAGCTGACCTGGGCACTGGCTCTGGAGTAGACACTGATGCAGGCACTGACACTGGCTCTGGCACTGGAGCTGACTCTAACACTGGCACTGGCATGGGTTCTGGAGTAGACACTGGCACAGGCACTGACGCTGACTCTGGCTCCGACTCTGTCACTGGTTCTGGAGCAGATGTTGGTGCTGGCTCTGGCACTGGTGCTGGCACTGGAACAGATGCTGGCACTGGTGTTGGTGCTGGCACTGGCACTGGAACAAATGCTGGTGCTGGCATTGGTGCTGGCACTGGGTCTGACACTGGCACTGTCACTGGCTCTAGTGCTGACTCAGACTCTGGCTCTGATGCTGGCACCGGCTCTGACACTGGCACTGGAGCTAGCTCTGGTGCTGACTCAGACTCTGGCTCTGACACTGAAGCTGGCATCGGCTCTGACACTGGCACTGGAGCTGGCTTTGCTTCAGGCATGGGTTCTGATGCAGACTCTGGTTCAGGCATTGATTCAGGTGCTCGCTCTGGCTGAGAAACCAGCTCTGGAAAGAGCCTCTCGGAGGGGCTCAGTAACAACAGCCTCCTCTGCTGTCTTTACATCAGCCACTGGAAGGAGCTCTGGAGTGATGGACTCCTCCACTGCGTCAGCCACTGGAGGGAGCTCTGGAGTGATGGCCTCCTCCGCTGCATCAGCCACTGGAGTGATTGCCCCCCTTAAAATTTTTTTTCATGGGATTCCTCCTTTTCCAAAGATTCAAAAATAAACTGGAGCATGGCTAAGAAAGTCTGTGAACTCTGAAGGCATGGGTGCTCAACTCAGATCAGGTACTCCACCCATCAGCGAACTCATACAGCTGTCCAGGTGAGCATAAGGCTCACTCAGATTGGTTCTGGCGGCTTGGGTTCTTCAAAGGCCTTGTAGAATACAGTGGGGCAAAAAAGTATTTAGTCAGTCACCAATTGTGCAAGTTCTCCCACTTAAAAAGATGAGAGAGGCCTGTAATTTTCATCATAGGTATACCTTAACTATGAGAGACAAAATGAGAAAAAAAAATCCAGAAAATCACATTGTCTGATTTTTAAATAATTTATTTGCAAATTATGGTGGAAAATAAGTATTTGGTCAATAACAAAAGTTCATCTCGATACTTTGTTATATACCCTTTGTTGGCAATGACAGAGGTCAAACGTTTTCTGTAAGTCTTCATAAGGTTTTCACACACTGTTGCTGGTATTTTGGCCCATTCCTCCATGCAGATCTCCTCTAGAGTTTTGTGATGTTTTGGGGCTGTCACTGGGCAACATGGACTTTCAACTCCCTCCAAAGATTTTCTATGGGGTTGAGATCTGGAGACTGGCTAGGCCACTCCAGGACCTTGAAATGCTTCTTACAAAGCCACTCCTTCGTTGCCCGGGTGGTGTGTTTGGGATCATTGTCATGCTGAAAGACCCAGCCACATTTCATCTTCAATGCCCTTGCTGATGGAAGGAGGTTTTCACTCAAAATCTCATGATAAATGGCCCCATTCATTCTTTCCTTTACACAGATCAGTTGTCCTGGTCCCTTTGCAGAAAAACAGCCCCAAAGCATGATGTTTCCACCCCCATGCTTCACAGTAGGTATGGTGTTCTTTGGATGCAACTCAGCATTCTTTCTCCAAACACGACAAGTTGAGTTTTTACCAAAAAGTTCTATTTTGGTTTCATCTGACCATATGACATTCTCCCAATCCTCTTCTGGATCATCCAAATGCTCTCTAGCAAACTTCAGACGGGCCTGGACATGTACTGGCTTAAGCAGGGGGATACGTCTGGCACTGCAGGATTTGAGTCCCTGGCGGCATAGTGTGTTACTGATGGTAGCCTTTGTTACTTTGGTCCCAGCTCTCTGCAGGTCATTCACTAGGTCCCCCCATGTGGTTCTGGGATTTTTGCTCACCATTCTTGTGATCATTTTGACCCCACGGGGTGAGATCTTGCATGGAGCCCCAGATCGAGGGAGATTATCAGTGGTCTTGTATGTCTTCCATTTTCTAATAATTGCTCCCACAGTTGATTTCTTCACACCAAGCTGCTTACCTATTGCAGATTCAGTCTTCCCAGCCTGGTGCAGGTCTACAGTTTTGTTTCTGGTGTCCTTTGACAGCTCTTTGGTCTTGGCCATAGTGGAGTTTGGAGTGTGACTATTTGAGGTTGTGGACAGGTGTCTTTTATACTGATAATGAGTTCAAACAGGTGCCATTAATACAGGTAACGAGTGGAGGACAGAGGAGCCTCTTAAAGAAGAAGTTACAGGTCTGTGAGAACCAGAAATCTTGCTTGTTTGTAGGTGACCAAATACTTATTTTACCGAGGAATTTACCAATTAATTCATTAAAAATCCTACAATGTGATTTCCTGGATTCTTTCCCCCCATTCTGTCTCTCATAGTTGAAGTGTACCTATGATGAAAATTACAGGCCTCTCTCATCTTTTTAAGTGGGAGAACTTGCACAATTGGTGACTGACTAAATACTTTTTTGCCCCACTGTAGATTACACTGCAGGCTGAATCCCCTAGGCTGATAAATTCCATAATACATTGCTGGGAGGCCCATTACAAAATGCTGCTGGAAATACGAGGCGGGGGACGAGATACAGGAACCCGGTAGATGCGTGGAATGGCAAACTGTATTACTTCTGCTGCATCCATTGTAAGGTGAAGTATTCTGTCAGGTATGAGATAGGCAGATGCAAGTACAGAAGCAGTTATAATAATAACAGTGATGTTTATTTACAGTGAACAAATACACACACAGGCAAATAATCCAAAATGGCAGGCTAGATCAAAAACGTGAAACAAGCAAAAGGATCAGGCGAGGTGCAAACAGGATATCAGAGGCAAAGGGAGAACAGGAATGAGAAACAGGCACAGGAATCAGGAAACAGGAAATCGGAAACATGGGTAGAAAGGCTTGGTAATGCATACTGACATATCATAATACTTTGCCTAGATTGTGTATCAGCACAGTCCTTAAATAGGTGCACATATAGATCCTTAATTGAGTTCAGGTGCACGTCGTTAACGGTTCGCATGCTGGAGTCCACTCAACGCACGCGCAGCCCGAGGCATGCCTTCAGGTGCACGTGCCACAGCGCACAGGACTGACAGTTAGCTGTCCAGAGTTTGAGTGGGTTGTGGTAAGAGGTACTTCATTCCCTCCTTAATGTCCTGTGCCACCAGCCTAACAGTAGAAGGAAAGAAGCTGTTATACAAGTGGGCCCTATGAGTGCTGATGCTTACAGGCCTGTGGTGTCTTAGGGTGTAGCCTGTGTTCACCCACTTGAACAGAGCATAAGCTGGGTGGTGTTTATCTTTAAGGAAGCTATGTGCTTTCCTTCTTCTGCACTGGGTGTATATAGTGTCAATGGAGAGGAGGTCAGAGCCAGTGACTTTCTCTGCTGTTCTTCTCCTTCAGCAATGTAGAACCATCTGCTGATAGGACTGGTGTGGTGCATGGCTTGATGGGTCCATAGACTTCCTTGATAGCACTGAAGAACATCTTTGAGTTCTTAGTGTCCAAGTACCTGTGGACTTCATCAGCTTTTCTCTCCCACCATTCATTCTGCATTCTGTGCAGTGCAGTCTGTGCCTGTCTCTGGAGATGCTTAAAGCGATCATGCTTAAAGGTGGAGGAGTTATCATTCTGCCACTCAAGGTGGGCCTTCTGCTTTTCCTCCAGAAAGTGTCTAATGCTCTCATCATTCTAATCGAACCAGTCCTGGTGGACTCATTTTTTTGGTCCAATGGTGGACTTTGCTGACTCCTTCACCAGAGTTTTGAACTGTTCCCACTTTTGTGTTGTGCTTCCAGTCAGTGGTCCATGGGAGGTCAGCCTGTCATCCAGGTCATCAGCGAACGCCTCACATCGCCTTGTTTGCTTCAGCTTTGCAACAGTGAAGGCTAATCTGATGTCTTTCGACTTCTTACGGTGTGTCGGGGCAATGTGCAGTGACCGGATGGACCTGACCAAACGGTTGTCAGTCCAGCACTCTGCTCCATGCATGGCCTTGGTGATCTTCACATCACAGATGTCTCTCCTATGACAGATGGCAAAGTCAATCAGATGCCACTGCTTGGATCTAGGAAGCATCCATGCTACTTTGTACTTGTCTGCCTGCCTGAAGAGTGTTGGTGATTGTCAAATCATTTTCTGTGCACAGACTCAAGAGCCTTAGGCCACTGGAGTTCATCTTACCAATGCCGTGATGTCCCCAATGCCCCTTCCCAGTTCCTGTAGTCATTGCCAACTCTGGCATTGAAGTCACCCAGTAGAAGTAGCTTGTCATTTAGGGGAGTGGCTTTCACAAGGCGATCTAGGTCACTGTAGAAGCTATCCTTCGCTTCATCACTGCTCATCAGGATGGGCGCATAGGCATAGTGGCATGGCGGTGGAGGTTGAGGGGGAAGCAGAGTTTGATCAGATGCTTGCTGATGCAAGTAGGAAGGTCTGGGAACTGATGCAAGAGGCCAGATTTGATGGCAAAGCTGACTCCATGGATTCTGTCTTCATTTTCTGCCTTGCCTTTCCAGAAGAAGGTGTAGCCGCCTTTGAGTTCGGCTACTGATTCTTCTCCTGGAAGCCGGGTTTTGATCAGGGCAGCTATGTCAATATGATAGTGAGCCAGTTCTCTTGCAATGAGGGCCATTCTCCTCTCTGGTCTCATGGAGCTCTCTCTGTCCATGAGCATTCAAATGCTCCATATTCCAAAAATCATCTTTCTTTTTACTGTTTTTTGAATGCTGTAGGGGTAAACTGCCAGCCGTGGTATGCTAGCCAGTCCTGTTAGGGCAAGCAATGTTTGGGACACCTTTTCTCGTCCCCTCCTTCATGTGAAGGTGAGCAATGCTGTCCCTGAAGAGGGCTGCTCAGGCACCTGGGAGGCTGCCAAACATCTTTGTTGTCCTGGGTCAGAGATGAGCAACCACTGGTCCATACGTGGAGGTTTGGTGCTATGACTCCTAGTGGCTACCTCCACCTGTCACTTTGCCCCCTCCCCCCATCACCATAGGGCTTGTAGAAAATGTGATGAGTTGTAAGTTGTGCAAAGGACCTGTGGGGAAAAGCTTTTAAAGTGGAAAGGCCATTGCACTGGGGCAGATCCACTCTCTTGGCCTCAGAAGTCGGGGTCCAGTGGTACAAAGAGCCATCACGACTGGAGACTTCTTTGGCTGCAGTGGATAGCCATGATGTCTTGAGTGCCTGGTCATGCCCTGAGCTCTCCACAGAACCCTGCAGCACTGCCTTCCTGGCCATTGGATCTCACTATTGATCTTGTCTGCACAGTCTGCTGGAGCTGTCTTCGCATGCTAGGGTAGGCATATCCCTAACTCACTGAGTTTCAGACCCGTCGGCTACCCTCAACTAGTTTAGCCGGCCTGTCAAAGCCATTGCCCAGGGGTGGGTGCTGCTGCAAGCAAGCAGCTTCTAACACCCATAGGTGAGAGCTGTGTGCCAGTGGGGACCAATAGAGGAATGAGCCACTCCTGAAAGAATGTGATGATCCCACCCCTCTAGAGGTACTACCCCTCCCATACAACCCCGTGCCCCCAACACACACACACACACACACACACACACACACACACACAGTGGTGCTTGAAAGTTTGTGAACCCTTTAGAATTTTCTATATTTCTACATGAATATGACCTAAAACATCAGATTTTTACACAAGTCCTAAAAGTAGATAAAGAGAACCCCGTTAAACAAATGAAACAAAAATATTATACTTGGTCATTTATTTATTGAGGAAAATGATCCAGTATTACATATCTGTGAGTGGCAAAAGTATGTGACCCTTTGCTTTCAGTATCTGGTGTGACCCCCTTGTGCAGCAATAACTGCAACTAAACGTTTGCAGTAACTGTTGATCAGTCCTACATACCGGCTTGGAGGAATTTTAGCCCATTCCTCCATACAGAACAGCTTCAATTCTGGGATGTTGGTGGTTTTCCTCACATGAACTGCTCGCTTCAGGTCCCTCCACAACATTTCGATTGGATGAAGGTCAGTACTTTGACTTGGCCATTCCAAAACATTAACTTTATTCTTCTTTAACCATTCTTTGGTAGAATGACTTATTGTCTTGCTGCATGACCCACCTTCTCTTGAGATTCAGTTCATGGACAGATGTCCTGACATTTTCCTTTAGAATTCACTGGTATAATTCAGAATTCATTGTTCCATCAATGATGGCAAGCTGTCATATTCAGTTTTAAACAACACAAAACTAATGTTTGAACTTAGAATGAGTTCATAAATCAGTATTTGGTGGAATAACTCTGACATTTAATCACAGCTTTCATGCGTCTTGGCATGCTCTCCACCAGTCTTTCACATTGCTCTTGGATGACTTTATGCCACTCCTGGCACAAAAATTCAATCAGGTCAGCTTTGTTCGATAGCTTGTGACCATCTATATTCCTCTTGATCACATTCCAGAGGTTTTCAATGGGATTCAGGTCTGGAGATTGGGCTGACCATGACTGGATCTTGATCTTGTGATCCTCCTCCCAGATCGTCACCGATCCTTCACTAAATTTCACAAAGAGAATGAGACGCTGTGGCTTGTAGGCCTCTCCAGGTCTCCATCTAACCGTTAGATGACCAGGTGATGGAAAAAGCTGAAAATTGGACTCTTCAGAGAAGATGACCTACCTCCAGTCCTCTACGAGCCAATCCTTATGGTCTTTAGTAAACCTCAGCTGGGCTCATCTCATTGATGAAGGGCTTTTTTCTAGCTTTGCATGACTTCAGCCCTGCCCGGAGTAGCCTGTTTCAAACCGTCCTTGCCATGCACTTAACCCCAGCTGCCATTTACCATTATGTCTGTAGGTCACTTGATGTCATCCTACAGTTGCTGTGTGACATTTTAAGTCATTTTCACCCTCTGCCAGTCTGTAACTTTGTTGTCCTCAACGTCTGCTGCTTGACCTTGTTCTTTTGAAATGCCGTCTTTGAAATTTTAAGGATGGAAGCAACCTAACGCTCACTGTATCCCTCTGCCAGTAAAGCCAGAATCAAACCCTTCTTTTTCTCACTCTAAACTTTTCTTTTTAACTCTTTTGGCATGATGAATAGATATTTTTGTATTCCAATTAAATTTAAGGTCTGACTAGCACTGGTTTTGCACTGTATGTGAATCTAACTGCATGTCTTGGAACTGGGGGGGGGGGGAACCAGAGCACCCGGAGGAAACCGACGCAGACACGGGGAGAACATGCAAACTCTACACAGAAAGGCACCCTGTCAGCTACTGGACTCAAACCCAGAACCTTTTTGCTGTGAGGCAACAGTGCTAACCACTACACCACAGTGGTCTCTTAATTTTTTCCAGAGCTCTAAATGTGACCCCTCACCGAATCCAGGGACACATGTCGGCCGAAACGAATCCGAGATAATCGCAAAAGAAGCATTTTTTTTTTTAATTTGTGATTTTTGTTTTTTTCCATCATGTGCAAGTTGAGATCTTGAAGAATGCAATCAGTATTTCAGATAATAGATTGTTTTGTTGGAAAAGCATACATTTTTTTGTTGCAAATTGTCTCGTTTTTGTCAGGACTGTAGCCTGCTGGGGGGTGTGGGTAAATTACCATATGGGCCATTCACATGATGATTTAAGTCTTTTTTTTTTTTTCGCGAATCAGCTGTATGATATGGGCTGAGCGCATGGCTACTTAACCTGCATACAGGCGTGTGATTTCACTATGGAATGAGTTACTAAACAGAGCGCAGAGGAGCTGAAACACAGCGACGCAAACAGACACACGGTATTTACATCGGAGATAACCATTTCTAGCAAAAAAAAACCGCAACCTCGTTTTCCAGATTGAATGGAATACTTGAATGATTGGATGATACACGGACCATTCTAGGATTACATTCCATCGGAGGCATTGGTGTGTGCAAGGCGCCGTTTCTCTTTCTGATGGGGTGAGTTTATTAATCTAAGGCTGTGTGGTTATTTTTGCATGTAACGGAGAGTGTTGTGGTTTGGTTAAGCCTAGGTCACAACCGGACGTATGATTTTTTGGCATTGCGATTTTTGGCGTTTCCCAAATCGCTGCGTTTTTTTTTTTCACGGAGAAAGATGCGCGTTGGCCGTAAGTTTGTCTTGCAACCTGAAAAAAACGTAAGCACCCGTAGAGTTTAGTTTTTTTTTTTTTCTTTTTTATCAGACATCTAATTTTTGGGTTTGTTTACCTGACATGTTTCGACGTACAACTTCCGTCTTCCTCAGAGTGTCACCGGATGTTATTGGTGACGCATCTTTTATCAGCTGCTGTTTCTGAAGGCGTTTCCTGTCTGGTTTGACAGGTCGGTCACGCCTTATACTGTCTGTTTGTCCCCTGCAAGATGTCACTCCAGGTATGGGAGAGCATGTATGCTCCCTCATCCCGGTTGATGGTCCTCGGGCTTCGCTTACAGATCTCCATGGCCTCCCTGATCCAGCGCTGATGTTTGTTATCTTCTGTGCGGATGACTCTGGCATTCCCCCAGTCCATAATGTGATTTTCCCTTTTTGCAATGATCTGTTATAGCTGACTTATAATTTTCCTGTTGTGCCTATTCTTTTATTGTTCGGGTTTGTCTTGTAGCTGTCTCCTTTTCGCACTCTTTCTTATGTTCATTTTTTCTTGTGTTGAAACTCCTTCCTGTCTCCCCAATATAAGTTTTATTGCATAATTGACATGGAATCTCATATATGGTGTTGCATCTGTTGTCCGGATGTATTCTGTCTTTGGGATGAACCAGGATCTGACGGAGTGTTGTGTGTGGTTTGACAGGTGTGTTAATGTTGTGTTTCCTCATTACTCTTTGAATGCGTTCAGTTATTCCCCTGATGTATGGTAATGTCACTACTCCCCTGTGTTCTTGTTTGTTGGTTTGTTTTTTCTCTTTCTTCTGTGTTTTGTTGTTCTTAACCTGTTCCACCCCTTTGGATATTGCCCATTGTGGATATTGACATGCCTTCAGTGCGTGTTGTATATGTTGTTCCTCCTGTTCTTTGTCCTGTGGATCTGTAATTATTGCTGTGCGTTCATGTAATGTTCTAACTACGGATATTTTGTGCATTATGGGGTGTTCGGAAGTCCAGTTTAAATATTGGTCGGTACGTGTGGGTTTTCTGTGTACTTTTATTTTGATGTCCCCATCTTCTGTGTGTTGTATTTTTAAATCCAAAAATGCTATTGACTGCTCTGTTTCTTCTTCATGTGTGAATTTTATATTACCGGTATTGTCTATGGTGTTGAGATGGTCGGTGAGCTGTTGAGTGTGTCCCCTCTTTACTTTTTCCAATATGTCGTCCACATACCGTTTCCAGAGTGTTGGTCTGTATTCCACTGGTATTGTAGTGAGTGCTTTCTGCTCCAGATCCTCCATGAAAAAGCCGCACATGATGGCTGATAGTGGGTCTCCCATGGCAAAACCTTCCTTCTGTCTGTAGATTGTATTCCTGAACTGAAAGTATGTGGATGTGGCGATGAATTGAAGGAGCTGAGTGATGTCTTGTATGGTGAGGTTTGTGCATTTCTTGAGCGTCCTGTCTGTTTTTAATTTGTAAATTAAATATCCACAATATCCACAATGGGCAATATCCAAAGGGGCGGAACAGGTTAAGAACAACAAAACACAGAAGAAAGAGAAAAAACAAACTAACAAACAAGAACACAGGGGAGTAGTGACATTACCATACATCAGGGGAATAACTGAACACATTCAAAGAGTAATGAGGAAACACAACATTAACACACCTGTCAAACCATACACAACACTCCGTCAGATCCTGGTTCATCCCAAAGACAGAATACATCCGGACAACAGATGCAACACCATATATGAGATTCCATGTCAATTATGCAATAAAACTTATATTGGGGAGACAGGAAGGAGTTTCAACACAAGAAAAAATGAACATAAGAGTGCGAAAAGGAGACAGCTACAAGACAAACCCGAACAATAAAAGAAAAGGCACAACAGGAAAATTATAAGTCAGCTATAACAGATCATTGCAAAAGGGAAAATCACATTATGGACTGGGGGAATGCCAGAGTCATCCGCACAGAAGATAACAAACATCAGCGCTGGATCAGGGAGGCCATGGAGATCCGTAAGCGAAGCCCGAGGACCATCAACCGGGATGAGGGAGCATACATGCTCTCCCATACCTGGAGTGACATCTTGCAGGGGACGAACAGACAGTATAAGGCGTGACCGACCTGTCAAACCAGACAGGAAGGCCACGCCTTCAGAAACAGCAGCTGATAAAAGATGCGTCACCAATAACATCCGGTGACACTCTGAGGAAGACGGAAGTTGTACGTCGAAACATGTCAGGTAAACAAACCCAAAAATTAGATGTCTGATAAAAAAGGAAAAAAAAACCCCCAAAACTAACTATATTTAATATAAGACATAATGAACGTAATCGAAAGACCCGTAGAGTTTGTTTGACATGACAAAGAACCTCTGTGGCCAGTCTGCGGCTCAAAAATCATCACGTCACGCACGCTCTCGTGCGTTTCATGCGCACCCTCCATGCGTTTCTTGCGTTTTTTGCATGTAGACCGGCCGTAGGAGCATGTACGGCCGGTTGTGACTGAGGCTTTACATGAAACTAGTGTTGTGTTAGTTGTGTCATCATTGTTCTATCTTTCTTTCTTACGGTGTGAGTAATTTTTCAACCACAAAACGTTAAAGTATACTTTAGGACTTATTTTTGTACTTCATAATTGTGTTGGGCATACTTTGCATGGAAGGAAAATTGACGTGGTGATCTTTGTTTACATGAAAGTGAATGAATGAATTAATTTATTTATTTCGAACATGTATAAAAATGTATGTAACTATTTGTACATACAAAAGAAAGAAAATGAAAAAAGTGACAAAAAAGAATAAATAAAATAACATAAAGAGCTAATACATTACAATACACCGCACATTGTTCGAAAAAGGAGTGGGAAGAAGTACAATACTTTTTTTAATTTCCCACCTCTTTTTAACTACCCCGAAATCCAAACTACATTAATACACCTATAAAAATATATACCATATATACACTTCATGAATATCCATATAAATATATAATTACAAAAATAAATATATACTACATACCATATCCATATATATATATATATATATATATATATATATATATATATATATATATATATATATATATATACACACACACACACACACACACACACACACACACACACAACATACATATATATATATATATATATATATATATATATATATATATATACCATATATACACTTCATAAATATCTATATAAATATATAATTACAAAAATAAATATCTCCTACATACCTATCCCTGTAAATATGAAGATATCTATCCCCATAAATAAATATATACCATATACTAAGCTAGTTCTAATATAACAATCAACCCTATTCTATTTATCCCTCATCATCCTCCGTTAACATACTTCCTCTGCAATATACTTGTTTAAAAATATTTTTTGTACCTTTTTTTAAACAGATTTATATTTGCACTTTGTTTTATTTCTGTCTCCAGTCTGTTCCATAAAGTCACCCCACAGCTCGATACGCACATGCTTTTCATATTTGTTCGAACCTTTGTTTTTTTAAATTTAGGTCTCCCCTTAGATTATATCCCCCCTCTCTCTCACTAAACATTCCTTGTATATTTTTCTGCAATAGATTATTTCTCGCTTTGTACATTATTTGTGCTGTTCTGAATTTGACCAGATCCATAAATTTCAACATGTGTGATTTTATGAATAGTGAGTTTGTGTGATCTCTGTATCCTGTTTTGTTTATTGTCCTTATTGCTCTTTTCTGTATTGTACATATCGGCTGCAGAGTGGTTTTGTAGGTGTTTCCCCAGACTTCGACACAGTAAGTCAGATATGGCAAAAATAATGAGTAATATAGAGTATGCAAAGATTTACAATCAAGAATATATTTTGTTTTCCACAGAATTGCCGAGCACTTTGCCAGTTTTGCTCGTACGTATCCTACATGAGGTTTCCAGCAGACTTTAGGATCCAAAATCACACCAAGAAATTTAATTTCCTGTACCATTTCTATCTTAGTATTGTCTATTATCAATTCTACATTACAATCTATTTTGTGTCTCCCAAACAACATAATCTTTGTTTTGCTTAGATTTAATGATAATTTATTTTTGTCAAACCATAGTTTTAGTTTATTTATTTCAGTTGTGATTATCTCTAAAGTCTGCTGCAAATTCTCACCGGAACAAAAAATATTGGTGTCATCTGCAAACAAAACAAATTTCAGTACTTGCAAAATTGTACATATGTCATTGATATATATTATGAATAATTTCGGACCTAATATTGACCCCTGTGGTACCCCGCATGTAATGTTCATGAAATCAGATTTATGGTCACCTATCTGCACAAACTGTTGCCTGTTTCTTAGATAGCTCGACAGCCAGCTCCACCCAACTCCCCTAACACCACACTTTTCTAGTTTACTTAATAATATACTATGATCAATAGTATCAAATGCTTTTTTTAGGTCCACAAATACTCCAATTGCTATTTTTTTATTGTCTATACATTTTGTGATTTCCTCTATTAGTTCCATTAGTGCCATCGATGTTGATCTGTCCGTTCTGAATCCATATTGACTTTCTGTAAGGAGGTTGTGTTTTTCAATGAATTTGTCCAGTCTATCTGAAAAAAGTTTTTCGAGTATTTTGGAGAATTGGGGGAGTAAAGAAACAGGCCTGTAGTTTGTGAAATGGTGTCTATCTCCAGTTTTAAACAATGGTATCACTTTTGCAATTTTCATTTTGTCTGGAAATGTACCTGATTGAAAAGATAAATTGCAGATGTGGGTGAGTGGTTTCACAATTCCCTCAATAACTGTCTTTACTGTTAACATGTCTATATCATTCCAGTCTGCAGAAATTTTGTTTTTACATTTTCTTACAATTTGGATAATTTCTTCCTCATCAGTTGCAGTTAGAAAAATTGTACTTGGATTTCTGTCCCCCATATCTTCTATGTCCCCACATTGCGTTGTCTCGGGTTCCTTTATTTTTGCCGCTAAATCTGGTCCCACATTTACAAAGAATTGATTAAAACCATTCACCACATCCTCCATATTATTTATGGTCTTATCATTTTCAGTGTAGTACTCCGGGTAATTTGTAGTTTTGGATCCATTTCTCACAATACCATTTAGTACAGTCCATATACCTTTAATATTGTTTTTATTTTTCTCCACTAATTTATTATAATAGTCTTTCTTACATATCCTTATAATATTAGTTAATTTATTTTTATATTTTTTATATTTTTCCTCTGCCTCTATAGTTCGATGCTTTAAGAATTGTCTGTATAATATATTTTTCTTTTTGCAGGCATTTTGTAGCCCCTTGGTGACCCACGGACTATTTGTATATTTATGGATATTACTGTATTTCTTTATAGGACAATTTTTATTATATAGTTCATTGAATATTATTAAAAATTCCTCATATGCTTTATCAACATATTTTTCTTTATAAACTACATTCCAGTCCTGTACTATTGAGTCATTTTTTAGTGCAATCATGGTTTCTTCAGTTTTCACTCATATATTTATAATTTTTAGTATCCTTTTTCTTGCTATAATTACAGTAATATACATTAAAAATAGGTAGGTGGTCACTGATGTCTGTTAATAGTAGTCCACTCTCTATATTATTTTCCAGGATATTAGTAAATATATTATCTATTAAAGTGGTGCTGTGAGAAGTGATCCTGCTTGGTCTGGTAGTAGTTGGGTACAGTCCCATACTGAGCTACATCAGGGGGCAGAGCCTTTTCTTACAAAGCCCCACAGTTATGGAACAGCCTTCCAAGTAGTGTTCGGGAATCAGACACAGTCTCAACATTTTAAGTCTAGGCTGAAAACATATCTGTTTCGTCAAGCCTTTTGTTAATGGTGTTTATGAGGTAAAGGAGTGGATCTGGAGGGTCCTCAGACATATGCCGCTTTTCCACTACAAACGCGGCTGAGCCGTGCCGTGCCAAGTCGAGCTGAGTCGAGCTGAGTGGGGCTGTTGGAGTTGCATTTCGACTACAACCGCGCTGAACCGTGCTGGCTGGAAGTGGGTGGACACATTGGGTGGAGTTAGCGAAAGTGGGTGGACGTCACGTGATGTCGTTAAGCAGCGCAAACAGTGACATCAGTGACAGTGGTGGAACAAGTCAGAGCCGGGCCGGGGGCGGGGCAAATGACCGGGCCCTTTATTAAAGCTTATCATAACATCATTTTAGGCTACAAAATGTCCGCAACTGCGGTGTTTACCAATTTCAACACTACCGGGTGCAACTATGTTATTTAGTACATCAAGTCCTTCAAACGAACATGTAACTCAGAAACAAAAAACATTAGGATACTGTACATGGCTCATAATAAAACATCAATAGCCTATACTGCGCACATTATTTGAAGGGCATACGAATGAGCGCTCAGAGGTTGCAACGGTGACAGGAAGAGTCAGAAATAAAAGGAGGGCGGTGCAAACCTCACTGAATGCACTGTGTTTACCAATTTCAACACTACGGGGTGCAACTATGTTATTTTGTACATTAAGTCCTTCAAACGAACATGTAACTCAGAAACAAAAAAACATTAGGCGACATACTGTACATGGCTCATAATAAAACATCAATAGCCTACTGCGCGCATTATTTGAAGGGCATACGACGAGCCTTGCGCTCCGCGAACTTGTCCACGATGCTCTGTATGTCACTGATTCAGTGAGCTTTTAAGCGGTAGTCTCACGACCCGAATAGTAAACAATAAACATGGAGGACATGGAGTCGTTAGTGTTGCTGGTCTTGGTGCTGTGGCTTGTTGTCACCGACAATGCCAACAGATACTGGCAAGAGCGTATAGATGAGGCGAGGCGCATAAGGCTTCAGAAATTCTCGTAATTCGTAATTATTCTTCTTCCGGGTTTGCGGTGTTTACAGATCCCAGCGCACTCGCGGGGCGTGTGTGGGCATGTGAGGACACTCCTCCTCACCAATCAGTGCACAGGGGAGTGTCTGCTCACGCCCCCAGCTTCACTCGGCTCGGTTTGGCTTGCTTCAGCCCCACTCCAAAACGGTGCGAGTTTTAGGGGCTAAGCAGGGCTGAAGCGAGCTGAGTCGTGCTGGTTTTTGGTAGTCGAAACGCGAGCCGTGTCGGGCTGAAGTGAGCTGAAAAAGGGTAGTGGAAAAGGGCCAATAGAGTGTTTTGGTAAACTGGGATGTATGGATGCTGTCAGTCCCCACTCGCTTGCTCGCTCGAGTTTGTTGACGGTGTAGTGGCTGCTGCTTTATGTCCCGGGGCTCCCTCATGCCTGTGTTACCTTCTGGCTCTCTCCTTTTAGTTATGCTGTCATAGTTAGTTGCCGGAGTCCCTGCTTGTACTCGGTGCAATATGTATACTGCTCCTACTTATTCAGGTGACATTGGGCATACCTAACAACCTATGTTTTCTTTCCCTCCCCTCCCCTCCCCCACACCAAATCTGTCCCTCTGAGTTACATGGAGTCAACAGGAAATCTTTTGGTGGAGAGGGTGGAGACCTCAACTGGCTATCGTAGCCTGCAGGGAATCGGCCGTCAGACTTTCTGTCGCATGTCCCAGACCTGGTGACATGTCACTGAATTGTCTTGGCCAGCCCTAAGGGTCCTATCTGCATCTCATCATTGCTGAGGAGTGTGCTCCCATCACCCAATCAAGCATCCAGCCAGAGCAGGTCATGATACGTTTTTTACCATATTAACATGCCATTGTTGTGTGTTATGCCTGATGTAAAGACTCTCGTCTCTGCGAGCCTACCACACAGATTTAATACTTGTCATTTTTAGGGCATACCTAACAACCTGTGTTTTCTTTCTCTCTCTCTCCCTCCCCCCCCCCCCCCCCCCCCAATCTGTCCCTCTGAGTTACATGTTGATCCTGGGATTGAGATGCTGGCCTCTTCTGCCCCTCGGACCTGCTTGATCCATCCTGGTGCCCTGTGTCTGGTCGGAGTTTTATCGCATCGCTCCTGTGGAGGACGGCCCCATGAGGACAGTTGAGGGTTATACCTGGAGGATGCTCTGGACTCTTACAGTAATGCTTTTATGGCTGAGGACTACAGTTGTCTTGCTAACTTTAGGACTGCAGTTATCATGAACAGTTTTGCACTCAAGTTTCCATCAATGAAGAGTTATAACATCAACGAAACTGTCCTCATGTTAAAACTGTTAATAATATAGTCATGTTGTCTGTTGTTGCCCAAATGAGGATGGGTTCCCTTTTGAGTCTGGTTCCTCTCGAGGTTTCTTCCTCATGTCATCTGAGGGAGTTTTTCCTTGCCACCGTCGCCACAGGCTTGCTCATTGGGGATAGATTAGGGATAAATTAGCTCATGTTTTAAGTCGTTCAAATTCTGTAAAGCTGCTTTGTGACAATGTTTATTGTTAAAAGCGCTGTACAAATAAACTTGACTTGACTTGAACATTGAGTTAATGAACTCTTCTGTCATTTTGTGTTTCTTATGATTTAAGAGGTCAATGTTAAAATCACCACAGATGTACATGACCTTCTGACTTGATTTTATAAACATACTTTCCATCCAATCTATAAAAACTTCTATGCTTGATCCAGGACATCTGTATATACAGCTCACCATTATATTTTTCATTTTTTCACAACATATTTCTACTGTAATACACTCCATCCAATCATCAACAGCTACCGTCATTTTATTATTAATTTTATATTCCAAACTATTATCAACATATATTGCCACTCCCCCTCCTCTTTTGTTCTTTCTATTGATATAATTTAATTCATACCCGTTCAGCTCAAAGTAGCATCGTGCTAGCTCGTAGGGGGTAGGGCTTTCCTTAATGTCATGCAAATGAGCACCATTATGTGCCCACCCTACACCCAGAGTAGCTGAGATGGAAAACTTTGAGGGCGATTTTCTCCCTTTCCTGTTTTAAGAGGTATACACTTTCAAAAGGCCACACATTCTTCAAATATTGTCAGATCTCCACATGGAAGGCATCATTGGAAAGCTTAGAAACTGTACTTTCTGAATCTGTCAATAACTCAAAATGCCCCCGGGCCGACATGTGTCCCTGGATTCCGTTATCTGACACATATACATATAATATTCTTATACTTATATTTTGAAGTGTGTGTGTGTGCATGTCAAGTCAAGTTTATTTCTATAGTGCTTTTAAAGGCGTCGTGCGGTAATTTCAGCAATCAGGCTATATCATGTGTCAAAATGTCGGGTTTGGTGGGTTATTCAAGCCCCTCGGTTTCCCACGATCTCAGTGTCACGATGCGCCCGCTACAAGCATTTAAAGTTGACGCGCACAGCGAAATTTAGGCAGCCAGCCGTTAACTAGGTCAACTTATGTGTGACGTCATACCAGTAACCTCCCTTGGGTGATGCTGGCCTGTCGCCATGTTTTCTCTATAGCGTGCGTTTACCAGAGTTGTTTACATTGCAGATTTTGTGGATTTATTCAGTTTGTGGATAGTTTTGAACACTCAAAACACTATGAAATGATGTATTAATATTCTGTGATACAAAATGCCTAATCGGTGTATTGTGTTTGGCTGTAACAACGAACACTGAACACTATTTGTGACTGTTGTTATCAATGGATCTGATTTCAAGGTCATGGCTAGGTATTGATAGAAAAAAAAATATTTTTTTAAAAACATGTTTTAAGTGTTTCTATGTATCAATCATTAATTGTACAAAATTATTTTCATACATTTATGTATTTGTCATATCTTTCTTTGTCGCATGAAGTGTTGTCTTGATAACATATGTGGCACATAATTTTAGCAAATGGATGACAGAAGATTAATTGAAAGATTTATGCCACAGAGCTGCCTTTAACTAATAATTATCACTTATTACTGACGATTGTACGTTTACTAAACAATACAATACAAAGCTCAATACTCCCAGCCTATAACATACTGAATATCAAGTTAAAATCAACCGCAATAAAAGGAAAATGATGAAAACTGGAATATCAAGGGGTCTACTGTATCAGAAGGCCCACTGCATTTCGCGAGATCGCAAGCTGTCAAGTTGCTAGAATTCAATCTTTCTAGCTATACTTTCACCCCCTACAGCTATCAGTATTACACATAATCATAGATTAATCACACAGCATTCTAATTCAAGTGAAAATGGTATTTAAAAATACACATAAGTAGTGATTTAGTCAGAGAAACCAACCAAAACAAGTCTTCAAGTCGCCGGTCTTCTTCATTCTTGTCTTCGTTTCTGTCGTCGTCAGAACTGTCCTCATTTTCTTCTGAAGATGAGCGCTCAGGTTCAAATCTGTAAGGCTGGATACCACCAGGACATTCAGCTGTCAAAATCTCTACTTGTGGGCCATTTTCTTCTTCTGTATCGGTAAAATCAAAGCTAATTTCCTCAGCATCGCTCCTATTTTCTGGTGTGTCCGCCGTTGCAACTGCACCGAGTGGTTACTGGTATGACGTCACGCAGCTGTTCCATTGACTGAGAGGGGGCGCTGCGAACGCGGGAAATTTCAAGTGATGGGCATGATCAAATAAGGACCGATTACAACTGCGGGAAGCTTTTGAAAAATCGACGGTCAATTTATTTCGAATCTCGAAAGCATTCTGGTGCAGAATAATGCGACTTTTATCGCCACTGCGTGACGCCTTTAACAATAGACATTGTCGCAAAGCAGCTTTACAGAATTTGAATGACTTTAAACATGAGCTAATTTTATCCCTAATCTATCCCCAATGAGCAAGCCTGTGGCGCCGGTGGCAAGGAAAAACTCCCTCAGACTGTGTGTGTGTGTGTGTGTGTGTGTGTGTGAGAGAGAGAGAGAGAGACTGAAAAATGTATTGTACTGTGTTTAACTGTTTGCTTTGTATTCATGTCACTGGCAGATTGTGTGTGTGTGTGTGTGTGTGTGTGTGTGTGTGTGTGTGTGTTTCCAAGTGAGTGTGACTCAGCGGACATGTGGTTTTAAAAGAAAGATCCGGAGGTGGAAGAAAGAGAGAGAGGAAGCATTTCAGGACAGCAAAATCAGTCAAAAGGTTTAAACAGTAATGCATCGAAAAACTTATTATTATTATTATTATTATTATTATTATTATATCTCAAAGCTTTAAAATATAAAACAAATAAAAAATTTAGACTATATATATGATTTTACATGGTGGTGCAAAGATATGAAGTTTATCTTTGAGTGGTGAATGTAATTCGTATGAAAAATGCAAGTTTTCAACATGGGAAGATAAACTTCATATCTTCAAGCCAATGTGTAATCTTCTTTTTATTATATCAACACATTCACAAACAAAGTTCCCAAAATTATCAAAAAAACTAATTAATTTCCTCACGAGTGATATATAAAGATTTATGTCATGGTTTTGGTCCTTCATATCCCAGATGGAGCTCAGATGAAAAATGTGAGTGGCATATTTCCTAGTGCCCTCTGCAGACTACCACCTTGTTGTGGTGGAGGGCCTTTTGTGTCTTGATGATCTGGAGAGCTATGCTGGTGGGAGCTATTGCTCCTGGTAGGGCCACCCAAGCCAGACAGGTCTAAGGCAAGAGGCCAGATGAAGAGTAGTCTAATCTTACCCCAGTCCATGACAGTGGGCTAGGACACCCCATGGCTGGGTATTAAGGTGGCAGCCCCACCACCTGGCTAGTCTGCATCAGGTTAACACCCTGGCCAGATGAACCCTTCCCTGTTATGACACCTACCAGAGGTAACCGGACTGACCTTCAATGGAATTGACCCTTGGCTCTCAACAATAGACTACGACTCATGGATCTATGACACACCATCCGCATCGCAACTTGGAACATCCTCAGCCTTTTCCATACTGGTGCAGCCCCCTTCTATCCCATGAGTTCTCCATCTACAACATCACCTTTGCCAGTCTCTGTGAGCTTTGCTGGATTGAAAGCGACAAGTGTTCAGCTGGCGATCATGTCTTCCTCTGGAGCAGACCACTCAATGAGAGAGGACATGGTGGAGTAGCACTGGCCCTATCCGGGACTGCATGCCACTCCCTGATTAGCTGGGAGCTCATGAACAACTGCCTGCTCACTGTTTGCTTTCTCGACCACCACGGAAAGATCATCATCACCGTTGCTTATGCTCCAACCAATGCTGCAGATGACTAGGAGCAGGACACCTTCTATGATCAACTTCACTTCAACCTCAAGCATGTTCCTCCATATGACATCTCCATTCTCCTCATTGGTGCCAACACTACCCTTAGCTCTGATGCTTGGAACTACTCCTCGGCCATTGGCACCACCTTCATGGACCTCACCACCAATGACAATGGGCTTCACCTCCTCTAGCTCTGCACTAACACCAACATGTGTGTTGCAGACTCATGGCTCCTGAGGAAAAGTATACACCACTGGACTTGGTATAGCAATGACGGAGCAACACAATGAGCTCTGGACCACATTCTGATCAGTCGCTCCAGATAGTCAAAGTCATGCTTGTTGTCAGAGAACAAAAAAGCCATTGTCACACCCATAACCGCTGAGCTCAGCCTAGAGAGTTCAGTACTGGTGGCCATGTACTCCTGCTCCTCCCTGGTGCTAGCTACAAGTTCCTGACATGTTGGCAAGGCCCCTACACCATTGTAAATAGAGTTGTCCCAGTCAATTACCACCTGCAGCAGCCTGGTAAGCATCTCATCTCATCTCATTATCTCTAGCCGCTTTATCCTGTTCTACAGGGTCGCAGGCAAGCTGGAGCCTATCCCAGCTGACTACGGGCAAAAGGCAGGGTACACCCTGGACAAGTCGCCAGGTCATCACAGGGCTGACACATAGACACAGACAACCATTCACACTCACATTCACACCTACGGTCAATTTAGAGTCACCAGTTAACCTAACCTGCATGTCTTTGGACTGTGGGGGAAACCGGAGCACCCGGAGGAAACCCACGCGGACACGGGGAGAACATGCAAACTCCGCACAGAAAGGCCCTCACCAGCCACGGGGCTCGAACCCGGACCTTCTTGCTGTGAGGCGACAGCGCTAACCACTACACCACCGTGCGCCCCGCCTGGTACTGTAAGCATACACCAACATAATTATATCATGTGAACTTGTTGAAACAATGAGTTGAGCCCCATCCTATTCTCACAGCAGCTTCTGTGTCTCTCTCTCTCTCTCTCTCCAGGTTGGTTGAATGAGTCCACATGGAGGAGAACCTAACTTCCACCCAGTGACAAGATATTTTTAGGAGTTGGAGGACCAGTTTGGGGATGTGTTCTCACCAAAACACCCAGCTGGACTCACCTCGTCCAGGCTATTGAGGAGGAAGTGACACAGATGCTTCAGGAATGGATCATTGAAGAATCCACCAGCCCCTGGTCCAGTCCAACTGTTGTAGTGCCCAAGCCTGATGGAAGTCTGTAGCCCTGCAATGACTTCAGGAAGTTGAATGCCATCTCCAAGTTTGACAGCTACCCCCTGACATGAGTGGATGACCTCGTCGAAAGGGTGGGGAGAGCCCAGTTCATTTATAAACTGGACTTGCTGAAGGGCTACTGGCAGGCATCACTCACACCTAAGGCGAAGCCAAAGACTATCACATTGATAATGAAATGAGAAATTTGAGAGGCATGGCTTTATAGCTTTTTTTTTTAAGTTTTTTTGGGCTTTTTCACCTTTATTGGATAGGGTAGTGTAGAGACAGGAAATGAGCAGGAGAGAGAGACAGGGAGGGATCGGGAAATGACCTCGGGTCAGAATCGAACCCAGCTCGCTGGATTTATGGCATGGCGCCTTATCCAACTGAGCCATGACACCCCAGCTTTATAGCTTTAAAACTCTAACAGTGATGTGAGGGGTGTTTTGGTTAATTTTTATATTAAACTCCAAGTTGTGTGATGTGTGAGTGTTGTTTGTTTTCCTTATGTTTGATGAAATAGAATAGGATTGAAAATGAATGTGATGTGGACATTTCCATCTGTTCACTGCAGTAAAGTGGTTTTCATAGTGCTGTAATCACACCTGCTGCCACAGAGTTATCATTCGCCTTAAAGTTGCTGCCTTGTTTCCTATAAATATGTCACAGAAACAGCACACACACACACACACACACACAATTCAAAACACAGGAAACATATTACCTGTTGTGGCTGACACTAAAAAAATTCTGCAAATTTCACTTTGGTTTGCATTTATTTATGTTTAATTTTTATCTGTGAGTGATGTGTGTGTGTGTGTGTGTGTGTATGAGAGAGAGAGAGAGAGAGAGAGAGAGAGAGAGAGACTGCGCGTGTGTGTGTGTGTGAGACTGTGACTTTGTTCAGGTCTGATGGTTGAGTCGTGATGTTCAGGTCGGATGGTTGCTTGTCTAGGATGAAGGGAATAATGAGTGGGGGATCATGAGGGGACTATGATGATGATGATGATGATGATGAAAGTCAGTAGGAGAAAGACAGAGTACATGTGTGTGAATGAGGGTGAGGAGAATGGAATGGTAAAGCTACAAGGAATAGAGGTGGTCAAAGCAGAGGAGTTCAAAGATCTGGGAGTGACAAAGTTTGACAGGATGAGAAATGAGAATATTAGAGGGACAGGACATGTAGGACGGCTTGGTGACAAAGTGAGAAAGGTGAGACTGAGATGGCTTGGACGCGTATAGAGGAGAGATCCAGGGTATACTGGGAAAAGAATGCTGGAGATGGAGTTGCAGGTAGAAGGAAAAGAGGGAGAGCAAAGGTGAGATTTATGGATGTGGTGAAGGAGGACATGAGGACAGTTGGTGTGACAGAAGAAGTTACAGAGGACAGGAGATGGAGGGATATTATCCACTGTGGAGACCCCTAACAAGAACAGCCGAAAGAAGAAGAAGCAGACGTGTGTGTGTGAGAGAGAGAGAGCGAGAGATACAGATACACGATGTTGGCCACTAGATGGGAGTGTGTTACTGCGGCTGTTCTCTCTCTCTCTCTCTCTCTCTCTCTCTCTCTCACACACTGTTTCTGAGAGCGAGAGAAGAGGAAAATCCAGGTGCTAGAAAAAGCTTCTTCAGATTGCTGCCTATCTTCAGATGTGTTTTTGGTTCTCCACAGATATATGCTCTTCAGGTTTCTGGATGAACTCTTCACGCGTCTTTGTTGAACCTGCAGCAGAACAGAGAAGGTTAAATGCAGAACACTTTAAAGGCACCAAGAAACCCTTAATTAATCTACTAACTCTTTAAAGAACTCATATTCATCCGATTTCTCAACAATCTTTTGCTCCATGATTCAGTCTGCTGATTAGCTTTCCTAAAGTTGTTCACTGTATCAGCTGTAACTTAAGCTCCGCCCCTTGCTGATCACAAGCTGAGTTGAAATGCATTAAAGGTAAACAGTGGGAATGTTTTATTTAAAGGAGAGCACATCAAATTTACAAAAACATTGGCATTATTTTATTCATTCAACAGAATTAAAAGTGTGATAAACTCTCCTACATCTCTCTCTCTCTCTCACACACACACACACACACACACACACACACACACTACGATTTCATCACCTCGATTTTAATGTCTAATGGCTTCATTACATTGTGCTTGAGTAACTGACGGAGCACCATATTAAAAAATAAAATCTACAATCCCACTGTGTGCTGGATCAGGTGCTATTCTCTGAGCTGCTGAATACTGAGTGTGGAAGTTAAATTAAATGCGTGATTAATGTGGGAATCACAACTAACATGGTTCATACAGTGATATACTGATGATATACGAGACTCCTATTAGATTTATTTCAACACTCACCAAATCTCCCCCTTCAGATATTATTATATTACAGTTTTATTTCTCTGTTCCAGTGACAGCAAAGGAAAAAAACCCAACCCTGTTCCCTTCTTCAGTCCGTATTTTCTATCCCTGACTGTTTTCAGGTGTAAAGGTGTGTGTGTGTGTCAAGTCGATGGTGTTGATGCTGTTGTAAATCTCTGTCTGAGACGCTTCTCCTGAAGAAACATCTAGTAAACTCGGAGGTGAGAACGACACACAGGTGATTTTAATAATCAGAATGTGGAGCTCAGAAAATCCACTTAAACTGTGACGTAACTGAATCTGAACACCAGGAACTTTCCTCATAAACACTGACAGAACTTTCAGAATTAAAGTCTTGGACTCTGGATACGGCTCTGAGTGATCATGTGATTTTAATATAAAAATATTATTTTGTTGTCTGAATGATTTCAGGTTGTTGCCTCATTTGGTTATGTTTCCATCAGTAAGGGCAGCCTGTCCTAAAATAACACACACACACACACACACACACACACACACACACACACACACACAGAGCTGTGCTCATTATTTCACTTTACACCATTAACATGTTGATTTGGAACGCTGACCGTCTCCCACAGGGGAAAAATGGTGGATTGAGGCAGCTTTGTTTGAGACCTCGAAGTGTGTGTGTGAGGTAGGTCACCTCGCGCAGCTGCGTGCTGAGGTCCACACACCCCTCCCCCTTCAGACCTCATTACGGTGGAGAGGCACGACCAGCCGCCCACACACACACACTGTCAGGTGCTAAAAAGCCAACACGGATTAGTTTCTATGCCAACGGAAGCAGGACGCTCTCATGCAGTATCTGTGTGATGCTTTTTATTTCCCTCTGTGTGTGTGTGTGTGTGTGTGTGTGTGTATCTCCTGGAGATAAAACTGCTTCTGCCTCACTAAACACACCACCACAGTGAAAGCAACATAAAGCTCACACCATATTTATTTCCTTTATGATCAGTTATCACTGTGTGTTTTGATCGTTTTTATTCAGCGTGAAATAATTCATTATTTTATCGAAAGCACATTAAAATGTTTACATTTTATTTTCGCCTGAATTTCTTATTTTAGAAAAGGAATTATTCATTATTATTAATTCTTGTGCTTGGTTATGGTTGTTAATGTGTGTTTAAAATAGAAACTTCTCTCGCTTCATCTCATGTCTTTGTTCTGAAATCTCACATCTTTAACTTCCATCCTGCGTTTATTCTCCACTTTGAACATTAACTTATTTTTGAAAAAAAATAAAATAAAATTGACATTATATTCTGTGTAAATATTGTTAAACAACTTCTCTGTCAATCAAACTTTAAACACAGTCCTGTTTTGAAGATCTTGAGCGGTGATGTCATTAGCATAAATACATTTACATATATGCAAATAGGATATTTTTTTTGTTGTACTTTTTTGCAGATCAGGAACAATCAGGGTGGAGCTTGCATCTCAAATTCAGAACAGGTGATTGGTCAAAAATATGTCCGCCAGTCCAGTAAACAGTGTTTATGCTCATTAGTTAAAATAAAGCAGTGATGCTGCTGTGAATTCCTCAGGTCAGTTCGGTCCTGTTGGTTGTTTTGATGTTTATAATTATACAGTTGAACAGACAGCATCTGTCTCCAGGTTCATCACAGGCATTAAAATTAGCTCAACTGGCCATGAGCAACAAACCTGGTTTATCATCAGTGATTTTTTATTTGAAAGCATAAACTCGGGGGTTAAATGAAGAGGAAATTCACTCATGGACTGAAATGTATCTCTTCTGTTGTTTTCCATCATGATCACAGTCCCTGTATTCTGGTAAAACAGGAACTCATCAAGGAACTGTGAAGTTCTTCAACTCTTTAGATTATTAGAAGCTTCTGGAACCTTAGTGGAGAAACACTTTAGCTACCACAGTCCCTGCTGCTTGTGTACATTTCAGGGTTCATTCCTTCAAAAAGTACTGTTTTAATTTGCCATGTTTCTGTCAAATTAATCAAAAATAATTTGTGTCTAAGTCTTCACACATCACTGTATAAATAATTGATTATAAATATATAAAACGTAGGTTACTCATCAGGTTACTCCATGGACTTGTACAACCACATATCTGCACTTCATTCCAAATATCATCCATACCATTCCTGATGTCTATCTTTTATATCCTTTATATTATATTTTTCTTTTATGAGTGTTTCTGTGAATACTGAGAAATCGGGGCGGGGGGGATTTGGCAAAAATGAAGTATGTTGGGTTTTGGTATAAATACTGCCAAATGATAGTACCACATCCCGAGTGAAAGGTTCACAGCAAAGCTGGGCTCAAATGCTTTTATATTTTTCAGAATACAACACTAATCATAGGCATCATTTTGTGAGATGTCAGCTATGTGACAGACAGATCAACTATGATCTATTTTTTGTGCACCCCCCTTTAAAGTCAAAATCAAATGGCTTGTTGTCTAGAATTTGGCTACCTCAGTGGACATTGTTGATAGAATTGTAGCCTGCACTGCAGTATCCAGCAGCACTGGCAATGCTAAATCTACCTTAAATTAGACATCACAGAGTTGACACATTTTGGGCTTTTTGGCTTGCCATGTCCATTGGGATCAACCCATTATCGCCCAGGGTCATGTGCGTAAAGGGAGTCGGCTGCCACTTTGTTTCATCATACTGATGACTCACCACAGTTAATCACGCAGATGTAATCACCATCACAGAACTGACACATTAAAAGGTATACTTCAGTTTTCACACACTCAACTCCACACACACACACACACACACATAGCAAAAGCAGCACCCATGATCATGTGTATGAGATGTTATTCTGTTGCCCTGCCATATAGCATAAGGCAGGCAAACTTTGAGTAACCAAGCTGACTGCAAGTTTGTGGAACACGTACTTTGGCTGAGCTGCAGTCAAAACAATTAAAAGCTGCATCAAGTTTAGTTGTATTTTCTTTAAACACACTTGTATCCATGACGTGCACAGAGGGTCATCTGGTCTGCTGGCTTTCAGTGGAGAAATAACACTGTTAGTTCAAGCCAAGGCTGCAGGTGGGGCGAACCAAGTTGGCCATTTTCACACTCATTTCGATTTTTTCCAACAACTGTCAGAGAGGTCTGCTGAATTTTTTCACGGTAGCCCCAGAGAGCTCTTGCTGTATGTACAGGTTTTAGATATCTTCACCTTACACAGGCCTAGAGACGGCTCAGGGACACACATTCCTCAGGATTCACACAAACACTCATACTTACAGAAGTAAATTCTGGTTTATGCATTTAAGCATTTCATTGCACATCATACTGTGTATGGTTATGTGTGTGAGAGCAATAGCATTCTAATTTGAATTTGAATACATGATCATCACCATGTGACCTTTTAGTTTTCATGTTCTGCGATACCATGCCACTCTTTTTCATTTTCCATGTCCATGTGACCCTTTTTGTTTTATACATTCTGATCCATCACATGAACTTTTTGGTTTCCATTATAACAATATATAGGGTAATGGTAGTTTTTCCCCACTTTATTGAACTGTTCTTTTTATTTCTTGTTTTTGTTAACCCTCACACTTCCTGCTGATCGAGTTCAGCTCTTCCTTTTTTGATGATTACTTCCTGCCTGTGATAATTGGTCCCTTGTGAACTTTAGTGAGCTTTTTTTGGCTTTGTTTTTTTTTTTCCCATTCCTGATTGTAATGTCTTTTGAAACAATGTAGGATTTGTGAGAATAGATGTCTCCATGGTAACCATGTCTGTCTACCTCCTGACCCCCCAACCATTGGTGATGGTTTTGGTAAATGTAAAAGCACTGTATGTGGAACCACAGGATTTTCTGAGTTATGACATCACAACAAAACATGGATTCTGATCACCACAGCAGTAAGAAGTTTGTTTTATTTTCTTGTTTGATGTGTTATTGATTCAGCACTGATGTGAAGGTGTTGTATCTGAGGTCTGGAAGCATTGTTGCTATCTTCCTAACCAGCTACTGCTTTACTAATGTTTTTGTTCATTCTTAAGTCATTAGCATTAATGATGGCTTTATTTATGTCTCTATTTTTTAGCCTTAAACTTTAATCTTTTTTCTCGAATGTTGTCAGTTGGCTGAGATATATTATATGGTGTAAGGAGTTTGTTTCTTTACTTGTGCACTGAAGCTATGAGGCAAATTTAGCTAACAAACAATAACTAGCCACAGTTTAGCATCATCTATATTCTCTCTTTGGTAACACCTCTTGCATAAAAACACTCTTTCGTTCTGTATCTTCTTGAGTTGACATCAAGCTAACAGTGGGAGCAGACAGACACATGACATGAGGTGCTCAGCACCAAAGGGCAGCAGTGTTCTTTCTGGAGAGCAGGATCTTTCTTCTTACAGTCCTGCCATGTACACATTGTTGTTCAGTGTTCTCCTGATGGTGGACTCATGAACATGAACATTAGCCAATGTGAGAGAGGCCTTTAGTTGTTTAGAAGTCACCCTGGGTTCCTCTGTGACCTCGCAGACTATCACACGCCTTGCTCTTGGAGTGATGATTGTTGCTTCACTCCTGAGGACAGTAACAGTGACCCTGAACTTCCTCCATTTGTCTGACTGTGGATTGGTGAAGTCCAAACTCTTTATAGATGGTTTTGTGACCTTTTCCAACCTCATGACCATCAACAACTCTTTCTGAGGTCCTCAGGAATCTCCTGTGTTGGTGCCATGACAAAAATGAGCTGTGAAGATCAGACTTTGATAGATCTCTTTAAATCAAACAGAACAAACACTCATACTGATCAACATTGCTCCCAAGGACGAATCACTGATGACCATTATTCCTCATGACTAATAATACTACTACTACTACTACTAATAATAATAATAATAAACCATTTGGAGGTAAGTTTCTCTTTTGTAAACTCTCATACTGTTTGAGATGAAAGTGTAAACGTGAGAGGTTTTATCTGAATGTTTAAAGAGAACTGAGGGAACAATAGCTCAGCATGAGGAGGAGGTGGTGGTGGTGATGGGGAGTAAACAGGCGTGAGTGAGCGCATGCAGCTCGCAGGAAGTGTCACGCGCCGTGCTCATTGACAGTGTCGTGCTCACGCGCCCTGAGAGCGCCGGCAGCGCCGCACAGACAGACAGCTCGAATTAATCCCGGGGGAGCGCGTGACAGTTCAGCACCGCCGCGAATTATAACACAGGAGGATGCTGGGAAACGGGGCAGGGGAAGAAGGAGGGGTGCGAGCGTTTGTCAGATCATAATTAAATGATGAATCGCTATTCCACTATTAACGGCGCGCGACCCGGAAAAAACCCACACAAGGAGAGAGAGAGAGAGAGAGAGTCAGAGACTGAGAGACAGAGACTTGAAAAAACCTTTATTAAACAAAAAGTATCAATTAACTTTTGTCATTGCTCACGTAGAAACACACACACACACACACACACACACACACAAAACGAAAAAAAAGAAAGAAAATCAAAATGAGAGCAGCAACTCTTCCTCAATTCCGAGAGTACACAGTACACCTCCCACAACCCACAGGTCACTGAAAGTTATAAGATCATCCACCAAAGTATAAAAAGTTTGTTCCACTCTGATCTGTGCTCTAAGAAGTCCTCTGCAGATCTGTTCAGCATCTACAGAGCCCACACCCTGATGCCCGTTCTTATGACTCAACCAAATCGACAACTTTGCAGTTGCCAACAAAAAATTAATCAGTGAGTGAATCTTCCCTTTCTTTGCTGAATACTTTGGACCATAAATAAACAACTGAAAAGAAAAGTGCTCCCCGAAACCCTGAACCAGTACCCTCAACAGATCAAAAAGTGCAACTAAATGTGAACAGTGAACAAATAAATGTCCTAAAGTCTCTGGCTGCAAACAGAAAGAACAACCCTCCCTGTGATCAGGATCCAGATGTGCTATGTGTCTGTTTGTGGCTATTGCCCCCTGCACAACCCTCCATTGGAGGTCAGCTGCCTGTTTTTCAACAAGCTGTTTATACAGGGACCGCCAGCAGCCTTTCAGGGACAAGCCTGGGCCAAAAAACTCAGCCCATCTTGATGCTTTTATGTCCTGAAGTGACTGAAAGTTTTGTACTTTCACACACATGTAATACAGCGCTTTCTTCCACAAGCCTTCGAACTTTCCCAGCTTTGGTATTCTGAAGGAAAGGAGACGATCTTCTCCCTCTTGCCATTCAGGGACATTGGCACTGACATCCAGGAGAGGAAAGGCGTACTCAGCAGCTTCATCCCAGTGATCAGGAAGGGAAGCACCCTCCATGATAAAGGCCTGCAGACCTTCTGGTAATGATCCTAGCACCTCCTCCACCACTCTGGACAGCAGCCTCGGTCTGATGTATATGGTCTGCTCTAGGACCTCCACGGGCATCAGCAGGTGGCTGAGCTTTACACATCCAGCCTCTCTGAGAGAAGATCTCAGACTGGCTGATGTCAGAACCTCTGCTCTAATGAGACTGTTGAAGAACAAAGGCTCCTCCAACAGCCACAGGCCTGCTGCAGGAGCAGGATCTCTGATTACCTTCAGTACTCTCCAACACTCTAAAACCGAAGAGTAGAAAGAGGTAAGTCCAGTCAGATCAGCTTCCTCCTGCCTCAGCAAGAAGAGCTGCTTACTGTAGCCCAGACGCCCAGCTTTCTGCAGGAGAGCGCTGGCCATTTCCAGCCACCTCAAACCAACCTGATACAACAGTCTTTGGGCAGTCTGCAGCCTGAAAGCCATCACCCGGGCAGAGATGTCTATGAGGCCTTGTCCTCCCTCCTCCACTGGCAGGTACAAAGCTGAAGCCTGTACCCAATGTTGTCCTGTCCAGAAGAAGTCCACGATGGTTTGCTGGATGTCCTCAATCAGACCTCTAGGCGGGGAGAGAACAGTCAGTCTGTGCCACAGCATTGAAGCAACCAAGTTATTGACAACCAGAACTCAACCCCATACGACAGCTGGGGTAGCAACCATTTCCATTTAGACAACCTTGCACACACCTTCTCCCTCACGCCCTCCCAGTTCTGCTGTTGATAACTTTCTGTGCCCAAGTACACCCCCAAGACCTTTAACCCCCTACTTCCCCACTGTAGACCTCCAGGCAGAGTCGGCAATGTTCCTTCTTCCCACTGGCCCATCTGAAAAGCCTCGCTCTTACTCCAGTTCACTTTGGCTGAGGATGCTCTCTCATATAGCCTCAAACTTGCTTTCAAGGCTGCTATGGTCTCTTACAAAAACATTTACATCATCAGCATATGCAGAGACTTTAAAAGCAGAAGCATGCCATGACCCTGGTAGTAGGAAACTATGAAGGTAATTCCTCAGCCTGCCCAGTAGGGGTTCAATGGCCAGACTGTATAGTGGCCTTGAGATGGGACAGCCCTGTCTAATCCCCCTCCTAACAGGAAAAGGCTGACTCAACCCACCCCCCACTTTAACTAAGCACTCTGCCCCACCATAAAATAAACCCACCCATGACACAAAAGAATCCCCAAACCCAAATGCACGCAGTGTAGAAAATAAATAATTGTGATCCACCCTATCAAAAGCTTTTTCGTGGTCCAAAGTAATTACACCAAGGTTCAAATCATAAACATTACATACATCAATTAAATCCTGAATCAGAAACAGATTGTCCAATATAGTTCTCCCTGGAATGCAATATGTCTGGTCCATGTGCACAATTATGTCCAAGTAGTCTCTCAGTCTGTTAGCCAGTGCTCTGGAGAGTATTTTATAGTCAGTGCATAAAAGGGTCATTGGTCTCCAGTTCTTTAAAAGTGCCAAATCCCCTTTTTTTGGTAAAAGGGAGAGAACTGCCCTCCGACAAGACGAAGGCAGTGACACGCCATTAAAACATTCTAGTAGCACCTCATGTAGATCTGCGCCAATGATTCCCCAGAACTGCTTAAAAAAATCGGCAGTATGCCCATCCAGTCCTGGTGCTCGTCCTGAAGCCATCTGACCAACAGCTGTAGTTAGCACCTACAGACTGAGCTCTTGATCCAGATCAGCTTTCTCTTGTGCGTTCAGCTGTGGAAGCCCCTCGAGCAGCTCAGCAGCACACTCTGGACTGCAGTGGTCTGCTGAGAACAAGTTGGTGTAGAAATCCATGGTGCAGTTCCTCATTTATTTGGGGTCTGTTGTTACTGTCCCATTGGGGAGCTCCAGAAATGTCATAATTGTCCTCCTCCCAATGCTTCTCTCCAGATTGAAGAAGAAGGAGCTTGAAGTGTCCATGTCCTTAATGTTCTGAAAACGTGATCTAACCAGAGCTCCCTTCACCCTCTCCTCCAAAAGAGTTCTAAGTGCCATCTTTTTATTGTTCAATGAATTTTGTGCAGCATAAGTTGGTTTCAGATGTAAGCCACTCTCAATTTCATGGATACTGTTCTCTAAGTGCTGAATGGACATTTTGAGCTGGGTTGTACAGAAGGATGTGTACTGCTGACAAAAAGTTAGTATCTGAGACTTTCCAACCTCCCACCACTGCTTCAGAGATATGAATTTGGCTTTCTCAGATCTCCACCTTAACCAGAACTGTTCAAAATTGCTGCAGAAAATGTTGTCTTTCAGCAGCCTGTTGTTAAAGTGCCAATAAGATTTGATTTTTTTTGCCCAGAGGAGGTAATTAACTCAAAACTGATAAGGTGATTATCTGTGAAACCAACCAGAATGATGGAACTGTTAACTAACCTGGACCTGAGTGACTGAGATGTAAAAGTGATCTAACCTGGCTGCACTTACCCTGTTGTCATTAACTTTAACCCATGTGTACTGTCTAACTGTTGGGTGTTTGAGTCTCCAGCAATCCACCAAATCTAAATGTGAAATTATCCTGCCTAAAACAGTAGATGAATGAAAATGTGGTTCCTCACTAGTTCTATACAGAGTGAAGTCTGTGGTGCAGTTCCAGTCCCCACCTAGGATGAGGTAATCACCACTAAACTGGTCTCATTCATCTTTCAGTTGGCTGAAAAGAGCAACTCTTTTTTGTCCTTCATTTGGTGCATATATGTTGATGAAACAAAAAATAATTCTCTCTACTTCTGCCCTAACAATCAACAACCTTCCGTTAATAATTTCTAAAGTTGACAAAATTTTAGTGTTACTGTTTTTACTGAATAAAACAGCCGGGGGGCACAGAGCAGTTAGTACCATGGCTGAGTGTGTATAAACCCTCCCACCACAGGCCCAAATCCATCTCATTTTCCCTGTCACTGTGGGTTTCCTGCAAAAAAAACCTGTCTATCTGTTTTTGTTGAATTACTTCAACAACTAGAGCTCTCTTCTGTCCATCCCTGCCACCATTTATATTTAAGGAAGCTACCCTGAGTGTATGCATGGATTCAGAAAAAAAGTAAAGATAGAAACAGGAGGACACAGTAGAGAGATGAAACATACCTGGTGATGCATGATCATAAAATCATTTAGACAGTTTCATCCTTTTGCTGGTTCTTCCCTTTTCCATCTTCCTTAAAGCTGTGATATGTTTGTTAAGATGGAAAAGTTTCTTCGAATCCAGTGCATCAAGTCCAACACGTTTTCACCAAGCCATAACTGATCTAACAAATTTGTCTGTGTCACTGCAATAATCCTTAATTTTTACACTTTTCCCAAAAGAATAATTTAAAAAGTCAACAATTTCTTCCAGTGAGTATAAATCATCCTGCTGTAAGCTTCCACCAACAGACCCACACTCTGATTCCGTTTCATAGTCCATGTTCTCCACCTCTCCTCCACACTAACTGTTTAAACCATCCTTCTCTGTGTCACACACACTCGCTGGTACATGTGCAGGCGCAGCCACCTGCTCAACTTCAGCAGGTTCACCGGTTTTCACGGAGGTATTCACCTCCTCAGCAGCAGTAACAGGCCCACCAGTACCCACAGAGGTATTCACCTCCCTGGTAACAACAGCGGACTTGCCAGTACCCGCGGAGGTATTCACCTCCCCGGAGACAACAGCAGACTTGCCGGTGTTTGCGGAGGTATTCACCTCCTTAATGGCAGCGCTGTACCCACCGGTACCCATGGAGGCCTCTGCATCCCCGGCAGCAGCAGTGGGCTCCACTGTCTACTCCCCTCCAACATCCTCATTGCGGCCCGCCGCAATATCAACAATGTTAGCCTCTTGTTGTTTATAAGGGCATGCATACCATTTATGGTCGACATCACCACACTCAAAACACTTCATCTGTCCAGCGCTAGCATACACCATATAATGACCATCACCAAATTTCACTTGGAATGAAACTTCCAGTGTCTGAGTGGGAGAGTCGAGAAACATGAACGCCTGTCTCCTCAGAGACTGAACGTGTCTCAACTTCGGGTCTTTACAGCCCAGACTGACTGTACGAAACCCGCTAGCAAATTTCCCAAACCTCTTCAGCTCATTCTCTAACAGAGCATTTTGAATAAACGGAGGAACACCTGACACTGTCACATGGGTAGAGGGAACTGCTAACAGGGAGACTTGGGTAAACAGATCAGTGATGAAAATAGCACTCGCGATTAAGTGACAAACATGTTTCTCCTCCTTGAGAAACACCACCACTGCCCTGTTCATCTGAGAAGCATAGAGTACATTCTCATGTCCAATTTTCTCGCTGACGGCCAACAAAACCTCCTCCACCTTCACACCGGGATCCAGAGGGCTACACGCACACCGTGACGGATGGACGGAGGAGGCATTCCTCCTGAAACAATCCACAAACTTTTCCTTACTTAGCACTCAACACACAGCAATAAACAAACAAACAAAAAAAAGACCTGATCACACATGCAAAAAAGGAAGAAATGAAAGCAAAAAGAAAAAAAGAACAAAATAGAGAAAACAATTCACGCTCTCCGCCAAATTCCCACACACACCTCCACCTGTGACATGCCTCACACACCCAGCTCCCAGCATGCAACAGAGAGAGAGAGAAAGAGCCAGAGACTGAGAGAGAGAGAGAGAGAGACAGAGACAGAGCGAGAGAGATTGTGTCAGAAGCTGAGAGAGACAGTGTCAGAGACAGAGAGAGAGAGAGAGATTGTGTCAGAAGCTGAGACAGTGTCAGAGACAGAGAGAGAGTGTCAGAGACTGAGGGAGATTGTGTCAGAGACAGAGCGAGAGAGAGACAGAGCGAGAGAGAGAGAGATTGTGTCAGAGACAGAGCGAGAGAGAGAGAGACAGAGCAAGAGAGAGAGAGATTGTGTCAGAAGCTGAGACAGTGTCAGAGACAGAGAGAGAGTGTCAGAGACTGAGGGAGATTGTGTCAGAGACAGAGCGAGAGAGAGACAGAGCGAGAGAGAGACAGAGCGAGAGAGAGAGAGATTGTGTCAGAGACAGAGCGAGAGAGAGAGAGACAGAGCAAGAGAGAGAGAGAGATTGTGTCAGAAGCTGAGACAGTGTCAGACAGAGAGAGAGTGTCAGAGACTGAGGGAGATTGTGTCAGAGACAGAGCGAGAGAGAGACAGAGCGAGAGAGAGAGAGAGATTGTGCCAGAGACTGAGAGTGTCAGAGACTGAGAGAGAGATTGTATGTCCCCTTTATTCAATCACTGAAGACAGCTCTACTTCAGAAGCAATATATAAATGTCACTAAAATAATGTGCAAATAATTTAAAGTTAATAAATATATACTGTTTCTAAAAGATCCTAAAAAGGGACAAACATCCAAATATAAAAAATGAGATAAAACAATAAAACCAAGATAAAAACAAAAACAATTTTGTACATTTCCATAAATAGTAAGACAAACTAAAAACTAAAAACTATAAGAACAGTAAGCCATTAGAATCATTACCAATCATTAAAAATTCAAAATCAGCTGACCATCCTCATTTATTTGACAAAGGACATCAGATATTCCCCACATTGCACAAAACTTTTCAACATCATTAATCAAACCATAATAAGAATACTCGAGCTACAGCCATACTCCCAACATCCCCCTCACCACGCCCACTGCATCTGTTGTACCAGCCCTAAGGTTATTTTTTTTCTAGTTTGCAGATAGACATTTTTGTCAAGCCTGATAAAAAGTTAGATAAACAAACTTTTCCCTTCTTGGTGACACTATATTTAGGCCCTCCTATAAATGTTTCAGGTGAGAACTCCTCCCCATGGTCCCTGAACCACACCTTCAACAGTCTTAACAAGTTCTCTACCCGAATGCAGTTCAGGAACAGGTGCTCTACATCTTCATCTTGACTGCAGAAGGAACACTCCCTCGCTACTGCTGAATTCAGGTGTGCCACGTGTCTGTTTGTAGCTATGGCTTTGTGGATCACTCTCCACTGTAGATCGGCAGTTTGCTTCTCTATGGGGGGTTTGTAGAGGGCTCGCCAGTGTCCTTTCATGGAGAAGTCTGGGCCAAACAAACCTGACCACCCTGAGGCCTTCAGCCCTCTCAGTGCTGCCTGGTGTGTCACGTTTACACAAGTAGTGCAGATTGCCTTCTTGAAGAGGCTCTTGAAGGTCCCCAGCAGTGGAGTTCAAAAAGAGAGGAGCATGTCCCCATCCTCTTCTTGTGGTTGTTCCACAGCTGCTGAAACAGTGAAGGGTGGACAATTGTTGTTGTGCTTGCTCGTCTCTGGGTCAGGCCTCCTTGAGGTTCCTCCACAGCCCTCAGGCAGTGCCTCTTGGAGCTCACTGATGAATTTTTCTACTAGGTGAGGGGACCATAAGCCAGTGACAGTTTGGACGAAGGCTGCCGATTTCCACCCATCGCCCTCTCTCAGCTGAGCCAGTGTCATGCACCCGCTCCACCACAGAGATGCCTGTACACTTGCGGAGTTCAGCAGTCTTGATGAGATCCATGGATTGTATAACAGAGGCTCTCTGAGGATCCACTTCTCTAGCTGAGAGAGACTCCTGTGAACCGCAAACACCCACTGCCTTGTTCGCAGCATCGACTGGTAGAAGTTGGGAAGGCTCCCCAACTCCATCTGCTGTGTGTTCAACAGGAGCAGCTGCTGGGTGTAGCCAAGGCCCTCCACTTTCCTCAGGAATGTGTTTGCTGTTTTTTTCCATACTGCATCTTTGTTGTATAGCAGCTTCTGTGCTGCCTGCAGCCAGAAAGTGGAAGGCCGGCAGCAGGCAGCACAGAAGCTGCTATACAATGAAGATGCTGTGTACGGTATGTCGATCAGGCCCTGTCCCCCTTCTTGTACTGGTACAACCCTGATTCCAAAAAAGTTGGGACAAAGTACAAATTGTAAATAAAAATGGAATGCAATAATTTACAAATCTCAAAAACTGATATTGTATTCACAATAGAACATAGACAACATATCAAATGTCGAAAGTGAGACATTTTGAAATTTCATGCCAAATATTGGCTCATTTGAAATTTCATGACAGCAACACATCTCAAAAAAGTTGGGACAGGGGCAATAAGAGGCTGGAAAAGTTAAAGGTACAAAAAAGGAACAGCTGGAGGACCAAATTGCAACTCATTAGGTCAATTGGCAATAGGTCATTAACATGAGTGGGTATAAAAAGAGCATCTTGGAGTGGCAGCGGCTCTCAGAAGTAAAGATGGGAAGAGGATCACCAATCCCCCTAATTCTGCACCGACAAATAGTGGAGCAATATCAGAAAGGAGTTCGACAGTGTAAAATTGCAAAGAGTTTGAACATATCATCATCTACAGTGCATAATATTATCAAAAGATTCAGAGAATCTGGAAGAATCTCTGTGCGTAAGGGTCAAGGCCGGAAAACCATACTGGGTGCCCGTGATCTTCGGGCTCTTAGACGGCACTGCATCACATACAGGCATGCTTCTGTATTGGAAATCACAAAATGGGCTCAGGAATATTTCCAGAGAACATTATCTGTGAACACAATTCACCGTGCCATCCGCCGTTGCCAGCTAAAACTCTATAGTTCAAAGAAGAAGCCATATCTAAACATGATCCAGAAGCGCAGATGTCTTCTCTGGGCCAAGGCTCATTTAAAATGGACTGTGGCAAAGTGGAAAACTGTTCTGTGGTCAGACGAATCAAAATTTGAAGTTCTTTATGGAAATCAGGGACGCTGTGTCATTCGGACTAAAGAGGAGAAGGACGACCCGAGTTGTGATCAGCACTCAGTTCAGAAACCTGCATCTCTGATGGTATGGGGTTGCATTAGTGCGTGTGGCATGGGCAGCTTACACATCTGGAAAGACACCATCAATGCTGAAAGGTATATCCAGGTTCTAGAGCAACATATGCTCCTGTAGGTTTCATGCCGCCATCTTGTGTCAGAACTACAATTCCCAGGCAACTTCCGCGTGACCTACGTCACGCGTGGGCGGGATCATCTACGTCAGTCTGCCATGCATGCATAAATCCAAGCGGAAGCTCCGCCATTTTGTCTCTCACGTCTGGCTTCCGATGAATCTGGACGTATAAAGAGGCGCTCTCCACCAAAAAGACGTCTTCTTTCTTGCAAGATCCATCACTCAGCGCGATTTTCTTTCTTACCCTTGGCAAAGGTAAACTCTAGAGTCGCGCGATCTTTAAACTCAACCTGAGTTACAACCGGTTTACTTGCATTAGAAGTGACGTCACGACTGCAGCCCAGGCAGTTAAAAGTTAAGAAGCGATTGAATCCTTTTTAACTCAAAAGCTCTGTGCATCTTATTCTGAGCAGACTTTTCCTCACGAACGCTGAGGTTCGGACCAAGAATCCTCTGCTTTCCACGGGAACCACCCAAGTGCTCCGCTGGACCCGAAAGTTTTCTGCGCCTCCATCATGAGCGGCTCACGTGCTCCCACGGCGAGGCCCAAAACTACACCGGCAAATAGTTCTTCTTATCTTGCTAAAGGCAGGATTAAGTAAGATTTTGGCATTTGGGCATAATTAGGATAGTCTTAGGAATTTGCTTTTATTTGAAATAGTGTGACTTTAAACCCAGGTTTATTCATTACACTATTAGACACGCAGCGTGTTGATTTATTTTGGTTCTATGTTCTCTCAGTTGTTTAATAGATAGGCTGCGCATGCTTCTCTCTCTCTTATTCTGACTAACACTAACTTCCTTATCATACATTTTGACCTTATCATGGTTTCAGTGAGTTTGGTAATGTTATGAGTGTGGAATCTTTTTGTTACTGAGAAAACACGTGCTCAACAGGCCTGACCAGGCCTGATACACTTTAGACAGCTTCCCTTCGTCTTTAGCAACACGTGCTCAGTAGGCCTCACCAGGCCTAACAAACACACTTTAGCTAGGCCATAGGGCCTTTCACAAACACACACTAGCAACACAAGGCTAATCTAGGCCTCCACCACGTGTAGTTAGCTACACGAGGCTAAACACATGGTCAAGTCCTTCATACACACACAAGCACACATTAGCAACAGAGCTAATCCTTTGTTCTATTTAGATAACATTCTTTTGTTTTAGCTAGCAACAAGCTAGGCCATACACACACCACACATGTATACACACCTCACTGCTTGTATATATTGATTTATTATTTTTATCTTTGTTGTAATAAATTCATTTATTAAACAAACTGTGTTTGTTTGTGTGAATATATGAAGTCCCCAATCTTCTCAAAGAATTCAAAAGGTGCATATAAGTTACGTAATATGGTAAGTGATCGTAATAATTTGGAAATATACCATGATCTAGCTGTTTGGTAATTTATCCAGGATTCATGGTATGATTCACTAAATGATTCCCTAAATGATTCACTGAACGATTCCCTAAATGATTCATTGAACGATTCACTAAATGATTCACTGAACGATTCACTGAATGATTCACTTCAAATGAGACTGATTCTATGGTATGATTCAATTCAAATGAGTCAAAGTAAACGATTCAATGGGATTGATTCATTTTAATTATTAACCTTCAAATTTAATGAGACTGATTTAATGAGATTGATCACTTAATTTCAATAATTAACTGATTGCACCCACAGTTAAATTGGTGCCCCGTGTGAGGAAGATTGGTTTGTTGACTTCTGGAATATTGTTCAACAACAAATAAACTCAGTTGATTCAGCAACTGCTAAGGTATATCCCCAGGTGTGTTAAAACGGTTAACAGTAGTGTGATAACCATATCACCAATACTCATAACCTATTTAACTTAGGATAAGAGAGCATTTCCAAAAAAAACCTTATTAATTAATTACATAGTTAATCTTAATTAATAATGATTAAATTAATAATTAACTTGATTAATTATCTAGTATCCAGCCTAAGTCAAATGGCATCCCCTCGTGTCTCAAAAATGGAAGACAACGCTCAAGACGTGTCTCTCCTTGAGGTCATCGCAGACCTCATTCACTGCTCTGCCTCCGAAATGGCAAACATTAAGTACACGAGTGAGAGTGAATGCCAAAACAACATAGACAGTTCAAACAAACATATGAGAGATCCAAAAAGAACAACTATTAGTGTCCAAGCGGCACTAGGTAAGCTATTCCTATCATACTTCCAAGATGCTGATTCAGAAATCAGACGCCTTCACGGAGAGGTTGAAAGGCTGACTACCAGCAACGCTGAGCTGACAGCCGATAATAATGATTTACATAGAGAGTGTGAGCTCTTGAAGACCTCCCTTGATGATTGCACCGAACGGCTAGAGAAAGCCGAAATGGTTGCTAAGAGGGCTGCCCAGGAGCAGACCCCCCAAGAGCAGCGCAAGGGGCGTGAAAGACCCCCAACAATGCGCCAAAGCTCAGAGCGGGAAGAGGCGTCCGAACCGGACACCGTAAATTATCTGGTCGAGAACCAGACATCCCGCCAAACTCCATCAACTCGCTACATGACTCCGTCATCGTCTAGCCAGGATGGAGCCGCCCTGCGCTCATCCTGAGCCCAGGACCATAGCACACCTAGGTCAGTGCGCTTCAGTTTCCCTGATCCATCTTCAGATGAATCAGACCACGCATCTCGTGCGAAGCGGGAGCGATTCCAGAGTAGCTCAGACAGTGAGTACTCAGGAGAGCAAAAGGAGTCGCGTAAGGATGCGCACCAAGCCCTCCGCCTACGGCAAATTGACCTACTTGCCCAAGATATCGAGCGGTTCGATCCCGATAATAAAAGAACTAATGTAAATAACTATTTACGAGAAATTGATCGATGCCTGATGGACCTGCCGAACGCCACAACATGTGAAAAACTTAGACTAATCTGGAAGACCTCCAGTAGTAGCGTTCGTGCCTTTTTAGAGACACTACCCCCAAACATTCGCGATAGTTATTCGAAACTTCGCAATTACATGAGGGAAGAATATGCGCCATACATGGACGAAACCTCCGCGATATTGTGTGCATTACAAATCAAACAAAAACGGTCTGAGGCGCCTCGTGAATATTACAGACGGCTATGTACTGCCTATTTCCAAGGTAGTAGCGCACCAGGGTTGGAAGAAGATAGAGGTTTCATATCTCTCTTCTTACATAACCTCCACCCAAGTGTGCGGACCCATGTCACACTGACGTGTCGACGAGGTCGCTATTCGATGAGGGAAATTAGGCGACTAGCCCAAATAACCTGGGAGACCATCGTCAAAACCGCAAACGGAAACGATGATGAACCCAGAGTCCTTAGCCTCCAGGGTGAGGACAAGCCCCCGCTAACTTTAGGAGGAGGTGAAGCACCGAAAGGGGGACCCACCTGGAAAAATTCCGGTCCAGCCCGATCCTTGCCGAGCCATCACAAGGGTGAGTGGAAAAATTGACAAGGTAAGGCCAGGAGGGACCGAGGGCGAGTCCACAGTGACTATGGCAATCGCCCATCACATGAAAAGGGTCGTAGGGAACAAAACGGTTGGCAGCAAAACCGTCATCCCCGCTCTGACCAGAAACGGCAGAAGCGTTCCGACCGTAGCTCTAAACGTAAGGGTAGAGATGACCAACACAGTGACTCAGACCAACCTGGTGAGTTCCCCTCAGAGCTGGACTCTTTAAAAGCCCAGTTGGCTGAGATTAAAGAACTGTTACAGGAGACGTCAGACCCCTCAACAGGTAAAACAAAAGAGTCCAAGAAAAATGACAAAAAGCTATTCGCTGGCATGACTAGGCCAGGAACCACGGGTATATCTCGTGAAAGGGGAAGAAGATCCCTCTGAAACAGCAGGCGAGGGTCAGGATGTAGGGCCCCACCCGGTGGCGAAGGCAAACACACAAAACGCACCTCTCATGTGCGCTAAAGTCTTCACCACCATTTCTCAGACACACGGCTCTCACAAGGTGACCCAATCCCAACCAAGCCCTGCAACATAAACGTAGTCAGCTTCACACAAAACAAAACCCCACAGTCGTTGGATCCCACAAAATATGCACAAACCCGTTGCGACGAGATTAGTGCGAACACCGATCAACCGAGTGCCACGCGAGATCAAATTTCTGATGAACTTCAGTTCATGTCTTTGCACACCGAGTCCGGTGTCAACACCCGACATCGCGACTCCCCCTAGTGGCAAAAATCTCCCTCTATCCATCGACTCAGACACAGACACCTATTTCACTGCTGGTGTAATGGCTGTGCTGTGGAACATGTTAGGCGTCGAGGCGAAATTCCATATCACGTACCACCCTCAATTCTCTGGTCAGGCTGAAGGAGCCATTCAAACCATTGTGAGCATGCTGTGAAAGTATATCACAAACCATGGTAAAATTTGGGACGCAAAACTTCCCTTGGTGCTAAGGACCATTTGGTCCACCCCTCATTGCGCCACTGAAGTCACACCATTTGGGATGATGACTGGGTGAGAGTCGGTTCTTCCCCCGCATCTCCTATACAAACCAGAGGCCATGAGCGTCGCGATTGCATACACCGCACATCAACATGTCGCTGACCTACAACGCCACCTACAGTCAACCTTTACAGGTGCCCAAAAGAATCTCGATTCGAGAGTAGGACACAAAGCCTACTACGCCCGAATCTCAGAGAAGTTCCTACCACCCTGGTTGAGACCTTTCGATCGTGGGAAAACCGTTCCCCGTCACGTATCACATTAGGACATCTAGGCCTAATCAAACGCTTTCATATCGATTTCCATGATAATCGAATCAAGCCTTTTGAACAGTCCTCACTCCAAAAGGGGGTGGACAACAGCTAGGCCCATCATGTCCACCTAGCTTGTACGCATCACTCAACCATAAGCGTACACTAACATTCCCGGTCAGACTTACCAACCCAATGAAGTAATAACCCTTCGGTATAACATGGTAGATAAATACTAAAATCCGCTATTATTACTAGTGTGTATTCATTGCAAATACACCTGGCATATAGTCTTGGCAGTGCTACCCTCATTTTTGTGAATCCACAAAACTTAGAGATGTGCACCTCCACTAAAGACATCCACTGGGTCTGCCCAGGCAACCCATACATAACACTACATGCCAAGCTGGATAGATGGTCTGCGTCCCTGACAGCTTTAGCCGCAGTAGCGCACGCTTTCTGGCCAGACCACCCACTGCTATTACACCATTCTAGAAGATTAGGTTTGCCAAACACTAATACTTCTTTCCTTCCTTCATTTCTTCTCTTTTCTTGTTTTTTTTTATGCATAAGAAATTAAACACTACATGTTTCATGTTCAATGTTTAATGTTTTTTTTTTTTATGTGGTTTTGATCTAGTTAGATAGATAGTGATTATATGCCCAAAATGCCCAGAGTGATTGTATGCCCAAAATGCCTCTGTCTCCAACTGTCTTACTGGAACTCACAAGTTTACACAGTCTTCACAGGACACCATGGACTGTGCAGAGCAAGGCTACCTCAAGGACTATGGACACGGCGATGATACGATACGGTGCTCTCAGTGCTACGACTCCGTCATACCCCTGAGACCAAAAGGGGGACTGTAGGTTTCATGCCGCCATCTTGTGTCAGAACTACAATTCCCAGGCAACTTCCGCGTGACCTACGTCACGCGTGGGCGGGATCATCTACGTCAGTCTGCCATGCATGCATAAATCCAAGTGGAAGCTCCGCCATTTTGTCTCTCGTGTCTGGCTTCCGATGAATCTGGACATATAAAGAGGCGCTCTCCACCAAAAAGACGTCTTCTTTCTTGCAAGATCCATCACTCAGAGCGATTTTCTTTCTTACCCTTGGCAAAGGTAAACTCTAGAGTCGCGTGATCTTTAAACTCAACCTGAGTTACAACCGGTTTACTTGCATTAGAAGTGACGTCACGACTGCAGCCCAGGCAGTTAAAAGTTAAGAAGCGATTGAATCCTTTTTAACTCAAAAGCGCTGTGCATCTTATTCTGAGCAGAGACTTTTCCTCACGAACGCTGAGGTTCGGACCAAGAATCCTCTGCTTTCCACGGGAACCACCCAAGTGCTCCGCTGGACCCGAAAGTTTTCTGCGCCTCCATCACGAGCGGCTCACGTGCTCCCATGGCGAGGCCCGAAACTACACCGGCAAATAGTTCTTCATATCTTGCTAAAGGCAGGATTAAGTAAGATTTTGGCATTTGGGCATAATTAAGATAGTCTTAGGAATTTGCTTTTATTTGAAATAGTGTGACTTTAAACCCAGGTTTATTCATTACACTATTAGACACGCAGCGTGTTGATTTATTTTGGTTCTATGTTCTCTCAATTGTTTAATAGATAGGCTGCGCATGCTTCTCTCTCTCTTATTCTGACTAACACTAACTTCCTTATCATACATTTTGACCTTATCAAGGTTTCAGTGAGTTTGGTAATGTTATGAGTGTGGAATCTTTTTGTTACTGAGAAAACACGTGCTCAACAGGCCTGACCAGGCCTGATACACTTTAGACAGCTTCCCTTCGTCTTTAGCAACACGTGCTCAGTAGGCCTCACCAGGCCTAACAGACACACTTTAGCTAGGCCATAGGGCCTTTCACAAACACACACTAGCAACACAAGGCTAATCTAGGCCTCCACCACGTGTAGTTAGCTACATGAGGCTAAACACATGGTCAAGTCCTTCATACACACGCAAGCACACATTAGCAACAGAGCTAATCCTTTGTTCTATTTAGATAACATTCTTTTGTTTTAGCTAGCAACAAGCTAGGCCATACACACACCACACATGTATTTACACCTCACTGCTTGTATATATTGATTTATTATTTTTATCTTTGTTGTAATAAATTCATTTATTAAACAAACTGTGTTTGTTTGTGTGAATATATGAAGTCCCCAATCTTCTCAAAGAATTCAAAAGGTGCATATAAGTTACGTAATATGGTAAGTGATCGTAATAATTTGGAAATATACCATGATCTAGCTGTTTGGTAATTTATCCAGGATTCATGGTATGATTCCCTAAATGATTCACTGAACGATTCCCTAAATGATTCATTGAACGATTCACTAAATGATTCACTGAACGATTCACTGAATGATTCACTTCAAATGAGACTGATTCTATGGTATGATTCAATTCAAATGAGTCAAAGTAAACGATTCAATGGGATTGATTCATTTTAATTATTAACCTTCAAATTTAATGAGACTGATTTAATGAGATTGATCACTTAATTTCAATAATTAACCGATTGCACCCACACTCCCATCCAGATGACATCTCTTTCAGGGAAGACCTTGCATTTTCCAACATGACAATGCCAAACCACATACTGCATCAATTACAGCATCATGGCTGCGTAGAAGAAGGGTCCGGGTACTGAACTGGCCAGCCTGCAGTCCAGATCTTTCACCCATAGAAAACATTTGGCGCATCATAAAACAGAAGATACGACAAAAAAAGACCTAAGACAGTCGAGCAACTAGAATCCTACATTAGGCAAGAATGGGTTAACATTCCTATCCCTAAACTTGAGCAACTTGTCTCCTCAGTCCCCAGATGTTTACAGACTGTTGTAAAGAGGAAAGGGGATGTCTCAGAGTGGGAAACATGGCCTTGTCCCAACTTTTTTGAGATGTGTTGTTGTCATGAAATTTAAAATCACCTAATTTTTCTCTTTAAATGATACATTTTCTCAGTTTAAACATTTGATATGTCATCTGTGTTCTATTCTGAATAAAATATGGAATTTTGAAACTTCCACATCATTGCATTACGTTTTTATTTACAATTTGTACTTTGTCACAACTTTTTTGGAATCAGGGTTGTAGATAAAGCACTGGTGCCCTAGTCCAGTGTTGGCCCGACCAGAAAAAAAATCACCAGTCTCCTCTGTATTTCGTGTATGAGATCCACAGGTGGTTCCAGGACACCAAGTTTGTGCCACAAGGTAGAGGCAGCCAGGTTGTTTGTCACCAAGACCTTCCCTCTGTAGGACAACTGAGATGATACTCAATTCCATTTTGACAACTTGGTAACCACCTTCTCCAGCATGCCCTCCCAATTCTTTTTCTTAAAATTGTCTGTCCCTAAAAACACGCCCAGAAACTTCATCCCATCCTTTCCCCATTGTAAGCCCCCTGGTATTCGTGGCGATCCAGTGTTCTCCCACCCACCTATGAGGAGTCCTTCACTCTTTCCCCAGTTGACTTTGGCTGAAGACGTGCTCTCATATATTGCCAGACTGGCATTAAGTTCTACTACATCCTCCTGCTTCGTAATAAAAACTGTGAAATCATCTGCATATGCAGACAATATACATTTTTCTCCTGTGCGTCACCTGGAATACTAAAACCACTGAGTTCTCTCCTCAGCCTGCTGAGGAGAGGTTCAATAGCAAGACTATAAAGCTGTCCAGAGAGCGGACAGCCCTGTCTGATACCCCTCTGTACTGGAACCAGACAGCTCAGTCCACCTCCCACTTTCACCATGACCGAAGCATCAGCATACAGGAGCTTAATCCAAGAAATAAAAGTTTCCCCAAACCCAAATTTTTTAAGAACATTCAAAAGGTAGTCATGTCCTATCCGGTCAAAAGCTTTTTCCTGATCTAATGACAGAAGGCCCACATTATATTTTTCTGTAATTCTAATGTCTATAATGTCTCTGATTAAAAACAAATTGTCCATGATAGATCTGTCAGGCACACAGTATGGCTGATCCTTATGAACCAGAGTGCTTAAAAAAAAAACCTTTCAGTCTATTTTCAAGACACTTTGCTAAAATCTTATATTCCAGGCAGAGAAGGGAAACGAGCCACCAGTTCTTGAGTGAGCCCAGATCTCCTTTCTTTGGCAGCAGTGACAGAACAGCATGTCGGCTGCTACTAGGCAGTAGTCTCCTCATCGCACAGTCCTTCATCATGTTGTGATAGTCTTCCCCCGGCACTCCCCAGAAGCACTTGTAGAACTCAGCCGGCAGTCCGTCTATTCTAGGTGCACATCCTGCTGATTGCTGCTGAACAGCTTGTGTAAGTTCCCTGAATGTGATGTTGGTGTCCAGGGTCTCCCTTTGCCTTGGGCTGAGTTCTGGTAGTCCCTGAAGAAGCTGGGCTGCGCTCTCTTCATCACCGTTACCAGCTGTATAGAGCTCAGCATAGGAGGACACTGCCAGCTTCCTCATTTCAGCTGGGTCTGTTGTCAGGGACACATCAGGTCGACGAAGATGCAGCATTTGTCTCTGTTGTGCCGTCTTCTGCTCAAGTTTGAAAAAGAAAGCACTGGGGGCATCCATGTCCGTCACTGCAGCCATTCTGGCTCTCACCAGAGCCCCTTCACTCATTCCCAAAGAAAGAAACTCAAGTTCTGCTTCTTTTCCTGCAGTGCCCTGCTCACCTCCGGAGCATTTTGATTTTCTAAGTTGCTTTCAAAGTGCAAAATCTCCTTCTCCAGCCTATTAATAGTTGCTTTTATGTTCGCAGTAGCACATGCAGTATAATTCTGGCAAAAAGTTTTTATCTGAATTTTCCCCACCTCCCACCATTCACTCAGATTCTCAAATTCATTTTTCTTCTGTTTCCAGTGATTCCAAAATAAAATAAACTTTTCACAAAATACTGTATCGAGTAACAGTTTTACATTAAAATGCCAATAATATTGTGGGCGTGGTAGTTTAATCATGTTCATGTCAACAGTCGTCATATGATGATCAGTAAAACCATTGGGGAATATAAAAGCATTGATTATTCTACTATTATATGAACTGCTCACATATATTTTGTCTAGTCTAACACCAGAAAAAAAAAAACAGCATCAGACACCTTTACCAATGTGTACTGTCTTGATTTTACATTTCTGCGTCTCCATACAGCTACTAAATTAATCTTTTTTAAGAGGCTGTGAAGCAGCTGACGAGACTGGGGATGTGGCTCCTCCCCATTTCTGTCTAAAATAAAATCAGTAGTGCAGTTCCAGTCCCCCCCGCTACCATAAAACAATCTTTACTGCACTGTTGCAGCATGTTGTCTAGCTTTCCTAAAACACTTAAGCGCTCTGGGCTGCTATTAGGTGCACAAACATTTATAAAAAGAAACAAGGTGCCCTGAATTTTGGCTTCAACAACTAAAACCCTCCCCTTTACAAGCTCGGTTACTGAAATCACTGTGATATTAATATTTTTTGCAAAGAGAATTGCTGCTCCTGCACTAGTGTTTGATCCATAACTTAAAATATGGTTCCCTTCCCACCAAACACCCCACTCCACCTCATTAGTGCTGTCAGAATGTGTCTCTTGTAAGAATATAACCTCAACTTTTTAAATTCATAAGTATTCTGTTAATACAGCTCTTTTATTACTATCTCAAGCCCCATTAATATTGAGAGACCCTAAATGGAAAGACTGCATTAGGAAATGAGAAAAAGGGCAGGATCAGAAGTAACAGAGAGGAAAACAGGAGGATAGACTTCATCACATGACTTTATCACTTTTTCCCCGAGTGACGGGGGTCTTGCCCCTCCGCAATTTTGCCAACATTTTCTTAAGTCTGAATCTCTTTTTCCTGCACAGTACATCATAACCGACTGTCCGCTGTAACATAACCACTGACACAATAAACTTATCCAAATCGGAGAAGTAATCACTCACCTCTACTGTTTTCCCAAATGTTTCATCTAAAAGCGTGTTAATTTCCTCTAGAGAGTCGAGCTGTTCATCCATCGCCTGTGAGTCCAGATCAGACAGGCTGGAGATATCAGACAGAGCATCCTCATTCCCTGTTACCTCCTCACCCCCTTCTGCTGGTAGTTCAGCACAGTGATGTCCGTGACAGATGGGTCAGTAACAGGCTCTGGAGTGATGGTCTCTGCCCCATTATCTGCCCCCAGATCAGTGCGTTCCCCATCATTCAGCACCACAGGGTTCTGATCCACTGCCTGTGCCTCCGTTAGTGTATCAGTTTCTGTTTTGTTTTTATCCGCTGTGTTTCCCATTGAAATGTTATCATCATTGATTTTTTTTGTCCCACTGGTTCTTCCACAGCCGGGACGCCCGAGTCAGAAATCTCCATTTGTTTCTCTGTTTCTTTGGGTCCCTTTTGGACCACAACTGAATCATCGCTGGTCCCTTTGCCCTCATCGGCCTGAGCTTTATGAGGGCATGCGAACTTTTTATGGCCGATATCACCACATTCAAAACACTGCATGCTCCCCATAGTTGCATACAACGTGTACGATTTATTCCTGTGTAAAGCACAAAAAGAAACATCTAATGTTGGAGGCTCGAGGAACATGAAGACCTGCTGCCGAAAAGACAGCACATGTTTCAGGGCCTCAGTCTTACAGCCCAGTGGAATCATTCTCATTGTGCTGATGAATTTCCCAAACCTTGAGAGCTCGCACTTGATATCACTGTTCGGGATAAAAGGGAGAACATTAGAGATGGTGACTTTAACTGTGGGCGAAACTAGTGGCATAATTGGCACAAACACTTCATTTATCCACACCCCGTTCTCAACAATATGATTCACCAGCCATTCTTCTTTAAAAAATATTACCACTGCTTTATTCATCCTAGACGCTGAAGCGATATTTTCATATCCGACCTGTTTACCAACTGCAAGCAGCACATCCTCCACACTCGATCCCACTTCAGGGACACACCTGATTCCGTGGCGGAGAGAAAGGGAAGGGCCACACACAGAGATGCCATTCCTACACCCCGCCACGTCACCACTTTCCTCCTAACAAAATTAAATCAACAATTAACACAAATTCTTAGATAACAATAAACTAAAAGTTATTTTAATGCTTAAAGCAAGAAAAAAAAGCCAGAAATAAAGTATGTAAAAAAGAAAGGGATAAACCCCAAACAATCGCGCTCTCACCGTGAATCTGCACACACTCACTCACTCCCAGCATGCAACAGAGAGAGAGAGAGAGAGAGAGAGAGAGAGTCAGAGACTGAGAGAGTGAGAGACAGAGTGAGAGAGTGTTGGAGAGAGAGAGACATTGTCAGAGACTGAGAGAGACAGATAGAGTGTGTTGTAGAGTGAGGGTGTCAGACTGAGAGAGAGAGAGACAGAGCGAGAGAGATTGTGTCAGAGACAGAGAGAGATAGAGAGATATTGTGTCAGAGACTGAGAGAGAGAGACAGATTGAGTGAGAGGGAGACAGAGTGAGTGAGAGAGATTGTGTCAGAGACTGAGAGAGAGAGAAACAGAGTGTGTGTGAGAGAGAGGTTGTGTCAGAGACAGACAATGTGTTGGAGAGAGAGTGTCAGACTGAGAGAGAGACAGGGAGAGAGAGCGAGAGAGACAGAGCGAGAGAGAGAGAGACAGAGTGAGAGAGAGCAATTGTGTCAGAGAGAGAGAGTGTCAGACAGAGCAAGAGAGAGAGAGAGAGTCAGAGACAGAGTGTGTGTGAGACAGAGAGAGAGACTTTGACTTTTAAAAACATCTTTAATTACTTCAATTTCCATTTGTCAGGGATCCCAGCAGTAATTGAAAAAAAATAGAGGAATGTAAGAAACTATCAGCAGGGGTCAAGGGCGCTGCAAGCCCCCTGAAGCTGTTGAGATTTTAACATTTAAAGATGCTATAGAACACATTTTTACATAGATTTAACATAGAAAAACAACAGAATTTAACAATAATGTGCATCTATTTGATGCCATATTTTGTAATCAATGACATAAGTGGCAAAAAAAAGTTATTTATAAAAATTAGATGAAAATGTAGCTTTGAAGAATATACTTCTTCTAACCCGGACACTGTTCCGCTATCTCTTTTATGGACGATATATTTTTTCCACGATATATTCAGGGCTGTGAAATTGTAAATAAGAAATCCGAGGAAAAGGGGGGGTCTGAGGGCACAGCCCCCAGCATAAACCAGGGGTCTTGGGCCCGCAGGGCCCCAGACACCAGGCCATTTTAGGTGTTATATGGTGTATTCTGAGCATTTCCTGCAAGTAAAAAATTGATCTCAACAAGTAAATATTTGACTAGTCTTGGTCTTCATTTTGCCATATAAAATACCTATTAACAGTTTTCTCTTTTAAAATGAAAGATCCATGTAAAATACCTTGAAATATCTAATAAGTGCCTATGTATTTTATCTCTTAATCAAAATAAGAGTAAAAAAATGTGTAAATAACAATTTAAAGAAATGTTAATAAAAGAAAACTTTGATAGGCCTTTCAAAATGACTTTGTGAAAAATCATGCTCAATATTTAAGTGAGAGATACCTGCTGTCTTCCAAATTACACTTAATTCTTGTATTATGTCCTGGCTTTTTCCAAGAATCTGTCACAATGTCTCTTGTCTACAGAGCAAAAGTTTAAAAAAACTAGTGTTTCTTATCTAATATATTATTTACATCTTTTCTTTTACTTCTGGCTCCTTCTGTTCCTCTTTGCATCACTCCCAGCTATTTCTTTCAATTCATCTTTCAGTAAGGCTATTAGTTATTAGTTCTATAGTATTTGCATTCCTCTATTAAAGCTATTTACAAAATGTTCATAGTCTGTCAAACAGCATCTAATGAAAGTCTTTTAATTTTCTTTTCTTTAACACCATCTCTTTCAGTTTTGCAAACTTGTTCTTTTTCATCTTTTCCTTCAGTCTGTCTGTGTGTTCTTTTCTAGCCCTCTTTGCATCTCTCTCAAACACCTCCTTAGCTTTCCTTTTTGATGGCATCTTAACTGTCTTTCGATTAAGTTCATTATGTCTTATATTAAATATAGTTAGTTTTTTTTCTTTTTTATCACACATCTAGTTTTTAGGTTTGTTTACCTGACATGTTTCGACGTACGACTGTCGTCTTCCTCAGAGTGTCACCGGATGTTATTGGTGACGCATCTTTTATCAGCTGATGTTTCCGAAGGCGTGGCCTTCCTGTCTGGTTTGACAGGTTGGTCACGCCTTCTACTGTCTGTTCGTCCCCTGCAAGATGGCACTCCAGGTATGGGAGAGCATGTATGCTCCCTCATCCCGGTTGATGGTCCTCGGGCTTCGCTTACGGATCTCCATGGCCTCCCTGATCCAGCGCTGATGTTTGTTATCTTCTGTGCGGATGACTCTGGCATTCCCCCAGTCCATAATATGATTTTCCCTTTTGCAGTGATCTGTTATAGCTGACTTATAATTTTCCTGTTGTGCCTTTTCTTTTATTGTTCGGGTTTGTCTTGTAGCTGTCTCCTTTTTGCACTCTTTCTTATGTTCATTTTTTCTTGTGTTGAAACTCCTTCCTGTCTCCCCGATGTAAGTTTTATTGCATAATTGACATGGAATCTCATATATGGTGTTGCATCTGTTGTCCGGATGTATTCTGTCTTTGGGATGAACCAGGATCTGACGGAGTGTTGTGTGTGGTTTGACAGGTGTGTTAATGTTGTGTTTCCTCATTGCTCTTTGAATGCGTTCAGTTATTCCCCTAATGTATGGTAATGTCACTACTCCCCTGTGTTCTTGTTTGTTGGTTTGTTTTTTCTCTTTCTTCTGTGTTTTGTTGTTCTTAACCTGTTCTTAACTGTGTCTGATCTTGCACCCTGTAAGTACAACATTCATGTACGCGGTGCCAGGTCACACAATAGCTATTTTTAGCTCTGTCATGCACTCCTGAGCAGTGTTGCCAGATACTGCTGACGTTTTCCAGCCCAAAATATGTTCAAAACCCACCAAAATGCACTTGAAACCGCCCAATCTGGCAACACTGCTCCTGAGTCGCAGTCAAGACGTGTTCCATGCTCAGCTGGCATAAAATTCCACGAGTCCGGCTGTATTGAGCCGCCGGTCTCGTGCAAGGCAATTAAAACCGACTAGAACCCCCCAATGATTTTTAATGCAAAAATAGACGTTTTGTGAGGATGATATTTTTCACGACAGAATCCGTGGAAATTTCACAGCCCTGCATATTGAATTAAGTTCAACGCATTAGAAACAAAAGCATGAACGGAGTTAAAACACATTTTCTAGCAAATGGATGCAGCCATATTGTTTTCTCATTCTATTGTGTACAGTCTCGCGGTATTTACATCAATTTAACTTCCGAGTGTTCCCGAATGTCAACGAGAACAAACGAAGCTGACAAAAACATCGCTAAACAAGCAAACCAAATCAGAACGTATTCTGCTGGTCATTTTATTTAAACAAACATATTTTTAACGGATATACAAGAGATTAAAAAAACACACCACCACTTTGGCTAGAAAAATAGCGGAATTCCGCTAAATAGCGGACGTCTGGGATCCCTGCATTTGTGTTCTTATCTACTGAAAGTAAAAACTAAATAAAAATATTGAAGAAAAAGTGCATTTGTAAACATACATTACTACAACTCATCAAATCCACTACACAAGGACCTCTCATCTCATCATCTCTAGCCGCTTTATCCTGTTCTACAGGGTCGCAGGCAAGCTGGAGCCTATCCCAGCTGACTACGGGCGAAAGGCAGGGTACACCCTGGACAAGTCGCCAGGTCATCACAGGGCTGACACATAGACACAGACAACCATTCACACTCACACCTACGGTCAATTTAGAGTCACCAGTTAACCTAACCTGCATGTCTTTGGACTGTGGAGGAAACTGGAGCACCTGGAGGAAACCCACGCAGACAACATGTAAACTCCACACAGAAAGACCCTCGTTGGCCACGGGGCTCAAACCCGGACCTTCTTACTGTGAGGCGACAGCGCTAACCACTACACCACCATGCCGCCCCACACAAGGACCTTTCTTTATAAAAAGAAAAGTCATGCACACACAAACACCATATGTAATTAAAAAATTAAAAATTAAAAAACTAAAAAGTTAAAAATTAAGAGCCAGTGAGCCGTCCCCTTCAAGTGAACATAAAACCTGTCTAATACCCCACAAATCTATAAAAGTGTCCAGGTTGTTGGTCAGTTTGTAAAAAGCATGTTCTACTCTGAGACGAGCTGTAACTAACCCTTTCAAGCTCTGCACCACATCAGTCCAACCTCGGCCTTGTATCTGTTTTTTTCTGGTCTTCCATATTGCCAATTTTGCACCTCCAAGTAAAAAGTTAATTAAAACCAGAGTCTGTCTTTTTTTAATTGTGTATTTTGGCCCAAAGATAAACAAAGGAACAGAAAATTTCTCCCCCAGCTTTTCCATCCACTCTTTCAGTATCCTAAACAGACCCAATAAACGAGGACAAAGAGACACTAAATATTCTAATGTTTCTGTCTGGTTACAAAAAGGACATCCCTCCCCAGTGCTTGGATCCAGGTGAACCTTGTGTCTGTCTGTAACTATTGCTCCATGGATGATCCTCCACTGGAGGTCAGCCATCCATTTTTCAACAGGCGGCTTGTATAAAATCTGCCAGCAGCCTTTAGGGGTGCAGTCTGAAGAAAAACCTGAGTCCACCTCAACTCCCTGACTTTGGCCAGATGGCAGAAGTTCAGTATTTTCACGCAGCTGTGGTAGAGCTGCTTCTTCCCACAAGAGCTGAAGTTGCCCAGCACTGGTGTTTTCAGCGACAGAAGCAGCCTACTCTCCTCTTGCCACTCCTCAACAGCAGGCCTGATGCTTAGTGTGGGAAAGATGTAGTCCTGAGCCTCATGCCATTGGTCAATTATGGTACGGTTTTGTGTGTATACCCTCAGTGGTACAGTCAGGGACTCCCAGACCTCCTCCACTATCTTCTTCAGCACCCTGGAAGACGTGATGTTAGTGACTCTGCCAAGGCTTTCTGGAGATGTTCTTATAAGATGACCAAGTTTAACAACTCCAGCCTCAACAAACTTGGCTCTTAATGATGTGGAGGAAAGCGTGGTGGATGCGAAGAAATCATTGTGGAACAGTGGCTCCTCAAAGATCCATGTTCCAGGTCTGGGGTCAGCAGCCCTTGTGAACTTGAACGTCCTCCATGCTTCAAGCACTGAGTTGTAGAAAGGTGTTATTCCAGTCAGGTAAACTTTAGAGGATCTTAAGAGAAACAGCTGTTTGTCCAGTCCCAGCCGGCCAGCCTTCCTCAGAAGCAGCTTAGCAGAGGTCAGCCAGCAATAGCCAGAGCCGTATAGTAGCCTCCATGCCATCTGCAATTTGACAGCAGCAATTCTTGAGAGGATTTCCATGAGACTGTGTCCTCCCTCTGCTACAGGGAGGTAGAGAACTGGTGCCTTCAACTAATGTTGACCCGACCAGAAGAAGTTCACCAAGAGCCACAGTACATCCTTCATGAGGCCTGGTGGTGGCACTAAGATGATCAGTCTATGCCAAAGAGAAGAGATGACCAGGTTATTAGCTATCAGAACTCTTTCCCTGTAGGACAGCTGGGGAAACAACCATTTCCATTTAGACAACCTGGCATCCACTTTCTCCAGCACTCCCTCCCAGTTCTGCTTTTGGAAGTCCTTACACCCTAGGTACACTCCTAGAACTTTAATGCCTTTTTTCTCCCCACCTTAGGTTCCCACGAAGCTCAGGGATGTCTCTTAGGCTCCACTGAACTATCAAAGAGGCTTCACATTTATCCCAATTTACTTTGGTGGAGGAAGCTTTTTTCATATACTGCCAAGCTTTCTTTAAGTTCCTGGGTATCTCTCTGATCTTGGATAAAAATGTTGACATCATCTGCATAAGTTGATACGGCTACAGGCTGGCTCTGAGCCAGCTCTGGGAGACATAAACCCTGTAACCTGCTCCTCAGCCTACACAGGAGAGGTTCAATAGCAATGCTGTAGAGCTGGCCTGAGATGGGGCAGCCCTATCTGGTCCCTCTTTTAACTGGCACAGGGCAGCTCAACCCTCCCCTCACCTTCACTAAACAGTAAGCCTAATTGTACAGCAGTTTTACCCAGGATAAAAAACTCCCCCCAATTCCAAAAGCCTGCAGCATGGAGAAGAGAAACCCATGATCTACATCAGGGGTGTCCAAACTGATCCATAAAGGGCCATGTGGCTGCAGGTTTTCATTCCAGCCATGCAGCAGCACACCTGACTTGGCTCATTCAATCAAATGAACTGTCTTCACACAGTCAAATACTTGCAGCCACACCCACCCTTGATTAAAGGGTGGGTGTGTCAGTTGATTGAATAAGCCAAATCAGGTGTGCTGCTGCATGGCTGGAATGAAAACCTGCAGCCACACGGCCCTTTATGGATCAGTTTGGACACCCCTGATCTACATGATCAAAAGCCTTTTCCTGGTCAATGGATATAATACCAACATTAACATTACATAATTTACAGACATCAAAAATGTCTCACATTAAAAATTAATTATCAAACATTGATCTGTCCGGGATACAATAAGATTGATCTGCACCAATTAAAAACTCAATAAAATGTTTTAATCTGTTTGATAAAACAATTGAAAGGAATTTATAGTCTGAGCATAAACATGCTACAGGTTTCCAGTTCTTTAGCAGGGCCAGGTCTCCCTTCTTAGGCAGCAGTGAGAGAACTGCTCACCTACAGGAAACCGGAAGTCTTCCTTTTTTAAAACACTCTTCAAAAACATCTAAAAGGTCCTGTCTCAGTATTGCCCAGAAGTGTTTAAAAAAAATCTGAAGGAAGACCATCTAGCCCTGGAGCCCTGCCTGGTGCCATCTGAGACACCACAGCAGTCAGTTCATTCAAGGTGATATCTGTGTTCAGTTGGTCTTGGTCCTCTGAGCTCAATTGAGGAAGTCCCTGCAGAAGTTCTGCAGCAGAGTTCATATCGTAGCTGTCTGCTCTGAACAGTTCTGTATAAAAGTCCACTGCAAGCTTTCTCATCTCAGCTGGGTCCGTGGTGATGTTTCCATCAGGGAGATGAAGACAGACCATTTGTTTCTTTCAAACCACAGATTTCTCCAAGTTAAAAAAGAAAGATGTTGGTACATCCATGTCTTGAAGCTTGGCAAAACGTGCTCAGACTAATGCTCCTTTAGCTCTGTTTATTTCTTTTTCCAGTTTCTGGACAGCTCTCTTGATTTTTGTTGTGGAATGAGATGAGTACTGCTGACAGAAAACTTTAATTTGAGCCTTTCCTACCTCCCACCACTCAGTAAGTGAAGGAAATGTGTTTTTCTCAGATCTCCAATATGTCCAAAAGAATTTAAAATTTTCACAAAAATTAAAATCGTGTAATAACTTAACATTAAAATACCAAAAGGACTTTGGTTTTCCAGTGGGAGATAAAAAAAAAAGCTTCATTAAAACTAAATGATGATCTGTAAAACCAACAGGAGAGATTTGACAGTTAACTAGACAGGGACACTCTAACGAGTGCAAACCCCGCCTTTTCCCTATTAAAATACATTGGGCGAAAATTTCGAAGTTCTGCCATGACCTTGACCTTTGACCTTTGACCTCCAAAATTTAATGGTTTCCTTCCTGGGTGATTGGCAACACGTACAAAATTTGGTCCAAATCGATCCATTGGTTCTTGAGATATCTTGCAGACACACAGACAGACAGACAGACAGACAGATACACACACACACAGACTGACGCAGGTGAAAATAATAACCCCTCCGACTACTGTCGGCGGGGTTAATAACTCTTGAGGTAAAAGCAGTAGAAATATAAAATCTGTCTAGCCTTGTGGCACCGACTCTGCCATCAGATATCTTAACCCAAGTGTACTGTTGGACTGAAGGGTGCTTCATCCTCCACACATCGACCACATCAGCTTTTTTAAAAACATTAGATAAAATGGAGGAGGACTGAAGGTGCAGCTGTTCTCCAGTTCTGTCAAAAGTAAAATCTGTGCAACAGTTCCAGTTTCCTCCCATTAAAACACACTCCCCTGGATCACTGCTGTTTAATTTCCCCTTTAATAAGTTAAAACCCCCTTCACATTCAGATCCTCGGTTTGGTGCATAAACATTAATAAAACTAAAGGTAAAATCCTGTATTTCAGCCTTCACCATGAGAACTCTGCCTTTCACCAACTCTGTGCTTGACATGATGTTTATATCTAAAAAAAGAGAAAGTAAAATAGCGACCCCTGCACTAAAACTTGTCCCGTGGCTAAGAACATCCTGCCCCCACCACCACCACCACCACCACAAACCCCAATCCACTTCATTGAAATCATCACTGTGTGTTTCCTGTAGTAAAATAACTTCTAATCTTTTTTGTCTAATGATTTCAGTTAATAAAGCTCTTTTCTGTGTGTCTCTTCCCCCATTTATATTTAAAGAAGCTTCTCTTAAACCCTGCATGTTGGAAGATGAGAGACAGAGCAGTAAAGAGACAGACAGATAGAACCAGAAAAGATGAAACACCTGGTGTTGTGCAGACATTGAAAACTTTATTTTATGAGTTTCATTTTCTGTACCATTCTACTTTTAGATTCTTTTAAACCTTTTCTCAGACCAGTGACATGCTTCTGTAGATGATAATGCTTCTTCCCATCTAATAAGTTCATGTCAACAGCTCTTTGAAGAGTAGTAACTGATTTAATAAATTTTTCAACATCCGGAAAATAATTTTAACATTCACTTTTTTACCGAAAGTCTCGTCCAAAAAACTATTAATTTCCTCAAGCGTGTACATTTCTTTGCTTTGAGAAATTCTTTCTGTTCCAGAGGCGCTGTCAGAGTCAGAATTATATTCCATATCAGTTACACTGTTACCATGACAACCATTCAATTTCATCAACTCCTCTGCCTCACTGTCGGGTCTAACGTTCAATAACTCAGCTGAACACTCTGCATCCTGCTGACATCTTCCCATATCGACCTCCTCCTGCTCTGTCCTGCTCTGTTCAGCCTCCATCTCCGCTGAAACACTACTTCCGGTATCCGTAGCTCCAGGTGCGAAGCTTCCGGACTCAACCTGAGCAGGCGGAGCAGATTCAGATGGCGTTGGCCAACCACTATTCACCTTCCTGCCGTCAGTCACATCAGTCACATGACTGTCCCCCTCCCCACCATCAGTCACAACATCTTCACCGCTGTTCACCTCCACACTATCAGCCATTTTGCTGCCCTCCTCCCCACCGTCAGTCACAACACCCACACCACAGCCCCCCTCCCCACTGTCAGTCTCCAGAGCCACACCACTATCAGTCATGTTGCTTCCCCTTTCCTCACTGACAGTCCCAGCAGCAGCAGCCAGCTCTGCTACGCGCTGTCTGTGAGGACAAGCGACCCGCTTGTGACCCACATCCCCACATTCAAAACATTTCATGCTCCCCGAACTTGCATACACCATGTAAAACCCTTCCTCGTGTTTAACATGGAAGGAAACTTCCAGTGTTTGAGTCGGGGAGTCCAAAAACATAAACACTTGTCTCTGCAGAGACTGAACGTGCTTCAGTTTATCATTTCTATAGCCCAAACTTACCGTCCGGAATCTGCTCGCGAACTTCCCAAAGTGCTTCAGTTTTCGCTCCAGCACTTCATTAGGAATAAACAGAGGGACTCTGGACATGGTTACCTCTGGGCTTGTACAAACTCATGGTTTTATATATATATATATATATATATATATATATATATATATATATATATATATATATATAAAATCTCATTATCTCTAGCCGCTTTCTGTTCTACAGGGTCGCAGGCAAGCTGGAGCCTATCCCAGCTGGCTATGGGCGAAAGGCGGGGTTCACCCTGGACAAGTCGCCAGGTCATCACAGGGCTGACACATAGACACAGACAACCATTCACACTCATGGTCAATTTAGAGTCACCAGTTAACCTAACCTGCATGTCTTTGGACTGTGGGGGAAACCGGAGCACCTGGAGGAAACCCACGCAGACACAGGGAGAACATGCAAACTCCACACAGAAAGGCCCTTGCCGGCCACAGGGCTCAAACCCAGATCTTCTTGCTGTGAGGCGACAGCACTAACCACTACACCACCATAGGGTAATCCTTAGACACAAGAGTGCTCAAACTAGGAGCAATAATACAACAAAAATAAAGAGAGAAAATACTTCAATTTGTACGCATGATTTTATTGCGCACGACAAGCCTGTTTCGAGAGCGACTTGCTCTCTCATCAGGTGCAGCAAGAATATCAGTACACTGCTACTTTTATACTCAAAAGATGTTTGCTAAAATAAACCTACCAGCATGCTGGGATGCACTGGCTAGTTCATTGTGCTTGTTTAGCGTGCCTAGGTGTGGTTTGCATACAATGTAATATGGAATATTCTGCGAGACACAAATTACAGCGCTTAGTGCTATTATTATATGCCGGCGCACGTGCTATAATTCCCATGTCAGTATATAATTTTCTCCGGATTCCTTTGGAGTCCATATATGTTTACTCAGCTCTGTTGCATGACGCTTGCCCTCGTGACGGAATGATGCAGTGTGGTTATTGTAGCGTGACTTGAATGTATCCCCCGTAAGCCCGATATAAGTTTCCTTACCACGCTCACTCTCACAAGAGCTCCTAATTAAGGCACTTGACTTTGTGGCTGCGTACAACAACATAAGTGCCAAAGACAAAGAAACAATCTTGCATGCCAAACAATCTTTGCTGTTCAGTAATAACAACGCTTGGATAAAGAGAGACTCCCAAGACTGCTTCAATGTTACAATGGAGTCGTACAACGGGGCAGAAATGTGTGAGCTGGTGGGAACGTTCCTTTTACACCAACTTCCACCCAGCATCAGTGGGCGCATGGGCCTGTACAGAGATGATGGCCTCAGCGCTTTTCATGATACGCCACAGCGCATTGAATGAATAAAGAAGGAAATATGTAAATTATTTACCAACAACGGCCTGAAAATAACAATAAATGCAAACAAAAAAGTGGTTAATTACCTGGATGTGACTCTAGATCTTAATAAGCAATCACATGAGCCCTATGCTAAACCTAATAACAATCCATTGTATGTACATAAGGAAAGTAACCACCCCCCCACCATCACCAAGAACATTCCAGTGGGGGTAAACAAACACCTTAACGAAATATCCTCATCTGCCAAATGCTTCGATAGAGCGGCACTACAATACCAACATGCCCTTGACAGCAGCGGCTACGGGCACCGCCTGTGCTTTGATGCGGCCAACGCCCAAAGACTCCGTGCCAGATGAAATCGTGGCCGGAAGATAATGTGGTTTAAGCCCCCCTACAACAAACAGGTTAAAACAAATGTGGGGAGAAAATTCCTCGCAACAATCAAGGATTTTTCTCTCCGTGCTTCCACGGAAGGCGGTCGCATTTTCTGGTCTCCCTCCTTTTTTCCCTGCTTGTGCTTCTGTGTCTTGTCTCATCTGCTGAACTTTTTGAAGAGACTCTCCATGCATTACTTTCTAAACTAAAAAAAGCATAGAATTGATAAACTGGTCTCCTAACGAAATTGACACAGTTTTCTCGATGAGAAGCCTGGGTTCGGGGGAACCCGTCTGTCTTGCCGGAACATTTGCGGCTGGTTACATGATGGACGCATGGGAGCGGTGGTGGGTCGTGTGCCTGGCAATTCTTTCTGTGGAGGACATTGAAGATATCTACCTATTCAGAACCATGATTTCAGGACTTTTGCTGATTGGATTAGGCATTGCCCTGGTATATCGAGGAAATCAGACAACAGTGACAGCTGTTCAAAGTCCCACGAAGCTGCCCAATATGATTGGAGTGGTGGGCAAAGCTGTTGGCACTCGGACTGTGGACATTCAGAACTTTAACCACAAAATGGTTGTTATCTCGGAGCAGCTTTCAGCTTTGCAAGGAATACGTTTTTCAGAGATCAATTTGAATTTGAATAGAATGGATGGAATAGACAGATATGGATGAGCGGTGTGGACATGCAAAGACTGCGTCTGGAAAGACCAAACAATTTATATCTTATCGACATTCGGCTCCCTGAGACAGCACCGGCCTCGGTTCAGGTTGTTGCTGAGGCAACATTTCCCCCTGAAGGTCACTGCCAGGAGACACTCTCGCATTCCTTGCATTCCTTCTCTAACTTTCCGTGGTCACCATTTTTACCCCCAGTGTGACAAGCGGGTGCGTGACCAGCGCCTTCATAGCTGCAGGAGTGGACAGCTGCTTGCTTGTGCTGGATTACCTCCTCCCCTTCCCCCATCCCCCTCCCCCCCCCTTACCCCCTACCCTTGATTCCCCCCCTCAAGTCCCGTGTTTAAAGTGTACTAGTGTTGTTGTGTGCTTATGTGCAAAGGTTTTTTAAATGTTCCCACACTGTACTCCTGACAGGAGCATAGTGGGGGGGGTGTTCTTTTTTTCCTTATCTCTCCTCATGTTGTGTTTCCTTTTTATCTTCATCCCTGTCTTCCTGTCCTGTCTACCCTATGTCAATTGTATGTTGCATATGTACAGACAGGTTGATGGCTAATTTCGCTGGTACATGTGACTAGTGACAATAAAGGGCATCATCATCATCATCATCATATGAGCCCTATGCTAAACCTAATAACATTCCATTGTATGTACATAAGGAAAGCAACCCCCCCACCATCACCAAGAACATTCCAGTAGGGGTAAACAAATGCCTTAACGAAATATCCTCATCCGCTGAATGCTTCGATAGAGCGGCGCTACAATACCAACATGCCCTTGACAGCAGCAGCTATGGGCACCGCCTATGCTTTGATGTGGCCAATGCCCAAAGACTCCGCGCCAGACGAAATCGTGGCCGGAAGATAATGTGGTTTAACCCCCCCACAACAAACAGGTTAAAACAAACGTGGGGAGAAAATTCCTCGCAACAATCAAGGATTGCTTTAGACATGGGGATCCCCTGGCTAGGATTTTCAACAAGAACACCCTTAAGTTGAGTTATTCCTGTATGCCAAGTTTGGCCACCAAAATCAGCACACACAACAAGAAAATACTGATGGAAACACCGGAGCCGCCCAAGATGTGTAACTGCTGCAAGAAGACGACCTGCCCCCTCAACGGCACGTGCCTTACAAAGAACGTTATTTACCAAGCCACCGTTGAGAGCGAGCACAGTAAGGAAACCTATATCGGGCTTACGGGGGATACATTCAAGTCACGCTACAATAACCACACTGCATCATTCCGTCATGAGGGCAAGCGTCATGCAACAGAGCTAAGTAAACATATATGGACTCTAAAGGAATCCAGAGAAAATTATATACTGACATGGGACATTATAGCACGTGCGCCGGCATATAATAATAGCACTAAGCGCTGTAATTTGTGCCTCGCAGAAAAATATTACATTGTATGCAAACCACACCTACAGTAGGCATGCTAAACAAGCACAATGAACTAGCCAGTGCATGCCGGCATGCTAGTAGGTTTATTTTAGCAAACATCTTTTGAGTATAAAAGTAGCCGTGTACTGATATTCTTGCTGCACCTGATGAGAGAGCAAGTTGCTCTCGAAACAGGCTTGTCGTGCGCAATAAAATCATGCATACAAATTGAAGTATTTTCTCTCTTTATTTTGTTGTGTGCATATATTACTCTCTATGAGCTGATTAACAAGCTCCTGAAGTTTCATAAACACCACCACCGCTTTATTCATGTAGGAAGCACACACGATGTTTCCATAACTTATTTGCGCTCCAACCATGAGCAATGCTTGCTCTACCAGATCTGTAGGTTGTGGTACCTCCCTTACTCCTTGTTTCAAGAACAGGGGTGGCATCCTGGAGGACGCCATCCCCACCTAACAGCCAACAAACAAACACACACACTAAACACTAAACCATACTACCAATAACTACAAAATATTCAGAAATTAAATATCACAAGAAAAAACGAGAAAAGTTTTAGAAAAAGAAAGTTGCAAGCTCTCAGCCAACACTCACCACCCCCTCCACCACCAATCTCCCAGCATGCAGTGCAGAGAAAGAGAGAGAGTGTGTAAGAGACTGAGAGAGAGAGAGCAAGAGAGAGATTGTCAGAGACTGAGACAGAGTGAGAGAGAGGGAGATTGTGTCAGAGACTGAGACAGAGAGAGAGAGAGAGAGAGAGAGAGAGAGAAAGAGAGTGTCAGAGACTGAGAGAGAGAGCAAGAGAGAGGGAGATTGTCAGAGACTGAGAGCGAGAGAGAGATTGTGTCAGAGACAGAGAGAGAGAGTGAGTGAAAGAGAGAGAGAGAGAGCAAGAGAGAGAGATTGTCAGAGACTGACAGCGAGAGAGAGAGAGTGTCAGAGACTGAGAGAGAGAGAGAGTGTCAGAGCCTGAGAGATCCTGAGAGAGTGAGAGGGAGCAAGAGAGAGAGAGAGAGAGAGAGAGAGAGAGTTACAGAGAGAAAGAGTGTCAGACTATGAGAGAGAGCAAGAGAGAGAGTGTTAGAGAGAGAGAGTATCAGAGACTGAGAGAAAGAGAGAGAGAGTGTCAGAGACTGAGACAGAGAGAGAGAAAGAGAGTGTCAGAGACTGAGAGAGAGAGAGCAAGAGAGAGAGAGATTGTGTCAGAGACTGAGCCCATGTTTACATTAGACCGTATCAGCGGATCATCAGATTAACGTTTTTAAAATTAGTGTGCACACAACAATACCAATACACGGATACGCTCGGCTCCGCAGGCATCCTACACTCCAAATCACTCCGCCCTGAACAGCGAGTGCCCTCTGGAGGGTGCGCACTCCGGCCCTGCGCAGCTCACAGAGCGCGCGAGTGAAGTGAACAAGCTGTGAATCGGGACTGAGCCGCTGTGTGTGTGATCTCAGCGCATATCACTTACCACTTGCAAGTGGAAGGATGGCAAGCCTAAAGACAATCATAACTACACAATGGGCAGTATTTGCATCAGTATTTGCAGTATTTTCATACTTTTATACTCTTTAATGAAAGGTGATACAAGGCGGAAGTCCGCGCCGTTTTTCAGCAGTCGCGTCACATGACCAACGTCAGCGAATCAGGAAGGTGGATGTCACAGTGACGTTGTCCAATGAGATGCCAGCTAGAGCTCAGCACAGCGTATCCGCGTATTCTGAATGTTTACACAGCACCGGAGCTGACACGATCTGGATTGAATACGTGGACGCTGGCGGATTCCCATTTCCCGGCGTTTTAATGTAAACGGACAGTGCATCCGCGAAGAAAACGAGACAGATACAGTCTAATGTAAACGTAGCCTGAGAGTGAGAGTGAACGAGAGAGAGTGTCAGAGACTGAGACAGAGTGAGAGTGAGCGAGAGAGTGTCAGAGACTGAGACAGAGAGAGAGAGAGGGAGAGAGTGTATCAGAGAGAGAGAGAGAGAGAGAGAGAGAGAGAGAGAGAGAGAGAGAATGTTAGCGAGAGAGTGTCAGAGACTGAGAGAGAGAGAGAGTGTGTCAGAGACAGAGAGTGTCAGACTATGAGAGAGAGCAAGAGAGTGAGTGTTAGAGAGAGTATCAGAGACTGAGAGAGACAGCAAGATAAAGAGAAAGAGAGTGTGTCAGAGACAGAGTGAGAGAGAGAGAGAGAGAGACAGATGTCTGTGAAGATTCTCAGTCATCCAGGTCATAGTAAACTGTGGGTGGTAAAAGAGAGCAACTGGACTTGCTTGCAGATTCTTGAAGACATTTCACCTCTCATCCGAAAGGCTTCTTCAGTTCTGTCCGACTAATAGGGAGTATCAGGTATTTATCCTCTCATGGATGAAAAGTAATCCTAAGGTGTTGTTAAGTCATCCTGTTGGTGTGGGTCACTGGGGGCTGGGTGTGAACGGCCTAGAGAGTCATTGGGGTGATCAATGGATCGTTGGTTCTCTCTGTCCTCCTGTGAGTCACTGAAAACAGCTGGGTTTTGGTGTGCATTCAGTAGTAGAGGATACAAACACAACATTCCGATACATTTCAGACCCAGTAACACCCTGAAGCAGAAACTGGTCCAACCTAAGGACAGAATAGCCAGACACAAACAGGACAACATAGTGTATGCAATTCAGTGCAGTGAGGAATGCACGGACTCATATATTAGGGAAAAAACCAATCGCTTCACAGGCGCATGGCTCAATACAGGAGAGCCAGTTCCTCAGGCCAGGACTCTGCTGTCTATCTTCATCTTAACAACAAAGATGAAGATAGACAGCAGAGCATAGTATGGGCGCTGTGTGAGATGGCTGCCTCTCCAGTAGCTCTGTAGTTTTTAGCTCTTTAAACCTCTTGTTTTCCACCTTTTTTTTAACTTTTCTGCTCTTCTTACAAAGACATAGTGTGTTTTACTATATAACATGGATATTTTTAACTTTAACACGTGACCAGGAGCCAGTTTTCTCACTTATTCGAGAGAGGAGCTGCTGGCCCTGAAAACAATGGGACGAGCCGGGATACAACACCCCGTCCTAGTGGAGCTGAGGAGGAAACCCAGGGGCTGCAAAGCTGGAGCTAAGCTAAAGGCTAGGCTAGCAGACAACCAGCGGTGCTGCAAATCATCCATTCCCTCCGTTATCATGGGGAATGTGAACTCGCTGTCGAATAAAGTTGACGAGCTTTCCGCTCTGAACAGCCAGCAGATTTACCGGGAGAGCAGCTTATTTATCTTTACGGAGACATGGCTAACACACCTCGTACTGGATGCTAATGTGGACCTGCGGGGATTCACTGCTGTGAGAGCTGACAGAGACACTAACACATGCGGGAAAAACAAAGGTGGGAGGCTCATCATTTATGTTAACAACCGCTGGTGTAACCTGGGACATATCTCCGTAAAGACAGTTTTATGTTGCCCAGACTTGGAGCTGCTAGCCGTTAGCCTGCGGCCATATTATCTGCTGAGGGAGTTCAGTCATGTGATCACCATCTGTGTTTACACCCTCCGAGGGCAGACGCAGCCGCTGCATGTGAGAGGATTCACTCTGTCACAGCAAGGCTGCAGACACAGCACCCTGAGGCATTTATCATCATTTCTGGGGACTTTAATCACACTACTTTGGACTCTACTTTGGCTGCTTTTTACCAGGCTGTGGATTATCCAACAAGGAACAACAGGACAATTGACTTGCTGTATGCTAATGTGAGGGATGTATACAGAGCCACACCCCTCCCCCCACTAGGGAAGTCTGACCACAACCTGGTTCGTCTCCAGCTGAAGTACACCCCCCTGGTTCAAAGGCAGCCTGCAACAACTAGCTCCATCAGGAGGTGGTCCCCTGAAATGGAAGATGCCCTCAGGGACTGCTATGACATCACGGACTGGGATGTGCTGCTTAGCCCACACTGTGAGGACATAGAGGGGCTGACACACTGTCTGACGGATTACCTTAACTTCTGTGCAGATGTGGTCTCCCCCGCTAAGACTGTATGGGGTTACCCTAATAACAAGCCATGGGTAACACAGGAAGTCAAAGCTGTCCTCAACAGGAAGAAGGCTGCCTTCAGGAGCAGGGATAGGGAGGTGATGAAAGCAGCACAGCAGGAGGTAAAATGCTGCGTGAGGGAAGCTAAGGACAGCTACAGGAGAAAGGTGGAGCAGAACCTGAAGGAGAACAGCATGAGGGAGGTCTGGGAAGGTGTGAAAACCATCACAGGCCACAATACAAAGACCAGAGTCATTGAGGAGACAGTGGAGAGGGCGAACAAGTTGAATGACATCTTCAATCAGTTCAACCAGCCCACATCCCCCCACCCTCTCCCTCACTGCAGCCATCTCTCCTTCTTCCCTCAACACACCTCCCCCCAGTCATCACAGCAGCCCCCTCCTCCCCCTCATCCCCCATCTCAACACAGACTCCTCCATGCATTACTGCAGACCAGGTCAGAGGTCAACTGAGGAAGCTTCACCCCAGGAAAGTAGCAGGCCCGGACAAGGGGTGTCCCCGACTACTGAAGACCTGCGCTGCTGAACTGGGTGAACCACTCCAACGCATCTTCAACCTCAGCCTGCGGCTGGGGAGAGTGCTCACCCTCTGGAAGACATCATGGATCATTCCAGTTCCCAAAAAGAATTGGCCCAGCAAGCTGAACGACTTCCGACCGGTGGCACTCACTTCACATCGATGAAGACGTTGGAGAGGCTCTTCCTCAGCCTCCTCAGACCCCAGGTACAACATGCCCAGGACTGTCTGCAGTTTGCTTACAGGGCAGGTGTTGGTGTGGAAGACGCCATCCTCTACCTGCTACACTGAGCCCACTCGCATCTGGATAAGGGGAATGGCACAGTGAGGATCCTCTTCTTGGACTTCTCGAGTGCCTTCAACACCATCCAGCCCCTATTGCTTCAGGACAAACTGAACAGGATGCGAGTGGACCCCTGCCTGGTCACCTGGATCTCCAGCTACCTCACTGACAGGCCACAGTACATCAGGCTGAAGGACATCACGTCTGACACTGTGATTAGCAGTACCGGAGCACCCCAAGGCATGGTGCTGGCCCCTCTTCTCTTCACCCTGTACACCACAGACTTCTGCTACAACTCGGAGCTGTGTCACATTCAGAAGTTTGCCGATGACACAGTCATCGTTGGGTGTATCAGTGACGACAGAGAGGAGGAGTATAGGAGCCTGGTGAGGGACTTTACTGTGTGGTGCAACAGGAACCATCTGCAGCTCAACACCTCGAATACCAAGGAGCTAGTCACTGACTTTGGGAGGTCCAGACCAAGATCACGACCAGTTCTGATCGAGGGAGTCGAGGTGGAGGCTGTGGATTCCTACAAGTACCTCGGGCTGTGGCTGGACAGCAAGCTGGACTGGACTTGCAACAACAAACACTTATACAAGAAGGGACAGAGCAGGCTATACTTCCTTAAGAGGCTGTGGTCCTTTAATGTCTGCAGGAAACTCCTGTGGATGTTCTATCAGTCTGTGGTCGCCAGTGTCCTGTTTTACACCGTCGTGTGCTGGGGGGGCAGCACATCCAAGAAGGACACATCAAGGCTGGACAAACTGATCAGGCAGGCCGGCTCTGTGGTCGGCATGAAGCTGGACTCTCTGGTGATGGTGGCAGAGAAGAGGTCTATGGACAAACTATTGAACATCATGGACGATGCCAGTCACCCTCTGCACACCGTCATCAGCAACCAGAGGAGCCTGTTCAGTGACAGAATGCTCCTTCCCAAGTGCAGGATGAACAGACTCAAAAACTCCTTTGTCTCTCATGCCATCAGACAGTACTACTCCTCTCTGGGGGGGAGGAGGGGTAACAGGAAGACAGACGAAAGGAAGGAGCAGTAGCCTAACCTAACAATAAGCAATTGGTAAAAATTGCTACGGTAAAAAAATTGTCAAAACCATGCTTGAGACTTGCGCGACACTTGCATGTGTTCAGCGCCATAGAAGGTCGCAGACTGCCCGTGGAGATTTTTGGTCCTGCACATGCAAATTCTACGGGTCTTGCGACAAATCAAAAACACATACACTACGTATGGGACCCATACTCCTTTTGTACACCTGAACCAAGTCAGCAGCGTGGCTAGTAGGGGCTTTTTGCAATAACAGTAAGATGCATGAGTGATGCACGGTCATTGTATGAGTGATGTGCCTCAGAAATACTACACAAGTATCCACACTTGCTATTTGTGTGGTGCACAAGACAGAAGTGCATCTCACTTTCTACCCCATGTGTGGTGTTCATGCAGCGCATGCGACCTGCATGAAGCGCACGTGACCTGCACGCAGCGCACGCAACCTGCATGCAACACGAGGGGCAAGACTCTGGGTATATATTACACGTCACCTTGTCCTCAACACTGAGCATGGCACAATGGCCTGACAGCGATGATGGGATTGCAATGTTCTCACTTCTGGGCGTCGTTAGCTGAAACCGATTCCAAAAAAGTTGGGACAAAGTACAAATTGTAAATAAATATGGAATGCAATGATGTGGACATTTCAAAATTCCATATTTTATTCAGAATAGAACACAGATGACATATCAAATGTTTAAACTGAGAAAATGTATCATTTAAAGAGAAAAATTAGGTGATTTTAAATTTCATGACAACAACACATCTCAAAAAAGTTGGGACAAGGCCATGTTTCCCACTGTGAGACATCCCCTTTTCTCTTTACAACAGTCTCTAAACATCTGGAGACTGAGGAGACAAGTTGCTCAAGTTTAGGAATAGGAAAGTTAACCCATTCTTGTCTAATGTAGGATTCTAGTTGCTCAACTGTCTTAGGTATTTTTTGTCGTATCTTCCGTTTTATGATGCGCCAAATGTTTTCTATGGGTGAAAGATCTGGACTGCAGACTGGCCAGTTCAGTACCCGGACCCTTCTTCTACGCAGCCATGATGCTGTAATTGTAATTTTATTTACAATTTGTACTTTGTCCCAACTTTTTTGGAATCAGGGTTGTACATGAAAATCAGCATACACAATATTAATTACAAAAGCATATAGATAAGTCAAGTCAAGTTTATTTGTATAGCGCTTTTAACAATAAACATTGTCACAAAGCAGCTTTACAGAATTTGAATGACTTAAAATATGAGCTAATTTTATCCCTAATCTATCCCCAACAAGCACGCCTGTGGTGATGGTGGCAAGGAAAAACTCACTCACTCAGATGACATGAGGAAGAAATGTTGAGAGGAACCAGACTCAAAAGGGAACCCATCCCCATCCGGGCAACAACAGACAACATGACTATAACATTAACAGTCCTAACAAAGTCAGCTTTGTTGATGCTATAGACCGTCCCACCGACAGAAACCTGAGCGCAAAGCCATTCATGACAACCGCAGTCCTAAAGTCAGCAAGTCAACTGCAGTCCCCAGCCACAAAAGCACCACTGCAAGAGTCCAGAGCATCCTCCAGGTGCGACCCCCAACTGTCCACATGGGGCTGCCCTCCACAGGAGCGATGCGATGAGACTCCAACCACACACAGGGCACCAGGATGGATCAGGCAGGTCCGAGGAGCAGAAGAGGTCAGCATCTTGATCCCAGGACCAACAAGTAACTCAGAGGGACATATTTGGGGGGAGGGGGAGAGAGGGAGAGAGAGAGAAAACACAGATTGTTAGGTATGCCCAATGTCACCTGAATAAATAGGAACAGTATACATATTGCACTGAGTACAAGCAGGGACTCTGGCAAATAACTATGATAGCATAACTAAAAGGGGAGAGCCAGAAGGTAACACAGGCATGAGGGAGCCCCAGGACATAAAGCAGCCAGCCCCTACACTGTCAATAAACTCGAGTGAGCAAGCGAGTGGGGACTGACAGCATCCATACATCCCAGTTTACCAAAACACTCTATATCTGAGGACCCTCCAGATCTACACCTTTACCTCATAAACACCATTAACAAAAGGCTTGACTAAACAGATTTGTTTTCAGCCTAGACTTAAACACTGAGACTGTGTCTGATTCCCGGACACTACTTGGAAGGCTGTTCCATAACTGTGGGGCTTTGTAAGAAAAGGCTCCGCCCCCTGATGTAGCCTTCACTATACAAGCTACCAGCAGATAGCCTGCACCTTTTGATCTAAGTAGGCGTGGCGGGTCATAGAGGAGCAGAAGTTCACTCAGGTACTGTGGTGCGAGACCATTCAGTGCTTTAAAGGTCAATAGTAGTACTTTATAATCAATACAAAATTTGATTGGGAGCCAATGCAGTGTGGATAAGACAGGGGTGATGTGGTCATATTTTCTAGTTCTAGTAAGGACTCTTGCTGCTGCATTTTGAACTAACTGAAACTTGTTTATGCACTTATTGGAACATCCAGACAGTAAGGCATTATAATAATCCAACCTGGAAGTAACGAAAGCATGAACTAGTTTTTCCGCGTCATGTAGTGACATTAAATTTCTTATCTTAGCAATATTTCTGAGATGAAAGAAAGCTATCCTGGTAATGTTATCAATGTGAGTTTCGAATGAAAGACTGGGGTCAATAATCACTCCGAGGTCTTTTACTGCTGCATGTGAAGAAACAGAAAGGCCATCCAGAGTTACTGTGGAATCAGAAAACTTACTTCTAGCTGCATGTGGTCCGAGTACAAGTATGTCAGTTTTGTCAGAGTTAAGCAGAAGGAAGTTAATAAGCATCCAGTGTCTAATGTCCTTCACACATTCCTCAATTCTCTTAAGCTGGTGTCTCTCATCAGGTTTTGCAGAAACATACAACTGTGTCTCATCAGCATAGCAGTGGAAACTAATACAATGTTTACGAATAATATCACCCAGAGGTAACATATATATATATATATATATATATATATATATATATATATATATATATATAAAGAAAAAAGCAGTGGACCCAAGACAGAACCTTGTGGAACACCAAACTTTACCTCAGTATGTCTAGAAATATCACAATTTATATCAACATACTGATAGCAATCAGTTAAATAAGAGCAGAGCCAGGAGAGGGCCATTCCCTTAACTCCCACAACATTTTCTAGTCTATCCAGAAGAATGGAATGATCAATGGTATCAAATGCTGCACTAAGGTCAAGCAACACAAGCAGTGAGACACAGCCCTGATCAGATGCCAACAGTAGGTCATTTACTACTTTAACCAGAGCTGTCTCTGTGCTATGATGGGGTCTAAATCCTGACTGATACATTTCATGGATGTTATTCCTATGTAAATATGAGCATAACTGCTGTGCCACAGCTTTTTCAAGGATCTTGGAGATAAAGGGGAGGTTTGATATTGGCCGATAATTGGTCAGCTGACAGGGATCGAGGTCAGGTTTTTTTTATCAGGGGTTTGATAACTGCTAGTTTAAAGGATTTGGGTACATAGCCAATCGTAAGAGAAGAATTTATTATTTTTAGAAGCGGTTCAATTACTTCAGGCATTATCTGTTTGAATAGATGTGTAGGTAAGGGATCTAGTACACAAGTTGAGGCTTTTGATGCTGAGATTAATGAAAGTAGTTCAGTCTCTTTTAGGGGAGTAAAACATTCTAACTGATGATCTGATACAGTTATATTGTTAACTCCAGGATCACTTACATTGTCTGACCTTAAATTAGTAGTTTGAATTTTTTGTCGGATATTCTCAATTTTGTCATTAAAAAAATTCATGAAATCGTTGGTACTACATACTACAGGTATGCATGTGTGGACTTATTCCTGGTTAATTTTGCTGCAGTATTAAATAGGAATCTAGGATTATTTTTGTTATCTTCTATTAGGGAGGAGAGATATGTTGATCTCGCAGCACAAAGAGCTTTTCTATACTTCAGGAAACTCTCCTTCCACGCTAATTTGAACACTACCAACTTTGTTTGATGCCATTTACGTTCCAATTTTCGAGTGGTCTGTTTTAATGTGCGAGTGTCATCATTATACCAGGGTGCTAATTTTTTGTCTCTGACCATTTTCCTTTTAAGAGGAGCTACATTATTTAAGGTATGGCGGAATGTTGACTCTAAGCATTCAGTTGCCTGATCAAGTTCTGCAGGGACTGTCAGTGACCCAATCAAAGTTGATAACTCTGGGAGATCATTTATAAAGCTCTGTGCAGTAGTTGACGTGAATGTACGTTTAATACAGTAGTGTGGTGAGGTGCATATATTATTACTCAGACATAGTTTGAATGAGATGAGATAATGATCCATTTATTGATTCAATGATCCATTGTGGATGCAGCTATTCGGAGCTGTGGCCACAAGGTCTCCGGTGCCTGTCGTGGCGGCAATCCCTGAACCCGGTGGTGGACACCAGAAGTAAGGGATGCCGTCAAGCTGAAGAAGGAGTCCTATTGGGCCATGTTGACCTCCAGGACTCCTGAGGCAGCTGACGGGTATCGGCAGGCCAGGCGTGCTGCAGCTCGGGCAGTTGCGGAGGCAAAAACTCAGAACTGGGAGGAGTTTGGGGAGGCCATGGAGAAGGACTATCGGTCGGCCTTGAAGAAATTCTGGCTAACCATCCGGTGCCTCAGGAGGGGGAAGCAGTACTCTGCCAGCACTGTTTACAGTGCGGGTGGGGAGCTGTTGACCTCGACTGGGGACATTGTCGGGCGGTGGAAGGAATACATTGAGGATCTCCTCAATCCCACCGTCATGTCTTCCATTGAGGAGACTGAGGCTGATGACTCAGAGGCGGACTTGTCCATTACCCAAGCCGAAGTCACTGAGGTGGTTTGCAAGCTCCTCGGTGGCAAGGCACCGGGGGTGGATGAGATCCGCCCTGAGTATCTCAAGTCTCTGGATGTTGTGGGGCTGTCTTGGTTGACACGCCTCTGCAACATCATGTGGCGGTCGGGGACAGTGCCTCTGGAGTGGCAGACTGGGGTGGTAGTCCCTCTTTTTAAGAAAGGGGACCGGAGAGTGTGCTCCAATTATAGGGGAATCACACTTCTCAGCCTCCCAGGGAAGGTTTACTCCAGGGTACTGGAGAGGAGAATTCAACCAATAGTTGAACCTCGGATCCAGGAGGAACAATGCGGTTTTCGTCCTGGTCGCGGAACACTGGACCAGCTCTATACCCTTCATAGGGTGCTCGAGGGTTCATGGGAGTTTGCCCAACCAGTCCACATGTGCTTTGTGGATCTGGAGAAGGCATTCGACCGTGTCCCCTGTGGTATTCTGTGGGGGGTGCTTCGGGAGTATGGGGTTCGGGGCTCTTTGCTAAGGGCTGTCCGGTCCCTGTACGAATGGAACAGGAGTCTGGTTCGCATTGCCGGCAGTAAGTCAGATCTGTTCCCAGTGCATGTTGGACTCTGGCAGGGCTGCCCTTTGTCACCGGTTCTGTTCATAATTTTTATGGACAGAATTTCTAGGTGCAGCCAGGGGCTGGAAGGAATCCTGTTTGGGAACCACAGGATTTCATCTCTGCTTTTTGCGGATGATTGTCCTGTTGGCTTCTTCAAACCAGGACCTTCAGCATGCACTGGGGCGGTTTGCAGTCAAGTGTGAAGTGGCTGGGATGAGAATCAGCACCTCCAAGTCCAAGGCCATGGTTCTTGACCGGAAAAGGGTGGCTTGCCTTCTCCAGGTTGGTGGAGAAGTCCTGCCTCAAGTGGAAGAGTTTAAGTATCTCGGGATCTTGTTCACGAGTGAGGGAAGGATGGAGCATGAGATCCATCCTTCCCGCAGTGATGCGGTCGCTTTACCGGTCTGTTGTGGTGAAGAAGGAGCTGAGCCAAAAGGCGAAGCTCTCAATTTACCGGTCGATCTACGTTCCGACTCTCACCTATGGTCATGAGCTTTGGGTAATGACTGAAAGAACAAGATTGCGGATACAAGCGGCCGAAATGAGTTTCCTTTGCAGGGTGGCTGGGCACTCCCTTAGAGATAGGGTGAGAAGCACAGTCACTCGGGAGGAGCTCGGAGTAGAGCTGCTGCTCCTCCGCATCGAGAGGAATCAGCTGAGGTGGCTCGGGCATCTCTTTTGGATGCCTCCTGGATGCCTCCCTGGGGAGATGTTCCAGGCATGTCCCCCTGGGAGGAGGCCCTGGGGAAGACCCAGGACACGCTGGAGGGACTATGTCTCTCGGCTGGCCTGGGAACGCCTCGGTGTTCTTCCCGAGGAGCTGGCCGAGGTGTCTGGGGAAAGGGAAGTTTGGGCTTCCATGCTTAGACTGCTGCCTCCGCGACCTGGTCCCGGATAAAGCGGAAGAAGACAAGACGAGACAAGACGAGATAATGATCTGAGATAACTTCAGACTGTGGAAGTATGACTATATTTTCTATGTTTAACCTGAATGTTAGTATTAGATCGAGGGTGTGACCACCATTATGGGTCAGTCCTATGACATTCTGATTAATCCCTACTGAATCTAAAATGGACACAAATGCTGTTTTCAAAGAGTCTTCTGGGTTATCGAAGTGAGTATTAAAATTTCAGACAACTAAAGCTTTGTCTAAGGAAATAACCAGATCTGAGATAAAATCTGCAAATTCAGAAAGAAACTCAGAATATGGCCCCGAGGGGCCTGTAAATAATAAGTAATGGAATTAACTGGGTAGACTTATTTTTCGAGGCTACATACATTATATAAGTATGAAGAACTTCAAATGTATTAAATTTATAACCAGGTTTTTGTGTTACACCTAGATAATCATTATAAATAACTGTGACACCTCCTCCTCTGCCAGTTAGACGAGGCCGGTGTATATAACTGTATCCAGGAGGACTTGCTTCATTTAATGCTATATATTCATTTGGCTTAATCCATGTTTCAGTTAAACACAGTACATTAAACTCCTGATCAGTAATGAGTTCATTAACCATTAGCATTTTAGATGTAAGATATCTAATATTTCATAGCCCCACTTTTAGATCAAAGGTGCTGGCAGCGGCTGTACAGTCAGTATGATCTAATTTTATATTGATTAGGTTACTGGAACAAACTCTCTGAATATTTCTACCTTTTTGTTTAGCTCGGGGAACAGACACAGTCTTGATGTAGTGGACCCTGAGTGACGACTCTGTGCAGCTAGCAGACAGTCGGTTTAGCCTGTTCGTCTGCTCCCTGGCCTTGGCTCTGGATTGTCAGAAATTAACTAGGCCTGTTCTGAGACTATGACCTATGCTGCAGGAAATGAGAGCAGCACCTTCCCGAGTGGGATGGATACCGTCCCACCCTTACAGGCCAGCCATGCCCTCAAAATTAGCCCAATTATCTATAAAGCCCACACTGTTTTCAGAGCACCACCTTGACAACCAGCAGTTCAGTGGCCATAACCTGCTGTAAGCTATATCGCCACACCGCATTGGGATGGGGCCAGAACATACTACAGCATCAGACATCGCCTTCGCTAATTTAAACACCTCTACAAAGTTACTCTTAGTAACCTCAGGCTGACAAAGGCATATATCATTAGCTCCTGCATGGATAACTATCTTTGAGAACCTGTGCTTGCCTAGGACCCTAAGATTACCTGCTATGTCCGGCGCCCTGGCTCCCAGTATACACCTGACTAAAGCTGCTGGTGCCCCTAAAGGCTGAGCTAATTTCACATGCCATATGATAGAGTCCCCTATAACCAGAGCTCTTTCAGGTTTCTCAGTGGGTGCATCACGAAGGAGAGTAAACCTGTTCGACACGTGAAGCGGAGAGGAGTGGTGCTCCCGTGGGCGAGCCTCAGCAGGTAGCTTTGGCTCTACGCTTATGCCGCCAAGCTGTCACCCATTCGCCCCGCTGTAAGGGCTCTAATGCCAGAGTTGGGGGATTACTAACTCCACCAAGGGCATCCAGACTTTCCTCAACAGAAACTACACTGTTCTCATTCTCACTGACCTTCTCTAAAGCCTGGACACGCGCTTCTAGCAGTATAATCTTCTCCGTCAGAGAGCTAACTAATCTAAACTTATCACAAATAAAGCTATCGCTAGCGACGGAGGAAGAATGACTAAACATCCTGCACTCAGCACACTGAACAGGCTGAAGGTGTGCCATGATGAAAAGATTCACGCACTTTAATTGAAGATCTGTTGATATTAAAGCAGATCTGATGTGGATGGCCTCCACTTGTGGTCTTTATGCAGGAGGAGAAAAAAAGAAAAAGAAAGCTTCTGGTCTCGGCGTTCTTCTGAAAAAAGAGAAAAAAAAACGGAAAAAGGAACACGAAAGTGGAAAGTACAAAAAGGAAAGGGACAGTACAATAAAAATGAAGAGGATACTGGAAAATTATTTGTAGAAAAAAGTTTAAAAAAGATTAGTAATTAACACCAACACTCGCAGGAAAAAAAGACTTGTCGCAAACAACTCAGGAACCAGGAAGTGCGTAGCACTGAAATGAATGTTTAAAGCATGTGTATTTACCTGTGAAAATCCCTCTGGCGGGATGCTGTGCCTTCTGCTGGCTTAAAGGCAAACTTCTCCCTGTCCGTGCAGGGCTCGCCAGTGCTGCTACCATCATCATCAAATTCTTCCTTCTCCTCCCCCTCTGGTGTTTCAGGCCGGGTTACTTCACTTTTGCTTGCTTCTTCTTGGGTCCCATTTTCTAAACTTTAAACTGAAAATTTTCTAATTTTTCCCATGAAATATCCATTGTTCTTCAGTTGAAATACAGATGCAGAATGCTGCAGATACGCTGGTTTTATACCCACTCCTGGCTTGCGTCACACGCAAGTTATGAGTGATTGTAACGTGTTAATCACATGTGTCACACATGCTTCACAAGTGTGGCCCATACTTGTAGCGCAGGAAACTGGTAAAATGCAAGTCACACGCACTCCACACTCACTGATCATGCACTGATCATGTGCGTCAGACATACACTTTCCAAGGGCTAATGGCGCAATTTTTCCCACATCTCGAGGAAGTCAGGCATGCAACCTGTATTTGACAAGTACTTTGTCCATATTCCTCCCCAAACTTTTCCCTGGATTCACCACAACCCTGTGGCATGGCTGTGAGCTACCAAACCCTGCGATCCATGAGTGTTCAAAACACTTACGGCGGGTTGTGAGTGAGGTTTTAGGTATCATATATATTTTTTTATTTGTGTGGCTTGATATGTCTGCTTCTGCTGCTATCCACTGTGCTGCTGCAAACAGGAAATTTCCCCATTGTGGGATAATAAAGGTCTTCTTATCTTATCTTATCTTATCTTATCTTATCTTATCTTATCTTATCTTATCTTATCTTATCTTGAGACTAAACAAGAGTTGGTGCTCTAAAGACCAAGACTAACCAGGACTCAGAGCTCTGAAGACAGAGACTAACCAAGAGTCAGAGCTCTAAAGACTGAGACTAACCAAGACTCAGATCTATAAAGACCAAGACTAACCAAAAGTCGGAGCTCTAAAGACTGAGACTAACCAAGAATCAGAGCTCTAAAAACCGAGATTAACCTCTGGAGGATGGATGGGGCCATGTATCGCGAGATTTTGGGCAACAACCTCCTTCCCTCAGAAAGAGCATTGAAGATGGGTCGTGGCTGGGTCTTCCAGCATGACAATGACCCTAAACACACAGCCAGGGCAACTAAGGAGTGGCTCCGTAAGAAGCATTTCAAGATCATGGAGTGGCCTTGCCAGTCTCCAGACCTGAACCCAATAGAAAATCTTTGGAGTGAGCTGAAACTCCGTGTTGCCCAGTGACAGCCCTGAAATCTGAAAGATCTGGAGAAGATCTGTATGGAGGAGTGGGCCAAAATCCCTGTGGCAGTGTGTGCAAACCTGTACAAGAACTACAGGAAACGTCTGACCTCTGTAATTGTAAACAAAGGTTTCTGTACCAAATATTAAGTTATGTTTTTCTATTGTATCAAATACTTATTTCATGCAATCAAATGCAAATTAATTATTTAAAAATCATACAATGTGATTTTCTGAATTTTTTTTAGATTCTGTCTCTCACAGTTGAAGTGTACCTATGATAAAAATTACAGACCTCTCCATTCTTTGTAAGTGGGAAAACTTGCAAAATCGGCAGTGTATCAAATACTTATTTTCCCCACTATATATATATTGGGGGAGGGACCACAGAACCGATCATGTAGCGTGTAGTGTTGTAGAATGGAAGAAGATGGCTGTCGCCATACTGCCGCAACAACTGAGGGAGTTAGAACTTTATAGGCAGATGATGGAAGCTGAGGAGCAGCATGAAGTGATATTGGCTTTGCTAATACATGAACACCAATGTCAGAATGCGAGGCAGCAGAGGCGGTGGTGGGTACGCCCAGGGATTGAATGGCGGGGGCTCTTTGGACAGTATCACACCCTGTTCCAAGAGCTGGAGAGAGTCGCAAGGGGACTTTCTGTCATACATGCAGATGCCTTCTGACCAGTTTGCACAGCTCTTGTTGCATGTGACACCCCGCATTACCAAGGGTCCAAGAAGCCGCAGTCCACTTGAGCCTGGACTGAAACTGGCTATTACCTTCCGATTCCTGGCTACAGGGAATAATTACAAGTCACTCGAGTTTTCCTTTCATGTGGCGGCCAACACCATTTGCCTGTTTGTGCCCAAGGTGTGCAGCACTATATATGAGGAATACAGAGAGGAAGTATTTGTTGTTCCTGAGAAGTCAAACAGATGGCGTGAGGTGGCAGCCAATTTTTCCACACGCTGGAACTACCACCATTGTATAGGAGATATTGATGGAAAGCACATTGCTATTAAGAAGCCCAAGAAGAGTGGGTCCATGTACTACAATTACAAGGGCTTTTTTCTATAATACTCTTGGGCCTTGCAGATGCCCAATACAAGTTCCTGTGGGTGAGTGTAGGTGCCAATGGCTTGGCCTCGGCCAAGAAGATGGAAATGGAAATGTTGTGCTCGGTGCATGGAGAGAGGGTGCTCAATTAACTGATGCAAGAACAGTTCGTGGACCCCAAGTTTCGTGTGAAGCCAAGATTCAGAGGAATTATTTGTGTGACTATTATAACAACCCCATTGGTGCTCTGCCCTGGCAAGAGCGTATCATTGATATGCAGTGAATGTACTGGCAATTAAGTGTATTTACAATACATAAATACATCGATTGCATGTGTGTACCATGATATTTGTCTGAAGCAAGTAAATGTTTTACGTGTGTGCCACAATATTTATCTTTGTCTTATTAACCATAAACAATTATAACACAAAGCAAAATGGTGAATGGTATGCCTCTCCTTGCCCTAGGGCAATATGTGTGGGATAATGGATATCTAAAGATTGACATTGGCATTGACTCCATGACCTTGAGCACTTAATAAGTTCACCCATCCTTTATACTAAAATCGTGTATGAAGTTTGGGGGCCAAAAGCCTAATAAAAATTTAATTGACATTGATATTTTGACCATTTGTAGGAACATGACATCTTGAAAAATTAGGTTATTTGACCCATGACATCTGAGAAATGACCATTTAATTTCTTTTAACACCATGACCACCTCATTTTCTGTGTTTATTTAGGTATATGTTAATTTACCATGCAAATGTCAAATAATAAAACATGAGTATAAGGGAATAATGCATTTTATTACATTCTTTAAAAAATAACAGTAAAAACAAAAAACAAATAAAACAAACAAACAAACAAACAAACAAACAAACAAACAAACAAACAAAAACCTATAGCCCAACAGTTTGGGCATTGAAACACACTCACTATGTTTACATGCACATAGAGAGAATCGAATTTCTGCCATTGCTCGACTGAAATCGAAGTTCAAAATGCCATGTATACACCTTAATTCGGCTGAAATTGAACCGAACTTGATTTCTCGGAATCGAGCTACACGACCTAGTTTATGCGATTTCTGCCGAGCTACTTTGTGCATGTATACCCTATCGAGCTAGTTGTCGAGATACTTCCGGAAGTGACGAGTGATGAGACCACAAGCGGGAAACACAACAGCCTCGGTCGGCATGACAACAGTAGTAGCGAGCAGCAGAAGAGGTCAGGAGGAACAAACGAAGAAGAGAAAATGGCGATGTAGAGCTCTCTGAAGTGTGGGTGGAGCACAGAGGACGGCAGGACAAAGCTTCTGGTACTAATAGGCTTTTTATTGTCAGACTTTTCAATTTAACAGCCTACTTTTATTCTTGAGAGAAAAACACACACACACACACACACGCGCGCGCGCGTGCGCGCTGTGTTCTAGTCCCGGGATGAGCTCTCCCCTCTGCTCTCCCTCTGCCTCCTTAAATAGGGCGTGGCTACTGGGAAGACACACAAACACAGGTTAATTACCGTCAGGTGTAGTGATTCTGCCACTCACCTTCCCTGGCTCCGCCCTCCTGTCACAGACCGGCGCTTGACCACGCCCCCACTGCTACAGGCAAGCAGAAACGTGCACTTCTGGAGCAATGAGAAGACAGACTTCATGCTCATTCAGCTTAAGGAGTTGAATATATTAAAATTCATGGACGGGAGAAAAACGCGCAATGGAGAACACGGAACTGATAACTTTGTTTACATTCTTGAATAGCTCTTCTTCATGACGACAACCGGAAGTGTACCAACACGATGGGGTGTGTTGCGCCACCTGTGGCTCGGGTGCACAATGCACCTCACACAATAGCCCGATTTCAGTTGTGTGCATGTACGATTGGATTTCTCTGGCACCCTGCTGGGACCTTCAGCTCGATTACCGACAGCAGCTCGATTTGGATGTGCATGTAAATGTAGTCACTGACTCTGAGCTACTGTCCTGCTCCTATTCCTGCTGAGTGGTGGGAGAGGGTGTCGGGATGTCCTTGTCCCTGAGCATGTCACAATGGCCTGACAGCAATGATGGGATTATATTGTCCTCACTTCTGGGCATTGTTAGCTGAAACATGCATGAAAATCAGCATATATATATATATGTGGCAGATCACAGAATCCAGGGACACATGTCGGCCCGGGGGCATTTTGAGTTATTGACAGATTCAGAAAGTACAGTTTCTAGGCTTTCCAATGATGCCTTCCATGTGGAGATCTGACAATATTTGAAGAATGCGTGGCCTTTTGAAAGTGCATACTTCTTAAAACAGAAAAGGGAGAAAATAGCTGTGGCAGTGGGGGCGTGGTCAAGCGCCGGTCTGTGACAGGAGGGCGGAGTCAGGGAAGGTAAGTGGCAGAATCACTTCACCTGAGAGCAATTAACCTGTGTTTGTGTGTCTTCCCAGTGACCGCGCCCTATATGAGGAGGGAGAGTGAGAGCGGAGGTAGCTCATCTCCAGACCAGACGCCGGTTGTGTGTGGGTGTGTGTCTGAGTTGGAAGTTGTTCACTGAAAAGTGTAGCAATAAAAGCCATATTTACAAACCTCATCTCTGTCCTGCCGTCCTCTGTGCTCCACCCCTTCATTAGAACTGTTACAGTGGTGCCGAAACCCGGGACCTGGAGCACAGAGGACGGCAGGACAGAGATGAGGTTTGTAAATATGGCTTTTATTGCTACACTTTTCAGTGAACAACTTCCAACTCAGACACACACCCACACACAACCGGCGTCTGGTCTGGAGATGAGCTACCTCCGCTCTCACTCTCCCTCCTCATATAGGGCGCGGTCACTGGGAAGACACACAAACACAGGTTAATTGCTCTCAGGTGAAGTGATTCTGCCACTTACCTTCCCTGACTCCGCCCTCCTGTCACAGACCGGTGCTTGACCACGCCCCCGCTGCCACAATAGCCCTCAAAGTTTTCCATCTCAGCTACTCTGGGTGTAGGGCCGGCACATAATGGTGCGCATTTGCATGACATTAAGGAAAGCCCTACCCCCTACGAGCTAGCATGATACTACTTTCATGTAAACAAAGATCACCACGTCAATTTTCTTTCCATGCAAAGTATGCCCAAAACAATTATGAAGTACAAAAATAAGTCCTAAAGTATACTTTAACGTTTTGTGGTTGAAAAATTACTCACACCGTAAGAAAGAAAGATAGCACGATGATAACACAACTTACACAACACTAGTTTCATGTAAAGCCTCGGTCACAACCGGCCGTACAGTACGCGCTCCTACAGCCGGTCTACATGCAAAAAACGCAAGAAACACACGGAGAGCGCGCATGAAACGCACGAGAGCGCGCATGAAACGCACGAGAGCGTGCGTGTGAAAAGCACGAGAGCGCGCGTGTGATGTGCTGATTTTCGAGCCGCAGACCGGCCGCAGAGGTTCTTTGTCATGTCAAACAAACTCTACGGGCGCTTACGTTTTTTTCAGGTTGCAAGACAAACTTACGGCCAACGCGCGTCTTTCTCCATGAACAAAAAAAAACCGCAGCGATTTGGGAAATGCCAAAAATCACACGGCCAAAAAATCGTACGTCCGGTTGTGACCTAGGCTTAACCAAACCACAACACTCTCCGTTACATGCAAAAATAACCACACAGCCTTAGATTAATAAACTTACCCCATCAGAAAGAGAAACGGCGCCTTGCACACACCAATGCCTCCGATGGAATGTAATCCTAGAACGGTCCGTGTATCATCCAATCATTCAAGTATTCCATTCAATCTGGAAAACGAGGTTGCGGTTTTTTTTTTGCTAGAAATGGTGATCTCCGATGTAAATACCGTGTGTCTGTTTGCTTCGCGGTGTTTCAGCTCCTCTGCGCTCTGTTTAGTAACTCATTCCATAGTGAAATCACACGCCTGTATGCAGGTTAAGTAGCCATGCGCTCAACTCGGATCATACAGCTGATTCGTGGAAAAAAAAAACCAAATGACTTAAATCTTCATGTGAATGGCCCATATGGTAATTTACCCACACACCCCAGCAGGCTACAGTCCTGACAAAAACGAGACAATTTGCAACAAAAAATGTATGCTTTTCCAACAAAACAATCTATTATCTGAAATGCTGATTGCATTCTTCAAGATCTCAACCTGCACATGATGGAAAAAAACAAAAATCACAAATTTCGAAAAAAAAAAATGCTTCTTTTGCGATTATCTTGGATTCGTTTCGGCCGACATGTGTCCCTGGATTCGGTGAGGGGTCACATATATATATATATATATATATATATATATATATATATATATATAAATCACATAAGCATATAGATACTGAAATTAATGTTTAAAGCATGTGTATTATAGTGCAAGAGGTTTAATTAGTATTTGCCCATGAAAATACCTCTGGCGTGGTCATGTGCAACCTTAGTGGCGGTGGCACAAGTGGCCCCGGGGCCACCGTCACTGTTGGCTGATGGAACTGTGCCTGAGTCAGTGTCCAAAGCTGCTGTGATACTGCTGGAAGTGGCTGCTGCTGCTGCATGGGCCACTGCTACTGCTGCGTGTAGCAACCCTAGCCCCACTGCTGCAACGGGCCTTGGCCCACTGCTGCGACGGATCCTGGACCAACTGCTGCGATGGATCCTGGACCAACTGCTGCAAGTGTGGCTGGTCCCCTTCAGGCCTGGAGTATCTACTCAGCAGCTGCAGAGCATCCATGGTGAACTTGTCCCACCTGCTGTCAGGGATCTTGCACGTGTACCAAAAACCTCCCTGGTATCCATTGGTCTGAAAAGAGTCTGCAACTGCAATCAGAAGAAGAAAATATTTGCAACTTGTGTTGCAGAATATTGGCCTGTTACACTGATAGGTCATGTGTTGGTGTAATTTTTTTTTTCACAGAGCCTTTTCCAGTGTTAAGTGAAAAAATCCATACCTGACTGAAGATGTCCTGACTGGGCCGTGACTGCTCAAAGTACTTCAGCATCACATCTAATTCCAAGACGGCGGCGCGTGCGGATGCAGCGGCCCCTCTCTGTCCCAATAATGTGGTGTTTACATGTTTGTCTTTGTCAGTGTGCTTGAGTGATGGTATGTTTTCATCGCGTTTGTCCGTCCCGAGGTGCACATACAGCCGGGGGACTCTTTTTGACATTGGCAACACTTTTTTTCTGTAAGTTAAACCCGGCACACACTAAGGAGCTACATGAACTCGGCCTACTCTGGCGGCCCACTTTGACATCGAACCCCACTACTGCTGCACACCTGCAGAGGAAGCGCCGTAGGCGGTATGAGAGGAAGCAGAAGCGGGGAAAGCGCGGGGGTATCCGGGCCAGGCTAATGGCTAATCCACACAAGCCGGCTATACTGTCCATTGTACTCGCAAATGTATGCTCCTTGGATAACAAATTGGACTATATTCACCTTTTGAGAGTGACCCAGCAGGCTGTGAGTGAATGCTGTGTTTTTGTGTTCATGGAAACATGGCTCAACAACAGCATACCAGACTTCTCCATCCAGCTCGACCGGCTAACATGCTATCCAGCAGACAGAGCCCTCATTGAAGGAGGTAAGACCTGCAGCGGCGGGGTGTGTGTTTACATCAGGGATGCTTGGTGTCAGGACGTTGTGGTAGTTTGCAGACACTGTTCACCCCTTGTGGACTTTATGATCATCAAATGCTGGCCCTTCTATCTACCGAGGGAGTTTTCTGCCATCCTCCTTGTTGCAGTTTACATTCCTCCCAGCTGCAACAACAATGATAGGGACAAGGCACTGAGTGAAATGTACTGCGCCATCAGCGACCAACAGACAGCCAATCTAGAGGGACTTCTCATCGTAGCTGGAGAGTTCAACCACGCAAATCTCAAAACAGTGTTTCCTCAGTTACATCAACACATTGACTTGGCAACACGGGGAAACAACACACTGGACCTGGTTTACACTACACTGAGAAGGAGCATACAAGGCCTCACCCCTCCCCCATCTTGGTGCTTCAGACCACATCACTGTTATGCTAATGCCAGCATACAGGCCAAAGGTCAAAGTCACCAGACCGGTCCAGAAGCAGGTACGGGTGTGGCCAGAGGGTGCTTCCTCAGCACTTCAGGACTGCTTTAACATCACAGACTGGGACATGTTTAAGCAGGGAGCCACTTACAACCACCAGATCAACATTCAGGAGTATTCAGACACTGTCACAGCCTACATTAGTAAATGCACTAGGTGATGAACAGATGAGGCGTGTTGAATAAACTTGTGTTTTATTACACATTACTGCAGCGGCATGTCCAGGCATACAAAACAAAACATTTCCTGCTTCTCTTTTATTTAGTGCAAATGCCTAGCTCACAAGGCATTATGGGAACTGGAGTTCTAATGTTATTAACACATAACATCACAATTTTTCCGTCACATACTTCTGTCTTAGTTTTAACTACTTCGTATTCATCATTTATAGGATCTATACATGGCACTGCAGCTATTAATGCAGTTTCATCATAACTGTCGCCTAGAGCGGCATGAAGAATAAAACGATAATCTGCTCCTACCAGCTGGCAGTGTCGTGACATTTTTACGAGCATGTCTGCGAATTTAAGTGGTTTGTCTAACGAAGGCAACATGTTAATAATATGTTTCAGGTCTGATGCAGAAGGCGGATTATATGGTGCACTGTGAATTAACGTGTCTATGTTTACATACACACAAATGTACTGTAATATAATGTTGAAGCACAGTACGTATAGACATTACAGTCAGGCAGTCTTGTAGACTGCTCAGGGGTCCTGTTACAAGGACCGTAATGCTCCAAATATCCATTGAGCGGAGCGGCTTTGTTGCTTACCAAAGTTGTACTTACACATTCCGACAAATTTTTGAGCACATTGTACCACATAAAATCGGTCAGTAAGCACAACAAGTAATCATACATAAGGCGCGCTGGATTATAAGGCGTACTGTCAATTTTTGAGAAAGTTTAAGGATTTTAAGTGCGGCTTATAGTCCCAAATATACAGTAATAATAATGATGAAATTACAGGCCTGTTTGTTTGCCGTTTAAAACAAAATTGGATAAATTTAACTTTCTAATAATGTTACAAAGCATATGCTAGCTTATCTTGAAAACGCTGACTACATTTATAGATTACCTCACGGACCACTCATTTTTTAGTACCGGCATATTTGAGCTTACAGAGGTTTTTTTTTTTTTTTTTTTTACCAGGCTTGGGTTTCTCAGGTTTAGCACCTGTCTCAAGGGATACAAGCGTGCTGGGACTTAACTCCGGATATAGTTTTGTGACCAGTGTGTATGCAGGAACGTTATTTGATCCCTCGTACATCGGCGGGAGAGCAGAGACTGTAGGTGGTGTAACAATAACAGATTTAGACAAAACGGATTTTGCTTTATCTTCAGGCTTAGGGCATGGTACTGATTTCTTTTGCTCTTTAGTTTCTCTAATTCCGTGAAAATCGTCCCATATTGATTTCATTCTGATCCATTCTAAATAGCCTTTAATCATATAATCATAATCTCATTCTCGTATATTTGTCTATGTGCCGAGGCGAGATATTAAAAGTTCCTGCACGAGGATAAGTTAAAAACTAAGGCTGGGATTCAGTCCAGCCGGCCAATTGTCTAACCACAGTAGAATGCTAAACCACAGCGATTCATCCAATCCCGTGGGGTTTTCTCGGGGTCTGCTCTGAGTACCTTAACACAATTTCCCCCCATGGTGACACGAAAGGACCATCTCGAGATTAATTATTCTGTGTCAACTCACACAGACGTGCGCACACTAATCATCCCATGACAACTATTCACGGGATCCACAAATCATTCCGTGTCAACTCACACGGAGATAACGGAGTTTTCGGATACTACCAACCAGGCGGAAGTCCCCCAAAATACCTTAAGGTTCTTACCTGACTGATCGGCAGTATCCCGGATGAGCCCCCAAACTGTTAGGTTTCTTCACCTCTTGCCCTCAGCCTCAGCCGGAGCGATTACACCATCTCGAGATCGGTCCCCCCGTGTCACCCAGAGCCGCTCTGGGGTGAGTCGTGAAAAAAGACAGGAACCCCTATAAGTTCACAATCTTTATTCACAAGTCCCCAAAGATGAAAGGGTACAGAAATCTTTTATGTGTGTGTATGGGGGGGGGGGTGAGTGAGTGTGACATCACTGTTTGATATCTGTCTATGTGTGTGTGTGAGTGAAGGTGACATCATTGCATGCTTCAGAGACTGTAGTGAAACCTTGGTCTGAGCAGGTCAAATCTTAATTACATCACTGTTCTGATGGAATGTTCAGACCTTGGCGATGGTATGCAATAATAAGATGTACAGCCTGTTCTTATGATATGATATGATACAGATATCAAAGGCCATTTCTTACGCACAACCTTAGGTCAGAGATAGCATGGGGCAATATGTTCTGATAGAATGTTCAAAAGATATCAATATTATGTACTCGAGACAGAAGGTCACAGAAGAAATTAATGCCTTCTTGGTCGTTTTAAACAGAAATACTATTTCTAGCTGAAATAGAATAAATCCTTAACAATATTAAGAATAAATCCTTACAATTATTTATCCTTACAAAGGAATAAATCCTTACAGTCATGGACACTAAGATCATCACAGTACAGGCCAACCAGAAACCATGGCTGATGGGGGAAGTCTATCGGTTACTGAAAGCCTGGAATGCTGCTTTCAGAGCAGGTGATGAGGCTGGTCTGAGATCAGCAAGAGCCAACTTGTCCCGTGGCATCAGACTAGCAAAGAAGCAGTACAACAGCAGAATAGCCCATCATTTCACTGACAGCAGAGACACACGGAGCCTGTGGCAGGGGATACAGACCATCACGGACTATAAACCTCAACCACAGACCTGTGACAAGGACATCACTCTGCTGAACAGTCTAAACAACTTCTTTGGACGGTTTGAAGCCGACAACAGCATGCCTGCACAGAAGACACCACCCCTTCCGGATGACCAGGTGCTGTCCCTGTCTCCAGCCAGTGTGAGGAGATCCCTCTCCAGGATCAACACCTGCAAAGCTGTAGGACCTGACAACATTCCAGGTCGTGTGCTAAAGGACTGTGCAGAGGAGCTCACAGAAGTGCTCACAGACATCTTCAACACCTCCCTGAGCCAAGCTGTTGTTCCCACCTGCTTCAAGAACACCACCATCATCCCTGGTTCAAAGAAGGCCTCTCCACCCTGCTTCAACGACTACTAATCTGTGGCACTGACCCCCATCATTATGAAGTGCTTCGAGCGGTTAGTCATGCAGCACATCAAATCCATCCTCCCTCCCTCCATGGACCCGTACCAATTTGCATATCGGGCCAATCGGTCCACTGATGATGCAATCTCCACCGCTCTCCACTCAGCTCTCACTCACCTGGACACTAAGGACTCTTATATGCGGATGCTGTTCTTAGACTTTAGTTCAGCATTTAACACAATCATCCCCCAGCAGCTGATACAGAAACTGGACTGTCTAGGACTAAACACCTCCCTCTGCAACTGGTTGCTGGACTTCCTGACTGGAAGACCACAGGCAGTCCAGGTCGGCAGCAACACATCCAGCACCATCATACTGAACACAGGGGCCCCCCAAGAATGTGTGCTCAGCCCCCTTCTCTTCACCCTGCTGACCCACGACTGCACACCAACACACAACAGCAACCTCTTCATCAAGTTTGCAGATGACACGACTGTGGTGGGACTCATTAACAACAATGATGAGTCATACTACAGGGACGAGGTGAGCCAACTGGCCGTGTGGTGCAGAGACAACAATCTCTCTCTTAATGTGGAGAAGACGAAGGAGATGGTTGTCAACTTCCAGAGAGCCTCCACCCAGCATCCTCCACTGAGCATCAATGGTGCCGCTGTGGAGAGAGTGAGCAGCACCAAGTTCCTGGGTGTGTACCTCACCGAGGATCTTTCCTGGAGCAGCAACACCGCATCGCTGGCCAGGAAAGCTCAGCAGTGCCTCTACTTCCTCCACAGACTGAAAAGAGCTAGAGCACCAGTCCCTAGCATGCAGACCTTCTACCGTGGAACCATCGAGAGCATCCTGACCAGCTGCATCACTGTGTGGTACGGTGGCTGTACTGCATCCTGCCGGAAGACCCTGCAGCGCATAGTGAGAGCAGCTGAGAAGATCATCGGTGTCCCCCTACCCTCCCTTCAGAATATTTACAACACACGCCTGGCCCGCAGAGCACTCAGCATTGCAGGCGACTCCACACATCCCAACCAACACTTCTTCAGCCTCCTGCCTTCTGGGAGGAGAATGAGAAGCCTCCGGGCGAGAACCAGCAGACTGAGAGACAGCTTCATCCACCAAGCCATCAGGATGCTGAACTCCCTCCCAGGCCAGTATCCCCTTCCCTTAATACACAAACCAAATGTCACCAGCCACTTTAATGAACTGTAATGAAATTCAATTGCACTATGTAAAAACTGTTTACAATACTGTCTACATGAGTTTTTATTTATTTATTTATTTTATTTTTTAAGTTAATTGCACTATATAAAAACTGTTTACAACACTGTTTACACTTTTTACATATCTGCCATATTTATACTTACACTGAAAATTCTGCTCATACTGCCATTTTTTTAGTTAATTGCATTGTATTAAAACTGTTTACAATGCTGTTTACACTTTATACATCTTTTATCTTTGATAGACTTCACTGCTACACTGTTTATACTGTCATATCTGCCATATTTATACTTACACTGAAAATTCTGCTCATACTGCCATATTTATTTATTTATATTTATACTGATAATTACTATACTGTCAGACTGCTGTTCCCGTTTACACTGTTCATTCTGTTTATATTGTCATTCATCACATTTAAATTTATACCGTTAATTCTGTTCACACTGCCACATTAGCACTTTCTGGATTGCCACTGTCTTTTCTTAGATAGCTTTAGCTTGTGTGTGTAAATAACCCTCCCCCGCCCCCGATTTTTTTTTAAGTTTATATCTTGTACCTATATTTTATATTCCATGTTTATTACTGTTTGCACCGCAGATAAGAGGGAAATGCAATTTCAATTCTCTGTATGTCCTGCACATATGGCATTATTGACAATAAAGTTGACTTGACTTGACATCCTCTAGGTGGCTTGTTTTTGCCCACTTGCCTGGCCTGCTGCCTCTTGGAGCCACACTTGGACTGGCAGGGGACTGTGGACACTGTTCACTGACACTCTCAGACTCGCTGTGTACATCCTGTGATGAAGATGCCTTCCCAAGCTATAAGCATTAGCAAAGAACAGTTTGGATTAGAAGAGTGAAGACAGTTATGAAACAGCAAACTGAACCCATCAATGTAAAAGGTTCTGTTGAAAAATTATGAGCAGCATATGGAAATACATGTATAATTACACTCTCAAATAATTCTGCCCGAGGCAAATGCTTACCTCTGTTGACTCTGTGGTGTATGTCCTGGTTGTGATGTGATCCTGCAAAAAAGTGAATGACTTCAGCTGCCACTCCTGTCTGGGTGTCCTGTTCTGGGTCACCGATCAACTTTTTGTGCACTTCATCAGCTTGCCAACAGCCGTTTGCTGATTTCTGAACCAACTCTCAATCTTGCCCACTGTAGAAGAAAAAACATAAAGCAAAAGTTTTCAATTACTACCAAAAGAAAATGCAAACAAAATAAATGTCAGTGACCAAATAAAATATGAGTCTGACCAAATAAAATACAAGGGAAACAATATCTTACCATCACAGCCAAGCCTCTTGGCCGATGCCTCCAGCTTCCGCCTCTTGGAGGCCTTGGCATAGAACTTGCTATCCGACTTGTCATAAAACTCTTTCCTCTCCTGGAACCACTCAACAAGGGTGTCCTCTTTGGCCGGCTTGAAAGCATACTTCTCCCTGTCTGTGCAGGGCTTACCGATGCTGCAACCATCATCAAAGTCTTCCTCCTCTTCCCTATCTGCTGTTTCAGGCTGGGTTTCTTAAGGCTGCTCTTCAGGCTGTTCCCTCTCTGGAAATGCAGTACACTTTGCTTTTGCTCGCTTCCTCTTGGGTCCCATGTCCTTTGAAACTTTAAACTGAAAATTCTCTAATAATTTTCCCAAAAATTGTCAAATGTTCTTCCACTGAAAAACAGGTGCAGAGTGCTGCAGACATGCTGGTTTTATACCCCACTCCTGGCTTACATCACACGTAAGTCATGAGTGATTGTCACGTGCTAATCATGTGCATCACACACGCTTCACAAGTGCAGCCCGAACGAGTAGCACAGGAAACTGGTTAAAATGCAAGTCTCACACACTCCACACTCACTGAAAATGCACTGATCATGTGCATCAGACATACGCTTTCCACGGGCTAATGGCGCAATTTTTTGCATGCCTCGAGGAAGTCAGGTGTGCAACCTGTACTTGACAAGTACTTTGCCTGTACTCCACCCCCAAACTTTCCCCAGGTTCACCGCGACCCTGCGGCATGGCTGCGAGCTACCAAACCGTGTGACCCATGCATGTCCAAAGCACTTACAGTGGGTTGTGAGTGAGGCTTTAGCCTTCCCCCCACTTTTAGTAAAACACTAACCCTAGAGTACAGCAACTTTATCCATGAAATAATTTTTTTTCCAAAACCAAAACTTTTAAGTCTCATCTCATTATCTGTAGCCACTTTATCCTGTTCTACAGGGTCGCAGGCAAGCTGGAGCCTATCCCAGCTGACTACGGGCGAAAGGCGGGGTACACCCTGGACAAGTCGCCAGGTCATCACAGGGCTGACACATACTGTAGACAGAGACAACCATTCACACTCACATTCACACCTACTGTACGGTCAATTTAGAGTCACCAGTTGGAAACCCACGCGGACACGGGGAGAACATGCAAACTCCGCACAGAAAGGCCCTCGCCAGCCACAGGGCTCGAACCCGGACCTTCTTGCTGTGAGGCGACAGCACTAACCACTACACCACCGTGCCACCAAACTTTTAAGTGTTTCAAACAAATAATTATGATTCACCCTATCAAAAAGCCTTCTCCTGATCTATAGAAAGAAGACCAACATCTAGCTCTTGGAGTTTGGATAAATCGATAATGTCCCTTAATAAGAACAAATTGTCCATAATGGTGCATTCCAGGATACAGTAAGTCTGATTACAATGTACAACAATGTCCATACACTTCCTGAGTCTGTTAGAAAGGCATTTTTCAATAATCTTGTAGTCCGTACATAATAGTGAAACTGGTCTCCAATTCTTCAGTTGACCAAGATCTCCTTTCTTTGGTAACAAAGTTAAAACCGCTCGAGTGCAGCTTGATGGTAAAGTTCCAGAATCCAAACAGCCTATCAAAACTTCATACAAGTCTTTTCCCATCAGAGTCCAGAACGTCTTGCAGAATTCTGCAGGAAGCCCATCAACTCCGGACGTTTTGCCCCAACTGAGCTGTTGAACTGCTGTAGATATTTCATCCAAGGAGCTCGGGGACTCCAGCATAGCTGCATCATCCAGCTGAGGTAGTCCCACCAATATCTCCTCCACACAGTCCAGATCACAGCTCTCAGCACTGAAAAGGCCACTATAAAAGTGGATAGCTAGCTTTCTCATCTCCAGTGGATCTGTTGTTATTGTCCCATTTGGAAACTTAAGGTGGATCATCACATTGTTTTCTCTAATTTTTTTTTCAAGTTTAAAGAAAAAGGAAGTGGGAGCATCTATGTCTTTAATACTAGAGATTCTTGTTTTGATTAAAACACTGTTTGCTTTTTCATGTAAGAACTTTCCTAAAGTTGTTTTCCTACTCTCCCACACCCTACTGTTATTACTATTACCTATTATTATTATTTCATCTTCCAATATTTTAATTTCTCTATCCAATTCCTCAATACATGTTCTTTCTGCAAATGTTATGCGCTTTGTGTATTGTTGACAAAAAATTTGAATTTGTGTTTTTCCTACCTCCCACCATCCAGCTAGATTTTCAAAGTCTCTCTTTCTCTGCTTCCATTGAGTCCAGAAGTAAGAAAAGAAACTGCAGAAAATCTTATCATTAGTTAACCGCATGTTAAATTACCAATATGGACAATGTTGGGTTGGTACTTGTAAAGAAAATGAACTGTTACTAAATGGTGATCTGAAAATCCAACTGGTGATATAGTGGAACTAGATAACCTGTTGTTGTATGTTTGATTTATATAAATCCTGTCTAGCTGGACAGCTCTCACATTACCCTCAGCAGCTTTTACCCATGTATACTGTCTGACTGAGGGGTTGAGTTTCCTCCAAACATTTATGAGGTTATTTTTAGTGACTATTCTGAACAGGAAAGAGGCTGATGATGGATGAGGTTCTTCTGAATTTGTCAGTTTCTGGATGTGTGGTGCAATTCCAGTCCCCCCCCCCCCCACACACACACACACACTACTACTACTGGCCTGCTATTAAATTGTTTGAGCTTGTTGTTGAGAGTTTTAAACAATCTCAAATGACCCCCACCAGAATTATGAGCATATATATTAATAAAAACAAATGGTACCCGTATATTGTAAATTGTTGCTTGCACTATTTGAAGTTTTCCTTTTTCTACATTACATTCTGAAACATTAGTTAAATGGAGGCTCTGTGAGAAAAGTATAGCGACCCCTGCACTGAGGTTGGTGCCATGATTTAAAAAAGCTTGCCCTGTCCAGCTCAGTCCCCACTGCACCTCATTTTCTACAGAGCTGTGTGTCTCCTGTAAGAAGAGCACATCTATGTTTTTACTTCTGCTCAGCTCAGCCACCATTCCTTTCTTATCCCTATCCCATCCTCCATTTATGTTTAAGCTTCCTATCCTCAAGCTTTCCATAAGACAAAGAAAGAAAAGATAAAAAGGACAGTGAAGCCATTCTAGAAGAGACACCATGTGTGCACCACCCATTTTTATTTTTTGACATTTAGAGATCTCATTTCTCGCTTTTCATTCCTAAATTTGGTCAGAATTTTCTTTAAATTATACCTCTTTTGTTTGCTCAACTCCTCATAACCTACCATTCTTCTAATTTTCATAACTGAATTGATGAAGCTGTACACATTAGGGAAAAAAATCTGTTATCTCCACACATTGTCTACCATAAGTCTCATCAAGAAAATCGCTGATCTCCTTTAATGAGTTAGATTGTGGTTCATCTTGCGACACAATATCAGAGAATTGTGACAAACCGTCATCATCATCAACCATGTCCTTGTGGCAGCGGGGTCGTGGCCAAGCAGCAGTCTGTGAATGGAGGGTGGGGTCAGGGAAAGTAAGTGGCTAAGTCATTCCACCTGCTGTCAATTAATGTGTGTGTGTGTTTGTTACAGGGATGGAGCCACGGGCGCAGATAGAGGGGGGGACGGGGGGATTTGTCCCACCCAGATTTAAATTCACCTCGTTCGGTCCCCCCACTTATAGGGAGGAAAAAACGTCTATGCTGTCTTTCTTTGCATAAGGCAAACCTCACGGAAAAATCAAAAGACTAATTACCATTCGGTTTATTGAGGTGCACAGCAGTACATACATAGTTGCAACTGCGCAGACTGCACAGGTTGCGAGCTCGAGCTTGGTTGCTATGGTTACCCACAACAAGTTTGACAGGCATATCGGGGACAGCTCCTAGTTCAGGACCCCAACACGGCATGATGAAGGGTGCCAAAAGGCAGAAAACGATTGCATTGTTTTTTCAAAACAAAAAAAAATGACTGTAAGTAAACTGTGCCTTACTTTATCATATCACCTTGCAATTTTTTGATAGTCTGTTCAAAGTAATGTCGTAGTGAAAGTAAAATCGTACGGAGTAGAGATGCCTTTCTGGTAGCCTCCTTCTTTTGGTGGTAGCCTGTAGATACAGTGCTCAGAAGGCAGTTTTAATGTTTAATCTGGCGTTCCCTGCCATAATTTCAGCGAGCATATTGTTTCATAAGGAAACTTTGCGAAGAGTTGTTAACTGACTGCCGCTCACGCAACACACAGCCTTAGTTAGAAAGTCAGGATGCACTGGTTTACACTTTACACACACACACGTAGCCCAGCCTCTTGCTATGTTTAACAGTTGGAACTTAGCGGTTTTAAAACTAGTTTTGCAGTTTTGCAATTTCTGTGCGTGATGATAATGTGTAAACTTTGGATTTCCATAGGCTATGTTAAAATGTTATCATTGTCCTGGCCTGCAGGTAGTTCCTGGTGATGGCAGTGAGAGAGGTGAAATAACATGTATACACACTACCGTTCAAAAGTTTGGGGTCACCCAGATAATTTTGTGTTTTCCATGAAAAGTCACACTTTTATTTACCACCATAAGTTGTAAAATGAATAGAAAATCTAGTCAAGACATTTTTCTGGCCATTTTGAGCATTTAATCGACCCCACAAATGTGATGCTCCAGAAACTCAATCTGCTCAAAGGAAGGTCAGTTTTATAGCTTCTCTAAAGAGCTCAACTGTTTTCAGCTGTGCTAACATGATTGTACAAGGGTTTTCTAATCATCCATTAGCCTTCTGAGGCAATGAGCAAACACATTGTACCATTAGAACACTGGAGTGATAGTTGCTGGAAATGGGCCTCTATACACCTATGGAGATATTGCACCAAAAACCCGACATTTGCAGCTAGAATAGTCATTTACCACATTAGCAATGTATAGAGTGGATTTCTGATTAGTTTAAAGTGATCTTCATTGAAAAGAACAGTGCTTTTCTTTCAAAAATAAGGACATTTCAAAGTGACCCCAAACTTTTGAACGGTAGTGTGTGTGTGTGTATATATATACTGTATATATATATACACACGCACACATACATATATACACAAAATGGAATCATTTGCTGACAGCTCAGTCCCCCCCAGTTCAAAAATCCTATCTGCGCCCCTGGATGGAGCATAAAAGGAGAGAGAGAGAGAGAGAGAGCAGAGAAAAGGAGCTCTTTGAATGGGGAGGACTCCATGGGGTGGTTCCCTTCTGTGCTCCCGGGTTTTGGCACCACTGTAGCACTTCCTGATGTGGGTGGAGCACAGAAGCACAGCAGGCGAGAGTTTATGTTTGCCAAACCACTTTATTTAGCTTTTCTTTCTTTCTTTCTTTCTTTCTTTCTTTCTTTCTTTCTCTCTCTCTCTCTCTCTCTCTCTCTCTCTCTCTCTCACTCACTCACTCACACATGCGTTGTGGTTGGGGAGAGAGCTCCTTTTCTCTGCTCTCTCTCTCCTTTTATGCTCCTTTCCTGTAACACACACACACACACTAATTGACAGCAGGTGGAATGACTTAGCCACTTACCTTCCCCGACCCTGCCCTCCATTCACAGACTGCTGCTTGGCCACGACCCTGCTGCCACAGTCCTCATCTTCCTTTTCAACCTCTTCACCATACGATTCAGCTACAGAAATCTGTCCCTCAGTCTCAGTTGTCTGACTGTCTCTCACTACTTCAGTCTGTCCAAAACCACTACATCCAGGCTGTGCCTCAGTTTCCTCAACATCATTATCTCCCAGAGTTAATGATCTCCCAGAGTTATCAACTTTGATTGGGTCACTGTCAGCCCCTGCAGAACTTGATCAGGCAACTGAATGCTTAGAGTCAACATTCCGCCATACTTTAGATAATGTAGCTCCTCTTAAAAGGAAAATGGTCAGAGACAAAAAATTAGCACGCTGGTATAATGATGACACTCGCACATTAAAACAGACCACTCGAAAATTGGAACTTAATTGGCGTCAAACAAAATTGATAGTGTTCAAATTAGCGTGGAAGGAGAGCTTCCTGAAGTATAGAAAAGCTCTTAGTGCTGCGAGATCAACATATCTCTCCTCCCTAATAGAAAATAACAAAAATAATCCTAGATTCCTATTTAATACTGTAGCAAAATTAACCAGGAATAAGTCCACTATAGACACATGCACACCTGCAGTATGTAGTAGCAACGACTTCATGAATTTTTTCCATGACAAAATTGAGAATATCCGACAAAAAATTCAAACTACTAATTTAAGGTCAGACAATGTAAGGGACCGTGTAGTTAACAATATAATGGTATCAGATCATCAATTAGAATGTTTTACTCCCCTTAGAGAAACTGAATTACTTTCATTAATCTCGGCATCAAAAGCCTCAACTTGTGTACTAGATCCCTTACCGACACATCTATTCAAACAAATAATAACTGAAGTAATTGAACCGCTTCTAAAAATAATAAATTCTTCTCTTATGATTGGCTATGTACCCAAATCCTTTAAACTAGCAGTTATCAAACCCCTGATTAAAAAACCTGACCTTGATCACTGTCAGCTGTCCAATTATTGGCCAATATCAAACCTCCCCTTTATCTCCAAGATCCTTGAAAAAGCTGTGGCACAGCAGTTATGCTCATATTTACATAGGAATAACATCCATGAAATGTATCAGTCAGGATTTAGACCTCATCATAGCACAGAGACAGCACTGGCTAAAGTAGTAAACAACCGACTGTTGGCGTCTGATCAGGGCTGTGTCTCGCTGCTTGTGTTGCTTGACCTTAGTGCAGCATTTGATACCATTGATCATTCCATTCTTCTGGATAGACTAGAAAATGTTGTGGGAGTTAAGGGAATGGCCCTCTCCTGGCTCAGCTCTTATTTAACTGATCGCTATCAGTATGTTGATATAAATGGTGATATTTCTAGACATACTGAGGTAAAGTTTGGTGTTCCACAAGGTTCTGTCTTGGGTCCATTGCTTTTTTCTTTATATATATATATAATATATGTTACCTCTGGGTGATATTATTCGTAAACATTGTATTAGTTTCCACTGCTATGCTGATGACACACAGTTGTATGTTTCTGCAAAACCTGATGAGAGACACCAGCTTAAGAGAATTGAGGAATGTGTAAAGGACATTAGACACTGGATGCTTATTAACTTCCTTCTGCTTAACTCTGACAAAACTGACATACTTGTACTAGGACCACATGCAGCTAGAAGTAAGTTTTCTGATTCCACAGTAACTCTGGATGGCCTTTCTGTTTCTTCACGTGCAGCAGCAAAAGACCTCAGAGTGATTATTGACCCCAGTCTTTCATTCGAAACTCACATATTCGAAACTCATAACATTACCCAGATAGCTTTCTTTCATCTCAGAAATATTGCTAAGATAAGAAATTTAATGTCACTACGTGACGCGGAAAAACTAGTTCATGCTTTTGTTACCTCCAGGTTGGATTATTGTAATGCCTTACTGTCTGGATGTTCCAATAAGTGCATAAACAAGCTCAAGCTCCAGTTAGTTCAAAATGCAGCAGCAAGAGGCCTTACTAGAACTAGAAAATATGACCACATCACCCCTGTCTTATCCACACTGCATTGGCTCCCAATCAAATTTTGTATTGATTATAAAGTACTACTATTGACCTTTAAAGCACTGAATAGTCTCGCACCACAGTACCTGAGCGAACTTCTGCTCCTCTATGACCCGCCACGCCTACTTAGATCAAAAGGTGCAGGCTATCTGCTGGTACCTCGTATAGTGAAGGCTACATCAGGGGGTGGAGCCTTTTCTTACAAAGCCCCACAGTTATGAAACAGCCTTCCAAGTAGTGTTCGGGAATTAGACACAGTCTCAGTGTTTAAGTCTAGGCTGAAAACATATGCTGTCTGTTTAGTCAAGCCTTGTGTTAATAGTGTTTATGAGGTAAAGGTGTAGATCTGGAGGTTCCTCAGACAGACTGTTTTGGTAAACTGGGATGTATGGATGCTGTCAGTCCCCACTCGCTCGCTCACTCGAGTTTGTTGACGGTGTAGTGGCTGCTGCTTTATGTCCCAGGGCTCCCTCATGCCTATGTTACCTTCTGGCTCTCCCCTTTTAGTTATGCTGTCATAGTTAGTTGCTGGAGTCCCTGCTTGTACTCGGTGCAATATGTATACTGTTCCTACTTATTCAGGTGACATTGGGCGTACCTAACAACCTGTGTTTTCTCTCTCTCTCTCTCTCTCTCTCACTCTCTCTCCCCCCTCCCCCCCAAATCTGTCCATCTGAGTTACATGTCGGTCCTGGGATCGAGGTGCTGAACCTCTTCTGCTCCTCGGACCTGCTTGATCCATCCTGGTTCCCTGTGTCTGGTTGGAGTCTCATTGCATCGCTCCTGTGGAGGACGGCCCCATGAGGACAGTTGAAAGTCACACTTGGATGATGCTCTGGGCTCTTACAGTAATGCTTTTATAGCTGAGGACTACAGTTGACTTGCTAACTTTAGGACTGCAGTTGTCATGAACAGTTTTGCACTCAAGTTTCCATCAATGAAGAGTTTATAACATCAACGAAACTGACTTCATGTTAAAACTGTTAATATTATAGTCATGCTGTCTGTTGTTGCCCAAATGGGGATGGGTTCCCTTTTGAGTCTGGTTCCTCTCGAGGTTTCTTCCTCATGTTGTCTGAGGGAGTTTTTCCTTGCCACCATTGCCACAGGCTTGCTCATTGGGGATAGAGTAGGGATAAAATTAGCTCGTGTTTTAAGTTGTTCAAATTCTGTAAAGCTACTTTGCGACAATGTTTATTGTTAAAAGCACTGTACAAATACACTTGACTTGACTTATCATTCGAGATACAGTATTTTCCTCAGTTGTCATCTTTCTTTTAGTGCCAGATCGATAGGTATCAGTTACAGTGTCTCCTGAGACCTGTTGTGTGGTTTGCGGGGTTCCGCTGGGAGCATCTCCCTCAGGCTGTGGCTCACCTGCACCACTGGCTGCTGTTTGCGCTCTGTGCAGACAGGATGAGCGCTTATGTCCAACATCACCACATTCAAAACATTTTATGTTGCCAGAGCTCGCATACACCGTATAGAAACCGTTTTCATATTTCACTTTAAATGCCACCTCAAGGGTTTGTGAGAGGCTGTTAAGACACATGAAAGCCTGGCTCCGCAGGGACTGGACATGCTGCAGTCTAGTGTCTTTACACCCCAGACAGACTGTTCTAAAACCACTGACAAACTTTCCAAACTGGGTCAGTTCTTTTTCGACGAGCTCATTCGGGATAAATGGGGGAACACCTGACACGGTAATACGCATTGATGGTACAAATAATGGTGAGACAACAATAAACTGATCATCTAACACCAGGTCTTTCTCCACCAACTGGTGAACTAGACGCTTCTCCCGCAAAAAAGCCACCATGGCCTTATTCATCCAAGAGCCATTGGTGATGTTTTCATGTCTGATTTGTTTTCCTGCAACCAGGAGAAATTGTTCAACGGTATAACGAGCATCAGCAACCACTCTAACTCTATGTCTAATAGACAGGGGGGTGAAACCTCCCCGAGGGGGGACGCCATAATTCATGGTTCAAAATTTACCACTATACACAAATCCTAAACAATAACCACAAAATGCTGAATTAAACTCCTCTTACCTTACACCATGAAACAAGCAGGAAGTAGAAAAAGAAAATATCAGTCAGAAAACTTTCCTATTCATTCTGCAACTCTGCAATCACTCACACCCAAACTCCCAACATGCCATGCAAGACAGAGAGAGAGAGAGAGAGAGAGAGAGTATCAGAGACTGGAGAGAGAGAGCGTGTCAGAGACTGAGCCCATGTTTACATTAGACCGTATCAGCGGATCATCAGATTAACGTTTTTAAAACGATTAGTGTGCACACAGCAACACCAATACATGATTTGCGTGCACACAGCAATACCAATACACGGATACGCTCGGCTCCGCAGGCATCTTGCGCTCCAAATCACTCCGCCCTGAACAGCGAGTGCCCTCTGGAGGGTGCGCACTCCGGCCCTGCACAGCTCACAGAGCGCGCGAGTGAAGTGCACGAGCCACGATTCGGGACTGAGCCGCTGTGTGTGTGATCCCAGCGCAGATCACTTACCACTTGCAAGTGGAAGGATGGCAAGCCTAAAGACAATCATAACTACACAATGGGCAGTATTTGCATCAGTATTTGCAGTATTTTCATACTTTTATACTCTTTAATGAAAGGTGATACAAGGCGGAAGTCCGCGCCGTTTTTCAGCAGTCGCGTCACATGACCAACGCCAGCGAATCAGGAAGGTGGATTTCACAGTGACGTTGTCCAATGAGATGCCAGCTAGAGCTCAGCACAGCGTATCCACGTATTCTGAATGTTTACACAGCACCGGAGCTGACACGATCTGGATTGAATACGTGGACGCTGGCGGATTCCCGTTTCCCGGCGTTTCCAGGCGGTTTAATGTAAACGGACAGTGCATCCGCGAAGAAAACGAGACAGATACGGTCTAATGTAAACGTAGCCTGAGAGAGAGAGAGACAGACAGACAGACAGAGTGTGTCAGAGACAGAGAGAGAGACAGTCAGAGAGAGAGTTAGAGAGTGTCAGAGACTGAGAGAGAGAGCGTTAGAAAGAGAGAGAGAGTGCGCGAGAGAGTGTCAGAGACAGAGTGACAGAGCAAGTGAGCGAGAGAGAGATAGAGAGCAAGACAGAGCAAGCAAGAGAGAGAGAGATAGCGAGCGAGAGTGTTTAGAGAGAGAGAATGTCAGAGACTGAGAAAGAGAGAGCGAGTGAGTGTTAGAGAGAGTGTCAGAGACAGAGAGAGTGTGCCAGAGACTGAGAGAGATAGAGCGATAGAGAGTGTTAGAGAGAGCAAGAGAGTGTTGGAGACTGAGAGAGAGGAAGAGAGTGTCATAGACTGAGAGACAGAGATAGAGAGAGAGCGAGAGAGTGTTAGAGAGAGAGTGTCAGAGATTGAGAGAAAGTGTCAGAGACTGAAAGAGAGAGAGAGAAAGACAGAGCAAGAGAGAGTGTCAGAGACTGAGAGAGAGAGAAAGTGTCAGAGACTGAGAGAGAGAGTGTCAGAGACTGAGAGACACAGAGAGAGAGAGTGAGAGCAAGAGAGTGTCAGAGACTGAAAGAGAGAGAAAGACAGGGCAAGAGAGAGTCTCAGAGACAGAGAGAGAAAGTGTCAGAGACTGAGAGAGAGACTTTTTGACTTTTTAAGCCACCTTTAATTACGCCATTGTTCCATGTATATGTTTTTTTTCAAAAGAAATAAAACAAATACATAATGGAGAAAAATAAAAGGTACAAAAAAGTAATTACTTGAAAAACATCAAATCCAATACTATGGTAAAAACACCTTTTCTGTTAAAACATTCTCACACACACAATTATACATTAAAAATTGAGAGTTAAGGCACCATCCTCTTCAAGTGAACATAAAACCTGTCTAAAACCCCACAAATCTATAAAAGTGTCCAGGTTATTAAAAAAGCATACTCTACCTTGAGATGAGATGCAACCAAACCTTTCAGGCTCTGAACCACAACAGTCCATCCCAGGCCCAGCATCTGATTCTTTCTGGTCTTCCAGATTGCCAGTTTTGTGGTTCCAATTAAAAAATTAATTAAAACCTGAGTCTGTCTTTTCCTGACTGTGTATTTTGGCCCAAAGACAAACAAAGGGACAGAAAATTTCTCCCCTAGGTGTTCCACCCACTCTTGCAATGTCTTAAATAGGCCCACTAGACGAGGACAAAGAGACACCAAGTGTTCTAGGGTTTCTTGTTGGTGACAGAAGGGACAGTCCTCCCCATTGCTGGGATCCAGGTGAGCCCTGTGTCTGTTTGTGGCTATCACTCCGTGTATGATCCTCCACTGGAGGTCAGCTGTCCGTTTTTCAATGGGCGGCTTGTACAGAGTCCTCCAGCAGCCTTTAGGGGTGCATTCTGGAGCAAAAACCTGGGTCCACCTTGACTCCCTGACTTCGACTAAAGAGCGGAAGTTCAGTACCTTTACACAGCTGTAGTAGAGTTGCTTCTTCCTGCATGAGCTGAAGTTGCCCAGCACTGGTGTTTTCAGGGACAGAAGCAGCCCTCTCTCCTCTTGCCACTCTTCAGTTGCAGGCCTGACACTTAGTGCAGGAAAGATGTACTCACAGTCTTTGTGCCATAGGTCAACCAGGGTACGGTCCTGGGCGTACACCCTGAGGGGTACAGACAAGGATTGCCAGACCTTGTTCACTATCTTCTTCAGCACTCTGGAAGACCTGACGCCAATGACTCCACTAAGCCTCTTTGGAGATGTTCTTATAAGGTGGCCCAGTTTGATGATACCAGCCTCAACGAACTTGATGCGGAGTGATGTGGAAGAAAGCATGCCAGATGTAAAGAGGTCATTGTATAACAGTGGGTCCTCAAAGATCCACAAACCAGGTCTGAGGTCCGTGGTCTGTGTGGTCTTGAACGTCCTCCATGCATCAAGCACCGAGTTGTAGAAAGGTGTTATTCCAGTCAGGTCAACTTCAGAGGTCTTTAGAAGAAACAGCTGTTTGTTCAGTCTTAGCTGGCCAGCCTTCTTCAGGAGCAGCTGAGCAGACACCAGCCAGCAATAACCGCAGCCATAAAGTAGCCTCTGCACTGTTTGCAGTCTGAAGGCACCAATTCTTGATGGAATATCCATGAGGCCTTGTCCTCCCTCAGCTACAAGGAGATACAGAACTGGTGCCCTCAGCCAATGCTGACCTGACCAGAAGAAGTTCACCAGGAGCCGCTGTATGTCCTTCACGAGGCCTGGTGGTGGCACTAAGATGATCAATCTATGCCAAAGAGAAGAGGTGACCAGGTTATTGGCTATCAGAACTCTACCCCTGTAGGACAGCATGGGAAGCAACCATTTCCATTTAGACAACTTGGCACTCGCCTTCACCAGCACTCCCTCCCAGTTCTGTTTTTGGAAATCCTCTCCTCCCAAGTACACTCCCAGAACTTTGATGCCTCTTTTTTTCCCACTTAAGTTTCCCGGATAGATCAGGGACGTCTTCTGGGCTCCACTGGCCTATTAGACATGCTTCACATTTGTCCAAGTTAACTTTAGCAGAGGAGGCCTTTTCATACACAGTTAGGCTTTCTTTAAGTTCTTGTATGTCTCTCTGATCTTGTATAAAAACATTAACATCATCTGCATAAGCTGAGATGGCCACAGAGCAGTTCTGAGCCAGCTCAGGGAGACCCAGGCCCTGTAACCTGCTCCTCAGCCTACACAGAAGCGGTTCAATAACAATACTATAGAGCTGGCCTGAGATGAGGCAGCCCTGTCTGATTCCTCTTTTAACTGGCACAGGGCAGCTCAACCTGTATACAATTATACAGTAATTTGACCCAGGATAAAAAACTCCCCCCAATTCCAAAAGCCTGCAAGGTGGAGAAGAGAAAACCATGATCCACACGATCAAATGCCTTTTCTTGGTCAATAGATAAAATACCAACATTAATATTATACAAATTGCAAACATCAAATATATCCCTTATTAAAAATAATTTATCATACATTGACCTGTCTGGAATACAATAAGACTCTTCTGCACCAATAAATAACTCAATAAAATGTTTTAATCTATTTGATAAAACCTTGGAGAGGATCTTATAATCCATACATAAAAGAGCTACAGGTCTCCAGTTCTTTAAAAAAAACCTAGGTCTCCCTTCTTGGGCAGCAGTGAAAGAACTGCTCACCTACAGGAAGCTGGAAGGCTCCCTTTTTTAAAACACTCTTTAAAAACAGCCAAAAGGTCCCATCCCATTATTGTCCAGAAGTGTTTAAAAAAGTCCGAAGGAAGACCATCTAGTCCTGGAGCCTTGCCTGGTGCCATCTGGGACACTGCAGCAGTCAGCTGATCTAAAAAGATTTCTGCGTTCAGAGTGTTCTGGTCTTCTAAGCTCAGTTGAGGAAGCCCTTGCAGAAGCTCTGCAGCACAGTCCATGTCACAAGTGCCCACGTGAAATAGATCTGAATAAAAATCCACTGCAAGCTTCCTCATCGTGGCTAGGTCTGTAGTGATGTTTCCATCAGAATGATGAAGACAGGCCATTTGTTTCCTCTAAACAGCAGATTTCTCCAGGTTAAAAAAGAAAGAATTTGGTGCATCCATGTCTTGGAGTTTAGTAAAATGTGCTCGGACTAGTGCTCCTTTAGCTCTGTCCTGCAGAAGGGAGTTGAGTTCCTGCCTTTTAAAAATTAGCCCATCATTTTTTGGTTGATCAGCTTGTGAGGTGAAGAAAATTTTTTCCAAGTTACTTATTTCCTCTTCCAGTTTCTGGACAGTTCTCTGGACCTTGGCTGTGGAATTAAAAGAATACCACTGGCAAAACACTCTAATTTGGGCCTTTCCTACCTCCCACCACTTCAAGAGTGAAGGAAACATTTCCTTCCTGGATCTCCAATAGATCCAAAATATATTAAAATTTTTTACAGAAATTAAGATCATGCAATAACTTAACATTAAAATGCCAAAAGGACTTTGGTTTTTCCGTGGGAGATAAAAAAAAAGCTCCATTAAAACTAAGTGATGGTCTGTAAAAACAACAGGGGAGATTAAGGCAGTCAATAACTCTTGAAATAAAAGGTGCAGAAATATAAAATCTGTCCAACCTTGCTGCACAGACTCTACCGTCAGATATTTTCACCCATGTGTATTGTCGGACTGAAGAGTGCTTCATTCTCCACACATCAACCAAATAATTTCTCTTTAAAAAGTGAGACAAAATGGATGAGGAGTGAATGTGTGGTTCTTCTCCAGTCCTGTCTAATGTAAAGTCTGTGCAGCAGTTCCAATCTCCCCCCATTAAAACATAAAACACACTCCCTTGGATCATTAAAACTTAACTTCTCTTTTAATAAATAAAACAACTCTTCACATTCAGAGCCTTGGTTTGGTGGATAAACATTGATAAAACTAAAAGTAAAATCCTGTATTTTAACTTTTACCATAAGAACTCTACCTTTCACCATCTCTGTACTGGACACAATGTTTATATTTAAACCAGGAGAGAATAAAATCGCAACTCCTGCACTAAAATTTGTCCCATGACTAAGAACATATTGTGGGTGCAATTGGTCTTAAGTGATCAGTCTCATTAAATCAGTCTCATTAAATCAGTCTCATTAATAATACCATTAATTTTGGTGTTTAATAATAAATTACCAAACAGCTAAATTATGGTATATTCCAAATTATTATCACTACGTTCACACTGCAGGCTGAAGTGACTCAAATCCAATTTTTTCACCCATATGTGACCTGTATCCAATCTTTTATTGACAATATGAATGACACAGATCCGATTTTTTCAAATCCGACCCAGGCCGTTTGGATATGTGGTCCTAATTCCGATTCCTATCCGATCTTTTCATATGCGACTTCAGTCTGAACCGCCAGGTCGCATTCATCCGACTTACACGTCATCAACAAGCCACAAACATCACTATTCTGCACTGAAGTAGGCGGCGGGTCTCTCAAAAAAAGTTACAAAAACATGGCGCATGACACGTTCCTTTGAACGGAGGTTGCAGTCACTACCCCGCAGAACGCCTGAGCCAAAACCCTTGCCCTCTTCCTTCTCAACCTCCTCCTTAACATCAGGCTATTGTGCATGTTCTGGCTCCATCGCAACAACAACTGCATCATCGCCAGGTACTCCATGCTGGCTACTGTCATACACAGGAAACTTTAGGTGACTTCCGTAAACACTGGCCATGCTCACTGCGTGTGACGTCGTCGTATCCTGCAATGCGCATGCGGAACACTTTTAGGTCACTTTTCGTTCATACTGAGGATCACATACAAGTCGCATATATTTGTTAATGTGAACGACCTCACAAAAAAATCAGATTTCACAAAAAAATCGGAATTAAGCATTAAGCCTTGCAGTGTGAACGTAGCGTTTGATCACTACTGATGTAGCAATAATGTATTACTTACCGTATTACATAGACACTACAGCCAATAGCATTCATATACACTTGGGTGAAGGCAATTTGGAGTTCTTTGAGATTGTGTGACTTCAAGGATACAGCAGCAACAGACAGACAAGCACAGTTTAACAGAATAATTGAATTTATTATAACAACGATACTAAATGGGTAATAGCAGTTGAATACATTCAATATGGTCAGCAGCAATATATATACAAGGCACAAACAGTAAGGTAGTACACTCGATGAACGTGTGTGTATGTGTGTGTGAGCGTGTGTCTGTGTGTGTATGAGAGGGAAAGCGAGAGACAGAGAGAGAGAGATATTATCTCCTTGCTGCCAAGCGAGCGACTGAGCTCTTAGGGCGTGTCCCGTGCGCGGCTGCGCAGTGTGAGAAGGGAGGAGTGCGAGGCAGAGAGGAGGAGAAAGAGAGTTTGAGTATGCACGTGGGAGGTGCGCGATAAAATTTGGAGATTGGAATGTTATCTAAGGTGTTGGGGGGAAGGGAAAATCACCTCGTGGTTTTCTTGAGACAAAGGAATTCATCGTGGTTGCTAATTCCACTACCTTATAACATTACCAAATCCAATGAAATCTTGATGAGGTCAAAGTGTGTGTAATAATGAAATTAAGGGGTGTTAGAGAAGATAGAAAAGAGCATGCAACAACCTATCAATTAAAACAACAGAGAGAACAATGTAGAACCACAATGATCAACTCGACGCTCTAAGTGTCTACAGTGTGCACAATTAAACAGTTTCTGAGTTTAAATTCACACTACTTCATAAAGCTAATTCCTAAGACTAGTTTGCCCAAATGTCAGCCTTACTTCCAGTATCTTGCTCCTATGCAGGAATGCAGAGATGTCCCAAAGTTTCGCGGAGTTTCGGGTGCTCGCGGAGGTTCACAGAAGGCTCGTGGGTCACTCCTGTGGAAGCGCAGAGAAGTCCTTGATCCGAAGCTTCGTCGTTCGTGAGGAAAAGTCTCTGACCAATAATGTGCACAGCGATTAAGTCAGAAGGAATCCGGTCGCTTCTAACTTTTAATTAACTGCTTGGGCTGCAGTCGTAATGTTACTTATAATAAACAAATAAACTGGTTGTAATTCAATTGAGGGAGACGATGCAACTTAGGTACTCTTTACCGTGGCCAGTGGTATATACGAAAGTGCGCTGAGTCTTCTTTCTTGCAAGGCAGACGTCGTGATTTCGGATGGTCTGATGAGTGGGGGTATCTCTATATGTCTGTATGATGCAAAGATCCACAGAGAGAGAGAGAGAGAGTGTTGAGGGTGACCGGGTCACTTATAGAGTCGGGGTGGCGTGACGTAGGTGATCCCGCCTAGACGTGACATAGGTCATCGCGGGAGTTAGTTGATGGGATTTGTAGTTCTAGATGGGGACTGTGGCTGTCCCTACAATATTGTCCATTCCACCATAAATCCCAGGCTATTTTATTCGACTCGTCACTATGTGTTTCCTGTAATAAAATAATATCCAGTTTTTTCTGTCTAAATACTTCAGATAATAAAACTCTTTTCTGTTCATCTCTTCCCCCATTTATGTTTAAAGACGTGACTCTTAAACCCTGCATATTGAAAGATAAGAGACAGAAATGTAAAGAGACAGATAAAAAGAACCAGTAGAGATAAAACACCCAGTGCTGCATAGTCATTAAAAACTTTTATTTTCTCGTTTTCATTTTCTTAATCATTCTACTTTTGGACTCCTTTAACCCTTTCCTCAAACCAGTAATGTGCTTTTTTAATTGATAACTTTTTTCCATCTAGTAAGTCCATTCCAACAACTCTTTGAAGTGTGGTAACTAATCTAATAAACTTTTCAATATTGGGAAAATAATCTTTAACATTTGCTTTTTTTCCAAAGGTTTCGTCCAAAAAACTATTTATTTCCTCGAGTGAATAGAGGTCCTTGCTTTGGGAAATACTGTCTGTTATAGAAACAGAGTCAGAGTCACAGTCCATGTCAGTCACACTGTCACCATAACAGCGGTCCGGCTTCGTCATGTCTTCTGTCTCACTGTCGGCTCTGACAGCCTCCTGTGAGACCGGAGACTCCATGTTCTGCTCAGACCCCCCCTACACTGACCTCTCCTGGCTCCACCCTGCTCTGTTCAGCCTCCATCAACTCCGCTGAAACACTGCTTCCAGTCTCCATAGCTCCAGGCGCGGAGCTGCCAGACTCAACCTGAGCAGGTGGAGCAGATTCTGATGGCGTTGGCCAACCACTGTTCACCTCCCCGCTGTCAGTCACATTAGTCGCTCTACTGCCCCCCTCCCCACCGTCAGTCACAATAGCTTCACTACTGTCCACCTCCACACTCTCAGTCACTTTGCTGCCCTCCTCCACATGGTCAGTCACAACAGCTTCACCACTGTCCACTTCCCTACCATCAACCACCCTGCTGACCCCCTCCCCACCATCAGTCACACCAACCACTCCGCTGTCCCCCTCCCCACAGTCAGTCACACCAACCACCCCACTGTCCCCCTCCCCACAGTCAGTCACATCAACCACCCCACTGTCCCCTTCCACACGGTCAGCCTCCGCAGTCACCCCGCTCCCAGTCACGCTCCTTCCCTGTCCTCACTCACAGTCCCAGTGGCAGCAGGCGGCTCTGCTCCCCGCTGTCTGTGAGGACACACGACCCGCTTATGTCCCACATCCCCACACTCAAAACATTTCATGCTCCCCAAACTCACATAAACCATGTAAAAGCCTTCCTCATGTTTAACACGGAAGGAAACTTCCAGTGTTTGAGTTAGGGAGTCCAGAAACATAAACACTTGTCTCTGGAGAGACTGAACGTGTTTTAATTTGTTGCTCCTGCAGCCTAAATTTACTGCTCTACCAGAACCGTGGGTTGTGGTACCACCCTTACTCCATGCTTCAAGAACAGGGGTGGCGTCCCGGAGGACGCCATCACAGCCAAACAGCCAACAAACAAACAAACAAACAAGCAAACACACACACACACACACACACACACACACACACACACACCACTAAAACACCACTACTGACAACTACAAATTACTCAAAAATTAAATAAAACAAGAAAAAACAAGAGAAAAGTTTAGATAGGAAAAATCGCAAGCTCTCAGCTAACGCTCACCACACCCTCCACCAGCAAACTCCCAGCATGCAGTGCAGAGAGAGAGAGTGTTAGAGAGATGGAGAGAGAGTCAGAGACTGAGAGTGTAAGAGACTGAGAGTGTGAGAGAGTGTTAGAGAGAGGGAGAGAGAGAGTGTCAGATACTGAGAGAGAGTGTCAGAGACTGAAAGAGAGAGAAGACAAGAGTGAGTGTCAGAGACTGACAGACACAGAGAGAGAGTGTGTTAGAGAGAGAGTGTGTCAGAGACTGAGAGAGACAGAGAGAGACAGAGAAAGTGTCAGAGACTGAGAGAGACAGAGAGAGACAGAGAAAGTGTCAGAGACTGAGAGAGACAGAGCGATCGAGAGAGAATGTTAGAGAGAGCAAGAGTGTTAGAGACAGAGAGAGTGAGAGTGTAACAGACAGAGAGAGAGAGTCAGACTGAGAGAGAGAGATAGACTTTGACTTTTAAAAACACCTTTAATTACATAATTGTTCCATGTGTGTTTTCTTTTACAATAAATAAAACAATAAATAATGGAGAAAATAAAAGGTACATAAATTCATTGCTAGAAAATTCATCAAATTCAGTACACAAAGACCTTTCTCTATTAAACATTCTCTCTCTCTCTCTCTCTCTCTCTCTCTCTCTCTCTCTCTCTCTCTCACACACACACACACACACACACACACACACACACACACACACACACACACACACACACTTGTACATTAAAAATTGAGTTAATGCACCATCCTCTTCAAGTGAACATAAAACCTGTCTAAAATCCCACAGATCTATAAAAGTGTCCAGGTTATTGGTTAGTATGTAAAAAGCATGTTCTACCTTAAAACAAGATGCAACCAAACCTTTCAGGCTCTGAACCACATCAGTCCATCCCAGGTCCAGCATCTGATCCTTTCTGGTCTTCCAGATTGCTAGATTTGCAGTTCTGATTAAAAAATTAATTAGAACCTGAGTCTGTCTTTTCCTGACTGTGTATTTCGGCCCAAAGACAAACAAAGGGATGGAAAATGTCTCCCCTAGGTGTTCCACCCACTATTGCAGTGTCTTAAATTGGCCCACTTGACGAGGACAAAGAGACACCACGTGTTCTCGGGTTTCCTGTTGACGACAGAAGGGACAGTCCTCCCCATTGCTAGGATCCAGGTGAGTCCTGTGTCTGTTTGTGGCTATCGCTCCATGTATGATCCTCCACTGGAGGTCAGCCATCAGTTTTTCAATGGGCGGCTTGTATAGAGTCCTCCAGCAGCCTTTAGGGGTGCATTCTGGAGCAAAAACCTGGGTCCACCTCGACTCCCTGACTTTGACCAAAGAGCGGAAGTTCAGTACCTTTACACAGCTGTAGTAGAGCTGCTTCTTTCCACATGAGCTGAAGTTGCCCAGCACTGGTGTTTTCAGAGACAGAAGCAGCCCTCTCTCCTCTCACCACTCTTCAGTCACAGGTCTGACGCTTAGTGCAGGAAAGATGTACTCATGGTCCTCGTGCCATAGGTCAACCAGGGTATGGTCCTGTGCGTACACCCTGAGTGGTACAGACAAGGACTGCCAGACCTCGTCCACTATCTTCTTCAGCACCCTGTAAGACCTGACGCCGATGACTCCACCAAGCCTTTCTGGAGATGTTCTTATGAGGTGGCCCAGTTTGACAATGCCAGCCTTGACAAACTTGGTGTGAAGTTATGTGGAGGAAAGCATGTTAGATGTAAAGAAGTCATTGTAGAACAGCGGCTCCTCAAAGATCCACATACCAGGTTTGAGGTCCATGTTCTGTGTGGTCTTGAATGTCCTCCATGCATCAATCACTGAGATGTAGAAAGGTGTTATTCCAGCCAGGTCAACATCAGAGGTCCTTAAAAGAAACAGCTGTTTATCCAGTCCCAGCCAGCCAGCCTTCCTCAGGAGCAGCTGAGCGGAGGTCAGCCAGCAGTATCCGCAGTCATAAAGTAGCCTTTGCACTGTCTGCAGTCTGAAGGCAGCAATTCTTGATAAAATGTCCATGAGGCCATGTCCTCCCTCAACCACAGGGAGATAGAGAACTGGTGCCCTCAGCCAGTGCTGACCTGACCAGAAGTTCACCAGGAGCTGCTGTATGTCCCTCACGAGGCCTGGTGGTGGCACTAAGTCAAGTCAAGTCAAGTTTATTTGTATAGCACTTTTAACAATAAACATTGTCGCAAAGCAGCTTTACAGAATTTGAACGACTTAAAACATGAGCTAATTTTATCCCTAATCTATCCCCAATGATGAAGCCTGTGGCGACGGTGGCAAGGAAAAAGTCCCTCAGACGACATGAGGAAGAAACCTCAAGAGGAACCAGACTCAAAAGGGAACCCATCCTCATTTGGGCAACAACAGACAGCATGACTATAACATTAACAGTTTTAACATGAAGACAGTTTTGTTGATGTTGTAACTCTTCATTGATGGAAACTTGAGTGCAAAACTGTTCATGACAACTGCAGTCCTAAAGTTAGCAAGTTAACTGTAGTCCTCAGCCATAAAAGCATTACTGTAAGAGTCCAGAGCATCCTCCAGGTGTAACTTTCAACTGTCCTCATGGGGCCATCCCATGAGGACAATCAGTCTATGCCAAAGGGAAGAGGCAACCAGGTTATTGGCTATCAGAACTCTACCCCTGTAGGACAGCTGGGGAAGCACCCATTTCTATTTCGACAATTTGGTGCTCACCTTCCCCAGCACTCCCTCCCAGTTCTGTTTTTGAAAGTCCTCGCACCCTAAGTACACTCCGAGAACTTTGATGCCTCTTTTCCCCCACTTAAGTTTCCCAGGTGGCTCAGGGATGTCTCTTAGGCTCCACTGACCTATTAGACAAACTTCACATTTGTCCCAGTTAACTTTAGTGGAGGAGGCCTTTTCATACACAGTTAGGCTTTCTTTAAGTTCTTGTATGTCTCTCTGATCTTGTATAAAAACATTAACATCATCTGCATAAGCTGAGATGGCCACAGAGCAGTTCTGAGCCAGCTCAGGGAGACCCAGGCCCTGTAACCTGCTCCTCAGCCTACACAGAAGAAGTTCAATGGCAATACTGTAGAGCTGGCCTGAGATGGGGCAGCCCTGTCTGATCCCTCTCTTAACTAGCACAGGGCAGCTCAACCCTCCCCCCACCTTTACTAGACAGCAGGCTTCACTGTACAGGCTTCATTCCCCCCAATTCCAAAAACCTGTAAGGTGGAGAAGAGAAAATCATGATCCCCACAATCAAATGCCTTTTCTTGATCAATGGATAAAATACCAATATTAATATTACATAGTTTACAGACATCAAATATATATCTTATTTAAAATAAATTATCATACTTCAACCTGTCTGGAATACAATAATATTGATCTGCACCAATAAATAACTCGATAAAATGTTTCAATCTATTTGATAAAACCTTGGAGAGGATCTTATAGTCTGTACATAAAAGAGCTACAGGTCTCCAGTTCTTTAAAAAAAAGCTAGGTCTCCCTTCTTGGGCAGCAGTGAGAGAACCGCTCGTCTACAGGAAGCTGGAAGGCTCCCTTTTTTAAAACACTCTTTAAAAACGGCCAAAAGGTCCCATCCCAGTATCGTCCAGAAGTGTTTAAAAAAGTCCGAAGGAAGACCATCTAATCCTGGAGCCTTGCCTGGTGCCATCTGGGACACTGCAGCAGTCAGCTGATCTAAAAAGATTTCTGCGTTCAGAGTGTTCTGGTCTTGCCTGGTGCCATCTGGGACACTGCAGCAGTCAGCTGATCTAAAAAGATTTCTGCGTTCAGAGTGTTCTGGTCTTCTAAGCTCAGTTGAGGAAGCCCTTGCAGAAGCTCTGCAGCACAGTCCATGTCACAAGTGCCCACGTGAAATAGATCTGAATAAAAATCCACTGCGAGCTTCCTCATCGTGGCTGGGTCTGTAGTGATGTTTCCATCAGAATGATGAAGACAGACCATTTGTTTCCTCTAAACAGCAGATTTCTCCAGGTTAAAAAAGAAAGAATTTGGTGCATCCATGTCTTGGAGTCTAGTAAAATGTGCTCGGACTAGTGCTCCTTTAGCTCTGTCCTGCAGAAGGGAGTTAAGTTCTTGCCTTTTAAAAATTAGCCCATCATTTTTTTGTTGATCAGCTTGTGAGGTGAAGACATTTTTTTTCCAAGTCTCTTATTTCCTCTTCCAGTTTCTGGACAGTTCTCTGGATTTTAGCTGTGAAATTAGAGTACTGCTGACAAAACACTCTAATTTGGGCCTTTCCTACCTCCCACCACTTCATGAGTGAAGGAAAAATTCCTTTCCTGGATCTCCAATAGATCCAAAATAATTTAAAATTTTCCAAAAATTAAGATCATGCAATAACTTAACATTCAAATGCCAAAAGGACTTTGGTTTTCCTGTGGGAGATTAAAAAAAAGCTCCATTAAAACTAAGTGATGATCTGTAAAAACAACAGGGGAGATTTGGCAGTCAATAACTCTTGAAATAAAAGGTGCAGAAATATAAAATCTGTCCAACCTTGCTGCACAGACTCTACCGTCAGATATGTTCACCCATGTGTATTGTCGGACTGAAGGGTGCTTCATTCTCCACACATCGACCAGATCATTTCTCTTTAAAAAGTGAGAGAAATGGACGAGGAGTGAATGTGTGGTTCCTCTCCAGTCCTGTCTAATGTAAAGTCTGTGCAGCAGTTCCAGTCTCCCCCCATTACAACACACTCCCCTGGATCATTAAAACTTAATTTCTCTTTTAATAAATTAAACAACTCTTCACGTTCAGAGCCTTGGTTTGGTGCATAAACATTAATAAAACTCAAAGTAAAATCCTGTATTTTAACCTTTACCATAAGAACTCTACCTTTCACCAACTCTGTACTGGACACAATGTTTATATCTAAACCAGGAGAGAATAAAATCGCAACTCCTGCACTAAAATTTGTCCCATGACTAAGAAGATATTGTCCATTCCACCATAAATCCCAGGCTATTTTATTCGACTCGTCACTTTGTGTTTCCTGTAATAAAAAAAATCCATTTTTTTTGGATTATCTTTTGGAACTTATCTTTTCAATTGAAAGATAAGAGACAGAAATGCAAAGAGACAGATGGAAAGAACCAGTAGAAATGAAACACCCAGTGCTGTGCAGTCATTAAAAACTTATTTTTTAAGTGTCATTTTCTTAATCATTCTACTTTTGGACTCTTTTAACCCTTTCCTCAGACCAGTAACATGCTTTTTTAACAATAATGTTTCTCTCTATCTAGTAAATACATTCCAACAACTCTTTGAAGTGTGGTAACTGATCTGATAAACTTATCAATGTCGGGAAAATAATCTTTAACATTCACTTTTTTTCCAAAAGTTTCATCCAAAAAATTATTAATTTCCTCGAGTGAATAAAGGTCCTCGCTTTGGGAAATGCTGTTCGTTATAGAAACCGTTATAGAAACAGTGTCAGAGTCACATTCCATGTCAGTCACATTGTCACCATAACAGCGGTCCGGCTTCGTCACCTCTTCTGTCTCACTGTCGGGTCTGACAGCCTCCTGTAAAACCGGAGACTCCGCATCCTGCTCAGACCCCCCACACACACACACCTTCCACTCTGCTCTGTTCAGCCTCCATCAACTCCGCTGGAACATTACTTCCGGTATCCATAGCTCCAGGCGCGGAGCTTCCGGACTCGACCTGAGCGGGTGGAGCAGATTCAGATGGCGTTGGCAAACCACTGTTCACCTCACTGCTGTCAGTCACACTACTGCCCCCCTCCCCACTGTCAGTCACAACAGCCTCACTGTTGTTCACCTCCATACTGTCAGTCACTTTGCTGCCCTCCTCCACACTGTCGGTCACAACATCCACATCGCTGTTCACTTCCCTACCATCAACCACCCCGCTGCCCCCCTCCCCACCGTCAGTCACATCAACCAACCCGCTGACCCCTTCCCCATTGTCTGTCACATCAACCAACCCGCTGCCCCCTCCCCACTGTCAGTCACATCAACCACCCCGCTGCCCCCCTCCCCACTGTCAGTCACATCAACCACCCCGCTGCCCCCTCCCCACTGTCAGTCACATCAACTACCCCGCTGCCCCCCTCCCCACTGTCAGTCACATCAACCACCCCGCTGTCCCCTTCCCCACTGTCAGTCTCCGCAGTCACACCATCAGTCACGTTGCTTCCCCTTTCCTCATTGACAGTCCCAGCTGCAGCAGCCGGTTCTGCTACGCACTGTCTGTGAGGACAAGCGACCTGCTTGTGTCCCACATCCCCACATTCAAAACATTTCATGTTCCCCGAACTTGCATACACCATGTAATATCCTTCATGTTTAACACAGAAGGAAACTTCCAGTGTTTGAGTCGGGGAGTCCAGAAACATAAACACTTGTCTCCATAGAGACTGAACTTGTTTTAGTTTATCGCTTTTACAGCACAAACTCACCATCCGGAATCTGCTCGCGAATTTCCCGAAGCGCTTCAGTTCTCACTCCAGCACCTCGTTAGGAATAAACGGAGGGACTCCGGACATGGTTACCCGGACAGAGGGCGCCACCAGTGGGGAAACTTGTACAAACTCATTATTAATGTATATATTACTCTCTGGGCGGCACGGTGGTGTAGTGGTTAGCGCTGTCGCCTCACAGCAAGAAGGTCCTGGGTTCGAGCCCCGTGGCCGGCGAGGGCCTTTCTGTGCGGAGTTTGCATGTTCTCCCCGTGTCCGCGTGGGTTTCCTACGGGTGCTCCGGTTTCCCCCACAGTCCAAAGACATGCAGGTTAGGTGAACTGGTGACTCTAAATTGACCATAGGTGTGAATGTGAGTGTGAATGGTTGTCTGTGTCTATGTGTCAGCCCTGCGATGACCTGGCGACTTGTCCAGGGTGTACCCCGCCTTTCGCCCGTAGTCAGTTGGGATAGGCTCCAGCTTGCCTGCGACCCTGTAGAAGGATAAAGCGGCTAGAGATAATGAGATGAGATGAGATATTACTCTCTTTGAGCTGATTAACAAGCTCCTGATGCTTCAAAACCACCACCACTGCTTTATTCATGCGGGAGGCACACACGATGTTTCCATGACTTACCTGTTCACCAACCGTGAGCAACACCTGCTCTACCGGAACCATAGGTTGTGGCACCACCCTTACTCCATGCTTCAAGGACGGGGCGGCGTCCCGGAGGATGCCAACACTCACCACACCCTCACCAAACTCCCAGCATGCAGTGCAGAAAGAGAGAGCGAGAGAGAGAGAGAGTCAGAGACTGAGAGAGAGTGTTAGAGAGAGAGATAGACAGCGAGAGGGAGAGTGTTGGAGAGAGAGAGTCAGAGACTGAGAGAGAGAGAGAGAGAGAGATTGTCAGAGACTGAGAGAGACAGCAAGTGAGAGAGAGATAGTGTTAGAGAGAGAGAAAGTGTCAGAGACTAAGAGAGTGTCAGAGACAGAGAGAGAGAGAGAGAGTCAGAGAGAGAGTGGGTCAGAAACTGAGAGCGAGAGAGAGAGAGAGAGAGAGAGAGAGAGCAGGTCAGAGACAGAGTGAGACAGAGAGACTTTTGACTTTTATGTGGTCTTTATTTACAACTGTGATAGTTAAAAGAAAATTATTTATATATTTACAGCATGAAAAAGGATTATATTAAAGGTCACTGATCACCAGTTAAAGTCCAGTTTGTTATCATCCACTATGGAGAACACTATGGAGCTCTTGGCGTGAGCTGGAATATTTGCATCCGATGATGAATGTGGATTTTGAAAAGGGTGCCCCAAGCTTACTGATGGTTCTCTCCAGTGTGTTGAAGAGAGGGTCCAGTCGGCGGCAGTCGCTGAAGCAGAGGAACACGGTTTCTGGTAGTCCACAGAAGTTGCAGAAGGAAGAGCTGGCGAGGTTGCACTTGAACAGGAAGGTGATTGTTGGCATCACAGCATGGAGAACTCGCCACTGTAGGTCTGCAGATTGCTTTGGCTATGGGCTGTTGTATAACACTCTCCATGAGGGGGGCTGAGGTGGAGATACGGGCAGGTGTGTTCGCCATTGTGTGTCTGTTCTGCTTTTCAGCTCTCTGGAAAGTTAATTTTTTAAAACAGAGATGTATAGTTGTTTTTTTTGTTGCTGTTGAAAGTGGGATATTTTTGACTGTTTTATATGAGAGCAGTTGCCCTGTGATGTCTTCATCAGGGGCTTCGCAGGGTGTTATGTACAGTTCTGGAAAAGACATCTGTTCTGGACCTCCAGTTATATACTTGTTTATGTGGGTTTGTAGTGATGTGGGAAACAGAGTTTTCACCATCTTTATTATGTTACCCACAATCCTCTCTGATCTGCCCCCGATCTCCTTGGTCAGTTGGGATGCTGGCAACCACTCTCTCTTTTCCTGGTCAAAGAGGTCTCTTATTTTCGCCACTCCTGCAGACACAAAGGTGGTGATCTCACTGTTGGACACGGTCTGTTCAGGGAACCAGGTGTTGTAAAAGAGTGTCTCATCCAGACTGTAATGGTCTTTCTGATACACTCTAACCTGGCCTCAGGCTTTAAAGACGGTCCTGTAAAAGGTTCTGGCAGGCACAGTCTTTGTAGTAGTATTAGTGGAAATTAAGAACGTCTGCCTGTCAAGTCCAATCCTGCCTGCAAATCTCAGTACTGAGAGTCCAAATCTCACCCATGGTACAGTGTCAGGACTGTAGAGCAGTTTCTGGGCTGCTTGTAGCCTCATGGCCTTCCCTTTGGACTGAAGATGGATCAGACTCTGTCTGCCCTCACACACTGGTAGACTCAGTGCACCGGGTGGTAACCAGTGGTGACCATTCCATACAAAGTCCACAAAGTGCTCTGGAGTCGATGTAGTAGCTCTGGAGGTGGATCCAGTACTGTCAGGTGGTGCTATAGCCTTGAAGCAGCCAAGTTGTTTAAGACCAAGACTCTGCCCCTATAAGACAGTTGTGGTTGAATCCATCTCCATCTGTCCAGCTTTTCCAACACTTTGTTTTCCAGTCCATCCCAGTTCTTCTGCATGTACTTCTCTGTCCCCAGGAAGATTCCCAATATTCATAGTCCTTCCTTATTCCATGTACACTGCTGTGGTAGCCGAGGTGGACTCTCATCCTGCCATTGTTATATGAGTAGAGTGTTTTGTTCCAGTTAACACGTACCAATGATGCTTCCTGGAAGACCTCGAGGGTAGAACACAGATGGTTAATGTCATCATTAGATCTTATTATTACAGTCACATCATCGGCGTATGCTGTGAGTTTAACTGTGGTCATGTCAGGACTTAGCACTGAGAAGCCTTGCAGGTTTTCTCACAGGTGTTTAAGCAGGGGCTCGATGGAGTGTGCATACAGTGGTGCTTGAAAGTTTGTGAACCCTTTAAAATTTTCTATATTTCTGCATCAATATGACCTAAAACATCATCAGATTTTCACACAAGTCCTAAAAGTAAATAAAGAGAATCCAGTTAAACAAATGAGACAAAAATATTATACTTGGCTATTTATTTATTGAGGAAAATGATCCAATATTACATATCTGTGAGTGGCAAAAGTATGTGAACCTTTGCTTTCAGTATCTGGTGTGACCCCCTTGTGCAGCAATTACTGCAACTAAACGTTTCTGGTAACTGTTGATCAGTCCTGCACAACGGCTTGGAGGAATTTTAGCCCGTTCCTCCATACAGAACAGCTTCAACTCTGGGATGTTGGTGGGTTTCCTCACATGAACTGCTCGCTTCAGGTCCTTTCACAACATTTCGATTGGATTAAGGCCAGGACTTTGACTTGGTCATTCCAAAACATTAACTTTATTCTTCTTTAACCATTCTTTGGTAGAATGACTTGTGTGCTTAGGGTCGTTGTCTTGCTGCATGACCCACCTTCTCTTGAGATTCAGTTCATGGACAGCTATTCTGACATTTTCCTTTAGAATTTGCTGGTATAATTCAGAATTCATTGTTCCATCAATGATGGCAAGTCATCCTGGCCCAGATGCAGCAAAACAGGCCCAAACAATGATACAACCACCACCATGTTTCAGAAATGTGATAAAGTTCTTATGCTGGAATGCAGTGTTTTCCTTTCTCCAAACATAACATTTCTCATTTAAACCAAAAAGTTATATTTTGGTCTCATCTGTCCACAAAACATTTTTCCAGTAGCCTTTTAGCTTGTCCACATGATCTTTAGCAAACTGCAGATAAGCAGCAGTGTTCTTTTTGGAGAGCAGTGGCTTTCTCCTTGCAACCCTGCCATGTACACCATTGTTGTTCAGTGTTCTCCTGATGGTGGACTCATGAGCATTAACATTAGTCAATGTGAAAGAGGCCTTCAGTTGCTTAGAAGTTACCCTGGGGTCCTTTGTGACCTCAACGACTATTACATGTCTTGCTCTTGGAGTGATCTTTGTTGGTCAACCACTCCTGGGGAGGGTAACAATGGTCTTGAATTTCCTCCATTTGTACACAATCTGTCTGACTGTGGATTGGTGGAGTCCAAACTCTTTAGAGATGGTTTTGTAACCTTTTCCAGCCTGATGAGCATCAACAATGCTTTTTCTGAGGTCCTCAGAAATCTCCTTTGTTTGTGCCATGATACATTTCCACAAACGTGTTGTGAAGATCAGACTTTGATAGATCCCTGTTCTTTAAATAAAACAGGGTGCCCACTCTCACCTGATTGTCATCCTGTTGATTGAAAACACCTGACTCTAATTTCACCTTCAAATTAACTGCTAATCCTAGAGGTTCACATATTTTTGCCACTCACAGATATGTAATATTGGATCATTTTCCTCAATAAATAAATAACCAAGTATAATATTTTTGTCTCATTTGTTTAACTGGGTTCTCTTTATCTACTTTTAGGACTTATGTGAAAATCTGATGATGTTTTAGGTCATATTTATGCAGAAATATAGAAAATTCTAAAGGGTTCACAAACTTTCAAGCACCACTGTACAGGAGCCCAGACAGGCTGCAGCCTTCTTGAACACCTCTGAGCATGGGGAAAGTTTGTGTTAACGTTCCATTTATTTTTAGCATGCTGTGCACATCAGTGTAAAGCAACCTGATCCATGTAATGAACCATTCTCCAACACCAAAGGCTTTAAGGGTCTTGAAGAGGTAGCTGTGGTCTACTCTGTCAAATGCCTTTTTTTGGTCCAATGAGATGAGTCCAACATTTGCTTTATGAATTCTAGTGAGGTGTAAAAGTTCTCGCACTAGGAAAAGGTTGTCAAAGATTGATTGTTCAGGGATGCAGTATGATTGGTCTTCATGGATTATTGTGGCCAGAAATATTTTTAAGCAGTTTGTTAGTGTCTTTGAAAAAACTGCATAGTCAATTCCTAGGAGAGACACAGGTTGCCAGTTCTTTAAGCTCTCGAGGTCACCTTTTTTGGGAATCAAGGTGATTACGGTTCTCCTAAGGCTGAGGGGTAAGATCTTGGATTTCATGCATTCTTGTATGACCGAGTGGAAGTCTGGGCCAATGACAAACCAGAAGGTTTTGTAGAACTCAGAGGTCAGACCATCCATCCCTGGTGACTTGCCATTTGACAGTTGTTGGGTGGCTGTACTGAATTCTTTGAGTGAGTGTGGTTCTTCAAGTTCACTTCTCTCACACTCACTCAGCTGTGGTAGTCTGCTGAGGAGTTCCTCAATGGCATCAGGGTCACATGGCTGGCTGCTGTACAGTTCTTCATAGAACGATAATGCATGTGAGATTATTTTATTTTTGTCAGTGGTTTCTTGTCCACTGGGTAGTTTTATGTGGCTGATGTAGCTCTTCCCTTTGATTTTTTCTCTAGTGCGAAGAAAAAAGAAGTTGAGGAGTCCATTTTATTAAACTTTGTGAACCTCGCTCGTACCATTGCACCTTGATCTCTTTCTTCATAGAGGTGTTTCAGGAGAAGTTTGTTGTGTTCCAGCTTTTCTGTGGTTGTTGTTGTTTCCTCTTCTTTGCTTATTGAACTGCTTAGTTTGAGGATTTCTCTTTCAAGAAGGCTGATCTTCCTCTTGATTTTGTTGGTGTTGTTCCTAGTGTATCCTCCTGGGAACCAAGAAAAAAATGTGTCTCAATTTCTCTTTTGTTGTGATTTCCTTACTAGGAATTTCCCAGCAACCCTCCTAGTCACATGATATAGTTTTTTTCAATAGTGAGAAGGATGTCATTGTGTACTTTTAAAAGAGCAGATTCTGTGCTGTGCACAGATCTAAAACCAGACTGAAATTTATCATAAATATTGAATGTTTTCAAATAAGAGGAAATCTGGTTAAAAACAACTTTTTCGAGAATCTTTGACATGAAAGGCAGCTTAGAGATGGGTCGATAATTTTTGAGGTTGTCAGAGTCAAGTGAGGGTTTCTTGAGGAGTGGCTGTACAATGGCATGTTTAAAGCTCAAAGGGACACTGCCACTCATTAGGGAGCTGTTAATGAGGGCCAAAACAATGGGACAAAGGAGAGAAAGCCTCCTTAAAGAGACGTGATGGCAGGATGTCCAGAGGGCAGTAAGTAGGCTTCATGTTTTGAACCACTTCTGTTAGCTGTGAGCATGATACTGGCTGAAAGTGTTGGAAATGGGAGGTGATGGCACGAGAATCTGAAGGGTCTGATAGTGGGGGAATGATACTGGCTCTTATCTGATCAATTTTTTTGGTGAAGAAGGTTGAGAAGCGCTCACAAGATTCATTAGATGGAGTAACTGTGCCAGCAGTAGTAACAGGATTTAAAATCGAAATTATGGTGTTGAACAGCACTTTAGTTCGGTGGGCATTTGTAAAAATTAAGGCCCTGTCCACACGGCAACGGATTCAGGTGACTCCGATACAATTGCTTATCGTTTAGGCCTGGCGTCCACACGGCACTGGCGTTTTGGGTGCCCAAAACGCAATCTTTTTGAGAACGGGTTCCAGAGTGGAAAGATCTGGCAACGTTGCCGTTGTGAAGTCGTCTGGATGAGTAAAACGGATTTGTTTACGATGACGTCACAACCACATGACTGTGAGTGCTTCACGCCGGGTAGAAGTGTAACGAATATCACCAGGGAAAAGCCTTACAGAGCACTAGTGAGAGTGAAACACGAGCTTGGATATTATTATTATTATTATTATTATTATTATTATTATTATGTTCAGTGTTAGTTCACAGTAGTAATGCAAGAAGCAGAATAGTGACAGTAATAGTGAAGCAAAAACATGCAATTGTACAAACACTGCAGCTCTACAGCAAAATATTCATTTATGAAATGGTCTGATTCTTAACACCAGTAGTGCCAATGATCTTCTCATTGCGATGCGATGCGAGTTGTCAACAAATCCTATAACTTGGTTCATGAAACGCGCTTACAAAATATTTTCACTGTGAATATTTATTGTGTAATGGTGCAATCCCGCCAGCAAAAATAGGGGAAAAAAGGAGCGATCTCACCTCTTCAGATGTTGATTTAAGTCTGACAATACATTCCTTAAAAAGGACGTAGAGGAGCAAATTAATCCAATTTATTCCGGACCATTAAAGACGCCGCCTTCTGCGTAGAATCATACGTCATCCTCGCCACCATATTGGAGAGGTCAAAGCGGAGAATAAAGATTAGCTGCGTTTAACTGTACCAACAGGTTTACCGTCCAAACGAGATCATATGGGATTACCTTTCACAGGTGAGAAACAACAAATTAATTCCATCAACGTGTATCATTCACTTTATTCCGGACCATTGAAGACGCCGCCTTCCGCGTAGAATCATACGTCATCCTCGCCGCCATTTTGGATAGGTCAAAGCGGAGAATAAAGATTAGCTGCGTTTAACTGTACCAACAGGTTTTCTGTCCAAACGAGATCACATGGGATTACCTTTCACAGGTGAGACTGGAAAAATACTTTTCATTGTATTTGGTCATTATAATATAATTTTACAAACAGATTTTCCTGACTTTGTGGCTAATATGAAGTCTCGCACATAATAGTTTATGCGCATGCGTCGTTACTTCTTCTATTGTTCTGGTGTCTCTGAAGGGACCGTCTTACAGCGCCCCTAGAGGTGTGGCATGTGTATTGCATCATTTTCAGCAAGTGTTGCGTTGCCATATGGACCTGATATTTTACTGATTGTTGCCCATTTGGACACGATATATTTTTAAATAACATCTCGTTGCCGTTGTCGTGTGGATGTAGCCTAAGTCTGAGTAATACTGTTCTTTGGCCTTCCTAATAGTACATTGATACATTTTTAAATTATCCATGAACAACTCATAAGACACTTGTAGCTTGTCTTTTTTCCACTTTCGCTCCGCCCTCCTACAGGCTTGTCTTGAGGAACAGGTGGAGTCATTTAGCCAAGGGGTGCGTACAAAAGTAAGGTTGGGCCATCTAGGTTTTAAGGGCGCTACGGAGTCTAGAGTGACAGAGCAGGAGGCATTAAACAGGGAGAGTAGCTCCTCTGTATCATTACAGGAAGAGGGGACAGAAGAAATGTGCTGAGCTTGTGAGACCATGAAAGTGTTAGAGAAATGTAAGGCTGTGGAAGAGTTTATGCACCTGTTCAGCGAGGGGGGCAGTGGAGGGCTTGGACTGAGGTGGGGTAAAGAGGAATCAAACACGATCAAGGAGTGGTCAGACACTCCCGTGTCAACCATTTCAAGACCAGACACAGAAAGGCCAGAGGATAGGACAAGATCTAAAGTGTGGCCCTTATAATGTGTTGGACCAGAGACAGATTGACAGAGACTGAAAGAGTCAATTAAGTTTACAAATTCTTTAACCATGGGTTTGGTTGGGGAACAAACATGTATATTAAAATCACCTAATATTAAGAGTTTATCAGATTGGGAGGCCAGAGTTGATAAGAGGTCAGAGAACTCTTGAATAAACAGGCTGTTGGTTTTAGGAGGTCTGTAGACAAGAGCGCATAATATAGGAACTGAGACATGGATTTTGAGAACTTGAACTTCAAAAGAGGAGTAAGTATCAGTGGGCACAGATTTACAATTAAGGCAGGTTTTAAAAACAGTGGCTATACCACCCCCATGGCCAGTCAGTCTAGGTGAGTTCAGGAAGCTGCAGTGGGAGGGGCAGAGGTCTCCAAAAGGAGAGATGTCACCAGCGGCTAGCCAAGTCTCTGTTAAAAATAAAAAGTCCAGCTTATGAGACAACATAATGTTATTTAAAATAAATGTCTTATTTGATAGAGACCTGGCATTGAACAGAGCGAATTTGGCATTAAATGAGTCCGATCGTTGTGTAGTTGCTGCCAGTGAAATCCAGTGGAACATCAGGGAACGTAAGTTTTTAATGTTGGCTCCACCATGGGACGCTCTGTTTACAGGGAGGGAGCGTGGCAACCAGTGGACAGGGATATAGTTAGTGGGAGGCAGAGGAGCAGGGAAGTGGCTCGACAGTAATGTCGTAAGGTTTCCATAATTTACGCCTCCCTTTCTGAATGCTGTAGACGAAGGACAAGTTGACTTTGTGGATATTCGGGTGGGGATGACACCTGAGGATTCTGTATAACAACAGACTTTGCGATGAGAACCTCTATGTATGTAGTGAGACTGGCGAGCGATGGAAAGGTCGACGCACAGGCTGTAGACATCCACATTTAAACGGAGGGATGATGAGTTCATTTTTAGCAGTTCAGCTGGCATATACGATAAGCCCATGGTCACACATTGGGTTAGGGAACACCCAAAAGTAACGCTACATAAAATCCACAGCAACAGGCAGAAAAGTTTGAGGCTGCTCCAACCTACAACGCCAGAACGCATCTTGAAAAACTCCCCATAGAGTGATAAGTTAGCTAACTATACACAACCACATTTTGACCTCGATAGGCCATCAACCTGAGCACACAGACTGGCACAAGTCAGTGAGGGCAGTGGTGACTACCAGCACTGGCTATAGTGCAAACCCGAAGCACAAACATGAGAAAGGAGATACTTACACATGCCTATGCCAAGTAGTCTGAGTTTGTTCACGGCTGAGAGGGCTCAAGTTAGGCCGGTGTAAACATTGGCGTTACCCACAGGAGAGAAAGTAAGTTCCAGCCAAAAGTAGTAATCCAACATTTATTTAAATTGGTACAACGATAGTAATCCCAGGTTAGCTGATGTCCATTTAGTATACGTTTGTAAAAAGCGAGTAGATCCAGGTAGACTCCAAACAAAGTTTACAGCAGAGGATCAGGTCCAGCGAGCAGCGGCAGACAGACACACCAACGTACACTCCTGGAAGCAGTCATGACAATGTCCTCAACCTGAACATGATCCTTCTCTGTTATCTTTCCATTTTTGCTGAGCTTGAAGGCCAGGTAAATGGTGTTTGATGGAGTATGCAGTCCTCAGTACCTCTTCTATGACTGTTTGAACTCTAACAGTACAATGGAGTGCAAATTTGAGCATTAGCTGTTAGCATGGCTGCCCACTGCTCTGGGTATGTGTCTATGCTTATTGCTTATGTGTGTGTGCATGTATGTGTTCACTGCTTCAGATGGGTTAAATGGAGAGAGGAATTTCACAAGTGTACATGTGATAAAGTTGTTGTTCTTCTTCTTTTTCTTCTAGCTGTCCCTAATTGTCCCTCTATTCTCCCTTTAGCATCATCCCAAATGTAGTGCTCATGAAGGGCTGAATACAAAGCTTATTTGTTGGCTGGTGAGCTGGGGCTAAACCTCAGTCAGAAAGGCTTGTTGAAGCTCCCTTTTGCTTCTTTTGAAATTCAAAATTCATACCTTGATCACATTGGTATTAATAAGGCTTTCCTCACCTGGCCACCAAGTGTGTAAGTGCCATTAGGAAGGCATCTGAGTCAATAACAGTGAAAATATTTCATTTGACTTTCCAACAAGAGGTGACAACTTACTGGATTTGATGTACACAACTCACAAAGGAGCTTACACGGCCTCCCCCACCTGGGTCTCTCTGATCACATTACCATCATGCTGAGACCTGCATATAGACCCAGAGTGAGAGCCATCAGACCAACACAAAAGGAGGTACGTGTGTGGCCAGAGGGGGCCTCCTATGCTTTGAAAGACTGTTTTACATAGCACTACACACTGGGACATTTTCAAAGAAGCAGCCACTTACAATGACCACATTGACTTGGAGGAATACACCGAGGCCATCACATCATACATCGCTAAATGCATTGATGATGTCACTCACTGCAAAACCATCACTGTTCGTGCTAACCAGAAGCTTTGGCTGACAGAAGAGTTTCACAGGCTCCTGCAGGCTCGAGATGCAGCTTTTAGGGCCAGTGACACCGCAGGTCTAACAACAGCCAGAGCCAACCTGTCCCGCGGTATCAGGGAGGCAAAACTTCAGTACAGCAATAAAATATCTGGACACTTCAGCAACACCAGAGATGCACAGTCTTTCTGGCATGGCATGCAAACCCTCACAAACTACAACCCCCCACCACAGACCTGTGAGAGTGACATCACATTGCTAAACTGCTGAAATGACTTCTTTGGATGCTAAGAAACACAAAACATACCAGCACAGAAGACCACTCCTCCCTGGATCCAGCCAGCGTGGAGAGGACCCTCTCCAGGATCAACCCACATAAGGCAGCTGGACCAGACAACATACCTGGTTTTGTTCTGAAGGACTGTGCCATGGAGCTCAGGGATGTCCTTTCTGACATCTTTAACATCTTCCTGAACCAAGCTGTTGTCCCCACATGTTTTAAAGCTACAACCATAATACCAGTGCCAAAGAAGCCCCTCCCAACTAGCTATAATGACTATCAGCCCATAGCACTGATTTCCATCATCATGAAGTGCTTTGAGCGACTGGTCATGCAGAACATCAAGTCCATTTTCCCTCCCTCTCATGACCCATTCCAGTTTGCATATCGGTCAAACAGGTCCATAGAGGACACCATCTCCACTGTTCTCCACCCAGCCCTCACTCACCTGGACTCATAGAACACCTATGTGCGAATGCTGTTCTTGGATTCCAGTTCGGCATTCAACACAATCATTCCCCAGCAGTTAATACAAAAACTCGGAAATTTGGGACTCAACACCTCTCTTTGTAACTGGCTGCTGGACTTTCTTAAAGGGAGGTCACAGAACGTTCGGGTCTGCAGTAACACCTGCAGGACCATCATGCTGAGCACAGGGGCCCCACAAGGGTGTGTGCTCAGCCTGCTGCTCTTCACCCTGCTGACCCATGACTGTGTACCAATCTACAGCACCAACCACATCATCAAGTTTGCAGATGACACAACTGTGGTGGGCCTCATCACGAACAACAATGAAGCTAACTACAGGAATGAGGTAAGCCAACTGGTCAAGTGGAGTAAAGAGAACAATCTCTTCCTGAACATGGAGAAGACCAAAGAGATTGTAATCAACTTCTGGAGAGGTCACTCACAGCATCCCCCTCTGACCATCGATGGTGCTGCAGTGGAGAGGGTGAGCAGCACCAAATTCCTAGGGGTGCACATCGCTGAGGACCTCTCCTGGTTCAACAACACTACATCGCTGGCCAAGAAGGCTCAAACTCGCCTCTACTTCCTCCGCAAACTGAGGAGTGCATGAGTCCCACCCCCATCATGTGCTCATTCTACGGGGCACCATTGAGAGTGTCCTCACTGGCTGCATCACTGCGTGGTATGGAGGCTGCAGTGCCTCCTGCCGGAAGACTCTGCAATGCATAGTGAACACAGCCAGCAAGATCATGGGTACTCCTCAGCCCTCCCTTATGGACATCTATCACTCCTGTCTCATGGAGGATGGCTCCATGTGGACAGTTGAAAGTCACACTTGGAGGACGCTCTGGACACTTACAGTAATGCTTTTATGGCTGAGGACTACAGCTGACTTGCTAACTTTAGGACTGTAATTTTCTTTAACAATTTTGCACTCAAGTTTCCATCAATGAAGAGTTTATAACATCAACGAAACTGACTTCATGTTAAAACTGTTAATGTCATAGTCATGTTGTCTGTTGTTGCCCAAATGAGGATGGATTCCCTTTTGAGTCTGGTTCCTCTCGAGGTTTCTTCCTCATGTTGTCTGAGGGAATTTTTCCATGCCACCATCGCCACAGGCTTCATCATTGGGGATAGATTAGGGATAAAATTAGCTCATGTTTTAAGTCGTTCAAATTCTGTAAAGCTGCTTTGCGACAATGTTTATTGTTAAAAGCGCTATACAAATAAACTTGACTTAAACAGCTTCATCCACCAGGCTGTCAGGATGCTGAACTCTGTCCACTACCTACCCCCTACCCCTGGTCTGTAACACATTCATTCACACAAGAAAACTACCTCATCCATTTGCACACCACACCACAAACATCAGCATTACTGCTGTATCTGCTGCTATTGCTCATTTGCACTACTGTTCATATACACCTCATAAGCTGCTCTTCTAACACCTTCTCCATTAGATATTGTACTGTATTGCACTACTGATATTTTGTACATTGATTTTAGAGTTTATTTTTTATCTATCCATCTATATAGTTTTTCTTAATTTATCTATATTATCTATATTTATAAATATTTATTTATATTGTTTTTTAATTTTTTTTAAGTGTGTGTAATCTTCATCTGTTTTTTTTACAAATAAGGTGAGAGAGAAACAGCATTTCAATTCTCCTATATGTCCTGGATAGTGAATTGACAATAAAGAATCTTTGAAAAATCCACATGGATTGCTCTAGTGGTCATACATTTAAATACTATGCCCCACCACTTCTCATTTCTCCATCCAATTTTAATGCTGTCAGGGCCAAAACAATCAGTCCCAGTGGAAGTGAAGGCTGGCTTAAAAATACACTTGGCTGGAGTGAGGTCAGGCATCTTTGGCAGATCTGAGTGTTAGTGCCATTTCTTGCACTCTGGTGATAATAGAGATCTTGCAGTCATGTGACCGGAAAGTACACAGCCGCCATCTTGTCAGTCAACAGCACAGCTGAATATTGCTGCACTCGTGTACAGAATGGATCAATTTCAACAGACGGACTACACGGCTCATTTTTCTAATGAACAGATAACTAGATATATGTCTAAAACAAACGATCTACAGATTAGTGACTCCTATGGCTTTCCGGACGGAGTTTTCACGACCGTGTCAGTGGATATGGAACTGCCAGAGGTGGAATACCCGGACGTGTATAATTACCTCATCAACTTTCCCTCGCTGTTCAGTGGTGAAGCACTGCGTGCTTATAAATCTCTGGACAGTTATCTTTACAGAAATTCAGGATTTGTCAGCTACTCAGATGTGGCATCTTGTAAACAAGAAAATGATCCTCACTGGATGGGTAAGTCACTTAAGTATTGAGTATAGCACTGACCGGCCGATTATAGAATAGAATAGAATAAGGTAATTCCAGCTGTAATTCCAAATCGTCCGTCTTGTTTACCTGGCGTTGGAGAGGTAGAGGCTTAGCAGTGGAAGTTTGAGTGGCTGTTTTCTGAGCTTAGTCAACAGGCCGGCTCTGCAGCCTTGCTTTTGCTTCTGCTCCCGGCGCCGCCTCCTTAGCTTTGCTTCCAATAACAATCCACGGAGACCCCGCTGGTCTCGCTATCTCGTCCGGAATTTTTTTTTTTTCTCGTCCGGAATGTTGTGCATGCGATGGAAATCGCTACAAACCGTCATTTTCTGCTGGAAACCAATGTCCAGTAAGTCCATATGGTTGTAGTGGATATTGAAGTCCAGTACAGACGAACAAGACGCAAAAATACACACAAAAAACATAAAAAACATGCACAGGTAGGGAGAGCTTGTAGCCGCAGCCGTTGTAGTAGAATTGTATATAGTAGGGTTTTCCAGAAGAAAAGGTAGAAGCAGAAGTAGAACCAGAAGTAGAAGTAGAAGGAGGAAATATGGCATTTGACCGACAAGATGGCATCTGTCACAATCTGGATCGGCTGTGACGTCACATGCAAGTGCTCCATACACAGCCTCAAATCCTTGTACCTCCCAGTATTTGCTCTTGATGTTGGCAAACAATATTTCTGGCCCAGAATTATGTAAACTGTTGTCATATTCCTTTATGATCAGCACTGTAAGTGGGATGAATTGCATCAGGTACTAATTCAATATTGTAATGAATATGACCACCCACCCTAATAATGTCTGTTGAGGTATCAAGCTCTGCTGCCAGTGAAATTAAGCAACTACTTGTGGACAGTGGCTTTACTGTCTTCAGATGAGCTACTCCCACTGGGAATGAATCTCTCTGTGCCTTAATATAGTGAAAATGTGAGTGAACTGGAAACACAGACACTGACCCAGGCATTCAGGTTCAAGAAAAAGTGTTCTTTATTGATAAAGGTTTGGGGAATTGTGGGACTGTGGCTGTGAGAGATCAATGTGCAGATATGAGGTGGACAGGGGCAGCACGGTGGTGTAGTGGTTAGCACTGTTGCCTCACAGCAAGAAGGTTCTCCCTGTGTCTGCGTGGGTTTCCTCCAGGTGCTCCGGTTTCCCCCACAATCCAAAAAGATGCAATTAGGTTGACGTGGGGCGGAATTGGGCTGAGGTGCCCTTGAGCAAGGTACCTAATCCCTGACTGCTCCCCGGGCACTCTGGTGTGGCTGCCCACTGCTCTGAGTGTGTGCGCACGCATGTGTTCACTGCTTCAGATGGGTTAAATGCAGAGGATGAATTTCACTGTGCTTAAAATGTGCATGTGACAAAGGGTTCTTCTTCTTCTTCAGAACTGGTCAGGCAAGAGTCATGAGAAGGCCATGGAGAGCCCTGGAGGAATCTGTGTGCAGCTTCAGACCTCAGCAGAAATGGATGGGAATTCCTGGTGTACTCAGTGCAGTGCTTAGTGTGGTGCTCAACATGAAGGTCATGTGTGGTGAATGTCCTCATCTTTGTAGTCAGCTGAGAACAAAGTGACCTGATGAAGAGAGATAGAGGAGAAAAGAGCAGCATGAGCAGCAGAACTTTGGCAGAACTCAACTGAATTGCAAGGTGGGTGGCGGTATCTTATACTCTCCTGAGCTCTGCTAGAGGGTGAAGAGAGATACCACTTAAGATTTATAGTTAGTTTTTTTTTTTTTCTTTTTTATCAGACATCTAATTTTTGGGTTTGTTTACCTGACATGTTTCGACGTACAACTTCCGTCTTCCTCAGAGTGTCACCGGATGTTAATTGGTGACGCATCTTTTATCAGCTGCTGTTTCTGAAGGCGTGGCCTTCCTGTCTGGTTTGAGTGTATAAGGCGTGACCGACCTGTCAAACCAGACAGGAAGGCCACGCCTTCAGAAACAGCAGCTGATAAAAGATGCGTCACCAATTAACATCCGGTGACACTCTGAGGAAGACGGAAGTTGTACGTCGAAACATGTCAGGTAAACAAACCCAAAAATTAGATGTCTGATAAAAAAGAAGAAAAAAAAAACTAACTATATTTAATATAAGACATAATGAACGTAATCGAAAGATTAAGAATTAGTTACGGAGACGAAAGCATCAAGGAGTTTCGCCGCCTAGAGCGATTGACACGGAAACGGGCACGCTACAGGAATCACCTGAGATTCAATCTGCGCTGCCGGGATGAGGAAGTCGTACTGGCCAGCCTGAACATCAAGAACCCGATTCCAACCAGAAACGCGGAAAAGATGATCAGGAAAGTGCGGATGACTCTGGTAAAAGAACGGATACGGTGCACAACGGATAAACTAAATAATATCAACAGCGAACTACACAGAGAGACGGAAACTTTCAAACGCCGGTTTCCCCAGAACAAGGAAATGGAAATAGCAATACACGGACACTTGGCAGACATACACGAACAGGAATTCACAGAGACAAAAACCCGACAAATACGAAAACTGGACAAACTCATCGCACAGAAAAAGAAGGCAGAACCGGAGCACGCACACATCAACGACAAATGGATTCATAACATATCAAGGTACAAACTCTCACAAGCAGAACGCAGTATACTAGCAAAAGGACTCAACTACGCTGTCACACCGAACCATATACCACACGATGAATTCATTCTGGCAACTGAATTAGCATGTGAGAAAATACAGGATCACGGACAAAAAGCAGCACTAAGAAACGCAATAGCTGGTATATTGAAAACGGCCAAACCACCACCCAGTAACATCACAAAACAGGAAGCCAAAGCCATGAGAACATTAGCTAAAAATAAAGATATCACAATCCTCCCAGCAGACAAAGGCAGAACAACAGTTATTATGGACACTGATGAATATGAATGAAAAATGAATGAATTACTCAGTGACAATGCATTTGAAATATTAAAAAAAGACCCAACAGAAGACAAGAAAAAGAAACTTAAAGCACTACTAAAACCACTACTCGATGAAAATAAAATAGATAAGCAGGATTACAATAATTTAGTACCCACAGCCAATGTCATCCCCAGGATTTACGGTACACCAAAAATACACAAACCAGGAACACCATTACGCCCCATAGTAGATAGCATTGGTTCAGTCACATACAACTTATCAAAAGCACTCACCGAAATAATAAAACCATTACTAGGACTCACAGACCAACACTGCAAAAACTCAAAACATCTGGCAGAAGAACTAAAAAACATCAAAATGCAGCAAGATGAAGTTTTCATTTCACATGATGTCATATCTCTTTTCACCAGAACACCCACGGAAGCCACCATACAGATAGTACAAGACAAATTAAAAACAGACAGGACGCTCAAGAAACGCACAAACCTCACCATACAAGACATCACTCAGCTCCTTCAATTCATCGCCACATCCACATACTTTCAGTTCAGGAATATAATCTACAGACAGAAGGAAGGTTTTGCCATGGGAGACCCGCTATCAGCCATCATGTGCGGCTTTTTCATGGAGGATCTGGAGCAGAAAGCACTCACTACAATATCAGCGGAATACAGACCAACACTCTGGAAACGGTATGTGGACGACATATTGGAAAAAGTAAAGAGGGGACACACTCAACAACTCACCGACCATCTCAACACCATAGACAATACCGGCAATATAAAATTCACACGTGAAGAAGAAACGGAGCAGTCAATAGCATTTTTGGATTTAAAAATACAACACACAGAAGATGGGGACATCAAAATAAAAGTACACAGAAAACCCACACATACCGACCAATATTTAAACTGGATTTCCGAACACCCCATAATGCACAAAATATCCGTAGTTAGAACATTACATGAACGCACAGCAATAATTACAGATCCACAGGACAAAGAACAGGAGGAACAATATATACGGCACGCACTGAAGGCATGTCAATATCCACAATGGGCAATATCCAAAGGGGTGGAACAGGTTAAGAACAACAAAACACAGAAGAAAGAGAAAAAACAAACTAACAAACAAGAACACAGGGGAGTAGTGACATTACCATACATCAGGGGAATAACTGAACGCATTCAAAGAGTAATGAGGAAACACAACATTAACACACCTGTCAAACCACACACAACACTCCGTCAGATCCTGGTTCATCCCAAAGACAGAATACATCCGGACAACAGATGCAACACCATATATGAGATTCCATGTAAATTATGCAATAAAACTTATATTGGGGAGACAGGAAGGAGTTTCAACACAAGAAAACATGAACATAAGAAAGAGTGCGAAAAGGAGACAGCTACAAGACAAACCCGAACAATAAAAGAAAAGGCACAACAGGAAAATTATAAGTCAGCTATAACAGATCACTGTAAAAGGGAAAATCACATTATGGACTGGGGGAATGCCAGAGTCATCCGCACAGAAGATAACAAACATCAGCGCTGGATCAGGGAGGCCATAGAGATCCGTAAGCGAAGCCCGAGGACCATCAACCGGGATGAGGGAGCATACATGCTCTCCCATACCTGGAGTGCCATCTTGCAGGGGACGAACAGACAGTATAAGGCGTGACCGACCTGTCAAACCAGACAGGAAGGCCACGCCTTCAGAAACAGCAGCTGATAAAAGATGTGTCACCAATTAACATCCGGTGACACTCTGAGGAAGACGGAAGTTGTACGTCGAAACATGTCAGGTAAACAAACCCAAAAATTAGATGTCTGATAAAAAAGAAAAAAAAAAAAACTAACTATATTTAATATAAGACATGATGAACGTAATCGAAACACTTAAGATTTAGCTGAGGTTGCTTCTGTAACTCTGACCCTCAGCCACGCATCACTCCACTCTCCAAAACTGGAGTGTTGAAGCAATGTTGTCTGTTCAGCACTTGTGCTGTGGTAAGTTGAGAAGTGATGCAGAGAACACATGAGGCACTGCTGTCATACTCACATAAAACTGCAAGTTCTGCCTCAGAATACTGTAGTTCTCATCTATTAAATGAGTATGAAGTAGCTGAGCAGTAGTTCTGATGTAATCTATGAGCTGGGCAGAGAGTTAGAAGAAGAAACCTTTGTCACATGCACACTTCAAGCACAGTGAAATTAATCCTCTGCATTTAACCCATCTGAAGCAGTGAACATACACACACACCCAGAGCAGTGGGCAGCCACACTAGAGTGCCCAGGGAGCAGTCAAGGGTTAAGTACCTTGCTCAAGGGCACTTCAGCTCAAGGCTGCCCCATGTTAACCTAACTGCATGTCTTTGGACTGTGGGGGAAACTGGAGCACCCAGAGGAAACCCACACAGACATGGGGAGAACATGCAAACTCCACAGAGAAAGACCCTCGCCAGTCGCTGGGTTCGAACCCAGAACCTTCTTGCTGTGAGGCGACCATGCTAACCACTACACCAGAGTGCCACCCGGTGGTGTAGTGGAAGTTATTTAAGGAAGTTAGTTCATTGATAATGGACTCCCTAACTCACTGACTGACTCATCAGAATTTGGGCATGGTGAGTCAGGCAAAATTGTAGGGCTCAACTTCACCTATGATGGCCTGTGATTCTGCCTGCTACTCTTATTCAGATCCAGGAAAAATTTACCCTGTGAGATGTTGTCAGCTGGGTTATCACCTGAAGGGATATATCACCATATAGCAAAACACAGTCAACTCATATCTCTGCCACTCATGTCCCTAAAAATACTTTCTAATGACAGGACTCTGACAATAGCCAAGCAAGAACCATAATCGAGTCAGAGCACATTGTGATACTGTGGTTAGGAAGAGCAACACCTTGTGTAGCTGAGCTCCAGTCAGTGCAACACATATCTCAAGGCATGGGATGGGCTGCTCTTTCTTTAGAATGATGTATGTCTTTGCAGTCATGAGAGCTGCAAGAGCTTCCACTTTCCCAGTGGAGCTCTTAGTCCTTAAGTAAGCTACAAACCCATATGCCCTCTTTGAGGCATCACAGAAGATGAGTGTATCTTTTTAATGCTTGGGTGGTCTAGCCTGGGGCTTGAGTAACACATAGGTTTTGAGATTGTAAGCAGCTCTTTGATTTCCTTCTCCCACAGCTGCCAAGTATGAAGTAACTCTTGTTACAGTTTTGGGCCATCCATGTCCCTTCCTTTGTCCTATAGGTGCTGGACCATAACCTTGGTTCGAGTGATTATATGGGACAAGATACCCAATAATAATATATTGACTTGTCAAAACTTTATAGATTTCTTTTATTGTAGTTAGATGGTGGTCTACTGTGAAATGGTTGTAGGATAGAATATCAGATGGACAGTGTCAGTGTGATCCAAGTTCAGATTTGTTATGGCCATAGCTCAGCCAAAATTTACAAGTGTCAGACCTGGCGTCTGGAGGATGGTGGTGTCTTGATCCTACCCAGAACCTTTAAGTTCTGATCCAAGTTTTGCCCACCAGTAGCAGCAGGGTTATGGGTGGGTGTATTGACACATTCTTCTCCTGCTAAGAGGTTTGTGCTAGATGTAAAACTCATTTTCCAGGATAAGATTCACCCAGTTAAGGCACTCATTGACTCTGGGGTAGACCAAAGCTTCATTAAGACTTATTTGGCATCTTTACTTCCTATGCAGGCTGAGAAAAACCCATCTCCCATCACCCATCCTCACAATATTCTACAGAGGGACTATTGAGAGCATTCCAAGCATCTGCATCACAGTCTGGTTTGGGAATTGCACCGTCTTGGATCGCAAGACCCTACAGCAGCTAGTGAGGAAGGATAAGAAGATCATTGGAGTCTTTCTTCCCTCCATCAAGGACATTTACACCACACACTGCATCCTGAAAGCTACCAGTATTGTGGATGACCCCATGCACCCTCCCACAATCTCTTCACCCTCTTGCCTTCTGGAAAAAGGTACCAAAGCATTCAAGCCTTCACAGCAAGACTCTAAGTTTCTTCCCACAACTCCTCAACTCTGAGAGACTGGACTGATACACACAGTCTGTTGATCACAACACTCCCACTGCAGTCTTTGCACAGTGAACAGTAATGCACTATCACTTTTTACAATGTTTACAATGCTTCTCACATACATAATGTTTACATCTATTTATTTCTTTTATCATATACTACCTCAAACACACACTCAACTTTCCACACATTATCAGTAATAGGTACTGGTTGGCAATGTACTGTTTGTGCTAGTTGTTGTTTATGCACGGTCCTTGTCTGCACTTTGTATAGTTTATTGTCTGCAATGTTTGCACTGCTGCACTCTTGCATTTCATGTTGTTATTTTAAATCATGTGATGTTTAATGTCGCACCATGGTCCTGGAAAAATGTTGTTTCATTTTAACTGTGTACTGTACCAACTATATATTCTTGAAATTACAATAAAAAACCTTGACCTTGAGCTGGGGGTCAGCTTGCAGGAGTTATGCTGTCCCCTAGTCACCAGAGCACTTAATGGCACCAAACTTAGTCCCATGTAACTGAGCCTGTTACTTTGAAGGTCTCAGGGAACCACGTGAAATCTCTCTCTTTCTTTGCCATGAATAACTCATAAACTTATTGTTTTTGGCCTCCCATGGTTGCATCTATGCAATTTGCATATCAACTGGGGTGATAGAACCATCCTTTCCTGGAATACTTGCTGCCTGGCCACCTGCTTGTCTTCAGCTCAGACTCCTCTGGCCTCTCAAGTCACCATTTCTGATGAGACTACCTAGACCTTTGTCAAGTGTTCAGTAAGGCTTGAGCCACTTCTCTTCCTCCCCATTGACCTTATGATTTTGCCATCAAACTGTTACCTAGGACCACACCTCCCAAGGGTTGCATCTATTCTTTCTCCCTTCCTGAGAGAGAGGTCATGGGCAAATATACCTCTGAGTCTCTAGTGGCTGGCATCATCTGCCCTTCACTGTCTCCAGCTGGAGTGAGCTTCTTTTTCATGGAGAAAAAAAGAGAAGTCTCTCAGGCCCTGCATTGACTATGGAGGCCTAAATGAGCTCACCATCAAGAACAGTTACCCATTACCTCTCATGTCCATGGCCTTCGAGCTGCTGCAGGGAGCTCAATTTTCCTCCAAGCTGACCCTCCACAATGCCTACCACCTGGTTCACATGAGAGAGGGGGACAAGTAGAAGATGGCTTTCAATACCCCTATGAGACACTATGAGTATTTGGTCTTATGTTTTGGGCTCACTAATGTTCCATCTATCTTCTAAGCATTGGTTAATGATATCTTATGGGATTTCATCAACCAATTCATATTTGTATATCTTGATGATATTTAGATTTTTTTTTCTCCAATGCCCGAGACTCACTGGTTCCACATCAGACAGGTCCTGCACTGGTTTTTAGAAAATCAACTTTTTGCAAAGGCTGAGAAATGCAATTTCCATAAGCACACAGTCTCATTTCTGGGTTTTGTTATTTCCCCAAGCATGGTCCAAATGGATCCAGACAAAGTCAAGGTGGTCTCAGAATGGTCCATTCCCTCTTCTCATAGGGAGTAGCAATGCTTCTTGGGGTTCACAGATTCATCAGGAACTATAGCTCTGTTGCCACTCCTCTTACTGAGTTCACATCCTCCAAGCACCCCTTTCACTGGCATAATTGTGCTGAGAATGCCTTCACATCACTCAAGACCAAGTTCACTATGGTTCCCGTTCTCATAGTTCCTAACCCTGTCTGATGTGGAACCAGTGAGTCTCGAGCATGGGAGAAAAAAAAATCTAAATATCATCAAGATATACAAACACAAATTGGTTGATGAAATCCCATCTGATCTTGACACCTGGATGGCGCAGCTAATGACAGTGATGTTGCAGGCCCTCCTAGCATGCACCGAATCTCCCCCTTGCCCGGCATTGCAACTTCCTGAACCGGAAAAGTTTTCTGGCGACCCTGTTTCATGTAAGGGCTTCTTACTACAATGCTCTCTGTACTTCTCCACCATGCCGGAAATCCTGGAAGACCACACAACTGCCAAGTTTCTCTCTCTCCTTATCAGCAAAGCACTCTGTTAGGCTACGGCGGTTTGGAACCAGTGTGGAAAGCCAACGGGGTCATACAAACTTTTTCTCTCCCTTTTCAAGAAGGTTTTCAACCACAATCCAGAGGGAATTGAAGTAGGCAAAAGCCTTCTCACCAGCCCTCAGGGCACTTGAAGCATTGCTGAATATGCCCTGGACTTTAGGACCTTGGCAACCTCTAGCAGGTGGAACAACCCAGCACTCAAGGTGGTCTTCCATCCAGGATTGTGTCCTGAAGTCCTAAGGGAGCTAGCATGCAGGGATGAGAATCTCTCATTGGACGGCCTCATCGACCTGGCTATTCATCTGGATCAGCTGCTAAAGCACCGGCCCTCTCTCCACACAGAAAAGAAACCAGACCCTATTACAGGGAATCAAGTACCCATGGAACTTTCTCGTTCACGGTTGTCCCATGCTGAACACTCCAGATGATGAACCAAGGGATTGTGTTTCTACTGTGGAAGCGCCAATCACCATCTTCGGCAGTGTCCAGTACATCCGGCTTGAAGAACCTCCATCGAGAGATCCACTTCCTCTCCAAATCCGGTGAGAAAACTAAACTCCAAGTCCTTCAACCTCCCCATACTACTGAAGTTAGCATCCTCTACTCGTGCTATCGGCCCTCATAGATTCAGGAGCAGAGGGGAACTTCATCAGCAAAGCTCTTGTTCAAAAGCTCAACTTACTGATCATCACTCTGCAAAGCATAATCAACATCCAGACTATCGACAGCAGACCCATAGGCAACGGTCTGGTCACCTTCCGGACTCAGCCACTTCAAATTCAAGTAGGGGTGCTCCATCAACAAACCATCTCTTTGTACATCACGACCACTGAACATCATGATATTATCCTTGGTTACCCATGGCTTCAAGTGCATGATCCACTCATCTCCTGGCACAATAAGGAGATACTCCAGTGGTCACCCATGTGCTTCCAGAGCTGCATCACACATCCTCAACTCCTTGTTTCCTTCACCTCCATAGACAGCCTGCTTCCAGCCTCCATGGACAATGTTCCTGACTATTACAAGGACTTGTCTGAAGTCTTCAGTAAAGGGAAGGCCTGTGGACTACCCCCGCCCAGACCTTATGACTGCACCATCGACCTTGTGCCAGGCACAGCACCTCCTAGACGGTGTATCTATCCACTGTCTCAGAAGGAACATGCTGTTATGGAGGAATACATCCAGGAAGCTCTCAAGCGGGGATACATTTGACCATCGAGTCTCCTGCCTCGAGAAGCGAGGAAGTGGACTTCGGCCTTGTATCGACTATTGAGGTCTCAATGAGGTTACAGTTAAGTACCTGTATTCACTTCCATTGGTACCAGCAGCTCTGGAGCAACTCAGGTCAGCCAAGGTATTTTCTAAGTTGGACCTCAGAAGTGCTTACAACCTTATTGGACTCAAGGAGGGTGATGAATGGAAGACAGCCTTCAGCACAACCACGGGTCACTTTGAGTACCAGGTCATGCCTTAGGGCCTGTCTTCAGCTCCCAGCATGTTCCAGAACTTTATCAATGATGTACTATGGGATATGCTGGGAAAGTACGTCATCTCCTATATTGATGATATCTTGATCTACTCACCAGACTTCCAGAGTCACCAAAACCATGTCAGAACAGTGCTAAAGTGTCTCCTGGAGAATTACTTCTATGTAAAGGCAGAGAAATGCGAATTCCACCTGGACAAGATTTCCTTCCTGGGCTATATCATCAGTCTGGAGGGAGTCAGCATAGACTCTGCCAAGGTCTCAGCTGTCACTTCTTGGCCTCAACCCAGGACAGTTAAGGACCTTCAAAAGGTTTCTTGGATTCGCCAACTTCTACCGCCGCTTCATCACGAACTTCAGCACCTTGGCTTTACCTCTGACCACCTTCCTGAAAAAGGGCCCCAAGTGTCTAAGATGGAATCCACAGGCAGAGGAAGCTTTCAACCAACTCAAGTGCACATTCACATCTGCTCCCATCCTCCAGCTCCCACCAAACCCTTCATTGTAGAGGTAGATGCCTCAGACACTGGCGTCGGAGCTATCCTGTCACAAAGGTTTGGAGAAAGGCCAAAACTACATCCCGTGACCACCTTCTCTAAGAAGCTCAACCTGGCTGAGAGGAACTATGATGTTGGGAACTGTGAGCTACTGGCAATCAAGTTAGCCTTGGAAGAGTGGCGACACTGGCTGGAGGGATCCATGCATCCATTCATCATTCTAACCAATCACAAGAACTTAGAGTACCTCAAGAAAGCCAAGAGATTGAACCCACATCAGGCCAGGTGGGCACTCTTCTTCATGAGATTTCAGTTCTCAATTTCCTTCAGACCAGGCTCCAAGAACACCAAGGCTGATGCGCTGTCCCATGCTGTGGATCCATCTCCCAGAGACGCTGAACCACATCCCATCATTACTCCTGAACACTTCATCCAGTCCATTACATGGGACCTGGACAGCAAAATTCATAAGCATCCACTGGTCTCCAGCCACCAGTCATCCAAACAGTCAGAGCACATACCAGATGCTGAAGAACAGGTACTGTTGGGACAACGTGATGACTGAGATCAACTGCTTCATCTCTTCATGCTCCGACTGTGCACAGGCCAAGGTTCCTCAGGTTCCTCCTGCTGGCAAATTCATGCCTCTACCTGTCCCGCAGCGCCCTTGGTCACATTTAGCCATCAATTTCATCACTGACCTTCCCATGTCCCAGAACAACACCACGATTATGGTCACCATAGACTGGTTCTCAAAGGCTCTGAAACTTATCCCTCTTCCAGGCATTCCCATGGCTGCACAAACCGCAGAGCTCCTATTTCAACATATATTCCATTACTACGGCATCCCGGAAGACATCGTTAGGGACCGAGGCCCGCAGTTCATCTTCAATTTCTGGTCAAGCTTCATGGAGAAGCTGGGGGTGTCTGTTAGTCTCACATCCAGCTACCACCCCCAGTCCAATGAACAGGTGGAGTGGGCTAACCAGGAGATTGGCTGCTTCCTTTGTATCTACTGCATGTGCAACCGGGGGACTGGGCACATTTCCTGCCATGGGCCGAGTATGCACAAAACTCTCTGAAGCACTCTGCAACTCAGCTAACACCCTTCCAGTGCATACTCAGCGACCAACCACCCTTGTTCCCATGGGACGACGCACCCATAGAAGTTCAAGCAGTCAACAACTGGTTCAAGCGCAGTCAAGCTGTCTGGGAGGAGGTTCGTCAGCACCTTGAAATTGTCTGCACCTAATACAAGACCTATGTGGATCACCACCAAGGAGAGACCCCCACATATCTCCCGGGAGACCGCGTCTGGGTCACCACCAAGAACCTATGGGAGACAAAAGCCTGCAAGAAGCTACAGCCATGATACATCGGACCATTTAAGTTTCTATGCCACATCAATGATGTCTCCTACTGGCTTGAACACCCACCTCACAGCAGAATCTTACCCATGTTCCATGTCTCCAACCTCAAGCTCATCATCACAGGTCCTCTCGCTGAGAACACACCCTCTCCTGACCACCCTTTGCTGAACCTGAAATGGGGAACCCATCTACCAGGTCCACAAAATCATCAATTCCCGATGCAGAGACGGCCAGATCAAATACCTGGTAGACTGGGAGGGATATGGCCCAGAGGAACAGAGTTGAGTCAAGGCCAAGGACATCCTCAACCCTTTACTCAAGCAAGATTTCCACGCTCAGCACCCCAGCAAACCAGCACCCAGGAGGTCAAGGATGTCCTCAAAAGACTTTAGCTCCTGGAGGTAGCTCCTTGGGGGTGGGGGTGGTTCTGTCAGTAATCCCATTAACAATAAGCTGACTACAAACATGGACAGCTCTGACTACAACTCCCAGAGCTCAAAGCACCCTCTGTCCCCCGCCTACTTACATCACCACTGTCACCCATTTCCCCAATCACTCACCTCCAGTATATAAGCACCACACACACACACTCCCTCTTTACGAAGTATCATTCCGGTTGACCGTTTGTACCAAGCCTTATTATCCTTCTGACTGTTTACCTTCCTTCTGACTTCTTGCTAGTGTTTCCTCATGTTCTTGATTCCTGGTTTCTCTCTGATACTCTGTTTGCCAATCACTTGACCCTCACTTGTTTTCTGACTTTGATTACTGGCTCTCGTTTTGGCTTTGTTCGCTACCTTAGAGCTGCCTTCCACTGCACATACATCCATAAGTGCCTGCTTACTCACAAAAGTTCACTGTACAAACTTCACCCAACTCTGAAAGATGGGATAAGAGTAGGGGGTTGGCTGAATAGGACAACCATAGGGGAAGAAAGAAAATTTCCTTCCATACTCCCAAAAAACTCACATTTATCCACACTCATGCTACAACATATACATAAAACAGGCCATGGTGAAAGAACATCATGGCACCCCTCAAGGCAGATGTGTTTGCTCGCTCTGCTCTTGAATGCCAGCTTTTTCTTCTTTTTTGTGCATTTTCTGTTCTTTCTGCAGTGCACAAATGTCAAGCACTGCTAATATATAACAGGCAGGCACTGCTACACATCAGTAACACACACAGCCATTTGGAATTTACTGGCTTTATACCACCGGAGCTACAACTCATTGCTCGCTCCAGCAACCATCACCAACAGCCCCAGGAAGGCCCTGAAGCACCGGGCCTGAGTGAGCATGCTGACCCCAGGAGAGTGCTCCAGAGACAGCGATGCAAGCAAGGCAAGGGGGGCTCCATGCTAGGCTAAAAGCTCACACTAGCTGACCACCACTACCCAGCCTCCTGCTAGCCAACATGCGGTCTCTGGAAAACAAACTGGATGAATTAAGAGCCAGAATCACAGCTCAGTGGGAAATAAGAGAGTGGTGCACTTTAATTTTCACTGAGACTTGGCTCTCAGACAAAATCCGCCATTCAGCTACAGACTCACTCTGTACACCGAGGAGACTGGACCGCAGCCTCTGGTAAGGCTAAAGGGGTGTGTGTGTCTGTTTATTAACAACTCTTGGTGTGGAGATATACAGACTGTTTATAAGCACTGTTTGCCAGATGTGGAGCTGTTATTGCTGAAATGCCGCCCCATTATCTACCAAGGGAATTCACTGCTGTGTTTTTGGCCACTGTTTACAACCCCCTGCAAGCTAACTACACAGCAGCACTCAATAAACTCCACGATGACATCAGTGTGTGTTGCGCCCGGCTCTGCTGTGCTATGGCTGCCTCATTCCTCCTACATATTAGTATGAGTTGCCCAGTCTTCCAGCTCCCAGGCTGCAGGGGGAGCTGATCAACTTGGCTGGCTGGCCATGGTGGCCAATAGGCCAGCTGATTGGTAGTTGGGTGGAGGCGTTTAAAAGCACCTCCTCCAGGTCTGTCGAGTCTCTCATTCGTGCTCTGGCTTGGCTGCTCTGGCCCTGTGGCTACGAGGGCTGGCTGCAGCCTCTTCTTTGACTCTCTCTCTCTCCCTCTCCCTTTATCTTTTTACGCACTACACTGCATGAAGCTGATTTTCACTACACATTTGAGTAGTTTACATTTACTGACTGGGTTTGAATCTCTTTTAATAAATGATCATAGTATAACGTTACGTTCGGTGTGGTCTCCTCTATGTTATCTCCGCTTTGAGCCAAGTGGGCATAACGTATGGGGGCTCGAGCCGTCTTTGTTCCCGACGTTTTCGTTGTTTAAAAAGATACTGTATGTAGTTCCCTAGAGTTGTGAACTGGCATATGTTTTGACTAGGCTGCTCTCATTGCTATTGGTAGAGCGTGAGGTGTGTAGAGCGACGTCATTGGTCTTAAGTTTTTGTGAATGAAGGAGACGTATTTTGGCCTGCCGGTTTCTCACAGTGTTTGTTTTGGGGGGATTTACATCGTAAGTGTAACGTTATACATGTTTGATTGGGGAAGAGTTGAGCAGAATAGAGCATTTAGTCCAACCAGTTTTGTTTATTTTGTTTCTTTTTTTGCGAAGTGTATTTGTGATCCCGTAACAGGGTATCAGCGTGCAGAGTCTAGCCATCCCCATTCTAGAGCGTTTCGGCGCTTGGGTAGGCCGCAGTGTCACTGGAGCCTGGACCTTGGGCACCGCCGTGGATCTCCGTGCTGGATCGATTAACGGGACAGCTTGGCTCCAGCGGTATAGGTGAGTGAATCCTTTTGGTTCGCTGATCCTCGGTTCTTGGGCTCAGTGTGAAGATAGGTTAGTCTAGTGGTGGGTAAATGTTTAGGGGGAGCTCTGCTGTTATTTTGTTGCGTGTATTACAGATCACTTTGCCTGTAGTTTATCGTGTTTGGTTGGTTAAGTTAACCTGAAAGGCAACGTGTGTTTTTGTTTGTTGCGCATTTTTTTTTTTTTTTGATCGTTGAGTGTTGTCAAATTAGCATTAGAAAATGAGCGTGTTTGATGCTTTCGTTGCGTCCCCATCTGAGGCGTTATTTGCGGCTTTAACTAAAAAACAGTTGAATAGTGTAGCCGACCATTATGGGATCGAAGTAATGTTGCCTAAATCAGCAAAGAAAGATGAACTTGCTACATTTATTTCTGAGCGCTTGAAGGAGAAGGACGTATTGCCTGGTACCAAGCCACAGGAGCAGACGAGTCAGGGGGCGTCTTTATTGAAAAGTCCTTCGAGTCCAGTAATGCAATCGGGGCAATCTAGCAAATTATCTTTCGAGCAACAAAAAGAATTGCTGCAAATGCAACATAACTTGTTAATGGAACAAAAATGATTGGAGGCTAATGAAAGAGAAAAGGATCGTCAGTTGGAGTTGAGACGTTTAGATCAGGTCCGTGTAGTGGAGCGAGAGAAGCTTAAGGTCTCCTCGCCATCGGGCCTGGCTCATATGGTTAAATTCCTTCCTAAATTTGATGAAAGAGATCCTGATGTGTTTTTCTCTTTGTTCGAGAATGTGGCTCTTGATCAGGAGTGGAGTGATGAAGAGAAAGTGTTACTATTACAGACAGCTCTGATTGGGCGTTCGCAACAAGCTTTTATTGCTCTGTCGCCTTCCGAAAGGAAGAGCTATAAATCGGTTAAGGAGGCAGTGTTGAAGTGTTATGAATTAATTCCCGAAGCTTACAGACAACGATTTCGTTCATGGAAAAAATCTGATAAGCATACACATGCCGAACTGGCTAGAGATTTGTCTAGTTTTTTCAACCGTTGGCTTGTAGCTGAAGGTGTTGAGTCATTTGAGGCATTGCGCGACTTAATGATTTTGGAGCAATTTAAAAATCTGTTGCCTGATCGTATGTGCACTTATGTTAATGAACATCCAGTAAAAACAGCGTCGGAGGCTGCTGCTCTCGCAGATGGGTTTGCTCTTACTCATAAGAATCAGGTGCGTGATTTTGTGCCATGGCAAGGGTATAACCGCGGGGGGCAGCGCTTTAACTACTTTAATGCTGTACCATCTATGTCTGATTTAGCCACTCCAACAAATTCTGATCAAACACAAAATCGTAACGCAGAAAATTGGCCTGTTTGTCATTTCTGTCTGGAGCCAGGTCATTTCAAAAGAAACTGTGCGAAAATGTTGAACGAACGTAGAAAGAAGAATGAGCGTGATAAAGTGGGGCTTTGCGCATCTTCTATCTGTGCTACGCGTCAGTGCAAGGGGGTGGTAAAAACTGATGGGCGTTCGTTCGTTCCAGGAAAATCTGATCAGACGTCTTGTGCTGTATCGAACGAGTTCAAAAGTGGTGTAAAGGGGCAGTGTGATGAGCGTGACAAAACAACTGTGGCCGACATGACGGACTATGCTCCGTTTGTCACAGAGGGTTTTGTCTCGCTGGTTGGTGACACTTGCCGTGTTCCGGTAAAGATCCTGCGCGATACTGGGGCGTCTGAGAGCTTTATATGTCAATCAGTCCTGCCTTTCTCGTTTACTTCAGACACGGGGAACGTTGTGTTAATTCGGGGAATTGGGCTGCAGGCTTTTCCAGTGCCGTTGCATAGAATGCAATTATTTTCTGGTTTTGTGAATGGCGAAGTAACCATGGCTGTGCGTCCATCTTTGCCCATAGATGGAATAGACCTCATTGTGGGAAACAATCTGGCTCGTGATTGTGTTTTTCCCGAGCAGGTTGTGCCGCTGCCAGTGGTTAGAACCAAAGTTTCACCATCAGCTGAGCTAGTTAAGTGCGGTTCAGATTTTCCAGAGGTTTTTCCAGCGTGCGCTGTGACGCGCGCCATGGCGCGTCGGGAAGCTGCGCAACCGTCTGATGAATCTAAAACCACTTTAGCTCGACTTTTCATTCCTGAACTTCCGGCGTCATTGTCTCGTGATGACATTGTTGTGGCCCAAAAACACGATCAGGGGTAGCAGAAATATTTTGATCTGGTTGCCTCGTCTCGTCTCGTCTCGTCTTCTTCCGCTTATCCAGGACCGGGTCGCGGAGGCAGCAGTCTAAGCATGGAAGCCCAAACTTCCCTTTCCCCAGACACCTCGGCCAGCTCCTCGGGAAGAACACCGAGGCGTTCCCAGGCCAGCCGAGAGACATAGTCCCTCCAGCGTGTCCTGGGTCTTCCCCGGGGCCTCCTCCCGGGGGGACATGCCTGGAACACCTCCCCAGGGAGGCGTCCAGGAGGCATCCGAAAAAGATGCCCGAGCCACCTCAGCTGGTTCCTCTCGATGTGGAGGAGCAGCGGCTCTACTCCGAGCTCCTCCCGAGTGACTGTGCTTCTCACCCTATCTCTAAGGGAGCGCCCAGCCACCCTGCGAAGGAAACTCATTTCAGCCGCTTGTATCCGCGATCTTGTTCTTTCTGTCATTACCCAAAGCTCATGACCATAGGTGAGAGTCGGAACGTAGATCGACCGGTAAATTGAGAGCTTCGCCTTTTGGCTCAGCTCCTTCTTCACCACGACGGACCGGTAAAGCGACCGCATCACTGCGGAGGCTGCACCGATCCGCCTGTCGATCTCACGCTCCATCCTTCCCTCACTCGTGAACAAGATCCCGAGATACTTAAACTCCTCCACTTGAGGCAGGACTTCTCCACCAACCTGGAGAGGGCAAGCCACCCTTTTCCGGTCGAGAACCATGGCCTCGGACTTGGAGGTGCTGATTCTCATCCCAGCCGCTTCACACTCGACTGCAAACCGCCCCAGTGCATGCTGAAGGTCCTGGTTTGAAGAAGCCAACAGGACAACATCATCCGCAAAAAGCAGAGATGAAATCCTGTGGTTCCCAAACAGGATTCCTTCCGGCCCCTGGCTGCGCCTAGAAATTCTGTCCATAAAAATTATGAACAGAACCGGTGACAAAGGGCAGCCCTGACGGAGTCCAACATGCACTGGGAACAGGTCTGACTTACTGCCGGCAATGCGAACCAGACTCCTGCTCCGTTCGTACAGGGACCGGACAGCCCTTAGCAAAGAGCCCCGAACCCCATACTCCCGAAGCACCCCCCACAGAATACCACGGGGGACACGGTCGAATGCCTTCTCCAGATCCACAAAGCACATGTGGACTGGTTGGGCAAACTCCCATGAACCCTCGAGCACCCTATGAAGGGTATAGAGCTGGTCCAGTGTTCCGCGACCAGGACGAAAACCGCATTGTTCCTCCTGGATCCGAGGTTCGACTATCGGTCGAATTCTCCTCTCCAGTACCCTGGAGTAAACTTTCCCTGGGAGGCTGAGAAGTGTGATTCCCCTATAATTGAAGCACACTCTCCGGTCCCCTTTCTTAAAAAGAGGGACCACCACCCCAGTCTGCCACTCCAGAGGCACTGTCCCCGACCGCCACGCGATGTTGCAGAGGCGTGTCAACCAAGACAGCCCCACAACATCCAGAGACTTGAGATACTCAGGGCGGATCTCATCCACCCCCGGTGCCTTGCCACCGAGGAGCTTGCAAACCACCTCAGTGACTTCGGCTTGGGTAATGGACGAGTCCACCTCTGAGTCATCAGCCTCAGTCTCCTCAGTGGAAGACATGGCGGTGGGATTGAGGAGATCCTCAAAGTATTCCTTCCACCGCCCGACAATGTCCCCAGTCGAGGTCAACAGCTCCCCACCCGCACTGTAAACAGTGTTGGCAGAGTACTGCTTCCCCCTCCTGAGGCGCCGGACGGTTTGCCAGAATTTCTTCGAGGCCGACCGATAGTCCTTCTCCATGGCCTCCCCGAACTCCTCCCAGTTCCGAGTTTTTGCCTCCGCAACTGCCCGAGCTGCAGCACGCCTGGCCTGCCGATACCCGTCGGCTGCCTCAGGAGTCCCGGAGGTCAACATGGCCCGATAGGACTCCTTCTTCAGCTTGACGGCATCCCTTACTTCCGGTGTCCACCACCGGGTTCGGGGATTGCCGCCACGACAGGCACCGGAGACCTTGCGGCCACAGCTCCGAACAGCTGCGTCCACAATGGAGGTAGAGAACATGGTCCACTCAGACTCAATGTCCCCCGCCTCCCTCGGAAGCTGGGAAAAGCTCTCCCGGAGGTGGGAGTTAAAGACCTCCCCAACAGAGTGCTCGGCCAGACGTTCCCAGCAGACCCTCACCATACGTTTGGGCCTGCCAGGTCTGTCCAGCTTCCTCCTCCGCCAGCGGATCCAACTCACCACCAGGTGGTGATCAGTTGACAACTCAGCCCCTCTCTTCACCCGAGTGTCCAAGACATAGGGTCGGAGATCAGATGACACGACTACAAAGTCGATCATCGACCTCCGACCTAAGGTGTCCTGGTGCCACGTGCACTTATGGACACCCCTATGCTCGAACATGGTGTTCGTTATGGACAAACTGTGACTAGCACAGAAGTCCAATAACAAAACACCACTCGGGTTCAGATCGGGGAGGCCGTTCCTCCCAACCACGCCCCTCCAGGTGTCACTGTCATCGCCCACGTGAGCATTGAAGTCCCCCAGTAGCACAAAGGCACATGGCGGCTGAGCTGGGGAGCTATAAGGAAGCCCACACCAGCCCGCCGCCGCTCACCATGGGCGACTCCAGAGAAGTGGAAAGTCCAGCCCCTCTCGAGGAGCTGGGTTCCAGAGCCCAAGCTGTGCGTGGAGGTGAGCCCGACTATCTCTAGCCGGTACCTCTCAACCTGCCGCACAAGCTCAGGCTCCTTCCCCCCCAGCGAAGTGACATTCCATGTCCCAACAGCCAGCCGCTGTGTCCGGGGGTCAGGTCGTCGAGGCCCCTGCCTTCGACTGCCACCCAATCCACACTGCACCAAACCCCTACTGCTACCTCTGTGGGTGGTGAACCCACAGGAGGTCGGGCCCACGTCGCCTCTTCGGGCTGAGCCCGGCCGGGCCCCATGGGCAAAGGCCCGACCACCAAGCGCTCGCATACGAGCCCCAACCCCGGGCCTGGCTCCAGGGTGGGGCCCCGGCTGCGTCCTACCGGGCGACGTCACGGTCCTGGATTTTTTCTCCATAGGGGTTTTTTGGTGAACTTGTGCTACTGATCTGGTTGCTGATAAGGAAAATACGGGTCATGGTTATTTTTTGCAGAATGATTTGTTACTTCGTAGGTGGTCGCCTACTGCTGACACTGATGTGGCAGGTCAGGTCGTGCAGGTGGTGATGCCTGAGGAATGTCGGGACAAAGTGTTGGCTACTGCGCATGGGGACATTTCTGGTCATTTCGGGGTCAAAAAGACTTACAATCGTGTGTTGCAGTACTTTTTCTGGCCGCGCATTAAAAGGGATGTTGCGCGGTTTGTGAAGTCATGTCATGTCTGTCAGATTGCAGGAAAATCTGACACTGTCATTAAACCGGCTCCATTACAACCTATAGTGTCGGTGGGCACTCCCTTTGAACATCTTATCATCGATTGTGTAGGTCCTTTGCCCCCCTCAAAATCTGGCTGTGTTCAGTTGTTCACGGTAATGTGCCAAGCCACCAGGTATCCCGCTGCTTATGCGCTTCGAACCATTTCAACAAAATCCATTGTTAAGAGTTTGACTCAGTTCATTTCAATCTTTGGGCTACCTAAAGTCATTCAAAGTGATCGCGGCTCGAACTTCACTTCAAGGACGTTTGCTGCTGCGCTCAAGCAGTTGAAAATACAACACAATTTCAGCTCTGCATATCATGCGCAGAGCCAAGGCGCGCTCGAACGTTTTCATGCCACACTCAAGTCTCTTCTCCGCGCGTATTGCGTGGAGATGAGACGTGAGTGGGAGGACGGTTTACCGTGGTTACTAATGGCTGCGCGAGATGTGGTGCAGGAAAGCACCGGCTTTAGTCCCAATGAACTGGTGTTCGGCCACAAGGTGCGAACTTCCTTGTCTGTGTTGGCAGATGATTTGGATACATCGGATCCTCCTGAGAATTTGGCCAGTTACGTTCTGGGCTTCAGGCGCAGACTGTTTCTGGCGTGGCAAAAAGCCAGCGAAAATTTGACTGACGCGCAAAAGAAAATGAAACACAACTATGATCGCAAGGCTGAGGTGTGTGTCTTCAGCCCTGGGGATCAGGTTCTCGCGCTGTTACCCTTTCCGGGTTCTCCATTCGTTGCCAAATATTCTGGTCCATATACAGTCGTTCGGCAGGTTTCCGATGTAAACTATGTTGTCGCTACTCCTGAGCGTAGGAGAAATACGCAACTGTGTCACATTAACCTTTTAAAGCCATATTTCTCTTCAGCTCAGGTGGAGAGGAAGGCTGAGGTTAAAGCTGTTGGTTTCGCTGCGGTGGAGTGCGCTCCTCAGGCTCCGGTGGCAGGGGAGGATGGTGTGCGCTCTCCTGATGACGCGATTTTGCATGCACGTTTGAATAACTCTGAAACTTTAGCTGACCTGGATGTTTTTTTCAGTCATTTGGAATTACATAGGCGGGAGGAATTAAAAGTTTTGATTTTGGAATTTTCTTGTTTGTTTTCAGATACACCGTCTTGCACCAACTTGATGGAGCACGACATTGATGTCGGAGATGCAACACCTATACAACAGAGATTCTATCACGTGGCACCCGACAAGCGTCAGAGTTTAGATGAGAGTGTCCAGTATCTACTTGATAATGGGCTAGCTAAGCCATCGTACTCTAGTTGGTCGTCCCCGTGTTTGCTCGTTAAGAAATCAGACAACATCTTCAGATTCTGTACTGATTACAGGAAAGTGAATGTGGTGACGAAACCAGACTCTTACCCGTTGCCTAGAATGGAAGATTGTATCGATCAAGTTGGTGCAGCACGTTTTGTTAGTAAATTTGATTTACTTAAAGGTTATTACCAGGTTCCGTTGTCTCCTAGGGCTCAAGAGGTGTCCTCTTTCATCACCCCTACTGGTCTCTACTCTTACACCCGCATGTCGTTTGGGCTACGCAACGCCCCCTGCAGTTTCCAACGACTCATGAACCGAGTCGTTGCGGGACTGGAGGGGTGCGCGGTGTATATTGATGACGTCGTTTGCTATGCAGATACATGGGAGGTCCATCTGTCACGCATTCGGGCACTGTTTGAGCGGTTGGTGGCAGCAACCCTCACAGTGAACTTAGCTAAATGTGAGTTTGCTCAAGCTACAGTGGAATACCTTGGTAAGATAGTTGGTCAGGGCCATGTTCGACCAGTTAGGGCCAAGGTCTTGGCGATAGATAATTTTCCACCTCCAGCGACAAAAAAGGAACTGATGCGTTTCTTAGGGATGATCGGGTATTACCGGAGTTTCTGTTGTAATTTTTCTTCTGTTACGGCACCTTTGACTAATTTACTCAAAAGTTCAGTGAAGTTTCAGTGGTCTGCTGAGTGTCAGCAGGCCTTTGATAATGCCAAAGCACTGTTGAGTTCTGCTCCCGTCCTGGCGGCTCCTAGGCTGGATGACCCATTCCAGTTACAGGTTGACGCTAGTCAGGTTGGGGCGGGTGCAGTTCTTTTACAGCGGGATGCAAATGGTGTGGATAGACCAGTCTGCTACTTTTCCAGAAAATTCAACCGTCACCAGTACAATTACTCTACGATCGAAAAGGAGGCTCTTGCCCTGGTCTGGGCCCTCCAACATTTTGAGGTTTATGTTGGTGGTGGTGTGCACCCACTTATTGTTTACTCTGATCACAACCCTTTAACTTTTCTTTCTTCTCTCCAGAATCCCAACCAGCGCTTGATGCGTTGGGCACTTTTTCTACAGCACTATGAGTTGTCCATTAGGCACATTAGGGGCGTGGATAACATCATGGCGGACGCCTTGTCTCGGGCGCCCGAGTAAAAGGGGTGTCCTCCTTCGGTATCGTCTTCACCTCTTCTCACTTGGCTGTCTAGGCGCCAGGTTTAGCTGGGTGGATGTGGTGAAGGACTGTATGGATGGGGGGGGACACACTGTTGGGGTGGTGGAGTGTGGGTGTGTGAGTATATGTGTATGCATGTAGTTAATGGCTTTCAGGATAACTGTGTCTAATGTACTGTAATGTTTTTTAATGTTTTAGTCAAGTGTGTGTTTGTATGTTGGGGTTAGGATTGCGTGTGGTCCCTGTCAGAACCCAGGCATGGGTGTCTGTCTTATGGGGGGAGTGATGTTGCGCCCGGCTCTGCTGTGCTATGGCTGCCTCATTCCTCCTACATATTAGTATGAGTTACCCGGTCTTCCAGCTCCCAGGCTGCAGGGGGAGCTGATCAACTTGGCTGGCTGGCCATGGTGGCCAATAGGCCAGCTGATTGGTAGTTGGGTGGAGGCGTTTAAAAGCACCTCCTCCAGGTCTGTCGAGTCTCTCATTCGTGCTCTGGCTTGGCTGCTCTGGCCCTGTGGCTACGAGGGCTGGCTGCAGCCTCTTCTTTGACTCTCTCTCTCTCCCTCTCCCTTTATCTTTTTACGCACTACACTGCATGAAGCTGATTTTCACTACACATTTGAGTAGTTTACATTTACTGACTGGGTTTGAATCTCTTTTAATAAATGATCATAGTATAACGTTACGTTCGGTGTGGTCTCCTCTATGTTATCTCCGCTTTGAGCCAAGTGGGCATAACATGTGTTAGAGACAGCTCATCCCAAAGTGTTTTTTATCATCGCCGGTGACTTTAATCAGTGCAATTTACGGACTGTATTCCCTAAATATTATCAACATGTGGACATCCCCATCTGTAATAAGAACACACTGGACCATGTTTACAGCAACATAATGTGGTGCATACAGGGCCACACCCCGCCCCCACTTCGGACACTTGGACCACCTCTCTTTGTTCCTGTATCTGGCCTACAGACACAGACTAAAGCAAACAAATCCTGTCACCAAATAAGTCAAACTCTGGAGCCCAGAGACTGAGCGCACACTTCAGGACTGTTTTGCTCGGACAGACTGGGATGTGTTTAAAGTTGCAGCCACTTTGGAGGACTCTTCTGTCAGTATACAGGACTATGCTGAGTATGTGACTGGGTACATCAGCATGTGTTTGCAACATCATGCCCACCATACAGATCAGGAAGTTCCCCAACCAAAAGCCCTGGATAAACAGTCAGGTACGACACATGCTGCATGCTCGCTCTCTTGCATTTAGATCAGGCAATGAGACGGAATACAAAGCGGCGAAGTACAGACTGAGGAAAGCCATTATAGTGGCCAAAAGGCAGTACAGAGAGAAGCTGGATGGCTTCTATTCTACTGCTGACCCAGGCAGATGTGGCAAGGCCTGCAGCACATCACAGACTACAGGACCACCATCAGCTCCACAGACAGCCTGCCAGATGACCTCAACACTTCTACACCTGCTTTGAGACCTCCAGCTACAGCACAGAGAGGAAGCACACACACACACACACACACACACACACACACACACACACACACACACACACACACCCCTGAACCACCCAACCCCCTTCCCCCCACCAACAGTCTCATCAGACAAGGTATGCAAAGCTCTGAGGAGGATCAACCCCAGGAAGGCAGCAGGACCAGACAACATCCCTGGGCAGGCCCTCAGAGCATGTGACAATGAGCTGGCTGATGTTTTCACCACCATATTCAACCTTTCCCTCAGCCAGAGCACTGTTTCCTCCTGCTTCAAGACCACAACAATAATCCCTCTTCCCAAGAAGAGCCCACCCACCTGCCTGAATGATTACAGGCCGATAGCACTCACTCCAATTATCTCAAAGTGCTTTGAGATAGTGGTACTGGCCCACATTCAGAGCAGTATACTGGAAACCCTGGACCCCCTGCAGTATGCCTACAGGCCCAACAGGTCCACCTCAGATGCCATTGCTACTGCCCTCCATTATGCCCTCTCTCACCTGGAAAACAAAGACTCTTACATCTGGATGCTCTTTGTTGACTACAGGTCTGCCTTCAACATGGTGATCCCCCACAAACTCATCCATAAACTGTCCACACTTGGTTTGCACCCCACCCTCTGTGACTGGCTCATCGACTTCCTGACTGGCAGGCCTCAGACTGTCAGGATTAGTAATAGGACTTCATCCAGAATCATCGCAAACATTGGCACCCCACAGGGATGCGTCCTCACCCCCATCCTCTACACTCTGTTCACCCACAACTGTGTCACCTCCCACAAGGACATCATCATCCTGAAGTTTGCGGATGACACTGCAGTGATGGGACGCATCACTGGCGGTGACGAAATGGCCTACAGGAGGGAGGTGGCCAGTCTGGTGTCATGGTGTAAGGACAACAACCTCACCCTCAACATGGACAAGATGAAGATGATAGTTGACATGAGGAAGGAGAGGAGACCTCATCAGCCACTGTTCTTCTGGGAGCTTGAGGTGGAGAGGATGAACAGCTTCAAATACCTGGGTGTTCACATCAGTGAGGACCTCACATGGACACTTAACACCACACAGCTGGTTAGGAAGGCTCAACAGCGACTGCACTTTCTGAGGAGGCTGAGGAAGTTTGGTATGTCACCCAAGATTCTCAGCAACTACTACAGCTGCGTGACTGAGAGCAACCTGACCAACTGCATCACTGTGTGGTACGGTAGCACTACAGCTATGGACCGCAAACGGCTGCAGAGGGTGGTGAAGACTGCTGAGAGGACCACCAAAACTCCACTGCCCTCTCTGCAGAGCATCTACCACCACAGAGTCCACAGGAGAGCTGCCTCCATCCTCAAAGACCCCACCCACCTCCAGCACAGACTGTTCACACTTCCACCCTCAGGCCAGAGGTACAGAAGTGTGAAATGTAAAACTGTCAGACCCAAGAACTCTTTCTTTTGCACTGCCATTAGACTTATGAACAGCAGACAGGAGTCTATAACCATGGACTTCCTCCCTGTAAACTGTCCTTGACTGTTAAGATGCTTGACTTAAGATGCTTCATTTGTAGAAGAGGAGAAGTGAAGTACCTTCATTCAGACAATGGAACCAACTTCGTTGGTGCCAAAAGAGAACTACGAAAGGCCTTCTCAGCAATAAATCAAGACGACAAGATACAATAAACACTCAGGGAATGAGGCATAGAGTGGACATTCAACCCACCAGGTGCGTCCCATCATGGAGGCATATGGGAAAGGGTCATAAGGTCTGTAAGACATGTGCTTTGTTCTGTTCTGAGGCAGCAGACTTTAGATGAGGAGGGGCTACAGACAATCTTGTCTGAGGTGGAAGCTATTTTAAATAGTTGTCCTCTAACTACTGTCACAAATGGCCCTCAGGATTTACATCCACTAACACCTAATGACATTTTACTCCTCAAAGCTAGGCCAATTCCCCCACCCTGTGTATTTGACAAAAGTGACCTGTATGCCAGATGCTGCTGGAGGCAGGTAAAATGCTTGGCTAACCTCTTTTGGAGATGCTGGACAGTGGAATACCTACCACTGCTCCAAGAGTGCCAAAAGTGGAATACTAAAAGAAGAAACTTTTGGTGTGGTGACATTGTATTGGTGGTAGATCCAGCTTCACCAAGAGGTTCCTGGATTCGAGGAAGAATAATTGAAGTCTACCCTGACAGAAAGGGACTTGTATGAACTGTGAAAATTAAGATCCAAACCAGCATAATAGATAGGCCAATCACCAAGCTATGTCTGATGTTGGAGTGTGATGAAGATGAGATGTTGGACAAGAGACATGATGACAAAGGTCTGGTATTGTCTTCCATCATTAATATTCTGTATGTAAATTGAATAATGTCAAGTCAAGTTTATTTGTATAGCGCTTTTAACAATAAACATTGTCGCAAAGCAGCTTTACATAATTTGAACGACTTAAAACATGACCTAATTTTATCCCTAATCTATCCCCAATGAGCAAGCCTGTGGCGACGGTGGCAAGGAAAAACTCCCTCAGATGACATGAGGAAGAAACCTCGAGAGGAACAAGACTCAAAAGGGAACCCATCCTCATTTGGGCAACAACAGACAACATGATTATAATATTAACAGTTTTAACAAGAAGTCAGTTTCGTTGATGTTATAAACTCTTCATTGATGGGAACTTGAGTGCAAAACTGTTCATGACAACTGCAGTCCTAAAGTTAGCAAAGTCAACTGTAGTCCTCAGCCATAAAAGCATTACTATAAGAGCCCAGAGCATCATCCAAGTGTGACTTTCAACTGTCCTCATGGGGCCATCCTCCACAGGAGCGATGCGATGAGACTCCAACCAGACACAGGGTACCAGGATGGATCAGGCAGGTCCGAGGAGCAGAAGGGGTCAGCATATCGGTCCCAGGACCAAGATGTAACTCAGAGGGAAAGATTTTGGGGGGGAGGGGGAGAGAGAGGGGGAGAGAAAACACAGGTTGTTAGGTATGCCCAATGTCACCTGAATAAGTAGGAACAGTATACATATTGCACTGAGTACAAGCAGGGACTCCGGCAACTAACTATGACAGCATAACTAAAAGGGGAGAGCCAGAAGGTAACACAGGCAGGAGGGAGCCCCAGGACATAAAGCAGCCAGCCACTACACTGTCAACAAACTCGAGTGAGCAAGCGAGTGGGGACTGACAGCATCCATACATCCCAGTTTACCAAAACACTCCATGTCTGAGGATCCTCCAGATCTACACCTTTACCTCATAAACACCATTAACACAAGGCTTGACTAAACAGATATGTTTTCAGCCTAGACTTAAACACTGAGACTGTGTCTGATTCCCAAACACTACCTGGAAGGCTGTTCCATAACTGTGGGGCTTTGTAAGAAAAGGCTCTGCCCCCTAATGTGGCCTTCACTATACGAGGTACCAGCAGATAGCCTGTACCTTTTGATCTAAGTAGGCGTAGCGGGTCATAGAGGAGCAGAAGTTCACTCAGGTACTGTGGTGCAAGACCATTTAGTGCTTTAAAGGTCAATAATAGTACTTTATAAATCAATACGAAATTTGATTGGGAGCCAATGCAGTGTAGATAAGACAGGGGTGATGGGGTCATATTTTCTAGTTCTAGTAAGGACTCTTGCTGCTGCATTTTGAACTAAATGGAGCTTGTTTATGCACTTATTGGAACATCCAGACAGTAAGGCATTACAATAATCCAACCTGGAGGGAACGAAAGCATGAACTAGTTTTTCCGTGTCACATAGTGACATTACATTTCTTATCTTAGCAATATTTCTGAGATGAAAGAAAGCTATCCGGGTAATGTTATCAATGTGAGTTTCAAATGAAAGACTGGGGTCAATAATCACGCCGAGGTCTTTTACTGCTGCACGTGAAGAAACAGAAAGGCCATCCAGAGTTACTGTGTAATTAGAAAACTTCCTTCTAGCTGCATGTGGTCCGAGTACAAGTACTTCAGTCTTGTCAGAGTTAAGCAGAAGGAAGTTAATAATCATCCAGTGTCTAATGTTCTTTACACATTCCTCAATTCTATTAAGCTGGTGTCTCTCATCAGGTTTTGCAGAAACATACAACTGTGTGTCATCAGCATAACAGTGGAAACTAATACAATGTTTACAAATAATATCACCCAGAGGTAACATATATAAAGAAAAAAGCAGTGGACCCAAGACAGAACCTTGTGGAACACCAAACTTTACCTCAGTACATCTAGAAATATCACCATTTATATCAACATACTGATAGTGATCAGTTAAATACCGCTAGTGACATACTCAGAATGCTCGCCTGTCTGCCGCAGAACGGTAGGGGCCCTCGCGGTAAGCTGCGGTAAGGGTGCGGTTACAACTTGCAGCCATGGGGGCAGCATAACACTGAAGTAGGCTTTGTCAGTGGCCGCCAACACATGTGCGCCCGCCATCTCTCCCTCTCCTTTCGTTGATAATCGGCGATTTGGTGATAGCAAATTACCTCTATTGCTAAGTAATAACAGAGACAATTGAACGCATACGAGTTGATAATTGCACGCCACAAACTTGAGCAGATGTGCCAATTTCTCCTCTCATCTCCGTTCCTCCATGCAGCTGTTAAAAAAAAATTGCAATTGCACAGTTTGTTTGGCATGCCCCGTCACTTAATTTTTTGTACAGACACTGCTGTTGTTTTGTAGGTGAAGACAGTTCGTCTGGTTATGTTAGTTATTAATAAATATCCCAACTTAATTTATAACATTAATATTCTAGCGCATGCCAATTCAGCTGATAACAAGATCATTAAACTGCACAGTATTCTCTAGCACACTTCCAGGATTTAAGTTAGCGAGGTGAAGTGGCTGTGCGTGATTTCGGTATTTAAAATAAATGTTGTTTGTATAAACGTAGTTCGGGAGGAAGCCTGCGGAGTGATTGACAGCTGTCATTACCTGCTCCCACCTTCCCGGAGATTTAATCCCTCCTGCTCCTTTCACCTGTCATGTGCGAAGGCTTCTCGAATTGTCCCACCACCTCCCCCTTCTCCTCCATTTCACTAGAGCACCCAGCTGCAATTCCTCTATAGGGGGTGTGTGAAGCGGCTCTCATCCCGTATGATCTCCGCTGAAAGCATCCAGGTACTGAGGCCAGCTGACATGCCAAACATGCTTACTGTACACCAAGCACTCAAGGGCGAACTAGTGAAACTTGGTTTATAATTTATGCTATTTTACGCATCTAATGACAAAAGTTAAGATAGGCTACTAAACTGTTGGACAAAGGCTGAGCATTTTTGCACAAGTGGAATTTAAACACATAGCCTAGTTATCATGCAGTGACGTTTCATTTAATTTCTCAGCATTCCAGCTTAATGCGCGGCAGAAATGACACTGCATGAAAAGTGGGATTTACGGGAGCAAACGGGACTGTAGATTTCTGTGGAATTTCAGGTTTATGACAATTTACAGCAATTTGCAGGCAACACTGAAAACTGCCGTGAATTGTCGGAAATGGACGTGTAACTTGCTTTGGCAGTTGTCCCCCATGACCCCCCTTCCCCTAAGCCTAGGGAAGGCTATACAAATGCAAATCAGGATAGCAGGGGGAGTTCCCAGGTAACATTTTACTAAAAGGTATTAACTTAATTGTAAGAATTGTAGAATTGTAAGCTTTTTAAAACTGAGTTGCTGCACACAAGTCAAGTCAAGAAGGTTTATTGTCATTTAAGCCATACATAGTACACAGTGAGATGAAAAACTTTTACTAGTACTAAAAATAACAGACATGAATGCAACAATAATGTGTTTCAACAGTGTACTGTGAAAGTAGCAGCCAAGGGTATATGTCTATCAATAATAGCAACAGTACAAAACCTGTATATTGCTGGAATATTGCTGGAGAAGGCAGTGAGGGAATTAACACAGAGAACATTTCCAAGTATCCACACAAACTGTTTGATGCACAGAAGAAGCGATGTGATGGTGTTATCAGAAATCTTGGAGGCTGATTGCCATGACAAAAGCATCATGGCCAGAAATTTCATCAAGTCTTCTGGTTTTTCACTTCTGGACTGATCACTTCCATGCCCCTCTCCATCTTGTATGTCTGGACAGGCTTCACTCTGCTCCTCAGCAAGGCTTTCCCCCTCTTCAGTCACATACTCATCCTATGCAAATGTAAAACACACATTTAAATTCATATCCATGCAATAAATTACAATGCATGCAAATGCCCACATTCGACACCTCAAACGACCATACTCAGTGCATGAATATGTCCATGTCAGAGTGAATAGGCCATCATTAGCATGGCCATTTTAGTATGAGACCAGTCAAATGACCACAGTCAGTGCATGAATATGTCCATGGCAGAGTGAATAGGCACCGTTCGAACTACGGGGGTACTCGGGGGATCCGAGATCCCCTGAAACAGACATGAGATCCCTTGAAAACATGATTTGGGAAATGTTGGGGGGGGTCTCTAAAATATTGGCAAAATGATATTTATTGACATAGCAATCGTGTGTAACAGGAAGCATTTGCATATCCGAAGTGTTGTGTTCACATCAAAGATAAAATAAACCGATATGACAATGACTGCTGCTGTCAGGTTGGGGACACAAACTAGTAGAAAGGAAGTGTGCCAACAGTGCCAACACACTTCCTTTCTACTAGTTTGTGTCCCCAGAATTTTCCCATTGTTACCATTGGTAATGTTCCCATTGATATCATTGTTGATGCGAGGTTGTTTTTTGAACATGCCAATGCGGACATGATTTCCCCTGATGAGTTATGACTTTAGACGCGATGCGTGTGTGGAGGTGTGGAGTCCGCGTGATATGTGCGTAAGATAGGCTTCTCATGTGTTTGGAGAGCCGCACTCTGAGGCAAGCGCAAGCACAAGCACCCCCCCCCCCCCCAAGGGAAAAAAGGGACCCCCCGAAAATATCAGCATAGTTTGTACACTGTGAATAGGCCATCGTTAACATGACCATTTGAGTATGAAAAGATTGTGAAACTATAGTTTAAAAAAATCATATGCATCTCAAACTGCTGTTAAAAGAAACCTAATCTGTGGCCTCTGTGTTTATTTCAGGGGAATCTTGAAATTACTTATAATTGAATTGTTTAATTCAGTCAGTAAGCAGGAACTTCATACTTCTACGGTATATTCAAAAATATCCAAAATGGTTTACCGGTATATCACAAACATGCGAGCATGTACCATATAACAATAACCTCGCATGTGATTGGACCAGGACCAGGTGGTCATGGGCGTGGCTCATACAGTATAAACAGGTGTACCGTAGCTTACCAGGTACCGTAGTTTTCATGTGCTCCGGAACTTTCTCTTGGTTTCTGGGATTTTTGCTGCTTGGTGATCTTCAATGGCTGGACGGCGCTTCGCGTTCTACTCTCCGTCGACTCCTGTGTCTGGACGCGATGGACCTGTGTCGGGAAGTCCGCAGACCGATGAGAGAAAACTGCTGTCTGCTCTCAGTGGGTTGTCTCGTCAGATTGCAGAGCTGACTACGTTCGTAACCAACAGATTCAACTCTATGGACGACAGATTCAACACCGTGGAAGACAGATTGACTGCTTTGGAGGGACGTAACTTTGGGGAAAACGCAAACTCCAGGAAGAAAAGACGGGTGCAGAGTCCCATGATTGCGGTAAGAATTTGTCCGGTGTCTGCTAGCTAAGCTAAATAGCCTAAAAGTAAGCATAGCAGCTAGCCCAAGCTAAAAGTAGCCAGTAGCTAGCTATGAGGGACAAGTGACTTAAAAACGTTGTTTTGTTCTTTTCACAGGAAACAGTACGCCGTCTTCACAACTCGGAGACAAACACTAGGCGATACGAGCCGGCGCAAGAGTAAGATTTAAAGAATATGCTTTCATCTGTATGAGATACATTAATAGATGCAGATCCTAGCCTGATCCTAATTGTAGCCATCTTGTTTTCACAGACTAACTTTGCCTCATAACGAAGCCGTGACAAGCTATTTAGTGCGGGCTTTGTCGACAAATCCAAATCTTCATGATGCTGACAAAGACAACATTGTGTGTAAGTAACAACTATTTCACTAAATATTATGGTAGCCTATATTGTCCTTTCTCTGCTGTCTACACTTCCCTTCTTCCTTTCCCTTATTAAGCTTAGCCTACTGCTATGTTGTTAATCGTACTCTCATTTGTTTTTCTAGCTGCCTGCAAGACGTATTACGAAACCTTACGCAGGAGCTACAGGTACCAGCAGCCTGATCTTTCGTTGCAGGTGGAAACAATGAAGTAGCCGGCTCATAGTCGCTCCAGAAGAAAGAGGGTAAGATTTTTCAGTTTTGGTCAGTGTGACTTTTTTTCAGTGTTTTTCATGTGTTGTGTCCATACGCAGTGCATTGCTCAGTACTTATTCTCTTTATCGATCGTTTTTACAGCTGTTTGATGCGAGACGAGGTGTCCTTGCTATGGACGAGATGGATGTATGGCAGTGTGCTACCGTAGACCTGATGTCGGATGAGGAAAATGGGGTGGTGGATGGGGTGTCTGGGTGGATCCTTAAGCCTCCGCCGTCCCGTAACCCGGAGCTCAGCGAACTATTGCCGCTTTTCCACTACAAATGCGGCTGAGCCGTGCCGTGCTGAGTTGGGCTGAGTCGAGCTGAGCGGGGCTGTTGGAGTTGCATTTCGACTACAACCGCACTGAACTGTGCTGGCTGGAAGTGGGTGGACACATTGGGTGGAGTTAGCGAAAGTGGGTGGATGTCACGTGATGTCGTTAAGCAGCGCAAACAGTGACATCAGTGATCTTTTAAGCGGTAGTCTCACAGCCCGGATAGTAAACAATAAACATGGAGGACATGGTGTCGTTAGTGTTGCTGGTCTTGGTGCTGTGGCTTGTTGTCACCGACAAGGCCAACAGATACTGGCAAGAGCATATAGATGAGACGAGGCGCATAAGGCTTCAGAAATTCTCGTAATTCGTAATTCTCCTTCTTCCGAGTTTACAGATCTCAGCGTGCTCGCAGGGCATGTGAGGACACTCCTCCTCACCAATCAGTGCACAGGGGAGTGTCTGCTCACGCCCCCAGCCTCACTCAGCTGGGTTTGGCTCGCTTCAGCCCCACTCCAAAACCGTGCGAGTTTTGGGGGCTAAGCAGGGCTGAAGCGAGCTGAGTCGTGCTGTTTTAAGGTAGTCGAAACGCGAGCCGTGTCGGGCTGAAGTGAGCTGAAGCGAGCTGAAGTGAGCTGAAAAAGGGTAGTGGAAAAGGGCCATATGTGCTACACTGCAATCAAGGCTTGAGGCAGATCCAAAGTACAGGGCAACCCACCACAGACGACTGCATGTCGGTCCGATGCCGCCTGCTCCCCACAGCACAGAGACCGCAAGCATGCACTTCATGGAGCTGTAGGACTAAAATACGGTGCTTATTTGCTTTTGTTTAGTTTTGTATCCTGCACATCTCTCTTGCACTAGAGAATGTATAGGCAACTACTGTTTGTCTTTGACTGAATGCTGCCATTTTGTTTATTTTTTAATGTCTTGTACTTACTCTGATTTTGAAAATAAAGCTCTTGTTTGATACAACGTTCATTGCAAATTTTCCTTCCTCAATAAATGTGTGTCATTGATAGGATAACAATGACATGAATATACAGCATCATAGCTAATCATAACCACAACAGATATATATATATATATATATATATATAATATAATATAATATAGGTTGTGGTTATGATGACCCAGGGTAACCAATAGCCTAGGCCTAGTGGCATCTGCCAACCAATCACGAGTGATTTCTTTGGTTTAAAAGTAGTGTTTTCATCCAATACTGAGTGAGGAAATTCGAGGCAAGACAGGCAATTCTCGGACCACGCGCGGTTTCGCTGCTATTCATATGCAAATAGGCTACCCATTGATGCAGCAGTTTCGCTGCTATTCATATGCAAATAGGCTACCCCGCGAGTAGAGGGGGGCCGGAGGATTTTGCTATCTGGGGCGAGTGCTCCCAAGTGCTACCTGGTGGTCGTTTGGGTACATTGCAGCTCAGTTCAAAACAGATGCGGTATGTACCGCGTCTATACCGCGTGCTTGCCGCGTCAATGCGGGCACATTGGCCTGGCCCCGACGGTAAGACCTGAACCAGGAGGGGGCCGTTCCCTTAACTCCCACAACATTTTTAGTCTATCCAGAAGAATGGAATGATCAATGGTATCAAAAGCTGCACTAAGGTCAAGCAACACAAGCAGCGAGACACAGCCCTGATCAGACGCCAACAGTAGGTCATTTACTACTTTAACCAAAGCTGTCTCTGTGCTATGATGAGGTCTAAATCCTGACTGATACATTTCATGGATGTTATTCCTGTGTAAATATGAGCATAACTGCTGTGCTACAGCTTTTTCAAGGATCTTGGAGATAAAGGGGAGGTTTGATATTGGCCGATTAATTGGACAGCTGACAGGGATCAAGGTCAGGTTTTTTAATCAGGGGTTTGATAACTGCTAGTTTAAAGGATTTGGGTACATAGCCAATCATAAGAGAAGAATTTTTTTTTTTTAGAAGCGGTTCGATTACTTCAGGCATTATCTGTTTGAATAGACGTGTAGGTAAGGGATCTAGTACGCAAGTTGAGGCTTTTCATGCCGAGATTAATGAAAATAATTCAGTTTATTTTTGGGGAGTAAAACATTCGAATTGATGATCTGATACCGTTATATTGTTAACTACAGGGTCCCTTATATTGTCTGACCTTAAATTAGTAGTTTGAATTTTTTGTCAGATATTCTCAATTTTGTCATGAAAAAATTCATGAAATCGTTGTTCCTACATACTGCAGGTGTGCATGTGTCTATAGTGGACTTATTCCTGGTTAATTTTGCTACAGTATTAAATAGGAATCTAGGATTATTTTTGTCATCTTCTATTAGGGAAGAGAGATATGTTGATCTCACAGCACTAAGAGCTTTTCTATACTTCAGGAAGCTCTCCTTCCACACTAATTTTGTTAGGGTTTTGCTGGGATTAGAACCCAGCTGGCTGGTGTGATAATCCAGCAACCCCCCCACTAGGCCACCAGGGGGATGACTCAAGTGCAGAGGCATGAGGCGAAAGTAGAGTATCAAAAACAGTTTATTTACAATATATACAATCCAAGGGAAAAAACAAAAAGAATAATCCAAAGCTCAGAAGATATACAAAAATAAAATTATCCTAAGGTTCAATGTCCAAAATCCAAATAAGAAAAGAAGAGGCAAAAACTCAAATGCTCAGAAGATCCAAAGGTCAAAACAAAATCCACAAAGTCCAAAAGAAAGCAACAAAACCAAGAATACTAAGACACAGGCAAGGTACATGGGACAGAGGGAACTAGCACTAACAGCATAGCATAAAGACTCCGTGACTAGGGAACAAACAGAGGAGTATTTATACACAAAATAAATTGAACACAGGTGACGATAATAAAGACAAACAGGCAATAAACACAAAACACAGGAACAGTGGCAGCCTCTAGAGGCCAAAACAAACATGACAAGAAAAGGAAATAACAGCGGCCTCTAGAGGCCAAAACAGTCCCAGTCCTAACAAATTTGAACACTACAATTTTGTTTGACGCCATTTAAGTTCCAATTTTTGAGTGGTCTGTTTTAATGTGCGAGTGTCATCATTATACCAGGGTGCTAATTTTTTGTCTCTGACCATTTTCCTTTCAAGAGGAGCTACATTATCTAAGGTATGGCGGAATATTGACTCTAAGCATTCAGTTGCCTGATCAAGTTCTGCAGGAGCTGACAGTGACCCAATCAAAGTTGATAACTCTGGGAGATCATTTATAAAGCTCTGTGCAGTAGTGTGACACGAATGTATGTTTAATACAGTAGCATGGTGAGGTGCATATATTATTACTCAGACATAGTTTGAATGAGATGAGATAGTGATCTGAGATAACTTCAGACTGTGGAAGTGTGACTATATTGTCTACGTTTAACCCGAATGTTAATATTAGATCGAGGGTGTGACCACCATTATGGGTCAGTCCTATGACATTCTGATTAATCCCTACTGAATCTAAAATGGACACAAACGCTGTTTTTAAAGGGTCTTCTGGGTTATCGAAGTGAATATTAAAATCTCTGACAACTAAAGCTTTGTCTAAGGATATAACCAGAGCTGAGAAAAAAATCTGCAAATTCAGAAAGAAACTCAGAATATGGCCCCGGGGCCTGTAAATAATAAGTAATGGAATTAACTGGGTAGACTTATTTTTCGAGGCTACATACATTATAGGAGTATGAAGATAATGTATAGGGCTCCAAAGAAATTCCAAAAAAAAATCCATAAAATTCTGTATAACGCAATTTTTCCTATTTTATTTAAATGTAGTTATTGTTTGGTTTGCCAAATACAATTAGGGACCGGTTGTGTAGGAGGCATTTGCTTACTTGTTATAATAAAATTCCTATTTTTGTGAGTATGTGCCCTCTACAGGTCAAAGGGCCCTTAAATTGGAAGGAGACTGGGAGGAGGTGTGGCTGACTGGGAGCACACAGCTTTTTGACCTTGTCTTGTTACTGCTGCTCTTGTTTTGCACTCTATATTTTCAGTTTGCCTTATATATTAACTTTATTTACTAGCTAAAGGAGCTGTATTATTTATTTTGGTAATAAATCAGAGCTATTTATCTGGAATTTTTTTTGGAATTTCTTTTTCCCCCAAACAAACATCAAAGATTCTCCAGTCAATACCAACTGTGACAAAAGAATCAAAACAGGATAAATGGTCACTACATCATCCTCCCTGCCCAACAGTCACTGCTTGGCTCCACATTGAAACTGTTGTCCAGGAGACTCTGTCCAGTGATCTGGGTGTTAGGGTTTTGCTGGGAATCAAACCCAGGTAGTTGGTGTAATAATCCAGCAAACCCCCACTAGGCCACCAGGGGAATGACTCAAATGCAGAGGAGGGAGGCGAAAGTAGAGTAGAAAAAACTGTTTATTTACAATGCAAAAAATCCAAGGCAAAAAACAAAAGTATAATCCAAACACTCAGAAGGTATATGTGAAAAAATAAAAAACTCCAAAAGTTCAAAGTCAAAACAAAAAGCCAAAAATAAGAAAAAAAGGGCAAAAATCCAAACACTCAGAAGATCCAAAATGGTAAATACAAAGTCCAAAAAGTCCACAAGAAAGCAAAGTACAAAAGACCACAAAGACAAAGGCAAGGAACACGGAACAGAGGTCTCTAGTGATAACATAACAGCACAAAGACTCCGTGGCTAGGGACCAAACTGAGGAAGTATTTATATGCAGGGAAATTAAGAAACTGGGCAGGGCAGGAAATAAAGAACAGGTGGGGGTAAAAGGCACATGGAAACAGGCAATCAAAACAAACACAAAACACAGAAGCAGTGGTGGCCTCTAGAGGCCAAAACAAACATGACAAGATAAAGCAATAACAGTGGCCTCTAGAGGCCAAGACAGTCCCCAGTCCTAACAGGACCCCCCCCCCCCCCCCCAAGGAGCGTCTCCTGACGTTCCCAGGGCGATCCGGATGGGCCGAATGGAAGTCCCGACACAGTTCCTTGTCTAACACGTCCCGAGCGGGAACCCAGCAGCGCTCCTCAGGGCCATAGCCCTCCCAGTCCATTAGATATTGGAGCCCACCGCAGACCCGGCGGGAGTCAAGCAGGAGGCGCACAGTGAACACAGTCTGACCCTGGAAGATGCGGGGGGGGCGGGGGATTCCTAGGGGCAGGGGCATACGTGGATGACAGTATGGGCCGCAACAGGGAAACATGGAATGTGGGGTTGATCCTTAGAGTCCAGGGCAACTGGAGCCAGTAGGTGACAGGGTTCACCCTGCGCACAACCTTGAAGGGGCCAATGTAGCGAGGAGCAAGCTTGCGGTTCTCCACCCGCAGTGGAAGGTCCTTGGCGGACAGCCAAACCTGCTGCCCAGGGTGGAAAACGTGGGCAGGCCTTCTATGGCGGTTGGCCTGAGTCTGGTTGGCCCTGGAAGTCTGGATGAGGGTCCTCCTGACCTTCTTCCAGGTCTTGCGACACCGTCTCATGTACTGGTTGACCGAGGGCACCCCAGTGTCCTCCTCCTGGTCTGGAAACAGAGGTGGCTGGAACCCGAATTGGCACTGGAATGGCGACAACCTGGTGGCCGATGACTGCAGGGTGTTGTGGGCGTACTCCACCCATGGCAGCCAGGTGATCCATGATGTCGGGTTATCCATCACCAGGCCTCGCAGGGTGGTTTCCAGGTCCTGGTTGAGCCTCTCCGTCTGGCCATTGGACTGGGGGTGGAACCCAGAGGAGAGGCTGGCAGTGGCCCCGATGAGCTTGCAGAACCCGCGCCACACTCGGGAGGAGAACTGGGGCCCCCAGTCTGAGACAATGTCCTGTGGGAGACCAAAGACTCGGAAGACATGAGTAAATATAAGTTTAGCTGTTTCAAGGGCAGAAGGGAGCTTGCACAGTGGTATGAAGCGGCAGGCCTTAGAGAATCTGTCAACTATGACCAAAATGACAGTGTTACCTTGAGAGTCTGGAAGGCCCGTGATGAAGTCGACCGCCACATGGGACCAGGGATGCCGGGGAATAGGCAGAGGATGCAGGAGGCCCTGGGGATGCTGTCGTGGGTTCTTGGTTCTGGTGCACACATCACAGGACAGGATGAATGACCTCACTTCCTTCTCCACGCTCGGCCACCAGAAGCATCTTTTCAAGAAGTCCAGGGTCTTCCGAGCTCCTGAGTGGGTGGTGAGAGGGGATGAGTGACCCCACTGGAGAACCTTGGCCCGGGCTTGATGAGGGATGTACAAGAGGCCCAGTGGCCCCGTCCCAGGACTGGGGTCCTGGCGTTGAGCTCATCGGACGACCTCCTCGACACCCCAGTGGACAGGGGCCACAATCCGGGACACAGGGATAATAGGCCCAACTTCACTCTCCCTGTTGGTGGCAGAGAACAGCCTGGAAAGTGCGTCAGGTTTGGTGTTCTTAGAGCCAGGGCGGTACGATAGGGTGAAGTCGAATCGACTGAAAAACAAGGCCCACCTAGCTTGTCGTGGGTTCAGTCTCTTGGCTTGCTGGAGGTACTCCAGGTTCTTGTGGTCCGTCCAAACCAGGAATGGATGTTGCACTCCCTCCAGCCAGTGCCTCCACTCCTCAAGGGCCAGTTTAACCGCTAGCAGTTCTTGATCCCCCACATCATACCGGGACTCCGCAGGGCTCAGGCGGTGGGAGAAGTATGCGCAGGGGTGCAACTTTCCTTCCGAGCATTGAGAGAGAACCGTGCCGACACCACTGTCCGAGGCTTCTACCTCCACGATGATCGGTTGGAAAGTGTCCGGGAGGACCAGAATGGGTGCTGTGCAAAAGCGGTGCTTGAGGTCCATGAACGCCTTTTCCACCTGAGGAGACCAGGCATAAGATCCACCAGTCTTTTTGGTGAGATCCGATATGGGTGATGCTACAGAACTGAAGTCCCTGACAAACTTGCGGTAGAAGTTAGCGAATCCTAAGAACCACTGAGCTTCTTTAACGGACTTGGGAGTAGGCCAGTCCTGGACGGCCAGGGTCTTGGCTGGGTCCATTTGGAGTTGTCCCATCCATACAATAAAACCCAGGAAGGAGACCTCGGGGACATGAAACTCGCATTTCTGGGCCTTAGCAAACAGATTGTTCTGTAGTAGCCTCTGGAGGACTTGGTGGACATGGTGGCGGTGCTCCTGTAAGGTCTTGGAAAATATCAAGATGTCGTCGAGGTAGACGAAAACGTACTGGTTAATCATGTCCCTCAAAAAGTCGTTGATAAGGGCCTGAAAAACTGCTGGTGCGTTGGTGAGTACGAAGGGTATAACTTGATACTCATAGTGCCCTGACGGGGTGTTAAAGGCAGTCTTCCAGTCATCTCCCTGTCGGATACGGATGAGGTGGTATGCGTTCCGTAAGTCCAACTTGGTGAAGACAGTGGCGCCTTGGAGCAGGTCGAATGCTGTGGACATCAGTGGACGGGGATAGTGGTTGCGCACAGTGATCTTGTTCAGGCCCCTGTAGTCAATACATGGTCGGAGCCCTCCATCCTTTTTGCCGACAAAGAAGAAGCCGGTGCCAGCAGGTGAGGTGGATGGTCGAATGAACCCAGAGACCAGGGTGTCCTTAATGTATTCCTCCATGGCCTTGCGTTCTGGCTGAGAGAGGGAAAACAGTCTGCCCCGAGGAGGGGTAGCCCCAGGGAGCAAATCGATGGCACAGTCGTAGGCACGGTGCGGAGGAAGAATGGTGGCCCTACTCTTTCTGAACACTTCTTTCAAATCCCAGTACTCTGTGGGAACTTGAGATAACTCGGTGAGATCAGGAGGCTCGGCAGGAGACACAGGAGAGCTAAAGAGCAGACAAGAGGCATGGCATGCAGGACCCCATTCCACAACCTGGCTTGTTACCCAGTCTATGCGCGGGTTGTGGCGGGTAAGCCAAGGAAGGCCTAGAATAACTGGGAACTCTGGCAAATGAATAAGGTGCAGGGATATTTCTTCTTTGTGACCTTGAGACTGGAGAAAGACTGGAGAAGTAACTTGGGTGACTCTTCCGTCACCTAAAGCTTGGCCATCGAGGGCAGACACAGACAGCGGGACTTCAAGAGGTGCAGTAGGGACATTGATTCTTTGGGCGAAGTGGACATCCATAAAGTTTCCCGCCGCCCCGGAGTCTAACAAGGCCTGGCAAGAGTGGACGGACTCACCCCAGGAGATGGAGACCAGGATGTAGACTCCTTGGCCAGGGAGTTCGGGAGAGAGGGTAGGCCCCATCACAACCCTCCCTTGGCTGGACGGGGCAGTCCTCTTCCCGAGAGCTCGGGACATGATGCTCGGAAATGGCCAGGCTTGCCACAGTAGATGCAGCACTTGTCCCTCCTTCTATGCTCCCTCTCAGATGTGGAGAGACGAGTACGGCCCACTTGCATGGGCTCCGGACAGTCACTGGAGGAGGTAGACGGGCTCCATGTTGAGGCAGTGAGGCCGGGGAGGCTCAGGACTTGGCGGCGCTCTCTAATCCTGTTGTCAAGACGAATGGCATGTGAGATCAGTGTTTTGAGGTCACTTGGGCATCCGATAGAGGCCAGACAGACCATGGTGGAAGGCTGAAACCAGGGCAGTCTCGTTCCATCCACTGACTGCTGCGAGCATCCGGAATGAGATGGCGTAGTCTGCAACTCTTCCTTCCTGCGGGATGGACATGAGCTTCCTGGCTGCATCTTTAGTGATGTCTGCCTGATCAAAGACCCGAAGCATCTCCTCCGTAAACAGCTTGAAGTCAGAGCACTCGGGTCCCTGTCTCTGCCAGATGGCTGTTGCCCAAGCTCGTGCCTTATCAGCTAACAAGGTTATCACATATGCGATCTTGCGGCAATCCGTAGTGTAAGTTGAAGGCTGGAGCTCAAAGGTGAGTTGGCACTGGGTAAGGAACTCCTGGCACTCCCCATGCTTGCCACCATACCTCTGTGGTGCAGGAAGGCAGGCTTCACGAAGTGACGTAGGCAGCGTGGCAGAAGGTACTGGAGCAGATGGTGGAGCAGGAGGAAGGTCAGGAGGAGGGGCGATGCGGACATAGGAGTCAACTGTGCCAGGGCTTTCCCAATTTGCTGGGGCAGTACCTCGTGGCAAGCAAGGGCCTCACATTGGCTTGAGAGTGTTCGTCCATGGTCGCTCCGAAGCATGTCGGAGCTGCCATAATTCCCTGAAGGTTGGCTGGGTAGACAGCTGAAGCAGCCTCTGCTGAGTCGGTCATGACGGAGTCTTTCTGTTAGGGTTTTGCTGGGAATCGAACCCGGGTCGCTGGTGTAGTAATCCAGCAAACCCCCACTAGGCCACCAGGGGAATGACTCAAATGCAGAGGAGGGAGGCAAAAGTAGAGTAGAAAAAACAGTTTATTTACAATGCAAAAAAATCCAAGGCAAAAAACAAAAGTATAATCCAAACGCTCAGAAGATATATGGGAAAAAATAAAAAATCCAAAAGTTCAAAGTCAAAACAAAAAGCCAAAAATAAGAAAAAAAAGGGCAAAAATCCAAACACTCAGAATATCCAAAATGGTAAATACAAAGTCCAAAAAGTCCACAAGAAAGCAAAGTACAAAAGACCACAAAGACAAAGGCAAGGAACACGGAACAGAGGTCTCTAGTGATAACATAACAGCACAAAGACTCTGTGACTAGGGACCAAACTGAGGAAGTATTTATACGCAGGGAAATTAAGAAACTGGGCAGAGCAGGAAATAAAGAACAGGTGGGGGTAAAAGGCACATGGAAACAGGCAATCAAAACAAACACAAAACACAGAAGCAGTGGCGGCCTCTAGAGGCCAAAACAAATATGACAAGATAAAGCAATAACAATGGCCTCTAGAGGCCAAGACAGTCCCCAGTCCTAACACCGGGGCTAGATAATGGAACACCAAACACTCTATGTACCTCTTTGTGTATGTTCCCAGGTGCTGCAGTGGAGTCAAAGTTCACTTCTTACCTCTCACCCAGGGGTGGCTCAGACTCTCTTCAACCTCAGGGAATGTTTCTGGTGACGTAGCATGTGGTAGGATGTCAGGACCATTGTGGAGGCCTGTGACGTCTGTTCCAAAAAACAAGACTAGCAACCAACCTGGGACCAGACTGTTAAGACTCCTTCCAGTGCCTCGCCATCCCTGGTCCCATATTGCCATGGAGGTCATCATCGGCCTTCCCAGTTCTAAGGGTAACACCTGTATTTTGACTAAACATGATCGCTTTTCTCAAGTGCCTCATTTTGTCCCCTTCCTTAAGCTGCCTTTTACTAAAGAGACTACTGAACTTCTGATCAGCCATGTTTTCAGGATTCATGGTTTGCTGTTGGACATAATTTCTCATAGAGGTCCACAGTTCTCAGCTCATTTTTGGAAAGAGTTCTTTAATCTCACTGGGGCCACTCCTAGTCTCTCCTCAGCTTACCATCCATAGACCAATGAGCAAATGGAGCACACTAATCAGAGTTTAGGAGGTCATCCTGTGGTGCTTGATATCTAGCAATGCTTTCTCCTGGAGCCAAGCCCTGCCATGGATTGAGTATGCTCATAATAGCCTTCCCTCATCATCTACTGGGTTGACCCCTTTTCAGTGTTGTCTCAGTTTCTAGCTAAGATACAAATTATTTAATAGTGACCTAACCTGTTGATTACTGATAGACATAGCTAATTCACTGACCTGTTGTAAAATAGCAACAGCGAACTAATTTTACAGGTTCAGTAACTCTCACTAACTAGTTAAACTGTCAATACATAGCTAATGTTAGCTAGCCTAGATGTTTAGTTCAGAGGTGGTAACTAAATAAAGTGTTATGTAGCTAATTCATGCTAGTTTTGCAGGTTAAGTAATGGTTTCTATCTGTGCTGTCGAACAGTTACTGCAAGCTTCGGTTGTTCTGTTTTGGTAGTTTTCATTTTTTCACCATCTCCCTGTAGCTATGCCAAGTTAGAAAACAAATATAAATGTATGATTGATGGATGAAGCTAATGGTCTAAACCATTTTTAGCTAGCTTAAGTTCCTATCCACATCTTTTCAAACTGGTATCACAGGTCAGTGTAATACACTCAGAGGAAATCGCTATCTGCCCTCGTCTTCCATATGCACAAGCTCACAGGTGGCCGTGATTGGCTTGAGTCACTGCCACCCAGAGAGAACATTCTCTCGGACTCTGGGCCATAGAGAGCCATGGCTGAGAGTGAGTGAGACACACAGATTGGAGAGAGACTGTGTGTGTGTGTGTGTGTGTGTGTGTGTGTGTGTGTGTGTGTGAGAGAGAGAGAGAGAGAGAGAGAGAGAGAGAGAGAGAGAGAGAGGAACAGAAACCAATTAAAGCTCCATTAGCAGCTCAGCCATGAAGCTTCGTTATTAATCAGTGTGCGGTTTGTCAGCATGGCCACCACTCACCGCTGTACAGTCTGATGTGTGTTACTGCGCTAATGCACTTAAACCTGGTGATTAGCACTCATCACACCTGAGAGTGAAACATGTACACTGGAGTGTTTTAGCTATGTTCTAGAATTAATAGAATAGTTTGGCTACTTGATTAGCTGACATGTGATTGGAGACAGTTGATTGATTTTTTAGTGTAGCACTGGAGCTATGGGGCAAATGTAGCTAACGAGTAATAGAAGCCAACATGTGTTGCATCTATTCAGTGTAGTTGGATACTGATAACTAGCATAGACAACATTAGATAGCTAATGTTAGCTAGGCTACAAAATACGATTTGGTGTCAGTTGCATCTGTTTGTTGTAGCTAATGCTTGAGTCTGTACGCATTTCATTTGTTCTATGGAATTGCTTGCTGTTTTCTGTTTATGTGCCTAAATAGCAAACACATGCAATTATTGAAGACAATGTTAGACAGAGAGTGGTAGCTAGGCTACAAATTATTTAATAATGGCCTAATCTGTTGATTGCTAATAGACATAGTTAATTCACTAAGCTGTTGTTAAATAGCTACTTTTTCAGGGTCAGTAACTGATAAGTAGCTAAACTGTCTGTATGTAGCTAATGCTCGCTAGTTTTACAGATTCAGTAAGTCACTAAGTATCAAAACTCTTGTTAAATAGCCAACACTAGCTAGTCTAATCTAATGCTACCTAATTTACAATTTCAGTAGCTAAATCATTAAAGCGTCATTAAACAATTGATGTGAGCCAGTTTTCAAGTTCAGTAAACAGTTGCTAACTAGTTAAACCACCATTAAGCCACTAACCCTGGCTAGTTTTACAGGTTCAGTTACAGTCTTTAAGCTGCAAAACCATTTTTAAATAAATGCTAACTAGTCTAGGGGTTGCATAGTAATAGTAGCTAACTAGCTAAACCATTGTTAAACAGCTAACACAAGCTAGTTTACAGGTTAAGTACTAAGTAGCTAAATTGCCATTAAGTAGGGAATAGACAGGTAATAATTCGCCTGATTCATGATATTGGGTTCATGATTCGATTTTCCCAGGATATTTTTAAAAAAATATGAAATGAAGAAAATGTTATTACCAAAAAAATGCAATATTTATTTTCATATTCTTTATTGGCTAAAATAATCTTTTTGTTAAATAAAAAAACAAAAACTTTTGTTTCAGTTTCTTAATCACCAACAATAATTATTTACCCACATTTATAAAGGCTGGAGTAAAATATAATCACCTATTAACTAAAATATTCCTTTTATTAACAATGAAAACAGTTAATAAGTATTCTTTTGCTTAATAAATGTTTATGAACATTTGCTCTGTCTTCATTTGTTTCTCTTTTCTTTATCTTTCAGCCATCTGTAAAAAGAATGACGATTTCTCTTCAATCTATTTATACACAATCAGACAGCAGCACTTTCACATTTTACTTTTTTGTGTTTTTGCTGCATTAGATCTGTGATACTTCCGTCTACAGTGAAGTCATGTGTATTCCTGCTATTGTACATTTTACGCCCCCTCCTGCCTAAACAACACAATTACAGCTAGAAAAAAACTAAGAGTATGTAGCCTGATATTAATCACCATTCTTTTTTTATTTAATCAATTCAAATTGTCATAAATTTGTATCGCAATTTACCATTACACGAAATATTATTATATGCCCAGTAGGTAATGCTAACCCCGTGTCTGTGTGGGTTTCCTCTGGGTGCTCCAGTTTTCCCCACAATCCAAAGACATGCAGGTTAGGTTAATATGGGACGGCCTTGGGCTGAGGTGCCCTTGAGCGAGGCACCGAACTCCCAACTGCTCCCTGGGTGCCGTTAGAATGGCTGCCCACTGCTCTGTGTGTGTATGTGTGCGCGCTCATTGCTCACGTGTGCGTGTGTGTGTGTTCACTGTTTCAGATGGGTTAAATGCAGAGAGGCAATTTCACAAGTGTGTGATGAATAAAGTTGTGCTTTCTTTCTTTCTGCTTTCTTTACCAGATCAGTAACAGTTGCTAACTAGCTATATCATCACTAAAACTGACTAGTTTTACAGGTTCAAGAAGAGTCGCTAACTAGCTAAAGCAGAATTAAATACTTCGTGATAGCTAGTCTAGGGGTTGGTCAGTAACGGACGCTAGTCATTAGCTCGCTAATTTTTATATACAGAGACTTAAAAAGGAACACGTCTGTGCACGCACACAATTTTTTTCTCATAAACACACGCACATATACACATTCTCTCAAACACACACACACACACACACACACACACACACACTTTCTCTCTTATAAACACACGCACATATACACATTCTCTCAAACACACACACACACACACACACACACACTTTCTCTCTTATAAACACACGCACATATACACATTCTCTCAAACACACACACACACACACACTTTCTCTCTTATAAACACACGCACATATACACATTCTCTCAAACACACACACACACACACACACACACACACACACACACACACACTTTCTCTCTTATAAACACACGCACACCAGCATTGTTATTGATTTCATTAGCGGCTGGTGCAGTCACGCGCGTTAATTGACAGTATGGATAGTGCGCGCGGCGTCGTTGCCGCTTCAGCAGCTCGTGCGCCATTACGGAAAGGTTAAGTGCAGCTCAGCCGTTTAATTCCCCCTCCCCCCTCCCCCCGTGCGTGTGAGTCATAAATCCGTCGCCCGAGGTTTTTTCTTCCCTCCGTTCCCCTCTCTGCGCGTGCTGATGAGTCTCCCAGAGCTCGCGCTGTCATTGCCCCTCCCCCTCCTCTCCGAAGATGGATTTCTCTCTCCGCGCGCTCGTCCGGTGCTTTATTATCGCGCTGTGACAGTCGGCGCTGCCCGCGGCGCTCGTGACGAATCCCCCGGGGCACGCGCCGCTCAACCCAATCGCCCGGCGCTAACGGCGGCACGCGCCTCGCATGTTAATGTGTGCGAGCGCGGGGGGAAGGAGGAGGGGCGCGTGATTGCGGTGTGTGTGTGTGTGTGTGTGTGTGTGCGCGTGCTATTACCGGGTCGATAAAAGCGTCGCGCGGATATTTTCCTCGACTTCGGGGTTTATGAACGCTGATAAAAAATGATTTTGTAAATATGAGGACACACACACACACACACACACACACACACACACACACACATTAAGCCATCATCTCATTAACACACGATCACGTCACGTTTTCAGTGTGTTTATATAAAAGAGAAAGAAAGAAAGTACGTGATGGTAAGGGTAAGTGTGAGAATTCAGAAGAAAAGTGAGGATAGACAGATGAAGAAAGGAAAGATGTAGGAATGAGAGACATAAGGGAATCGGGGATGAGAGAATGGACAGACATGAAAGAAAAAAAGAGAGGAAAAAAGGAATAAAGTGAAACAAAGAAAAAAACAAGAATGAGAGAGAAAAGCTGCAGGTGAATGAAAAGGAAAAAAAAGTAAATCAGAATGAAGGAATGTGCATGTTGAGATGACAAGAAAGAATGAAAAAGAAATGAAATATTGGGAATGAGAGAAATAAGGAATGCAGAGATAGAAGAAGGATGGAGGGAAGGGAAAGGGATGTATGGAAGAGCAAAGGTAAGAAAGAATGAAATTGTCAAGATACAACCAGGAAAGAAAGACAGGAGAGTGCACTGCAAATTAAAGAGAGGATGGAGGGATGAGAGGATGCTCAGGCATGAAGGAAAAATACAGCCTGCAGGAATGAAAGATGAGAGAAAAACAAAAGCAGAAAAAAGAAAGAAAACTGAGGCATGAGAGAAAAGCTGCAGAGGGAGAGAAAAGTGTAGAGGGATGAACGTAAGGAAGGAACTAAAGATAGAAAGGATGGAGGTATAATTGAAGAATGAAAAGACGGAATGATGAAATAAAGGAATGATGGTGAAATAAGAAAGAAGGGATGCAGAAAGGGAAGAAGGATGAAGAGATGTATGAAAACTCAAGTAAGAATGAAAAGATTCAGGTTGAAAAAGATATAATGAAAAGAGGACAAGAGGAATGAGAGAAAGACATGATGCAAAGGGATGAAATGAACAGAGGAATGAAGGAAAAAGAACAGATTGCAGGAATGAAAGATGAGAAAGACTGATGGATGAAATGGAGAAAAGCTGCAGAGGGAAAGAAAGGAGTAAAGAATGAAGGGAAGAAAGAAGGAAAAGAGAAAATAAGGGCTGGAGAATAAAGAAAAGAACAAAAGAAAATAGAGATAAAAAAGAATTGGAGACTGAGGAATGAGTGACAATGGATTCAGGGATAAGAGAGGAAGGAGGGAGGGAAGAACAGGATGTATGAAAGAGTGAAAAATAATTTAGGGAAGAAAAGCAGAAAGAATAGAAGAATGAAAGATGAGAGAAGGAAAAAATGAAGGGATGAGGTGGTGAAAAGCTGCAGAGGGAATAAAGAATTGAAGAAAAGAGAAGAAAAGGAGGAGAAGGGGAAGAAAGGACAAGAAAAATAATGTGGCGGGTAAAAAAGGAGAAGAAAAAACAGGATGAGAGGATGGGAAAGAAGGAGGAGAACAACCTTTCATGATTTTTTTATCCATTTATAGTACTCCAGTGTTCAAGTGTACAAAGGTTGACAGGACTGCAGTGTGTGTGTGTGTGTGTGTGTGTGTGTGTGTGTGTGTGTGTGATGATAAATGACAGTAGTTAGTGGTTGTTGTTGTTCATCACATGACAGTAGTTAGTGGTTGTTGTTGTTCATCACATTGCTGTGTATCATCACAATTTATCAAATAAAATGAATTCCTGAGGCTCTATTTCCTGTTTCCTTTTTCCTGTTTGCTCTGCAGATGAATACGGTTCTGAGGACAGATCAGATAAACACAACTGACCAAGGAGGTAAAAGTAGAGGAGGTGCTTCTCTTAGGACCAAGAAGTACTGGGGCGAAGCTTAAGGTACTGAACTTCACTAACTGGACAGTCTGTTAAAATAGAGCACTTGTATATAAAACTGATTTGTGGGCGGGGCTACATATGACCTCAGTTTGTGATGTCAAAAAATAAACTCCATGGATTTGGGCAGTCAGATTAGAGGAACAGTTAATGTTGGCAATATTGTGGCAGGCGAGTGTGGGGGCGTGGCTCTGGTGAGTGTAATAAAAGAAATTGTGTTAAATTGAAAAGATAGATGATTTTTTAAAACTTAGTGAGGAGAAGAGGAGAGTGTGTCCAGTTAATGTTATTTATTCCACAATATCAAACACACACACACACACACACACACACTGTATAAACCTAGAACATTGTGCCTTTAAAATGTGGTGAGAGAGAGAGAGATTCCCACCCAAACACACTGCTCTCAGTGCCCTCTGAGTTAACTTCTACCTTTCCCTATCACTGCCTTGTCCTCTGCACAAAATTGTGACACTGCCTCATCCTCATTTACCTGTTCATCACTCACCTGTATATCAACCCTTTCACCACTAACCTGTTCAACACCAACCCTCTCACTGCTAACCTGTTCAACACCAACCCTCTCACCGCTAACCTGTTCAACACCAACCCTCTCACTGCTAACCTGTTCAACACCAACCCTCTCACCGCTAACCTGTTCAACACCAACCCTCTCACCGCTAACCTGTTCAACACCAACCCTCTCACCACTAACCTGTGCAACACCAACTCCCTGGACTCGCCTGATCCATCCTGATCCCCTACTTCTGGTTAGAGTCTCATCACATCGCTCCTGTGGAAGATGGCCCCATATGGACAGTCGAAAGTCGCACTTGGAAGATGGCTTTGGACACTTACAGTAATATATCTATGTCTGAGGACTACAGTTGACTTGCTAACTTTAGGGCTGCAGTTGTCATGAACAGTTTTGCACTCAAGGTTCCATTAGTGAACAGTTGATAACTTCAACAAAACAGACTTCCTGTTAAACTATAATGAGATTCCTGGTTTCACAGTTACACTTTGTGACTATATAGGACACAGTTATAGAAGTGAGTTATTTATAAATCACGCTATGTTATCATCCAGATGAGGATGGGTTCCCTTTTGAGTCTGATTCCTCTCAAGGTTTCTTCCTCATGTCATCTGAGGGAGTTTTTCCTCACCAATGTTACCACAGGCTTGATCATCGAGGATAAATTAGGGATAAAATTAGCTCATGTTTAAAGTCTTTAATTTTCTGTAAACCTGCTTTGTGACAATGTCTATTGTTAAAAGCACGATATAAATAAACTTGACTTGACCAACCCTCACACCACTAATCTGTTCAACACCAACCCTCTCACCACTAACCTGGTCAACACCAGTCTTCTCACCAATAACTTGTTACAGCTCAACAGATAGTAAGAGACCTGAAAAATCAGTGGTGGAAACAGAAGACAGAAGAATGGCAACAGCCTGTAGATGAAAATAACAGCTGTGAGTTCTTTGCTACCACTAAGAAAATCTATGGGCCATCCAGTTATGGTGTGTGGCAGCGGTGACATGGTCGAGCATCAGCTGTGAACTGCGAGGAGTCAGGTGGAACCAGTAGGTGACATGTGATGAGGTGCCTAATTACTGGCTGTCTATTAACCTGTGTCTCTGTGTGTCTTTCAGACAGCCAGGAAGGAGAGAGAGCTGTGGCACCCCATTGCATGTGTGTAGTGTGTTTGTGTTCTGTCATTGAAAAGTGTTAATAATAAAAAGAACACACCTTTCCTGAAGCTTGGTTCCAGTTCTTCTGTTTCCCAAAAGTTTAAGAGTTGTGACACTGGTGCTGAAACCCCAAACTGAGGAACAAATGCCACCATGGAGTCCAAACCAGTCAGAGAGGCCCTCTGAACTCTTGCCAATGACCTCCAGTGCCAGCAGCACACCCTCGTGGCGCTGTCTGTAGACCACGGGCGGCACTTCCAGGCTCTGCTCAAAGCTCAGGCAGACGACTGACAGGTGAGCCAGAGTTGGATCCAGTCAACAGGTGCTCCAGCGGTTGCCTGTGTGACCAGCATGCCCATCCAGCTGGTCAAGATGGGGCTGCAGGATAACTTTGACATCTTCCTTGAGCTGTTCAAGCATGTTGTGGAGGCAAGCTAATAGCCAACCTCACAGTGGGCGGCTCGCCTATTGCCGCTCCCATCGAGGGAAGCCCAGCTTGTGGCTCGGCAACTCCCAGCCACCAGCAAAACATCAGCATGGATCCAGTGTCACCGAGTGGCATCGCTGGAGGAGGTAGTCAGGCTGGCCAAGGACCACCTGAAGGCATTTCCAGGAGCAGGCACACCCACAACTTCCCCTCCGCTCTCTCTCTCTCTCTCTCTCTCTCTCTCACTTTTGCTTTCTTTCCCTCTCTCTCCTTCCTGTCCCCCTGCTCCCCACACTTGTGTCTGTCCTCATGTATCTTCTCCTTCTGTATCTGTGCTGCCAATAACCCCCTCTCTCTCTTCACAGGTGAACTCATCCATGCCCACCAGAACCGAGCGCGAGTCCAGGCAGGTCAATCGGCATGGAGGGAAGGCGGGGAATCAGCGCTTCCGCAACAAGGTAGGGCTACTGATTCACATCCCTGATGCATCACAGGCTTCTCCTGATTGAGTGGGGGCATACAGGATTGTTGTGAGCATTCAAGGGGGTACACATCAGGCTTTGGTGGATGCTGGTTGTACAACCCCAATTCTCAAAAAGTTGGGACACTGTGTAAAACATAACAGAATGTGAAGATTTGAAACACATGGAAAACCTACATTTCATTGAAAATAGTATAAAGACAATATATCAAATGTTGAAACTGAGAAATGTTGTTTCTTGAAAAATATATGCTCATTTTGAATTTGATGTCAGCAACATATTTCAAAAAAGTTGGGATGGGGCAACAAAAGACTGACAAAATTGTGTAATGCGAAAAAAAAACCCTAAATTTGGTTAACTGGCAACAGGTCAGTAATATGACTTACTTGACTTAAGCCCTTTGCTCCTCTTGGGTGCATAGGCCATTGACGAACAACCTCCATTTCACTCTGTTGGTGGCTTTTTGTTCAAGCTCTCCCCAGTTCAGCCCTCTCTCAGACATTTCTGCCTCTATGCTTCTTCTCCAGCTGTTCCTGGGGCGACCTCATTTCCTTTTCCCTTGGGGGTTCCACTTCAGGGCTTGATGGGTGATGTCTGTGGCAGGTTTTCTGAGGGTGTGACCAGTCCAACTCCATTTTCTTCTCTGTATTTGTACATCTATGGGGTCTTGATCAGGGGCGCTTTATCAACACCCGTGGCCCAGGGGCTACTGGGTTTTTTGAGGCCCCTCATGTCAACCCTACCCTTACCATTGGCCAGGAAAACACTCTTATTTTATTTGCAATACGTGTCAAGCATTTACAGTGTAAGCGTGTAATTAGCCTAGAAGCCTACGATAGGTTACGTTTGGCTCAGCGTAGCTGCGCAAGGCCCATGCTCACATCGCTCAACACATCCGACCACAGAGGGAGAGAAGAATGCGCACATTATCATTACAGAGCCGGTTCTGATTATTACCACGGACAGGACAGTGATACTGTGTAACTTTCACGCAGGGGCATGGCCAGAGATAACCACACAAGCGCGCGTGCGCTATAATGTAGACCTATTTGTTGTAAACATAAAACACACACACCTACAGACAAGCCCTTTTAAAAAATAAAATACATAAAAATAGCTCGGCGGCATGAAAACAAACATTCACTGCAAGTCAAGGTACTTGGCTCGGCGGCCACATGAAACGTAAACACCATGGACAGCGGCCAAACTCATAACTCTACAGACCGAAATACACGAAACCAAGTCCTACTAGGGTCTATTTTACCGATCTATGTTCAAGCATCATGCAAGTCTTCCTTCTCCTTGAATAAGACCGTGCATTCAACTGCCTTTTTGACATGACTGCATCGAAATACCACTTGCAACAATATTTCACGCACTCCATCAAGAAAAAAGTTAAACATGATGAACACGGGCATACTGTTTTGAGCATACGGTTTTTTAAAAAGAAACTAGCTACATCAAAGTCCTTCAATAAACCCATCCTTTAGCGCAAATGAGCTTAACCTAGTTCAAAGCATGACGCTAGCAGTAGCTGCATAAGGCAAAATCATGTGGGCCTTTCGTCAACAACAAGCCACGGCGGGCAAACATTAATAATCAAGTGTCCTTACCTTAAAACGTTGTCTTGACCACAGAACTTCTCAAGTGTTTCACTTAAATCCACACGGGTTAACAACACACCCAACACAGCTAGCGAGAAATGTGGATATGCACTAGCTTTGTATTGCTATTCCCCTCAGTATGCTTACTCTGTCTGCTGCCCGAACTGTGAAAATTATAGGCTACAATCTTTTCATCAATTTCTTCAGTAGATGCCGTTTTAGACATTTTATTACCTTAATGTAATAATGTGCTATCCGTTACCTCATAGCATATCTAGCCTAGCTACACATAGCCTAGCTGCTGGTACGGCTGATAACTGATAAGTAGCTGATATTCTGAACAGATTGGTGATCCTTACCTTAAAAAAGTCTGTGACTTTAGGCAATGATTCTATCATTACCTGCATCTCTCTCTTTTTTTCCTTTTATGCACCCCGCTAACATGTGAACACTTCATCTTTCAAAGCCTCTAAATTTGTGTCTCTGTAGTCTTCAGTCTTTGGCGCGCTTTCATGCGTGACATTACATTTTGTTACATTTTATTCTGGTACAGTTGTGGGTGTTCGTTTCGCGAAGCACATCCACCATGTCTCTTACAGCAGGCTACTGTGCGCTCATTTATTTCTAACCTTATTTCTATCCGTACGTTAATGTAGGCCCACGATTCCGACAGTTTATTATTTTATTAATATTACAAGGCCCCTTTACGACGCCCCTGATTGGCTGTGGCCCAGGGGCTTGAGCCCCCCCGAAGCCCCCCCCCCTTAAAGCGCCGGTGGTCTTGATTTGTTCTTTTCCATAGATCCACGTTGCTCACTTTGTCTTTCCACCAGATGTTTAGTATCCTTCTGAGGCAGGAATTGATGAATGTTTGTAGCCTGTATGTTGTGTGTTTTGTTGTTCTCCATGTTTCAGACCCATACAGCATCACCTGTTTCACGTTGGAGTTGAAGATGCGTATCTTAGTGTTTGTGGAGATGTTCTTTGAGCTCCAGATATTTCTGAGCATGTTGAATACCACTCTTGCTTTGTTAATTCTGCTTCTCGTGTCCACATCCGTCCCTCCCGTGGTGTCTACAACATTGCCTAGGTAGGTAAAGGATTCTACCTCTGCTAGGGCAGCGTTGTTCAAGGTCACAGGATTGTTGGTCTTGGAGTGGATCTTGACCACTTGTGTTTTTGTTGTATTGGGAGTAAGGCCAAATTTTGATGAAGCTTGTGCAAGTCTGTCTGTCTTCTCTTGCATTTGCGTGTATGTGTGTGAGAGTAGAACTATATCATCTGCATAATCCAGATCATCCAGTTGCTCCCACAATGTCCACTGGATTCCATTTCACTTTCCCTCTGTTGTTTTTCTCATGACCCAATCGATGGCAAGGAGGAAGAGGAATGGTGAGAGAAGACATCCTTGCTTGACTCCTGTCTTGACTTCAAAGGTCCGGGAAAGCTGACCTGCATGCATGACTCTACAGGAGGTGCCGTCATATGAATTCTTGATTAGGTTTATGATCTTAGTGGGGATTCCATAATGTTCCATTAGCTGCCATAGTGTTGTCCGGTCTAAGCTGTCAAAAGCCTTCTCAAAGTCAATGAAATTCATATACAGGGATGTGTTCCATTCAATAGACTGTTCAATGATGATGCGAAGTGTTGCTATGTGGTCTGTGCATGAGCAATCTTTTCTGAAACCTGCTTGCTGGTCCCGCAGCCTCCTGTCAACGGCTTCCTGAAGACAGTTCAGGATGACTCAATTAAAGATCTTACTGGGCACTGAGAGTAGGGTGATCCCTCGGTAGTTGTTGCACTTTTTTAGGTCACCTTTCTTCGGGAGTTTCACTATGTGGCCCTCTGCCCATTCTGTGGGTGTTTTTTCGTCCTCCCAAATTCTTCCAAAGAGGCTGTACAGCATGTCTGTAGATGTGTTCACATCAGCTTTGAGGGCTTCAGGTGGAATATTGTCAGGGCCAGCAGCCTTACCTGGTTTTAGTTGTTTGATTGCAGCTTTTATTTCAGTTTTTGTTGGTCTGTCACACTTGATCTTTAGCTGTGTCTGGGCCATAGGACTGTGTGGCTTCTCTGCTGGCGGTGGTCTGTTAAGAACCTCTTTGAAGTGTTCTACACATCTATTGAGCTGGTCTTCTGGGGTTGAAAGGAGTTGGCCATTCTTGTCCATGATCGATTTATTACTTTGTCAATGTGTCCCAGCCAGTTTTCTTGTGATGTTGTACAGTTCCTTCATGTTTCTTTGGGATGCTGCAAGTTCTGCCTCCTTAGCCAATCTCTCCACCTGTGATCTCTTGTCCTTCTCGATGTTCTTGCATACTTCTTTGTGGCAATGGTTGTATTCCTTTACGGCTGCTGCTTTTTCAGATCTTGTTTTTGCAATGTTTACATTTTCCTTCAGCTGTCTCCTCTGATGGATTCTGTTGAGGGTTTCCGGTGTTATCCAATCTTTGTGGTTTTGTGATCTTCTCCCCAAGACCTCCTCACATGTTGAGCTCCAAGCAGTTTTTAGGTTTTCTCACTCTTTGTTTATTGTCCATTCTCTTGTGTGACCAAGCTGCATCTCTGTATTTTTCTTTGAGAGAGTATCTCTGAACTCTTTCTTGATTTGAGCATTGCTGAGGTAGCCAGTATTGTATTTTGTCCTCTGGCCCTTTGCATGATGGTATCTCTTCAGCCTTAGTTTGAATTTCCCCACCAGGAGATGGTGCTCTGAGGCTGCGTCTGCCCCCCGTCTTGTCCTGACATCTTCCATGGTTCTTCTAAACTTTTTATTTATACAGATGTGATTGATTTGGTTTTCTGTGACATGATCTGGTGACACCCAGGTTATTTTATGGATTGTCTTGTGTGGGAAAACACTCCCCCCTATTATGAGGTTATTGTTCACACAGGTTCCAGCAAACATCTCACCATTTTCGTTCATGGTCCCCACTCCGTGTTTACCCATCACAGACTCGTATCCCTCATTTTGGGCTCCAATCTTTGCATTAAAATCCCCCATTAGAATAATGAGTTCCCTAGTTCCAATGTCATTGAGAAGGTGGTTTAAGCTGTCATAGAACCTCTCCTTGGCCTCGTCATCTGTGTCATTGGTGGGTGCATAGCACTGGATGATGTGGGCTTTCACTCTCTTATTGCTAGTGTTGAAGTTTGCTGAGATAATACAGGAGCTGATGGGTTTCCATGCAGTTAGGGTCTTCCTAGTCTCTTTTGTCATCATGATAGCCACTCCCTCTGTATGGCTTGCTGCCTCTTCTTCATGTCCAGAGTAGATAATGGACTGGCCACTGGTTAGTTTGACCTCACCCAACTGTGTCCATCGAGTTTCTGCCAGGCCCAGGACTGTGAGATTGTAGCACTCCATTTCCTTGCCAATGGTAGCAGCCTTGCCAGCCTGGTACATGGTTCTGATGTTCCATGTCCCCATGGTAATGAGTTTCCTTAGCGTCAGAAGGTGTTTCAGCCTACCAGCTCCCTTGCGGGTTTGGCTGGTAGTCGTCATAGTCCCCATTGCTGGGGCACCCTCTTCAGCCAGGTGAGTGATTTGGTTTTTCTTCGTCAGCGTTTTTGTAACTGGAGTGTGTTTTACAGGGTTGGGTAGTTAACCCAATGCCCAACCCCCAACCTGGAGGGCCAGCTGCTGCTTTTCGTCTGGCCTCTACTCTAGAAACCTGCCCAGCATGGTTGGACCTACTGGGGGCATGGGACCCCACCTATATAGCCTTCAGAGTCACGGAGGCATGCAAGCAACCCCACCACGACAAGGTAGCAGCACAGGGGAGGGTCAGTAATATGATTGGGTATAAAAGTGCATTTCAGAGAGACTCAGTCTCTCAGAAGTAAAGATGGGGAGGGGATCACCACTCTGTGAAAGACTGCATGGGCAAACAGTGCAACAATTTAAGAATAACATTCCTCAATGTAAAATTGCAAAGAATTTTGGGATCACATCATCTATGGTACATATCATCATTGAAAGGTTGAGAGAATCTGGAGAAATCTCTGTATGCAAGAAACAAGTCCGAAAACTGACATTGGATGACTGATCTTCAGGCCCTCAGGTGACACTGTATTAAAAGCAGATGTGTCTGTAGTGGAAATCACTGTATGGGCTCAAGAACACTTCAGAAAACCATCGTCTGTGAAAACAGTTCATTACTGCATCCACAAATGCAAGTTAAAACCATATATACACACAATATCCAGAAACACTGCCACCTTCTCTTGACCCAAGCTCTTTTATGATGGACTGAGGCGAAGTGGAAAATTGTCCCAAGGTCTGACGAATCAAAATTAGAAATTATTTTTAGAAATCCTAGACATCACGTCCTCCAGGCTAAAGAGGAGGGGGACCATCTGGCTTGTTATCAGTGCACAGTTCAAAAGCCAGCATCTGTGATAGTATGAAGGTGCATTAGTGCACATGACATGGGTAGCTTGTACATCTGGGAAGGTTTCATTAATGCTGAATGATATATACATGTTTCAAAGCAATATGCTGCCATTCAGACAAAATCTTTTTCAGGGAAGGCCTTCCTTCTTTCAGCAATACAATGCCAAACTGTTTTCTGCACATACACTACCGTTCAAAAGTTTGGGGTCACCCAGACAATTTTGTGTTTTCCATGAAAAGTCACACTTTTATTTAACACCATAAGTTGTAAAACGAATAGAAAATATAGTCAAGACATTTTTCTGGCCATTTTGAGCATTTAATTGACCCCACAAATGTGATGCTCCAGAAACTCAATCTGCTCAAAGGAAGGTCAGTTTTATAGCTTCTCTAAAGAGCTAAACTGTTTTCAGCTGTGCTAACATGATTGTATAAGGGTTTTCTAATCATCCATTAGCCTTCTGAGGCAATGAGCAAACACATTGTACCATTAGAACACTGGAGTGATAGTTGCTGGAAATGGGCCTCTATACACCTATGTAGATATAGTCATTTACCACATTAGCAATGTATAGAGTGTATTTCTGATTAGTTTAAAGTGATCTTCATTGAAAAGAACAGTGCTTTTCTTTCAAAAATAAGGAAATTTCAAAGTGACCCCAAACTTTTGAACAGTAGTGTATTAAAACTGCATGGCTCCATAGTAAAAGAGTCCAGGTGCTAAACTGGCCTGCCTGCAGTCCAGATCTGTCTCCCATTTAAAACATTTGGCACAATATGAAGCACAAAATATGACAAAGGAGACCCCAAACTTGAGCAACTGAAACTGTATGTCAGGCAAGAATGGGACATTTGTCTTTCAAAACTACAGCAGTTGGTCTTCTCAGTTCCCAACTGTTTACAGAGTGTTGTTAAAAGTAGAGGTGGTGCAACACAGTGGTAAACATGCCCCTGTCCCAATTTTTTTGAAATGTGTTGCTAGTATTAAATTCAAAATGAGCATATATTTTTCAAAAAAACAATAACATTTCTCAGTTCCAACATCTGATATGTTGTCTTTGTACTATTTTCAGTGAAATAAAGGATTTCCATGATTTGCAAATTATCGCATTCTATTTTTATTTACAGCTTACACAACGTCCCAACTTTTTTGGAATTGGGATTGTAATCAGACCTCCATGTATCAAGGACTGATTCAATGTGGGGCACTGGGAAATGCATGTTTGGTGAAGGTCAAGTGTGTGCAAAGTGATATACATAAATATCTGCTAATGCCTATCACTATTCACTTCTGGGGAGAAAAGCATAGTGTGGAGGCAGTGGTTAGTCCAAGCCTCACCCACCCACTGATCTTAGGAACAGATTGGCCAGGGTTTAAAACATTAAACGAAACAATAGTAGGTGGGTCCTGCAGTAGTACATCACGGGGGAATCCTGCCACAGCATTAGCTGGGGAAGAGGTCCCAGGGCCCCACTTTATGATGACACAGAGACAGAGGAGAGCTCTCCTTTCTTTCTGAGGGGAGAGCTTAGGGGACTTCCCATTGGAGCAGGCGCATGACAAGTCTCTGAGACACACTTTTGATCAAGTGAAAGTAATTGATGGTCAACTTTTCCAACCTAACATTGCACTCTTCTTCCCATATTTCTGTATTATTAAGGATAAGCTATATTGAGTGATGCAGTACATTCAAATGAAAGAAAAGATGACACAGTTGTTGGTTCCGAAGAGCTGAAGGGAACTTTTATTCCATGCGGCTCATCATAATCCTATTACTGGGCATTTGGAGCAGGATAAAGCACAATCATCTCATGGCCCATTTCTATTGGCCAGGGGTTCTGGCTGATATCCGCAGGTGGTGTGCGGCATGTCGCAAATGCCAGATGGTAAATCCAGCGGCCGTACCAAAAGTGCCATTGCACCCATTGCCATTAATTGACATCCTCTTCAAAAGAATCGGGATGGATCTCATCGCTCATCATGCAATTAGATCAATCTGCATGCGGGTATCGCTTTGTATTAGTCATAGTGAATTATGCAATGTGATCTCCGGGAGCAGTGCCTTTTCACAGTATTTCAGAATGCAGTGTTGTGGAGGCACTCTTCCACATTATCTCCTGAGTTGGGATTCCAAAAGAAATCCTGATTGATCAAGGCACTACTTTTATGTCACACACATTGCGTGAATTGTGCAAATTATTGGGGATTAAACTGATTCATGCTCATGTTAATCATCCGCAAATGGACAGGCTGGTCAAACGATTTAACCAAACACTTAAAAATATGATTCATAAGCTTGTTCATGGGGATGCTCAAACCTGGGACAGGTGGCTAGACCCTCTGTTGTTTGCAGTGCGTGAGGTCCCTCAAGCCTCCACCGGATTTTCCCCTTTTGAATTGCTTTTGAATTTTGAAGGGCTTTCTCAAAGTAAAAATGAAATTCAATACTTTCCTGATCTGAAAGCAAAACTCCACACACTTGATTCACATAACCCAGGAGGATTTGCTACAGACCCAAGAACATCAATCTCACCTGTACAACAGAGATATATGGTTAAGGGAATTTGCACTGGGAGATAAAGTCCTCATTTTACTGCTCATTTCAAGCTCAGAATTGCTCGCCAAGTGGCAAGGGCTCTTTGAGGTCAAAAGCAAATTGGGGAGATTGACTATGAGGTCAAATATCCAAATGGGGCGACATATGTCAAATTTACCACCTCAATCTCCTGAAACCATGGAGAGAGGAGGTTCCTGTTGTTCTGCCGATGGTAGTTCCAGATAGGGTGGAGCTGGGACCAGAGGAAAGTCAAAAATGTGTGGCCCAATTCACTCCAGTCCACTGTGGAGACCGCCTCTCACCATCCCAGAGAGCACAGGTAATTAGGTTACAGGAAGAATTCTGTGATGTGTTCTCACCCCTCTCTGGTTGCACTAACCTCATAGAACACCACATTGAGACTCCCCCGGGGGTGGTGGTGCGCAACCGCCCATATCGGCTCCCCAAGCACAAGAAAAATGTGGTTCAGAACAAACTCCAGGCTATGCTTGTTATGGGGGTAATTTAGGAGTCACACAGTGACTGGAGCAGCCTAGTGGTCTTCGTTCCCAATACCAACAAGTCGGTCTGGTTCTGTGTGGACTATTGAAAAGTCAATGCAATGTCTAAATTTGATGCATATCCAATGCCTTGCATTGATGAACTGCTAAATCAGTTAGGTGCGGCTTGCTTTTAATTGACATTGGATTTAACAAAGGGATATTGGCAGATCCCCTTGACTCCATTATCCTGCAAGAAAACAGCCTTTTCCACTCTGTCTGCTTTACACCAATTTGTCACTCTTCCTTTCAGGTTGTTTGGGGCTCCAGCAATGTTTCAGCATCTCATGGCCCGAATTCTCCATCCACACAATGCGTATGTGGCGGCCTATCTAAATGACATAATCTATAGTAATGATTGGGAGCGACATTTACAGCATCTTAGGGTGGTCCTGAGGTTGCTGAGGCATGCTGGGCTCACAGCAAACCTGAAGAAGTGTGCAATTGGACAGGTGAAAGCATGGTATCTGGACTTCCAATTGAATCATGGGCAGGTATGTCCCCAAATTGATAAGACTGTTGTGATTGTGGCTTGCCCAAGACCTAAGACCAAAAAGGGGGTGAGGCAGTTCCTGGGGCTGGCTGGCTATTATAGGCAGTTTGTGCCTAACTTTTCAGATGTCACCAGCCTGCTGACTGGCCTCACTAAAAAGGGGGCACCAGATCCAGTCCAGTGAACAGAGCCACATAAACGGGCTTTTGCTCAGGTAAAGGTGGTTGTCAAGTTATCTTATGTTTTACTCAGTTCTTGCCCAAACTTGAAAAGAGCCTGGTCTGAAGGATGCAAAGGGACAACTCAAATCTTCCTTTACTTGTAGTTTATTGAGGTTTTCAGGTAGATTTAGCAGATGATCAGTAGATAGTGGATTTAGATAAGTAGGAGTAAGCTTAGGTTGAATTTAGGTTGATAACCTTTAAAGTAAACAAAATAATACATTGCATTACTTTAAACTTGAACTAAACACACCATAGCTATTACTGTAAGCACTGTAGTTCAATAAGCAAATAAAGCAACTAAGTTTAAGAAGACAACTTCTTCCATGCAAAACTAGAATATCACATATCCAGTTTACATATGCAGCATACACAATACTATTTCATTTAAACATAAGCATCAGGCGATTCCCTACAAACATAAACCATGTCTTTCACCCTTTCATACAATATAAATTGAGCCACTACTTGATGTAACGTTACATTCAGACAATTCCAATTTGATCAACATCAAACTAAACATTTTAATCCCATAAATAGGCAAGCAGCTGAATCTCATTAGACAGGCTGCAAGTCTGAATTAACATGATTAAATATTGAAACAATCACAATTTTTACATTTCAAACTCATCTCATCTCATCTCATTATCTCTAGCTGCTTTATCCTGTTCTACAGGGTCGCAGGCAAGCTGGAGCCTATCCCAGCTGACTACGGGCGAAAGGCGGGGTTCACCCTGGACAAGTCGCCAGGTCATCACAGGGCTGACACATAGACACAGACAACCATTCATACTCACATTCACACCTACGGTCAATTTAGAGTCACCAGTTAACCTAACCTGCATGTCTTTGGACTGTGGGGGAAACCGGAGCACCCGGAGGAAACCCACGCGGACACGGGGAGAACATGCAAACTCCACACAGAAAGGCCCTCGCCGGCCATGGGGCTCAAACCCAGACTTTCTTGCTGTGAGGAGACAGCGCTAACCACTACACCACCGTGCCGCCCCACATTTCAAACTTAATTTAAAAATTTAATTAATATTACAAATGTCCATTTCTCTACCAGTTGCGTCTTGACCATGAGCTGAGTAATCTTCTGTGTTTTTGCTGTTTGCTTCTGTGTATTCCTTTGTTCACAAACTTTTCTCCCGTGCAGGTGCAGGCTGCTACAGGACGTTCAAGGTGATCGCTGGCTACTAACACACACTGATTCTCTCTCTGCCCCCTGCAGGTTTGGAGCTGAGACGCGAGTAAATATTTGTGAATGATTCCATGAATTGAAGTTTAAGTGAATGAGTTTTCAGTCTGTTTTCAATGTGCTTTGAGTTGACGCGACAGTGGTTTTGTGTGGGGGCCCGCTGTTGCATTCTCCTGACTTTTCTCTCCCTTTCGTTTTACAGACTGATGCATTGGACAGAGGGCTGGGGGCCATTTTGTCCCAGGTGGTGGAGGGGGAGGAGCATCCAGTGTTGTACATTAGCTGCAAGCTCTCCATGTGAGAGTCAAAGTACAGCACTATAAAAAATGAGTGTCTGGCCATCAAGTGGGTGGTCCTCACTCTCTGGTACTACCTGCTAGGATGCCCATTCACCCCCTGTTCTGACCATGCTCCACTCCAGTGGCTCCACCACATGAAGGATGCCCATGTGTGGATCACTCATTGGTATCTGGCCCTTCAGCCCTTTAAATTCCAGGTGGTCCACAGGCTGGGGGCACAGATGGTGGTGGTGGATTACTTCTCCCACCCGGGGGAGGGGAGGGTTGGGTGTCAGCTGCAGGCTGGACATCTCCCTGGCCTGAGTCGGGCAGTGGGGGTATGTGGCAGTGAGGACATGGTCAAGCATCAGCTGCGAACGGCAAAAAGTCAGGTTGAACCCATAGGTAACATGTGATGAGGTACACCTGTGTTTAATTACTGGCTGTCTATTAACCTGTGTTTCTGTGTGTTTTTCAGACAGCCAAGAACGAGAGAGAGTGCTGTGATACCCCCTCGCGCATGTGTAGTGCATTTGTGTTTTGTCACTGAAAATTATTAATAATAAAAAGAACACACCTGTTCTGAAGCCTGCTCCCAGTTCCTCTGTTTCCCAAAAGTTAAAGAGTTGTTACATAGTGCAAAGCTGATTCAAGGAAAGGATGGAAGCCTGAAGAAAGATAAGGACAGCATCAGAGGGAACACTTCTGTGAGCTGCTAAATTGAGAATCCAGAGTTGACCCAGCAGTACTACTCAGTATTCCCCAGGCCCCAAATCAAGACCTCCTAGCTAATCCACCAACCTCTGACGAATTGATTGGCACCATAAAAGCTATGAAAAAAGGGCAGTTTAAACTGACTAGTTTAGATGGAATCCTGGCTTAAGTCCATAAATCAGCAGGCCCTAAACTGACCGAGAAACTTCTCAGCCTCTATAAACTCATCTGGGAGGAGGAAAGCATACCATCAGACCTCAGAGATGCTATTATCATAATATTTTAAAAAGGTGACAGAACATCATGTGGCAATTATTGTGGTATCTCACTGCTTTCTATTGCAGGGAAGATACTTGCCTGGATCTTGTCACTCAGGTGACAACTATTACCAAGACAATATTGCCAGAGTTGCAATGTGGATTCAGACTGGGGATGGGTACTGTTGACATGATTTTTGCTGCAGGGCAAATACAAGATAAGTGCAGAGAGCAATATCAGGATTTGTATATAACTTTAATTGATCTGACTAAGGCCTTTGACTCTGGTGATCGTCAGACTCTGTGGGAAATCCTAGCATGAATTGGCTGCCCCAAGAAGTTCATAAACATCATCATACTTCTTCATGATGACATGACAGCAACTGTGTTGGTTGATGGTGAAGCTTCTGAAAATTTTGCAGTAAAGACTGGTGTCAAACAGGGATGTGTCATCACCCCTACACTGTTCTCTATATTTATGTCTGCAGTACTGCATGTAGTAAGACAAAGGATACCACCTGGCATAGAACTCAGGTATCATTTGGAAGGGCAACTCTTCAACCTGTGGCGACTCAAAGCAAAGACTATGGTATAATATATCACAGTTACAGAGTTACAATATGCAGATGACAATGCCATTGTAGAACACATTGTAAATGAGCTACAGCAAATTATGGATACATTCAATTATGCATATTCTGCTCTGGGACTCAAGCTAAATGTTGACAAAACACAAGTTCTCCACCAACCAGGACCTGGAAATATATGAGAAATTAATAAGCCTCCCTGTATCTCCATCAGTGGAAAACCGCTAGCAAATGTTGACCACTTTACCTATCTCCATAGTTGCCTCTCTTCAAAAGCAGATGTAGATAATGAAATCCAGCGCAGACTTAACACAGCAAGTGCAGCATTTAGTCATCTCATAACTAGAGTTTTTGATAATAAAGGCCTTTTCACAAAAACCAAGATCAAGGTCTACAAAGCAATAATAATCCCCACTCTCTTATATGGATCTGAGACCTGGGTAATCTATAGTCGTCATATAAAGAGCCTTGAGCAAGACCATCAAAGATGCCTGCAAAAAATCCTCAACATCAAATGGATGGACAGATGCACTAACAACAGTGTCTTAGATGATGCTAAAACAACCAGCATAGAAGCTATGATCATCAAAATAAACTGTGCTGGACAGGCCATGTGGTACACATGAGCAACAATCGTCTACTAAAGCAGGTCTTGTTCTCAGAGCTCAAAAATGGCAAATGATTTCAAGGAGGACAGCGAAAGTGCTTCAAAGACAATCTGAAGCATAACATGAAACAATGTAGTATCAATCCTGATACATGGTAAAACAAAGCTATCAACAGATCTGTCTGGAGATCCACAGTCCCTAAAGGTGCTCAGAACTTTGAACAACAAAGAAAGACAATTGGGAATAGCTACAAGCAGCTAGAAAGCAACGTCAGCTGTCTACATCAAGTGACACAAATGATAATTTCACCTGTTCTGTGTGCCTAAAGAGATATAAGTCACGCATTGGACTGTATAGTCACTCAAGATCACATCAACCTTGACACATGAACATAGCAAGCAGAGATCTTACTCTATACAGAGGGATCGCCAAGACAGAGAATCTGTTCAACACTGGCCTTCTCACCAATAACTCGTTTAACGGCAACCCTCTCACCACTAACCTGTTCAACACCAACTATTTCACTGTTAACCTATTCCTCACCAACCTCCATGTGCTTCATGCTAAAGTTTGCCTCAGCCTGCCTCTCTGCCCGGATGCCACTAGGCTTCCTCACTGTCCTGTGCTCTATGTGGGCAGATGTATTTTTTTTTCATAATGTCCCCACATTCAAAGCACCTCATGCTCCCAGTGCTAACCCTGCTACACTCTTCCTGGCTTCAGGGTGGGCTTTTTACAGTTTAGTGGGACCAGTCTCACACTGCTCACTATTTTCCCAAAGCGAGAGAGTACTCGATATACATGTTCAGGATAAACAGTAGAATGCTGTAAATGGTAACTTGTGTTATTGTTGTTGCATCCAGTGGAGTAACGGAATAAAGCTTTCAACTTACCTTTATTCTGTGTTCAATCAGCCAACGTATGAGTTTCTCCTCCTTCATAAACACCATCAGAGCTTTGTTCATCAGTGATGCAGGCATAATATTCTCACATCCAGCATGCTCTCCTACCACCAGTAGGAGCTCAGCTTACACTGCACACCATGACAGAGTGAGAGAGGATGTGCTCCAGTGCTCAGGTGAGCTGCCATCCCTTTACTCCTCCTCAAGACCAACAGCTCCACACAGTGATAAATAAAACAAATAATCATTGTTTATTTCCTGTTTAAGTGTTCAGTGATTGTGTTATAGTGAAGGAGCCAAAATATGGACAATATTCTTACATTTTCAAAACAAACTTTGAGAAAAACTCTGAGAATTTTCTCCTCAAATTCCATTTTCAGTTTTTTGCAGTGTGGATTTAGGTGTTACGTGACTGGTCATAACATTGCTGGTGGTGACATAAATGATGATGTAGTAATATTGTGATAGAACTACTCATACTGCCTCAATTTTAAAACAACTAGTGGCACACTCAGAACAACACAGCTTGTGTGTCGCTCTCATCCACCAACTCCCAGCATGCAGAGGAAGGAAGAGAGATCAAGACAGACAAATAGATGGGGAGAGAGACAAGCAGAGATAGATAGATAGATAGATAGATAGATAGATAGATAGATAGATAGATACCCCATTCCCACTGACACTGAAAACTGTATATTTTCCACTATTATGCTGTAATGGTGTTGTGTGAGAATGGGAAAAAGAAGGCAAATTCAAAACTTTCATCTATCCCCTGGAAACCGAGTAACATGAATGGGAATCTGTTGTCATGGCTCCAGTGGAATCAGAACCATTGCACTGCAAAAAATTATATCTTAGCAAGTGAAAATATCTTGAAAATAGTTGAAATTACTGAGCATTTCCTATTAGAAGAATACAAGACACCAATTCTGAGATTATTAAACCTAGTTCTAGATTGCAACCAACTTATTCCAAGATGTCTTGTCAAGTAAAATTATTTGCCCATGCAGCAAGATAACTTCACTAGTATTAAGTAATTTTCTCCTCAAATTCCGTTTTCATTTTTTTGCAGTGTGGATTTAGGTGTTACGTGACTGGTCATAACATTGCTGGTGGTGATATAAATGATGATGTAGTAATATTGTGATAGAACTACTCATACTGCCTCAATTTTAAAACAACTAGTGGCACACTCAAAACAACAAGCAAAGAAACATCAGCAGATACACTCATCAGCCACTTTATTAGGAACACCCATCCACCTGCTGTTTGATGCAGTTCTCTAATCAGCTGATCCCTCGACAGCAGCACAATGTATAAAATCACACAGATACAAATCAAGAACTTTAGTTAATATTCACTTCAAAGATCAGAACGGGAAAAATTGTGATCTCAAAGTGTGATTTTCTTTCATTTTAGCATGGGTGTTGATTTGAGCCAGATGGACTGGTTTGAGTATTTCAGAAACTCCTGGGGTTTTCACACACAACAATCTCTAGAGTTTACACAGAATGGTGCCAAAAACAAAAAAAACATTGAATGAATGAGCAACAGTTCTGTGGGTGGAAACAAACGGCTTGTTGATAAGAGAGGATCAGAGGAAAATGGACAGATTGGTTCGAGCTGCCAGGAAGGATATAGTAACTCATATAATCACTCTTTACAACCGTGGTGAGCAGAAAAACATCTCAGCATGCAACAGCAGAACATCACACTGGGTTCCACTCCTGCAGCCAAGAACAGGAATCTTAGAATCAAGGACAGGTTCCTATTGAAGTGGCCAATGAGTGTGTGTCTGGATATTGGAATGACATCAAAATCAAATAACTGTTGGCTGTTCATGCCAAAGATGAAACTGCTCGTCAGATGTCTGGTAATGTTCATGATTCTGTAGTGTTGCTAACTCACTAATGTCTCAACTTGGACTTTTCACAGCAATATGGACTCGCCACCTCATGGTTTATATGAGCTATCTGGTCTCACATAGCTCACAGAGGGCTGCACTCCATAACATTCCGTTAAATGCAGTCAGGTGAGAATACACAATATCTGTTACTTTTCCGTTATGGAAGACTGAGTGGAAATGAAAATGTGTTATCTATTCCATGTAGTTTTTAGCTCATACATTAATGCATTTCGGATGTGAAAGAGTCTTGAGAGAGAGAGAGAGAGAGAGAGAGAGAGAGAGAGAGATGCAGGCAGAGAAACAGATGCAGAGGGAGAGAAAGAGAGGGAGAGGTGAGAATGAGACAGACTGATGGACAAACAGGCAGAGACAGAGACAGGCAGAGAGAGTGAGACAGGTTGAGAGGTGTTAAGTGCTCTCAGCATGAAGCTGCACTTCCATCTCCCCTCCCTCAGCAGCAATTACCCTTTAACCTGGACAAGCTCATCAACACACACACACACACACACACACACACACACACACACACACATAAGGAAAGGCTTTAAATTAAAGTGTGTGTGTGTGTGTGTGTGTGTGTGTGTTCTAACACATTAACACAACGCTCAGGACTCACAGTTTGGACAGAAACATCACTTACATTGATGTCTCCTGATTTCCATTAAAACGCATGCACACACACACACACACACACACACACACACACCTGTTATGGGTTCGTGTGGTTAGTGTTTCTGCACTCAGTGACCTCCTCCCTGATAAATATATGATCTCAGTTGGACTTTTCTCAGATCAGTATGTACGCGTTTACGGATAGGAATTTTGAACTACGCTCCGCAGTATCTACCACCTCACTGCTGCTCACACACATCACCTCCAAAAGCACGTGTGTGTGTGTTAAAATGTCAAGTCAAGTCTGTTTGTATAGAGATTTAACAATAGATATTGTCCCAAAGCAGCTTTACAGAATCTGAATGACCCAAGACATGAGCCAATTTTATCCCTCATCTATCGCCAATGAGCAAGCCCATGGCGACTCCCCCAGACGACACGAGGAAGAAACCTCAAGAGGAACCAGACCCAAAAGGGAACCCACCCTCACCTTGACAACATGGCTATAACATTAACAGTTTTAACATGAAGTCAGTTTCATTGATGTTATAAACTCTTCATTAATGGAAACTTGAGTGCAAAACTGTTCATGACAACTGCAGTCCCAAAGTTAGCAAGCCAACTGTAGTCCTCAGCCAAAAAAGCATTACTGTAAGTGTCCAGAGTGTCTTCTAAGTGTGACTTTCAACTGTCCTTATGGGACCATCCTCTACAGGAGCAATGTGATGAGACTCCAACCAGACATAGGGCATCAGGATGGATCAGGCAGGTCCGAGGAGTAGAAGAGGTCAGCACCTCGATCCCAGGATTGACATGTAACTCAGAAGGACAGATTGGGGGGGGGGGAGAAAACACAGGTTGTTAGGTATGCCCAATGTCACCTGAATAAGTAGGTACAGTATACATATTGCACTGAGTACAAGCAGGAACTCCGGCAACTAACTATGGCAGCATAACTAAAAGGGGAGAACAAGAAGGTAACACAGGCATGAGGGGCCCCAGGACATAAAGCAGCCAGCCACTACACTGTCAACAAACTCGAGTGACCAAGCGAGTGGGGGACTGACAACATCTATACATCCCAGTTTACCAAAACACTCTATGTCTGACGACCCTCCAGATCTACTCCTTTACCTCATAAACACCATTAACAAAAGGCTTGACTAAACAGATATGTTTTCAGCTTAGAAGAAGAAGAAACCTTTATTTGTCACATGCACACTTCAAGCACAGTGAGATTCATCCTCTGCATTTAACCCATCTGAAGCAGTGAACACACGCACACACACACACACAGAGCAGTGGGCAGCCATACTACAGCCCCTGGGGAGCAGTCAGGGGTTAGGTACCTTGCTCAAGGACACCACAGCCCAAGGCCACCCCATGTTAACCTAACTGCATGTCTTTGAACTGTGGGGGAAACCGGAGCACCCGGAGGAAACCCATGCAGACATGGGGAGAACATGCAAACTCCACACAGAAAGGCCCCCGCCGGCTGCTGGGCTCGAACCCAGAACCTTCTTGCTGTGAAGTGCAAACCACTACACCTAGTGCTAACTACTACACCACCATGCCTACCACCATAGCCTAGACTTAAACACTGAGACGGTGTCTGATTCAATAGTAGTATTTTATAATCAATACAAAATGTGATTGGGAACCAATGCAGTGTGGATAAGACAGGGGTGACGTGGTCATATTTTCTAGTTCTAGTAAGGACTCTTGCTGCTGCATTTTGAACTAACTGGGGCTTGTTTATGCACTTATTGGAACATCCAGACAGTAAGGCATTACAATAATCCAACCTGGAGCTAACAAAAGCATGAGCTAGTTTTTCTGCATCGTGTAGTGACATTAAATTTCTTATCTTAGCAGTATTTCTAAGATGAAAGAAAGCTATCCAGGTAATGTTATCAATGTGAGTTTTGAATGAAAGACTGGGGTCAATAATGACCCTGAGGTCTTTTACTGCTGCACATGAAGAAACAGAAAGGCCATCCAAAGTTACTAGGTAATCAGAAAACTTACTTCTAGCTGCATATGGTCCTAGTACAAGTACTTCAGTCTTGTCAGAGCTAAGCAGAAGGAAGTTAGTAAGCATCCAGTGTCTAATGTCCTTTGCACATTCCTCAATTCTATTAAGTTGGTGTTGTTAAGTTGTGCTGGGAATCGAACCCAGGTCGCTGGTGTAGTAACCCAGCAAACACCCACTAGGCTAGGTAGAGGAATGACTCAAGTGCAGAGGAGTGAGGCCAAAGCTGAAGTACAGTGAAGTTTATTAGCCAGAGCACAGAACTTCAGGAACATCCACAGCTTGTGAAAAAGCAAAAACCACGAAGGTAAAATTTCTATCAGTCAGGAAAGCCTAACACACAGGAGATACAAAAAGTTTCAAGAGTCCAAAATTCCAAAACCAAAGAGAAAGCAAAAATCCAAATGCTCAGAAGATACAAAAAATGGCAAAGTTCCAAGATAACAAAAACTAGTCCAAAAAGTCCCAAAAGAGCAGTAACCCAAAAACAAAAGTCAAAAGGCAAAGATACACAGGACAAAAGGTGACTCACAATCAAAACAGCACAAAAGACTCAGTGACTAGAAACACAAACTGGGGTAGTATAAATACCCAAAGTAATTGAACACATGACCAGGACAAAATTGACAATTAAGAAAGGGCGGGACAGTTAACAAGGCACATGACTAACAAAACAGAGAAGCACATGGCTGACAAAATAAACACAAACCACCTAGCTGTCAAAACAAACATGACAAGTCAAAGATACAATAGCGGCCTCTAGAGGCCAAGATAGTCCCAAAGCCTAACAGGGACCCCCCCCCCAAGGAGCATCTCCTGACATTCCCAGGGTGATCAGGATGGGCCAAATGGAAGTCCCGACAAAGTCCTTTGTCGAAAACGTCCCGAGCTGGGACCCAACAGCGCTCCTCAGGGCCATAGCCCTCCCAGTCGACTAGGTACTGGAGACCACCACGGACCCGGCGGGAGTCCAGCAGGCGGCGCACAGTGAACACAGTCTGTCCATGGAGGATGCGGGGAGGCGGAGGATTCCTAGGGGCAGGGGCATAAGGGGACGACAGTACAGGCCGCAACAAGGACACGTGGAATATGGGGTTGATTCTTAGAGACCGGGGCAACTGGAGTCGGTAGGCAACCGGGTTCACTCTGCGCACTACCTTGAATGGGCCAACATAACGAGGGGAAAGTTTGCGGTTCTCCACCCGTAGAGGAAGGTCTTTGCCGGACAACCAAACCCGCTGCCCAGGGCGGAAACTGTGGGCGGGCCATCTATGGCGGTTGGCCTGAGTCTGGTTGGCCCTGGAAGTACAGATGAGAGTCCTCCGGACCTTGTTCCAGGTCTTACGACACCGTCTCAGGAACTGATTGACCAAGGGCACCCCAGCGTCCTCCTCCAGTTCAGGAAACAAAGGTGGCCGGAACCCAAATTGGCATTGGAATGGAGACAACCTGGTGGCCGATGACTGAAGGGTGTTATGGGCGTACTCCGCCCATGGCAACCAGGTGCTCCACGATGTAGGGTTGTCCATAGCCAGGCCTCACAGGGTGGTTTCCAGGTCCTGGTTCACCCTATCAGTCTGGCCATTAGACTGGGGATGGAACCCAGAGGAGAGGCTGGAAGTGGCCCTGATCAGCTTGCAGAACCCCTGCCACACTTGGGAGGAGAACTGGGGCCCCCGGTCGGAGACGATGTCCTGTGGGAGTCCAAAGACTCGGAAGACATGAGTGAATATTAGTTTGGCGGTCTCAAGGGCGGAAGGGAGCTTGCACAGAGGTATGAAATGACAGGCCTTTGAGAACCTGTCAACTATAACTAAAATGACAGTGTTACCTTGTGAAGCTGGAAGGCCCGTGATGAAGTCGACTGCCACATGAGACCAGGGACGCCGAAGAATGGGCAGAGGATGCAGGAGGCCCTGGGGATGCTGCTGTGGGTTCTTGCTTCTGGTGCACATTTCACAGGACAGGACGAATGACCTCACTTCTTTCTCCATGTCTGGCCACCAGAAGCGTCTCTTCAAGAAATCCAGGGTCCTCTGGGCCCCCAGGTGAGCGGTGAGAGGGGATGAATGACCCCACTGGAGAACCTTGGCCCAAGCTTGGCATGGAACGTACAAGAGACCAGGTGGACCCGTTCCAGGACCGGGGTCCTGGCATTGACCTTGTCGGACAGCCTCCTCAACACCCCAGCGCACAGGGGCCACAATCTAGGACACAGGGATAATAGGCCCAACTTCACTCTCCCTGTTAGTGGAAGAGAACTGTCTGGAAAGGGCGTCGGGTTTGGTGTTCTTCGAGCCGGGGCGGTACAACAGGGTGAAATCGAACTGACTGAAGAACAAGGCCCACCTAGCCTGTCGTGGGTTGAGTCTCTTAGCTTGCCAGAGGTACTCCAGGTTTTTGTGGTCCGTCCAAACCAGGAATGGATGTTGAGCTCCCTCCAGCCAGTGCCTCCACTCCTCAAGGGCCAGTTTGACCGCAAGCAGTTCTCGATCACCCACATCATAACGGGACTCTGCAGGACTCAGACGGTGGGAGAAGTATGCGCAGGGGTGCAGCCTTCCATCCGAGCGTTGAGAGAGGACAGCGCTGATGCCACTGTCCAAAGCATCCACCTCAACAATGAAGGGTTGCGATGTGTCAAGGAGGACCAGAATGGGTGCAGTACAGAAGCGGTGCTTGAGGTCCTTGAAAGCCTTCTCAGCTTGAGGAGACCAGACAAAAGGCCCCCCTGTCCTTTTGGTGAGGTCAGATATGGGCGCTGCTACCGAACTGAAGTTTCTGACAAATCTGCAGTAGAAGTTCGCAAATCCTAAAAACCGCTGAACTCCTTTCTCGGACTCGGGAGTGGGCCAGTCCCGGACGGCCATGGTCTTGGCTGGATCCATCTGAAGTTGTCCCGTCCATACAATAAAGCCCAGAAAGGAGACCTCTGGGACATGAAATTCACATTTCTGGGCTTTCACAAACAGATTGTTTTTTAGCAGTCTCTGAAGAACCTGATGGACATGGTGGCGGTGCTCATGCAAAGACTTGGAAAATATTAAAATGTCGTTGAGGTAAACAAAGGCATATCTGTTGATCATATCCCTCAGGACGTCATTGATAAGGGTCTGAAAGACTGCTGGTGCATTGGTAAGTCCAAAGGGCATCACTCGGTACTCATAGTGTCCTGATGGGGCGTCAAAGGCAGTCTTCCATTCATCTCCCTGACGGATACGGATGAGGTGGTATGCATTCCGTAAATCCAACTTAGTGAAGACTGTGGCACCTTGGAGCAGGTCGAAAGCTGTGGACATCAGCGGAAGGGGATAGTGGTTGCATACTGTGATCTTATTCAGGCCCCTGTAGTCAATACACAGTCGCAGTCCCCCATCCTTCTTGCCGACAAAGAAGAAGCCTGCACCAGCAGGTGAGGTGGAGGGGCGGATGAATCCTGAGGCCAGGGCGTCCTTGATGTACTCATCCATGGCCTTGCGTTCTGGCTGGGAAAGGGAAAACAGCCTGCCCTGAGGAGGGGTAGCACCGGGGAGCAAGTCTATGGCACAGTCATAGGCACGGTGAGGAGGAAGAGTGGCGGCCCTACTCTTGCTAAAAACTTCCCTCAAATCCCAGTACTCTGTGGGAACTTGAGATAACTCGGTGAGGTCAGGGGGCTCAGCAGGAGACACCAGAGAACTAGAGAGTAGACAAGAGGCATGGCATGTAGGGCCCCATTCCACAACCTGGTTTGTTGCCCAGTCTATGCGAGGGTTGTGGCGGGTAAGCCAAGGAAAGCCTAGAATCACTGGGAACTCTGGTGAATGAATCAGGTGCAGGGATATTTCTTCTCTGTGACCTTGAGACTGGAGAAGAACTGGAGAAGTTACTTGGGTGACTCTTCCATCACCTAAAGCTTGGCCATCCAGAGCAGACACAGACAACGGAGCTTCAAGGGACATTGATACTTCGGGCAAAGTGAACATCCATAAAATTTCCAGCAGCCCCGGAGTCTAACAATGCTTGGCAAGAGTGGACGGACTCACCCCAGGAGATGGAGACAGGGATGTAGACTCCTTGGCCAGGAAGTTCGGGAGAGAGGGTAGTCCCCATCACAACCCTCCCTCGGCTGGACGGGACGGTCCTTTTCCCCAAGAGCTTGGGACATGACGCTCAGAAATGGCCAGGCTTGCCACAGTAGATGCAGCACTTGTCCCTCCTCCTGTGCTCCCTCTCAGATGTGGAGAGACGAGTTCGGCCCACTTGCATGGGCTCCAGATGATCACTGGAGGAGGTGGATGGATTCCAGGTTGAAGCAGTGAGGTAAGGGAGGCTCAGGTCTTGGCTACACTCTCTAATCCTGTTATCAAGGCGAATGGCATGTGAGATCAGTGTTTCAAGGCCACTTGGGCAACCTATTGAGGCCAGACCATCTTTGATGAAGTCAGACAGACCATGGTGGAAAGCTGAAGACAGGGCAGTCTCATTCCATCCACTGACTGCTGCGAACGTCCGGAATGAGATGGCGTAGTCTGCCACACTTCCTCCCTGCCGGATGGACATGAGCTTCCTGGCTGCATCTTTGCTGATGTCCGACTGATCGAAAACACAAAGCATCTCCTCCATAACCCTCTTGAAATCGGAGCACTCGGGTCCCTGTGTCTGCCAGATGGCTGTTGCCCAAGCTTGTGCCTTATCAGCTAACAATGTTATCACATATGCAATCTTGCTGCGGTCCATAGTGTAGGTGGTAGGCTGGAGCTCAAAGGTGAGTTGACACTGGGTAAGGAACTCCTGGCACTCACTGTGCTTGCCGTCGTACCTCTGTGGTGCAGGAAGGCGGGGTTCATGAGGTGAAGGAGGCAGTGTGGCAGGAGGCACTGGAGCTGGAGCAGAGGGAGGATCCGGAAGAGTAGACAGGTGAACAGGAGGAGGAGATGGGGGCAGAGGAGTCAGCTGTGCAAGGGCATTCCCAATTTGCTGAAGCAGTGCATCGTGGCGAGCGAGGGTCTCATGTTGGCTTACAAGTGCTTGTCCATGGTGGCTTTAAAGCTTGTTAAGGCAGCCATTATCTTCTAAAGATCTGTCAGGTAGACAGCCGAAGAAGCTTCTGCTGAGTCCGTCATGACTGAGTCTTTCTGTTAGGTTGTGCTGGGAATCGAACCTGGGTCGCTGGTGTAGTAACCCAGCAAACACCCACTAGGCTAGGTAGAGGAATGACTCAAGTGCAGAGGAGTGAGGCCAAAGCTGAAGTACAGTGAAGTTTATTAGCCAGAGCACAGAACTTCAGGAACATCCACAGCTTGTGAAAAAGCAAAAACCACGAAGGTAAAATTTCTATCAGTCAGGAAAACCTAACACACAGAAGATACAAAAAATTTCAAGAGTCCAAAATTCCAAAACCAAAGAGAAAGCAAAAATCCAAATGCTCAGAAGATACAAAAAATGGCAAAGTTCCAAGATAACAAAAACTAGTCCAAAAAGTCCCAAAAGAGCAGTAACCCAAAAACAAAAGTCAAAAGGCAAAGATACACAGGACAAAAAGTGACTCACAATCAAAACAGCACAAAAGACTCAGTGACTAGAAACACAAACTGGGGTAGTATAAATACCCAAAGTAATTGAACACATTACCAGGACAAAATTGGCAATGAAGAAAGGGCGGGACAGTTAACAAGGCACATGACTAACAAAACAGAGAAGCACATGGCTGACAAAATAAACACAAACCACCTAGCTGTCAAAACAAACATGACAAGTCAAAGATACAATAGCAGCCTCTAGAGGCCAAGATAGTCCCAAAGCCTAACAGGTGTATCTCATCAGGTTTTGCAGAAACATACAACTGTGTGTCATCAGCATAACAGTGGAAACTAAGACAATGTTTACGAATAATATCACCCAGAGTTAACATATATAAAGAAAAAAAAAACAGTGGACCCAAGACAGAACCTTGTGGAACACCAAACTTTACCTCAGTATGTCTAGAAAAATCACCATTTACATCAACATACTGATAGCGATCAGTTAAATAAGAGCTGAGCCAGGAGAGGGCCGTTCCCTTAACTCCCACAACATTTTCTAGTCTATCCAGAAGAATGGAATGATCAATGGTATCAAATGCTGCACTAAGGTCAAGCAACACAAGCAGCGAGACACAGCCCTGATCAGACACGAAAAGTAGGTTGTTTACTCTTTTAACCAAAGCTGTCTCTGTGCTATGATGGGGTCAAAATCCTCACTGATACATTTCATGGATGTTATTCCTATGTAAATATGAGCATAACTGCTGTGCCACAGCTTTTTCAAGGATCTTGGAGATAAAGGGGAGGTTTGATATCGGCCGATAATTGGACAGCTGACAGGCTCAAGGTCAGGGTTTTTAAATCAGGGGTTTGGTAACTGCTAGTTTAAAGGATTTGGGTACATAGCCAATCATAAGAGAAGAATTTATTATTTTTAGAAGCGGTTCAATTACTTCAGGTATTATCTTTTTGAATAGATGTGTAGGTAAGGGATCTAGTACACAAGTTGAGACTTTTGATGCCGAGATTAATGAAAGTAATTCAATTTCTCTAAGGGGAGTAAAACATTCTAATTGCTTATCTGATAGTTATATTGTTAACTACAGGGTCACTTACATTGTCTGACCTTAAATTAGTAGTTTGAATTTTTTGTCGGATATTCTCAATTTTGTCATTAAAAAAATTCATGAAGTCGTTGCTACTACATACTGCAGGTGTGCATGTGTCTATAGTGGACTTATTCCTGGTTAATTTTGCTACAGTATTAAATAGGAATCTAGGATTATTTTTGTTATCTTCTATTAGGGAGGAGAGATATGTTGATCTAGCAGCACTAAGAGCTTTTCTATACTTCAGGAAGCTCTCCTTCCACGCTAATTTGAATGCTACCAGTTTTGTTTGATGCCATTTACGTTCCAATTTTCGAGTGGTCTGTTTTAAAGTGCGAGTGTCATCATTATACCAGGGTGCTAATTTTTTCTCTCTAACCATTTTCCTTTTAAGAGGAGCTACATTATCTAAAGTATGGCGGAAAGTTGACTCTAAGCATTCAGTTGCCTGATCAAGTTCTGCAGGGGCTGACAGCGACCCAATCAAAGTTGATAACTCTAGGAGATCATTTATAAAGCTCTGTGCAGTAGTTGACATGAATGTACGTTTAATACAGTAGTGTGGTGAGGTGCATATATTATTACTCAGACATATTTTGAATGAGATGAGATAATGATCTGAGATAACTACAGACTGTGGAAGTGTGACTATATTTTCTACGTTTAACCCGAATGTTAGTATTAGATCGAGGGTGTGACCACCATTATGGGTCGGTCCTATGACATTCTGATTAATCCCTACTGAATCTAAAATGGACACAAAATGTGAGAAGTAAATATTTAAATGTAGCTATAAACAAATAAAAATTATGATGTGTCATTCTGTGACAATTTTAAATTTTCACAAATTGCTGTGGTGTCAGAGGAATAACTCAGTTGCGCACATGCTGTTACAGGAAAATAATCAACTTCAGGGTGGGAATGTTGCAGAAAATCGCAATAATGATGAAAAATATGATTCATTGTGCAGATTTAATCCAGTGTGTGTGTGTGTGTGTTACATAACACCACAATGCTAATTGGCTGTGCTCCTAATGTAGCGCTGATTTTCTGCATTTCTTCACCACCAGGGCCCAGGGAGAGAAGTGTTTGTGTGTGTGTGTGTGTGTGTGAGCAAGCGAGAGAACGGAAGCCTGAAATTATTCCGCCATGTTGTTTTTTTTCTTCTCTCCATCTCTCAGGTGGAGCTGGAATCGCTGCATTCATCTTTCTGCCCCACTGCACAGAAAGGTTATATCACACACACACACACACACACACACACACACACACACACACACCATGTAGTTTAGCCTGTGCTGGTGAGTGTGATTCTCACAGTTGGAGAGGAATAAAAAGGAAAAAATTAAACTCAGTAAATGAAACAAAATATGAGAGATAAAGCTGTTAATATAATAATTTTTCTTCATTTAACTGCTGCACTACAATCAGTTATAACCATGAGATTTAACATATTTGTGTAAAATGACTACAGGATATATAATAATTACATTATCCTTCAGTTCATTTGTCTGTTGTTTAAAGTGTACTTTATGATTATTTTAATTTATTTTACTGTGGGAACTCTGAGTAATCAAACTCAGAGCCTGAGTATGACTGTGAATAATTAAAGATCAAAACTCTGAGTAACGAGAGTAAATTAACACTGTGAGTAACAAGACCTGGACTGAGATGGTAAAGGTGTTTTCACACATGGTCCCAAAACTTGAGTCCACGACAAGAACAGATTCTGGGTTTGTTTCTATCAGCATCACACATCACTTGTGTATGTAGAGGCCTAGGTAATGAAACCAAAGACCAAGACTAAGAAGCCCTACTAAGACTCACCTAATGAAACCCAGAGCTAGCTTAAGTAACTGGACCCATCGCAAGAGTAAAGAACTAGACTTAGACCCACACCAAGACTAAAAATAGCCCTGGACCAAGACTAGCTATTGAGCCCAAAACTAAGCCTTATTAATAAGAATGGGAACAACACCACTGAGCTACACCAAGACTAATGAATTAGACTCAGACCAACACCAAGCAATTAGACCCAGACCAAGATTAAATCAAGAGGTTTAAACCAAGACTAAAGCAAGACTAAGGCCAAAAATAAATAATGAGAGCCAAACAAGACTAATACTAAGTAATTTGACCCAGTCTATGATTGACTAATGTGGTCAAGACTAAGTAATAAGACATAGACCAAGACTAGTTCCAGACTACAGCCAAGACTACAACTTGTGAATTGAAACCCAGACCAAGAATAAAGAATAAGATGGAGACCAATACTAAATAATGTGGTCAAAACCAAGCCTAACTAATAAGATCACGACAAAGGCTGAATAGCTAGGCACAGACAAAAGCCAAGACCACAAATTAATAAATGAGAGCCAGACCAGGACTGAATAATAACATCCAGATCATGACTAAGATCAGGTAATGAGAACAGGACCAAGACTATGAGTCATGAGACCCAGACCAAGCCATCTTGAGAGAATGTAAGACATAATAAGACTGACAGCAGAGCCAAGAGTCATTATTAGTGTGAACTTAGACAGAGAAGGAGTGAAAGAGAATGAGGGGCTTGAGAAAAAGGAGGCACAGTGAGGAGAGGGAAAGAGAGAGAGAGAGAGAGAGAGAAGGATGAGTGTAATGGCATCTCTGTGTGTTCGGTTTGCCAGTCATCCTCACTCGCTCCGTTAATCTGGATAATTACATCCCTCAGGTACAGCAACCTTTATACAAGGTGGGAAGGAGAGAGAGAGAGAGAGAGAGAGAGAGAAGGCTATGAGGTCATGGTGAGAGTCATCTCATTAATAAAAGGTCATCAAGGTTGAAGGTGTAACAACACACACACACACACACACACACACACACATACACGCACATCTTTGTATGTGACCACCACCATGATGGACATCTGAGGAACTCTAAATAAGAGATAACACAAACTCCAATCTTTATGTACACCTCATTCTCTATCTACATCTCATCCATTAACTATACCTCATCCATGATGAGGTATAGTTAATGGATGAGAGAGAACAGTATTAATTCACTATCTATACCTCAGTCACTGTCTATACCTCAGTCCCTGTCTATACCTCATTCACTCTTCACTGTGAGGGACTGGTCGATGCATTATTTTCATATAACGTCTTGGACTGGACTGTGCTATTTCAAGTATACAAAGTTTCTCATATGGACAAAACAGAGTGTACGAAGTACAATGAAAAATATTTCTTACATAACAGCAGCTCTGACAGTAATGCAGCTGCAAATCACAGGTTTATATTAATGTGCCTGTTCTAATACGTTATCATTTCTATAGTAACAGCTCATTCACAAGGTAGTGTATGGTGGACTGTCCACATAAACAGATTTTTTTAAAATGTGTGTAATTGCCGATCTGGTGAAGTGTTCTGTAAAGACTTGTTTATTTGACATTAATGGAAGGAGTCTCCAGTGTCAGTGCTTTGTAACAATCAGAGGTAAAGCTGTAACTTTAAGTTTTCTGACATCTTCAGGACAGAGGAGTGCTACACTAGTGCACACTTTGTAGTTTATTGGTAGCATGACTGTGGAATGTGCAGGTTCATGGGGGGAAGAAGAGGTAGGAGGCAGGCGAACAAACTCAAAGGGGGTGCATTTATTAGAGCACTTTTGCTTTTCAGCATTTTTATTTATCTGTCACACAAAAAAATACACATAGTTCTATGGCTCTCAGCTCTCTCTCTATCTCTTGTGGCTCTCATCATCTCTTGCAGCAATTGCGTCTCAACTTTTACTCATATCCCCTCTTGCCACTCAGTGCAACACAGAATGCTTATACTAATAATGGAGAATGGATTGCAACTAAGCAATCCCTCACAGGTGTAAATCCTTTCCACTCACCTCTCCTGGTATTGTTCTCCATTCACAAACCAGCACCTGACCACACCCCAGCTTCCACATACCCCCACTGCCCAACTCAGTCTGGGGAAGCATCTGGCCTGTTGCAGAGTCCCCATCCCTTGCCAAGAGAGGAAGTCTACCACAGCCATCTGCACACCTGGTCTGTGGACCACTTCAAACTTAAATGGCTGAAGTGCCATATACCAACAGTTACCACATGTTAGCATCCTTCATACAGTGGAGCCAATGCCAGCATGTGGCCTGAACAGAGGGTGAAGTCCCATCCCAAAAGATAGTAGCAGAGGGTGAGGGCTTCTACTTGATGGCCAGACACACTTTCTCAATGGTGCTGTACTTCATCTCTGACGAGCTCCTCATCATCTGAGAGCTTGCAAATTATGTCCAGCATAGGGTGCTCCTCCCCCTCCAAAATCAGAGACAACATGACCACCAGCCCTCTGTCCAATGCATCAGTCTGCAAAGCAAAAGGGAGACAGAAGTCAGGAAAGTGGAATAGTGATTCACCACGGAGTGGACTTTTACCTGAGTGAAAGCCTGTAGGTAAAGTTTCATCCACTGGATCAGATCTGGCACTCCCTTTTAGAGAGAGATCCATCAGTGGGCTGGTGATATCTAAATAATTTGGCACAAACCTAAGCTAATAAAGAGTCAGCCTCAGAAGCTGTCTCACCTCCTTTTTAGTCTTGGGTCTCAATTTGGGAACACACCAGCCCATGGCCCAAGTGGAAACCCATATACCACACTTCTACCCGTCTTTCTTTGGATTTGCCACAAGTCCTGCCTGTCTCAATGATCTCACGACAGCCCTTAGATGCTGAATGTGCTGCTGCCAATAGCTGCTATGGATAATAATGTCTTCTAAGTAGGCAATAGCATAGGTGGCATGAAGCTGGAGTATTCTATCCATAAGTTGATGAAATGTCACGGGGCCCCGAACAACCCAAATGGAACTGACAAATTTGTGTAAACCAAACAGAGTGGAAAATACCATTTTCTCATGGGATAAGGGAGTGAAGGGGATCTGCCAGTATCCCTTTGTCATATTCAGTGTTGATTAAAAGTGAACCATGCCTAATCAGTCAAGCAGTTTGTCAGTATGAAGCATACATGTTAAATTTCAAAAGCACACTGACTTTTCAAAAGTCCACACAGAACTGGCTTGACACATCACTCTGGGAAACCAAGACCACTGGGCTATTCCAAACACTGTGGGACTCCTTGATTACTCTCATGTCAACCATAGCCTGAAATTCATCCTGAACTATATCCCAAACAAGTCAGAAAATTCTGCCTGCAACTTGGCATGAGGATCAACTTTCTCCATGGTTTAAGCAGATGGAGCTGTGCCTGACCTCTATCCATTCACTTCACCTCATAGTCAACAGCCCCAACCCACTGTGTGACCTTGAAGGGCCTTTGACACTTTGTAAGTAATTTGGACCTTGATGTTTTTAGTAACAAGAGCACTTTATCTCCCTGTGAGATTTCCTGTACCTGAGTACCCCATAATACAGCTGGTCTTGGCATTCTTGTGCATGTAACAAGTGTTCCTATGTTAATTGCCCCAGTGAATAGACTTTTCCTCTCAGGTTAAGAACGTACTGAATTTTCTTTTTAACTATTAGAAGGTCCCTCCCAATTTTTCCAAATTGTGTCTAAGGCACCACAAGGCTTGTGTTCATACAATAATTCAAATCAGAAAAAAACCCTGTGGAGGCTCATGGGAAATCTTGTACTGTGACTAATAGGGATTCAAGCAACTTATCACAAGCATTGTCATGTATGAACTTAGGAATCTTGTTTTTAAGTGTTTGATTAAATCATCCAACCAGCCTGTCCATTTGCAGATTCATACACACCGGTATGAATCAATTTAATCCCCTATAATTTGTACAGCTTGCAAAGAGTGTATGACATAAATGTAGTGACCTGATCAGTCAGGATCTCTTTTGGGATACTGACATGGGAGATAACATAGAAGACTGTCTCCACAACACTGCATACAGAAATGTTGCATCAGCGCATGGTTTCAGGATATTGGGTTGCATAGTCCACTAGAGCTAACACAAAGCAATGCCCTCATCCAGTCCAGTCTAATGGCCCAACAAGGTTCATACCAATTCTTTCAAAGGGGAGCTCAATCAAGGGAAGAAGATGCAAAGGCACTTTTGGGGTGGCTTGCAGATTCATCAGCTGACAGCTGTGACATGTTGCACACAACTTGAGAACATTGCTGCAAATGCCCGGCCAAAAAAAAACAGGCCATAAGTCAGTTTAGTGTTTTGTCCTGTCTGAAATGCCCTGGATTTGGATAATAGAGAACTGCATGGAATAGCAATTCTTGATGGCTCACTGACACAAATAACTTGGTCATTTACAACCTATCTTTGACAATTGCAAAATATGGGTAGGTTAGCGCAACGTTAGGCTGGATTTTCTGACCAATAATTACTCTTACTTGGTCAAAAGCATGTTTCAGGGTCTCATTGCACAACTATGACTGTAAGCAATTCCCAAGGGTAATCCCAGCAAAGTGTAACTAGGCAGAGCCCTCCCCACCCACTGGGTCCCTCTGACATTGATAGCCCTGACACCACCTCCCCAGCTAATGCTGTGCTGGTTTCCTCCTGCTCTTCACTCTTCAGGGCCCATCCACAAACTTGTGCTTCACTAACATCTGAAACCCTGGCCAACTCATCCCCAGAATTAGTGAATGGGTGAAGTGAATGCTCACTGACACCTGCATGCTATGTTTTTCTCCCCAGAATTGAATAATTATGGACAATATGGGATACTCATTGCACATCCCCTTGCACACACCTCACCTTCACTCAGTGTGCTGTACCCAATGCCTCACTTTGAACCAGGCCTTTGTGAATTGAGGTCTGGTTATAGCCTGAATTCACCAACATGTGGTATGTACCCCCTTGAATACTCATGGGTATATGGCACATACAAGCTCAATTGGAGCTGGCCTGCAGATATGGACTAACATTGGTCCTAGAAGTGCTCTGGCTCCCCACAGCACCAACACATTAGCCAAGCTCTTTATCCCCCAGCTGTGGCACTGGATTCATCCACCTGCAGGGGAGAAGAGACAGACATAGAGGGAGAGGGACAAGGAGGGAGACTCTGGGCTCAGGCAATGAACTTCAGGGGAGTAGTCAAGTCAAGTCTATTTGTATGGCACTTTTAACAATAAACATTGTCGCAAAGCAGCTCTACAGAATTTGAATGACTTAAAATATGAGCTAATTTTATCCCTAATCTATTCCCAATGAGCAAGCCTGTGGCAATGGCAGCAAGGAAAAAACGCAGACAACATGAGGAAAAAAGCTCAAGAGAAACCAGACCCAAAAGGGAACCCATCCTCATTTGGGCAACAACAGACAACATGACCATAACATTAACAGCCCTAACATAAAGTCAGCTTCGTTGATGCTATAAACCCCTCACCGATGGAAACCCGAGCGCTAAACCGTTCACGACAACCGCAGTCCCAAAGTCAGCAAGGCAACTGCAGTCCTAAAGTCAGCAAGTCAACAGCAGTCCCCAGCCACAAAAGCACCACTGCAAGAGTCCAGAGCGTTCTCCAGGCATGACCCCCAACTGTCCACATGGGGCCGCCCTCCACAGGAGCGATGCGATGAGACTCCAACCAGACACAGGGCACCAGGATGGATCAGGCAGGTCCGAGGAGCAGAAGAGGTCAGCATCTCACTCCCAGCACCGACATGTAACTCAGAGGGACAGATTTGGGGGAGGGGGGAGAAAGAGAGAGAGAAAGGAAAAAAATCCACAGGTTGTTAGGTATGCCCAATGTCACCTGAATAAGTAGGAACAATATACATATTGCACTGAGTACAAGCAGGGACTCTGGCAACTAACTATGACAGCATAACTAAAAGGGGAGAGCCAGAAGGTAACACAGGCATGAGGGAGCCCCAGGACATAAAGCAGCCAGCCACTACACCGTCAACAAATTCAAGTGAGCAAGTGAGTGGGGGACTGACAGCATCCATACATCCCAGTTTACCAAAAACAATCTATGTCTGAGGACCCTCCAAGCCTACACCTTTACCTCATAAACACCATTAACAAAAGGTTTGACTAAACAGATATGTTTTCAGCCTAGACTTAAACACTGAGACTGTGTCTGATTCCCGAACACTACTTGGAAGGCTGTTCCATAACTGTGGGGCTTTGTAAGAAAAGGCTCTGCCCCCTGATGTAGCCTTCACTATACGAGGTACCAGCAGATAGCCTGCACCTTTTGATCTAAGTAGGCATGGCGGGTCATAGAGGAGCAGAAGTTCACTCAGGTACTGTGGTGCGAGACCATTCATTGCTTTAAAGGTCAATAATAGTATTTTAGGTGGCGGCACAGTGGTGTAGCGGTTAGCGCTATCACCTCACAGCAAGAAGGTTCTGGGTTCGAGCCCCGTGGCCGGCAAGGGCCTTTCTGTGTGGAGTTTGCATGTTCTCCCCGTGTCCGCGTGGGTTTCCTCCGGGTGCTCTGGTTTCCCCCACAGTCCAAAGACATGCAGGTTAGTTTAACTGGTGACTCTAAATTGACTGTAGGTGTGAATGTGAGTGTGAATGGTTGTCTGTGTCTATGTGTCAGCCCTGTGATGACCTGGCGACTTGTCCAGGGTGTACCCCACCTTTCGCCCGTAGTCAGCTGGGATAGGCTCCAGCTTGCCTGCGACCCTGCAGAACAGGATAAAGCGGCTAGAGATAATGAGATGAGATGAGTAGTATTTTATAATCATTACAAAATTTGATTGCGAGCCAATGCAGTGTGGATAAGACAGGGGTGATGTGGCCATATTTTCTAGTTCTAGTAAGGACTCTTGCTGCTGCATTTTGAACTAACTGGAGCTTGTTTATGCACTTATTGGAACATCCAGACTGTAAGGCATTACAATAATCCAACCTGGAGGTAACGAAAGCATGAACTAGTTTTTCTGCATCATGTAGTGACATTAAATTTCTTATCTTAGCAATATTTCTGAGATGAAAGAAAACTATCTGGGTTAGGATTGTCAGGAGGACTTTGCATTGTTGTGCATAAGGAATGGTGCACCAATAGCAGGATTGTTGCCCAGCACTGATCACCTGACCTGGAAGCCCTGTCGGTAATATGCAGACTATGTTATTTACCAAGAGAGCACACCCTAGTGACTGTTACTGCTGTCTATATAGCCCCTGATGCTAACATTAGCACAAGTTTGGCTCACCTGCTAACCATAGTCAACAAACTGCAATGTGACCACCCGGAGGGAATTCATATTGTAGCAGGGGACTTTAACAAGACTGTACTCCCCAGCTTTTTCCAGCATGTAGGTTGTGCTACTAGAGGGAAGAACACACTAGACCATGTATACTCTAACATCAAGAAAGCATACAGAACTACTCCTCTCCCTCATCTGGGCCAGTCAGATCACATCCAACTACTCCTGATCCCAGCATACATCCCTGTCAGAAGGATTATACAGACAAGTAGAAGGACTATCAAAACCTGGCCTGACATTGCCCTATCCCATCTCCAGGACTGCTTCCAACAGACTGAATGGGATCTGCTCTTTCAAGGCAACTTAGATGGTGACACAGAGGTTGTCCTGGATTACATTAAATTCTTCATGGACAATGTCACAGTCAAATGTCGCATCAGGACATATCCCAATCAGAAAGTCTGGATGACGAGAGAAGTCAAGAGACTCCTGAGGAAACATAATATCGCCTTCAGGTCAGGGGATAAAGAACAGTACAGCTCTGCCAGAGCTGATCTGAAGAGGGGCATCAAGGAGGCAAAGGAGGCATATTAAAGGAGGGTGGAGGCCTGCCTGACAGACAATGACCCATGCAGAGTGTGGCAGGGAATACAACAATTAACCAGCTACAAAGGCAGCACTGTCAACAGTACCACCAACACTGATGCCTCGCTGGCTGAGGAGCTGAACCACTTCTTTGCCAGGTTCAATGCTGACAGACCTGCAATAGACCTGCTGCCTCCACCAGCTCTCACCAGTCACACTCTCACTGTGCAGGAGCATGAAGTGAGATATTCACTGAAGACCGTCAACCCACGGAAGGCAACAGGACCTGACAGAGTGCCGGGCAGAGTCCTTAAATCCTGTGCTGACCAGTTAGCAGGAGTCTTCACCAGAATCTTCAACAGCTCCCTGTCACAGGCCATTGTACCATCTTGTCTGAAATCAGCCACCATCATCCCCATGCCAAAGAAGCCAGCTCCAGAGGACCTTAACAGCTACAGACCAGTTGCATTGACACCTGTTGTCATGAAATGCCTGGAGAAACTGGTGCTACGGTACATAAAACCTAGCCTCTCAGCCTCTTTTGATCCCCATCAGTTTGCATACTGGTCAAACAGGTCCACAGAGGATGCTATCACCATAGCGATGCATGCGGCGCTAAACCATCTGGAACACAGCAACACCTATGTGAGAATGCTCTTTGTGGACTACAGCTCGGCATTCAACACTATCATCCCGGACATCCTCATCAACAAGCTGCTCCACTTGGGCCTCTCCACCCCCATCTGCACCTGGATAAGTGATTTCCTCACCAACTGCTCACAAGTTGTCCAACTGGGCCCCCACCTCTCCTCCACTATCACACTCAGTACAGGTGCACCGCAAGGGTGTGTTCTCAGCCCTTTGCTATACTCCCTGTACACCAGTGACTGTTCCTCAGCTCATCCCTCCAACACCATCATCAAATTTGCAGATGACACCACAGTCGTCGGTCACATAGTAGAGGGAGATGATGAGACACACTACAGGGCTGAGATCGAGAGGCTGACAGCATGGTGCCATAACAACAACCTCGAGCTCAACATATCAAAGACCAAAGAGCTGATCCTGGACTTCAGGGGGAAGCGGCATATGGACCTACCGCCACTCTTCATAGAAGGTGCCAGTGTTGATAGGGTCCACATCTTCAAATTCCTGGGAGTCCATATCGCCGCCGACCTCTCCTGGACAACTAACACAACTAACACCACTACCATCATCAAAAGGGTGCAGCAGCATCTCTACTTCCTGAGACTGCTAAAGAGAAATAACCTAAGGGAGACGCTGCTGGTGGCCTTTTATCACTCTGCTATAGAGAGCATACTGATGTACTGCATCACAGTGTGGTATGCAAGCTGCACTGTGGCACAGAAAAAATCACTGCAAAGGGTCATCAGATCTGCAGAAAAGATCATTGGCTGTTCCCTGCCCACACTTGACAGCATCGCCTCATCCCGTTACCTCAGCAGAGCAAAAAACAGAATGAAGGACTCCTCTCACCCAAGCCATGAACACTTTCAGTTACTTACCTCAGGAAGGCGTTACAGGTCTGCCAGAACCTGTACAACCAGATTCAGAGACAGCTTTTTCCCCACAGCCATCACAACTCTAAACATTCACTTACAGAAATAAGACTTCATCATGCTGAATGATTATCTTACCTGGTTGCACTGCATTTGCACTTTCCAGTACTGTGATATTTTTTCCAAAAAGAGGAAAAGGGGAAAAAGGGGGGGAGGGAATCTATTTTTATACAACCCTGATTCCAAAAAAGTTGGGACAAAGTACAAATTGTAAATAAAAACGGAATGCAATGATGTGGAAGTTTCAAAATTCCATATTTTATTCAGAATAGAACATAGATGACATATCAAATGTTTAAACTGAGAAAATGTATCATTTAAAGAGAAAAATTAGGTGATTTTAAATTTCATGACAACAACACATTTCAAAAAAGTTGGGACAAGGCCATGTTTACCACTGAGAGACATCCCCTTTTCTCTTTACAACAGTCTGTAAACGTCTGGGGACTGAGGAGACAAGTTGCTCAAGTTTAGGGATAGGAATGTTAATCCATTCTTGTCTAATGTAGGATTCTAGTTGCTCAACTTTCTTAGGTCTTTTTTGTTGTATCTTCTGTTTTATGATGTGCCAAATGTTTTCTATGGGTGAAAGATCTGGACTGCAGGCTGGCCAGTTCAGTACCTGGACCCTTGTTCTACGCAGCAATGATGCTGTAATTGATGCAGTATGTGGTTTGGCATTGTCATGTTGGAAAATGCAAGGTCTTCCCTGAAAGAGACATCGTCTGGATGGGAGCATATGTTGCTCTAGAACCTGGATATACCTTTCAGCATTGATGGTGTCTTTCCAGATGTGTAAGCTGTCCATGCCACACACACTAATGCAACCCCATACCATCAGAGATGCAGGCTTCTGAACTGAGTGCTGATAACAACTTGAGTCGTCCTTCTCCTCTTTAGTCCGAATGACCCGGCGTCCCTGATTTCCATAAAGAACTTCAAATTTTGATTCGTCTGACCACAGAACAGTTTTCCACTTTGCCACAGTCCATTTTAAATGAGCCTTGGCCCAGAGAAGACATCTGCGCATCTGGATCATGTTTAGATATGGCTTCTTCTTTGAACTATTGAGTTTTAGCTGGCAACGATGGATGGCACGGTGAATTGTGTTCACAGATAATGTTCTCTGGAAATATTCCTGAGCCCATTTTGTGATTTCCAATACAGAAGCATGCCTGTATGTGATGCAGTGCCGTCTAAGGGCCCGAAGATCACGGGCACCCAGTATGGTTTTCCGGCCTTGACCCTTACACACAGAGATTCTTCCAGATTCTCTGAATCTTTGGATAATATTATGCACTGTAGATGATGATATGTTCAAACTCTTTGCAATTTTACACTCTCGAACTCCTTTCTGATATTGCTCCACTATTTGTCGGCGCAGAATTAAGGGGATTGGTGATCATCTTCCCATCTTCTGAGAGCCGCTGCCACTCCAAGATGCTCTTTTTATACCCAGTCATGTTAATGACCTATTGCCAATTGACCTAATGAGTTGCAATTTGGTCCTCCAGCTGTTCCTTTTTTGTACCTTTAACTTTTCCAGCCTCTTATTGCCCCTGTCCCAATTTTTTTGAGATGTGTTGCTGTCATGAAATTTCAAATGAGCCAATATTTGGCATGAAATTTCAAAATGTCTCACTTTCGACATTTGATATGTTGTCTATGTTCTATTGTGAATACAATATCAGTTTTTGAGATTTGTAAATTTTTGCATTCCATTTTTATTTACAATTTGTACTTTGTCCCAACTTTTTTGGAATCGGGGTTGTTCTTCCTAATATCTATTTTTATACTGTTTCTTATGTGACCTGTCCTATGATGTGTATGTATCGGTATGAGTTTGGTATTAGAGTATGGAATGAGTAAGTGTATGAATGCATACTTCTATGCACCAGAAGAAGTAGCACTTTAAATTTCATTGTGACAATGTCTTACAATGTTTTACAATGACAAATAAATGATTCTGATTCGGATTCTGTACAGTCAGTATGATCTAATTTTATATTGATTAGGTTACTGGAACAAACTCTGAATATTTCTACCTTTTTGTTTAGCTCGGGGAACAGACATGGTCTTGATGTAGTGGACCCTGAGTGACCACTCTGTGCAGCTAGCAGACAGTTGGTTTAGCCTGTTTGTCTGCTCCCTGGCCTTGGCTCTGGATTGTCAGAAATTATTTAGGCCTGTTCTGAGACTATGACCTATGCTACAGGAAATGAGAGCAGCACCTTCCCGAGTGGGATGGATACCATCCTGCCCTAACAGGCCAGCAGTGCCCTCAAAATTAGGCTAATTATCTATAAAGCCCACACTGTTTTCAGAGCACCACCTGGACAACCAACAGTTCAGCGACCATCACCTGCTGTTAGCTACATTGCCACACCGCATTGGGATGGGGCCAGAGCATACTACAACATCGGACATCACCTTCGGTAATTTAAACACCTCTACAAAGTTACTCTTAGCAACCTCAGACTGACGAAGGCGTATATCATTAGCTCCTGCATGGATAACTATCTTTGAGAACCTGTGCTTGCCTAGGACCCTAAGATTACCTGCTATGTCCGGCACCCTGGCTCCCGGTATACACCTGACTAAAGATGCTGGTGCCCCTAAAGGCTGAGCTAATTTCACGTGCCGTATGATAGAGTCCCCTATAACCAGAGCTCTTTCAGGTTTCTCAGCGGGTGCATCACTAAGCAGAGCAAACTTGTTTGACACATGATGTGGAGAGGAGTGGTGCTCCCGTGGGCGAGCCTCAGCGGTAGCTTTGGCTCTATGCTTATGCCGCCGAGTCATCACCTATTCGCCCCACTGTAAGGGCTCTAATGCCAGAGTTGGGGGATTACTAACTCCACCTAGGGCATCCAGACTTTCCCCTACAGAAACTACACTGTTCTCACGCTCACTGGCCTTCTCTAAAGCCTGGACATGCACTTCTAGCACTATAATCTTCTCCATCAGAGAGCTAACTAATCTGCACTTATCACAAATAAAGCTATTGCTAGCGATGGAGGAAGAATGACTAAACATCCTGCACTCAGCACACTGAACAGGCTGAAGGTGTGCCATGATGAAAGGATTCACATACCTTAATCAAAGATCTGTTGATATTAAAGCAGATCCGATGTGGATGGCCTCTGCTTGTGACCTTTACACAGGAGGAGAAAAAAAAGAAAGAAAGTTTCCAGTCTCTGCATTCTTCCGAAAAAAGAGAGAGAAAAAACAGAAAAAGGAAAGCAACAGTACAATATAAATGAAGAGGATACTGGAAAATTATTAGGCCCCCTTTTCCATGTTGCAGGGACAGGAGTGAGTGGGGAGAAGAAGAGGAAGCATGAGAGAGAGGGTGGGGTGCCTGCTTATCCCAGGAAATGCCACCAAGTGGTCCTCTCCTAGCTGGATCACCTCATTCAGTGACACACTACACCCATTCTGCTATCTCCTCAGGTAGCCAGGTGATGAACTGCTCCAGCACCACCATGTCAATGATATTATCTGTGTTTCCCAGCTGCTAGGAGAAAGCGAACAGGCAGCCAAACTCACCAAACATCAGCATGAAGATGCTGTTCTGGGGTGCTGCTGACCCATTGCAAGACTGCCTGCTTTAGAAGGATGCAAAGGAAGCCAGAAGGAAGGCAAGAAGCCTTTATTTGTCACACATACACTCAAGCACAGACTTAAGCACACAGTGAGGGTACTCCAATAAGTTGGTGATGAGGACCTGCTGGGCTGTGAGCTGGGCTTCCCATGACAGTAGCAGCAATAGGTAGACCACCCACTTTGCGTTTGGCCAACCCAACACTTCCACAGCATGCTCGAAATACACTAGGAATGCTTTGGGATATTCCTGCAGACCCAGTAGGATGACGTGGGGCATGCCTACATCATTAGTCTGGATCAGGCTCCAGAGCACCTGCCGATCCTCCTACTGGTTCTGGAGCAACACCTGGAAACTCTGTTCCTGCCCTAGCATCTGTGGGATGCTGGCAAAGCCATGGGTGAGCTCTGTGATGGCCAAGGACTCCATGACGGTGATTCTTCTTCATTCCTGGATTTCGGCATCAGTGTGGGATCATGGGGAAATAAAGAGACAGGAGGCAGGTGAACAAACTCAAATGGGGTGCACTTTTGCTTTTTGGCATTTTTATATCTCTGTTTTGCAAACACACACACACACACACACACACACACACACACACACACACAGAGTTCTGTGGCCCTCAGCTCTCTCTCTGTCTCTTATGGATCTCATCTCTCCACTCTTCATCCCCTCTTGCCACTCACTGCAACATGGAACACTCATAAGTACCAATCCCTCACAAGTGCAAATCCTTACCACTCACCTCTCCCGGCTTTGCTCTCCATTCACAAACTGGCGCATGGCCACGCCTTTACTTCCACAATGACAATTTGACTTTTTATTTTTATTTTAATTTGACTCATTAACTTCAAGAGAGAAGTTCTTTTATCAAATCAGTGGTATAAGAGGAATAAAACAACTGGGGACATCCTGTTTTTGGAAAATAATCAACTTTAGTTATTATGCTTCATTACACCACCCTATATTTCTGTTTTTCTCTGTTTTTTTCTGTTTCTCTCACTTTCTCCATTTGTCCCTTTCCATAATTTAACTCTCCTTTTTTGACTATCTGCTCTCTCTCTCTCTCTCTCACACACACACACACACACACACACACACACACACACACACACAGATCAGAGGAAAACGAATCTTTTCTCTAAGTGCATGTTCAACTGTCTGTGCTTTCACCAAGACTAGGGTGTTTTTGTGTGTGTGTGTGGGGGGGGGGGCAGTGGGGCATGGTCGAGCATCGGCTGTGAATGACAAGGAGGCAGGTTGAACCAGCAGGTAACGTGATGGCACCTGTGTCAAATTACCGGCTGTCTATTAACCCATGTTTCTGTGTGTCTTTCAGACAGTCAGGAACAAGGGATTGAGCTGTGACACCCTGTCGCATGTAATGTGTTTATGTGTCATTATAAATCACTGAAAAGTGTCAAAATAAAAAAGAACACACCTGTTCTGAAGCCTGCTTCCAGTTCCTCTGTTCCCCCAAAGTTAGAGAAGTGTTACACTGCTGTCGAAACCAGGGACTGAGGAACGAACGCTGCCATGGGATCCTAATCAGTCTGAGAGCTCCTTCAAATGCTCGCCAATGACCTCCAATGCCGGCAGCATGCTCTCTTCACACTGTCCATGGATCAGAGCCAATGCTTCTAGGCTCTGCTTGAAGCCCAGGAAGAGGACCAGCAGGTGATATGGAGCTGGATCCGGTCTGCGGGTGCTCCAGCCGTTGTTTCTGCAGCCAGCATGGCCATCCACCTGATGAAGATGGGGCTGCAGGATTACCCCAATGCCTTCATCAAGCTGTTTGAGCATGTTTTGGAGGTGAGTTTGTGGCCAACCTTACAGTGGGTGGCTCGCCTATTGCCACTCTTGTCAGGGGAAGCCCAGCTCATGGCTTGACAGCTCCTGGACACCAACAGGCTGGAGTACCCCCACCTGAAGTCAGCCATCCTACAGTGGGTCGGCCGAGGCCCAGAAGAGCAGCGCCAGTGCTTCTGCTCACTGGCTTATGGCGAAGTGGGCTGGCTGTTCGCATTCCCCCAACAGCTCCGGGATACCTGCTGACAGTGGCTGCTGGCTGGTGAGTGCGATGTCGAATCCATCATTGAGCTAGTGACACTGGAGCAATTTGTTGCCCAGCTGCTGAGCAAAACATCAGTGTGGATCCAGTGTCACCAAGTGATGTCACTGGAGGAGGTGGGCCACCTGGCCAAGGATCATCTGATGGTGTTTTTGTTAGCAGGCTCTGTTACAATTTCCTCTCTCTCTCTCTCTCTCTCTCTCCCTCCCACTTTCACTTTATCCTTCTCCCTTTCCCTCTCTTTGCCCCTCTCCCACCCCAGCCCCATGGAAATGGGGGCCAATTCCCCTGAAACCTGCTCCCTGCACTCATGTCTATCCTCAGGTGTCAACTCTCCCTTCTCCTTCTGTGTCTGTGTCGCCATTAACCCCCTCTCTCTCCACAGATGAACTCATTCATGCCCACCAGAACTGAGAGCGAGCCCAGGCAGGTCTGTAGGCACAGAGGGAAGACAGGGAATCAGTGCTTCTGCAAGGAGGTGGGGCTACTGATTCACATCTCCAATGCACCTTAGGCTCCTCCTGATCAAGTGGGGGGAAATACAGGATAATTCTGAGTATTCAAGGGGGTACACATCAGGCTTTGGTGGAGTCAAGCTGTAATCAGACCTCCATACATCAAAGCCTGATTCAATGCGGGGCACTGGGAAATGCACATTTGGTGAAGGTTAAGTGTGTGTACAGCAATATACACAAATATCTGCTAATGCCCATCACTCTTCACTTCTGGGGAGTAAAACATAGTGTAGAGGTGGTGATTAGTCCAAGCCTCACTCACCTGCTGATCCTGGGAACCAATTGGCTGGAATTTAAAACATTAATGAAACAGATAGTAGAGGATGGGTCCTGTAGTAGCACGTCATGGGGGAATCCTGCTGCAACATTAGCTGGGGAGGTGGTCCCAGGGGCGTCTGCATCAGCACCACATCATGATGATACAGAGAGTAGGGAGAGCCCTCCCTCTCTCTGGGGAATCCCTTAGGGGACTTCCATTGGAGCAGGCGCATGACAAGTCTCTGAGACATGCTTTTGACCAAGTGAAAGTAATTGATGGCCAAATCCTCCAGCCTAACATTGTGCTTTCCTCCATGTACTTTTGTATTATGAAGGATAGGCTGTATCGAGTGATGCAGGACACTCAAATGAAAGAAAAGATGACACAGTTGTTGGTCCCAAATTGCTGTAGGGAACTTTTTTTTCCATATGACTCATCATAATACTGAGGGCAGGATAAAACCCTAAATTGTCTCATGGCCCATTTCTATTGGCCAGGGATTCACGCTGATGTGGTATGCGGTTTGTCACAAATGCCAGCTGGTAAATCCAGCAGCCACACCAAAAGCGCCATTGCACCCATTGCCATTAATTGAGATCCCCTTCAAAAGAATTGGCATGGATCTCATCGGCCCATGAGATCAACCTGCACACGGGTATCATTTTTTATTAGTCATAGTGGATTATGCAACATGATATCCAGAAGCAGTGCCTCTCTGCAATATCTCAGCATGCAATGTTGCAGAGGCACTTTTCTGCATTATTTCCCAAGTCAGGATTCCGAAAGAAATCCTGACTGATCAAAGCACTACTTTTATGTCATGCACACTGCCTAAACTGTACAGATTATTGGGGATTAAATCAATTCATACTAGTGTCTATCATCTGCAAACAAGGCTGGTCAAACGATTTAACCAAACACTTAAGTACATGATTTGTAAGTTCATTCACAGGGATGCTAAAAATTGGGACAGGTGGCTAGACCCGCTATTGTTTGCAGTGCACAAGGTCCCACAAGCCTCCACCGGGTTTTCCACAATTGAATTACGGTATGGTGCAAGCCCCATTGTGTCTTAGACATCATTAGAGAAAATTGGGAGGAGGGGCTTTCTCAAAGCAAAAATGAATATCAGTACGTTCTTGACCTCCACGCACTCAGTCACATAACCCAGGAGAATTTGCTATAGGCCCAAGAATGTCAAACTCACCTGTACAACAGAGGGGCATGGCTAAGGGAATTTGCACTGGGAGATAAAGTCCTCATTTTACTGCCCACCTCAAGTTCAAAATTGCTCGCCAAGTGGTAAGGGCCCTTTGAGGTCACAAGGCAAATTGGGGAGGTCGATTATGAGGTGAAATGGCCAGATAGGGGTGATACGTCAAATTTACCACCTCAATCTCCTGAAACCATGGAGAGAGTAGGTTCCTGTGGCTCTGGCAATGGTAGTTCTAGAGAGAGCAGAGCTGGGACTGGAGGAAAGTCTAAAAAGTGTGGCCCAATTCACTCCATTCCCATATGCAGACCACCTTTCACTGTCCCAGAGGGCACAGATAATTAGGTTGCAGGAGGAATTCTCTGATGTGTTTTCACCTCGCCCTGGTTGCACTAACCTCAGAGAACCCCACATTGAGACTCCCCCGGGGTGGTGGTGCGCAGCCACCTGTATTGACTCCCTGAACATTAGAAAAAATGTGGTTTGGGATGAACTCCAGGCTATGCTTAAGATGTGAGTAATTGAGGAGTTGCACAGCAACTGGAGCAGCCCGGTGGCCTTGGTACACAAGACCAACGAGTCGGTCTGGTTCTGTGTGGACTATCAAAGTCAATGCGGCGTCTCAATTTGATGCATATGAACTGCTCAATCAGTTAGGTGCGGCTCACTTTTACTCAACACTGGATTTAAGAAAGGGATATTGACAGATTCTCTTGACTCCATTATCCTGCAAGAAAACTGCCTTTTCCACTCCGTTTGTCTTACACCAATTTGTCACCCTTCTTTTCAGGATGTTTGGGACTCCAACGACATTTCAGCATCTCATGGCCCAAATTCTCTGTCCCCACAATACGTATGTGGCGACCTATCTAAATGACATAATCATTTATAGTAATGATTGGGAGCAGAATTTACAGCATCTTAGGGCAGTTCTGAGGTTGTTGAGATGCGCTGCAAGCCCAAAAAAGTGTGCAATCAGACTGGTGGAAGTATGGTATCTGGGCTTCCACTTGGGCCATGGGCAGGTGCATCCCCAAATTGATAAGACTGCAGCGATTGCGGCCTGCCCAAGACCTAAGACCAAAAAGGGGGTGAGGCAGTTCCTGGGGCAGGCTGGCTATTACTGGCAGTTAGTGCCTAACTTTTTGGACATCACCAGCCCACTGACCTCACTAAAAAGGGGGCACCAGATCCAGTCCAGTGAATGGAGCCGTGTGAACGGGCTTTTGCTCAGGTAAAGGTGGTTTTATGTGGGGGCCCACTGTTGCATTCACCTGACTTTTCTCTCCCTTTTGTTTTATAGACCGATGTGCCGGACAGAGGGTTCAGGGCCATTTTGTCCCAGGTGGTGGAGGGGGAGGAGCATGTGGTGCTGTACATCAGCCACAAGCGCTCCATGTGAGAGTCAAAGTATGGTCCTCACTCTCCTCAATGGTCCTCAATGCATGGTCCTCACTCTCTGGTACTACCTGCTAGGATGCCCATTAACCCTCTGTTCTGACCATGCTCCGCTCATGTGGCTCCACCGCATGAAGGATGCTGACGTGTGGATCACTCGTTGGTATCTGGCCCTTCAGCCCTTTAAATTCCAGGTGGTCCACAGGCTGGGGTCACAGATGGTGGTGGCAGATTACCTCTCCTGCCAGCTGCAGGCAGGATGGCTCCCTGGCAGCAGGGGCATGGTCGAGCATTAGCTGTGAATGGCGAGGAGGCAGGTTGAACAAGCAGATAACATGTGATGAGGTGCACCTGTGTCAAATTACTGGCTGTCTATTAACTTGTGTCTCTGTGTGTCTTTCATGCAGCCAGGAACAAGAGAGAGCTGTGACACCCTGTCGCATGTAGTGTGCTTCTGTGTCATTATAAATCACTGAAAAGTGTCAAAATAAAAAGAACACACCTGTTCTGAAGCCTGCTTCTAGTTCCTCTGTTCCCCCAAAGTCAGAGAAGTGTTACTCTGTGTGTGTGTGTGTGTGTGTGTGTGTGCGTGCGTGCCAGTAATAGCAAGCCTGAGTGATTTCTATCAGTCTTATCATTGACACAAACATGAATATTTCAGATTAAACTCATCAAGATCTGAATCTTCTGTTTCTACAGTGATCACTTCATTCGTTCAGTGGTGTGCCACTTCACAAACACACACACACACAAAAAAAAAAAAAAAACTAGGTAAAAGCACAGACAGTCAGATGTGCACTTAGCAAGATAATGGATTCATTTTCCTCTGATGTAAGAGAGAGAGTCAGAAAAGGAGAGTTCAATCGTGACGACAGTCAAACGAAGAAAGTGAGAGAAGCAGAAAGAAAAAAGAAATGCAGAGAAGGAGAATTAGTTTGGTAGAGACAGAGAAAAAAGCAAAATGCAGAGATGGAGTTGAGAGGGAGAAATGTAAAGAAAGAAAGCAAGGAAAAAGACAGGATGGAGAGAGAATGAGACACAAAAAGAGAGATGAACAGATAATGATGACAGTGGTAAAAGTGGGAAATAAAATAATAATAATAATAATAATAATAATAATAATGATGATAATAATAAGTTCAACTTATATAGCACCTTTCAAGAAACCCAAGGACGCTTTACAATTATAGACAAAGAAAAAAATAATAACAATAAAACATAATAAATAAATAAATGAATAAATAATAAAAAAATAAAAGTAAAAAGTCCACCAAGTAGGGGTCAAGATGTAATTCCAGTGGTGTAGCAGCCACAGTCCCACCAAAAGGCGCATGAAAACAAGTCCCACATCTCCAGCACAGCTGCCGTGACGCCGTCAGCCACATCGCTCGAACACCACGCCGTGGATCCACAAAGCGAGCAGAGAAGCTCCGTCACACAGAGTGCTGGTGTGTCCCAAACCGCCTGCACAGCCGCCGCGACGCCACCGAGCAACATCGCTCAGAACATCACGCCAAGCATTAAAGCGCAGAGCGCTGGACAACCACGAATGTTAAATGAGCAGCGAGCTCACTGCAGTCCATAACTGGGAGCACAGGCATCACCCACAGCGAACCAAGGCCTAGAGGGAACCAACGCCCAAAACTGGGTCCGGAGCTACACCACAACCGGCGGACAAAACACTCAAACAAACATCAAACTATACAAACACACAGAAAAAATAAATAAATAAAATGAAAATTGAAAAAGAAATAAAATAAAATTAAAAAAAAAGCTCTGGTGAGAAGCGGCAGCCAGAATGCGCACGACGTACTCTCAACCAGAAACGGAAACGAAAAAAAAAAGCAGGAATGTGATGAAAAGGGATATATATATATATATATCCCTTTTCATATATATATATATATATATATATATATATATATATATATATATAGCGGCACGGTGGTGTAGTGGTTAGCCCTGTCGCCTCACAGCAAGAAGGTCCGGGTTCGAGCCCAGTGGCCGGCGAGGGCCTTTCTGTGCGGAGTTTGCATGTTCTCCCCGTGTCCACGTGGGTTTCCTCCGGGTGCTCCGGTTTCCCCCACAGTCCAAAGACATGCAGGTTAGGTTAACTGGTGACTCTAAATTGACCGTAGGTGTGAATGTGAGTGTGAATGGTTGTATGTGTCTATGTGTCAGCCCTGTGATGACCTGGTGACTTGTCCAGGGTGTACCCCGCCTTTCACCCGTAGTCAGCTGGGATAGGCTCCAGCTTGCCTGCGACCCTGTAGAACAGGATAAAGCGGCTAGAGATAATGAGATGAGATATATATATATATATATATATATATATATATATATGGCAGCACGGTGGTGTAGTGGTTAGCCCTGTCACCTCACAGCAAGAAGGTCCGGGTTCGAGCCCCGTGGCCGGTGAGGGCCTTTCTGTGCGGAGTTTGCATGTTCTCCCCGTGTCCGCGTGGGTTTCCTCCATGTGCTCCGGTTTCCCCCACAGTCCAAAGACATGCAGGTTAGGTTAACTGGTGACTCTAAAGGCCCTTTTCCACTACCCTTTTTCAGCTCACTTCAGCTCGCTTCAGCTCACTTCAGCCCGACACGGCTCGCGTTTCGACTATCTAAGAACAGCACGACTCAGCTCGCTTCAGCCCTGCTCAGCCCCCAAAACTCGCACGGTTTTGGAGTGGGGCTGAAGCGAGCCAAACCGAGCTGAGTGAGGCTTGGGGCGTGAGGAGACACTCCCCTGTGCACTGATTGGTGAGGAGGAGTGTCCTCACACGCCCACACATGCCCCGCGAGCACGCTGGGATCTGTAAACACCGTAAACCCGGAAGAAGGAGAATTACGAATTACGAGAATTATGAAGCCTTATGCGCCTCGCCTCATCTATATGCTCTTGCCAGTATCTGTTGGCGTTGTCGGTGACAACAAGCCACAGCACCAAGACCAGCAACACTAACGACTCCATGTCCTCCATGTTTATTGTTTACAATCCAGGTTGTGAGACTACCGCTTAAAAGGTCACTGATGTCACTGTTTGCGCCGCCTAACGACATCAGCTGACGTCCACCCACTTTTGCTAACTCCACCCAATGTGTCCACCCACTTCCAGCCAGCACGGTTCAGCGCGATTGTAGTCGAAATGCAATGCCAACAGCCCCACTCAGCTCGACTCAGCCCAACTCAGCACGGCACGGCTCAGCCCAACTCAGCCGCGTTGGTAGTGGAAAAGCGGCATAAATTGACCGTAGGTGTGAATGGTTGTCTGTGTCTATGTATCAGCCCTGTGATGACCTGGCGACTTGTCCAGGGTGTACCCCACCTTTCACCCATAATCAGCTGGGATAGGCTCCAGTTTGCCTGCAACCCTGTAGAAGGATAAAGCGGCTAGAGATAATGAAATGAGATTATATATATATATATATATATATATATATATATATATATATATATATATATAAATATACTTAGGTCCTTCTGTGCCTTTTGGCACATTGGGCAGTAAGTTTCCGCCACTTGGATCTGTCAGCTGCAGATTCATCAACCTTCTCCCTGGAGATGTTCATTCTCTTTAGGTCTTCCTGGAAAGTCCTCCTCCATGTGATCTTTGGCCTTCCCCTCCTTCTCTTGCTGACTGATGGTGTCCGTGTTATGGCTGTTTTTCCATGGCAGTGGTCTGGCAGGCGTAAGATGTGGCCTGCGAGTCATAGTCTTCTTTCAGTGACAGTTTCACTCAAAGGTCATGATCTAGCCCTCTGCAATATTTCCTCATTTGTAACATGGTCCTGCCATCTCACTTTTAGGATCTTCTTCAGGCTTCTTTGGTGAAAGAGATCCAGCTTTGTGCTTACACTGAATGTATGCTTCCAGGTCTCACTGGCATAGATAGCTGTGGGGATAACTATGCTATTGTAGTGTCAGAGTTTTGTGTCACAGCCTATAGTGTTTGCTTTCCAAATGGCGTTCATTTGTTTGAATACTGTAGCTTCTTTACCAATTCTGCAGTTGACATCAGGCTCTACTTCGCCATCGTTGGCTACAATGCTGCCGAGATAGGTGAACTGGTCAACGGCTTTGATGCAGCTATTGTTGACACTAATACTGACTGGGGCTTGGCTGTTGTTGTTGTCCATCCTCATTGCCTTTGTCTTCTCCTTGCTCACACACAGCCCTACCTTTCCAGAGAGCTGTTCAAGTTTTATAGTGAGGCTTTGGCGGTCATTTCTATTCTCAGACAGCAGGGTGATGTCATCAGCAAAGTCAAGGTCTGCCAGTTTTGTTTCCTCTCTCCATGGTATTCCCTCCGTGCAATCACTTGTGGTCTTCTTCAGGACAAAGTTGATTGCCAATAGGAACAGGAATGGGGAAAGGATGCATCCTTGTCTCACACCAGTTCTGATGTTGAAGTAGTTTGTTGTTCCCTCTTCTGTTCTAACACAGCATCTTGAGTTGGTATAGAGGCTCTTGAAAATGTTCACAAAATCTCTTGTGACACCATATGAAAGGACAATCTTCCAGAGAGATTCCCTGTGAATACTATCAAATGCCTTTTTGAAATCAATTAAATTTAACATGGTGGCACAATGGTGTAGTGGTTAGCAATGTTGCCTCACAGCAAGAAGGTTCTGGGTTCGAGCCCAGCAGCCAATGGGGGCCTTTCTGTGTGGAGTTTGCATGTTCTCCCTGTGTGGGTTTCCTCCAGGTGCACCACTTTCCCCCACAGTCCAAAGACATGCCGGTTAGGTTAATTGGTGGCTCTAAATTGACCGTAGATGTGAATGGTTGTTTATCTCTGTATCAGCCCTGCGATAACCTGGCGACTTTTCCAAGGTGTACCCCACCTCTCGCCCATAGTCAATTGGGATATGCTCCAGCTTGCCTGTGACCCTGTAGAACAGGATAAGCGGCTACAGATGATGGATGGATGGATGAAATTTAACACTCGTGGTCTTTGATGCTCAAGGCATTGCTCAATGATGTTTTGAAGTGTGAAGATTTGCTCCATGCATGAATGGTTGTTTCGGAAGCTAGCTTGCTCTTCTCGGAGTAAGCAGTCGACAGCTTGCCTCAGTCATTTTAGAAGTACAGTGCAGAACGCTTTTCCAGGAATGGATAGGAGACTGATGCTGCACCAGTTGTTGCACTTTGAAAGGTTGCCTTTCTTTGGGAGTTTTACAATCACTCCATCATGCCAGTCTTGAGGGACCTGTTCTTTTTTGCCAGCAATAGTTGAACAGCTTCGTCAGCATTTCCACTGTACTCTGTCCACCATGTTTTAGCATCTCTGCTGAAATTTCATCCAGTCTGGCTACCTTATTGTTCTTCATTGCTTTTATTGCTTCAGCAGTCTCCTCCTCCCTGATTGGTTCCTCGCAGACCTCCAGTGTCTCTGTTGGTTCTTCTGCCTTGAAATCATACAGGGTGGTTGGTGTTGGCTGGCTTAACATTTCTCACAACTGCTTCATCCAACGTGGATCTTGTTCTTCAGCTTTTACCAGGGTCTTCCCATTTTTGTCCTTAATAGGAACATTTGAGTGACTCCTGGTTCCCGTTAGGTCCCATACGATATGATACAATGTCTTTGTATCATTTTGGCTAGCTGCTTCCTCTGCTTCGGCACCCTTTTTTTCCAACCAACACCTCTTATCTTCACGGCAGCTCTTCTTTACTTGACGATCAAGTGCCCTGTAGTGGTTGTCTGTTTGTTCCTTCTCTTCTTCTGTTTTTGCCCTATCTCTGTAACCTTTCACCTTCTTCCTCTCATCTACAATCTTCCAGGTTGGTTCCAGTATCCACTGTTCGTTCCGTGATCCTCACCTTCTCCCGATGGTTTCATCAGCACTTTTGTGACCTCTTCCTTGAAAAGCGCCCATTTGTTTTTCAGATCGGGTCCCATCTCTTGCAGCTGTTGGAGTCTATTTTGGAGTTTTAGTTGGTATTGTTGACTGACAACAGGGTTTTTAAGCTTTTCAGTTGCATATGGTTTCACTTTCTTCTTCCTTGTAAGTTTCTTCAGCTGCAGCTTCACTTTGGTACACAGTGGGTGGTGGTCTGAGCCAATATCTGTGCCCCTGTATCCTCTGACATCAAGTAATGCTGACCTTCAGTGTTGGCTGATACAGATGTAGTTGTCCCATCTGGCGATCTCCAGGTTTTCTTGTGGATGGTCTTGTGTTGGAAGTAAGTGTTGCTGATGTTGAGGCTGCTGATGTTGCAGAACAGTAGGAGGCATCCCCCATTGTCATTTGTCTTCTCCACTGTCCTGTAAGGTCCGACTACACTTTCAAAACCTAAGCTGCAATTGTTAATTTGAACACTTAGGTTGCCTATAAGGATCTTCAAGTAATGGCTGGGAATGTTGTTGAAGGTGTCTTGCAGCTGTTCATAGAATCCATCTTTCTCATCCTCATCATCAGCAATTTCAGTTGGAGCATATACTTGGATGATAGTTGTCTTCACATGACTCGACTGAAAACATGCTGTTATGATTCAATCGCTAACTGGTTTCCATCCAATGAGCATGCTAGAGACCTCTCTCTCCATCACCATGCTGACTCCATGGCAGTGTTGATCTCCATGACCTGAATAGAGTATGGTCCTGCCATTGTTGCATAACTTCCCACTGCCTGTCCACCTCAACTCACTGACTCCCAGGATGTTTAGCTGGTACTCGTCAAATTCCCTTAGCAATTGGGCCATCTTCCCACTTTGGTATAGAGTTCACACATTCCAGGTTCCAATCTTCATTATCCTTTTGGCATTCAGAATCCGGCACTTTGAGACCCTAACTTCTTTGAGGTTTTCATTAGGGTCTGTCATTACAGGATTTCATCTATCACTTTTTTGTTTGCGCTGTGTGTACAGTGGGGAAAATAAGTATTTGATACACTGCCGATTTTGCAAGTTTTCCCACTTACAAAGAACACAGAGGTCTGTAATTTTTATCGTAGGTACACTTCAACTGTGAGAGACAGAATCTAAAAAAAATCCAGAAAATCACATTGTATTATTTTTAAATAATTAATTTGCATTTTATTGCATGAAATAAGTATTTGATACAATAGAAAAACATACCTTAATATTTGGTACGGAAACCTTTGTTTACAATTACAGAGGTCAGACATTTCCTGTAGTTCTTGTACAGGTTTGCACACACTGCAGCAGGGATTTTGGGCCACTCCTCCATACAGATCTTCTCCAGATCTTTCAGGTTTCAGGGCTGTTGCTGGGCAACACGGAGTTTCAGCCCCCTCCAAAGATTTTCTATTGGGTTCAGGTCTGGAGACTGGCTAGGCCACTCCAGGACCTTGAAATGCTTCTTATGGAGCCACTCCTTAGTTGCCCTGGCTGTGTGTTTTGGGTCATTGTCATGATAGAAGACCCAGCAATGACCCATCTTCAATGCTGTTACTGAGGGAAGGAGGTTGTTGCCCAAAATCTCACGATACATGGCCCCATCCATCTTCCCCTCAATACAGTGCAGTCATCCTGTCCCCTTTGCAGAAAAGCACCCCCAAAGTATGATGTTTCCACCCCCATATTTCACGGTTGGGATGGTGTTCTTGGGGTTGTACTCATCCTTCTTCTTCCTCCAAACACAGCAAGTGGAGTTTATACCAAAAAGCTCTATTTTGGTCTCATCTGACTACATGACCTTCTCCCATGCCTCCTCTGGATCATCCAGATGGTCATTGGCAAACATCAGATGGGCCTGGACATGTGCTGGCTTGAGCAGGGGGACCTTCCTCACACTGCAGGATTTTAATCCATGATGGCGTAATGTGTTAATAATGGTAATCTTTGAGACTGTGGTCCCAGCTCTCTTCAGGTCATTGACTAGGTCCTCCCATGTAGTTCTGGGCTGATCCCTCACATTTCTCATGATCATTGATACCCCACAAGGCGAGCTCTTGCATGGAGCCCCAGACCAAGGGAGATTGACAGTCATCTTGAGTTTCTTCCATTTTCTAATAATTGCACCAACAGTTGGTGCCTTCTCACCAAGCTGCTTGCCTAGTGTCCTGTAGCCCATCTCAGCCTTGTGCAGGTCTACAATTTTGTCCCTGGTGTCCTTAGACAGCTCTTTGGTCTTGTCCATGGTGGAGAGGTTGGAGTCTGATTGATTGAGTGTGTGGACAGGTGTCTTTTATACAGGTAATGAGTTCAAACAGGTGCATTTAATACAGGTAATGAGTAGAGAATAGGAGGGCTTCTTAAAGAAAAGCTAACAGGTATGTGAGAGCCAGAATTCTTGCTGGTTGGTAGGTGATCAAATACTTATTTCATGCAATAAAATGCAAATTCATTATTTAAAAATCATACATTGTGATTTTCTGGGTTTTTTTTAGATTCTGTCTCTTTTCAGATGAAAGTAAATGTTGCATTTCACTTGGAAATCAAGGTCCTAGATTCTGGAGGAAGAGTGGAGAGGCACAGAGTCCAAGAGGTTTGAAGACCAGTGTGAAGTTTCCACAGTTTGTGATGATTTAGGGTGCCATGTCATCTGCTGGTATTGGTCCACTGTGTTTTATCAAATCCACTGAGCAACAGTCAGTTCTTTCTCTCCTTAGCTCAGATAAGACGCTTCAGACAGTGTCTCTGGTTCAGGAGGGGCTTGATATTAGGAATGTTACAGTTGTAGCCTCTTTCCTGAAGATGTCTGGGTGTGTTGACTCTTGATGCACTGATTGCAGCCTCAGTCCATGTCTTGTGAAGCTCTTTCAAGTCAAGTCAGGTCAAATCAAGTTTATTTGTATAGCACTTTTAACAATAAACATTGTCACAAAGCAGCTTTACAGAATTTGAACAACTTAAAACATGAGCTAATTTTGTCCCTAATCTATCCCCAATGAGCAAGCCTGTGGCGATGGTGGCAAGGAAAAACTCCCTCAGATGACATGAGGAAGAAACCTCGAGAGGAACCAGACTCAAAAGGGAACCCATCCTCATTTGGGCAACAACAGACAGCATGACTATAATATTAACAGTTTTAACATGAAGACAGTTTCGTTGATGTTGTAACTCTTCATTGATGGAAACTTGAGTGCAAAACTGTTCATGACAACTGCAGTCCTAAAGTTAGCAAGTCAGCTGAAGTGCTCAGCCATAAAAGCATTACTGTAAGAGTCCAGAGCATCCTCCAGGTGTAACCCTCAACTGTCCTCATGGGGCCATCCTCCACAGGAGCGATGTGATAAAACTCCAACCAGACACAGGGCACCAGGATGGATCAGGCAGGTCCGAGGGGCAGAAGAGGCCAGCATCTCAGTCCCAGGACTAACATGTAACTCAGAGGGACAGATTGGGGGGGGGGAGGGAGGGAGAGAGAGAAAACACAGGTTGTTAGGTATGCCCTAAAAATGACACAAGTATTAAGTCTGTGTGGTAGGTTCGCAGAGACGAGAGTCTTGACATCAGGCATAATACACAACAATGGCATGTAAATATGGTTAAAAAATATCATGACCTGCTCTGGCTGGATGCTTGATTGGGTGATGGGAGCACACTCCTCAGCATTGATGGGATGCAGATGGGACCCTTAGGGCTGGCCAAGACAAGTCAGTTGCATTTCACCGGGTCTGGGACCTTCACTATACGAGGTACCAGCAGATAGTCTGCACCTTTTGATCTAAGTAGGTGTGGCGGGTCATAGAGGACCAGAAGTTCACTCAGGTACTGTGGTGCGAGACCATTCAGTGCTTTAAAGGTCAATAGTAGTATTTTATAATCAATATGAAATTTGATTGGGAGCCAATGCAGTGTGGATAAGACAGGGGTGATGTGGTAATATTTTCTAGTTCTAGTAAGGACTCTTGCTGCTGCATTTTGAACTAACTGGAGCTTGTTTATGCACTTATTGGAACATCCAGACAGTAAGGCATTACAATAATCCAACCTGGAGGGAACAAAAGCATGAACTAGTTTTTCCGCGTCATGTAGTGACATTAAATTTCTTATCTTAGCAATATTTCTGAGATGAAAGAAAGCTATCCAGGTGATGTTATCAATGTGAGTTTCGAATGAAAGACTGGGGTCAATAATCACTCCGAGGTCTTTTAAAGCTGCACGTGAAGAAACAGAAAGGCCATCCAGAGTCACTGTGTAATCAGAAAACTTACTTCTAGCTGTATATGGTCCTAGTACAAGTACTTCAGTCTTGTCAGAGTTAAGCAGAAGGAAGTTAATAAGCATCCAGTGTCTAATGTCCTTAACACATTCCTCAATTCTATTAAGCTGGTGTCTCTCATCAGGTTTTGCAGAGACATACAACTGTGTGTCATCAGCATAACAGTGGAAACTAATACAATGTTTACAAATAATATCACCCAGAGGTAACATATATAGAGAAAAAAAGCAGTGGACCCAAGACAGAACCTTGTGGAACACCAAACTTTACCTCAATACGTTTAGAAATATCACCATTTATATCAACATACTGATAATGATCAGTTAAATAAGAGCTGAGCCAGGAGAGGGCCATTCCCTTAACTCCCACAACATTTTCTAGTCTATCCAGAAGAATGGAATGATCAATGGTATCAAATGCTGCACTAAGGTCAAGCAACACAAGTAGCGAGACACAGCCCTGATCAGATGCCAACAGTAGGTCATTTACTACTTTAACCAGAGCTGTTTCTGTGCTGTGATTAGGTCTAAATCCTGACTGATACATTTCATGGATGTTATTCTTATGTAAATATGAGCATAACTGTGAGTGTCCAGAGCGTCTTCCAAGTGTGACTTTCAACCGTCCACATGGGGCCATCCTCCACAGGAGCAATGCAATGAGACTCCAACCAGACACAGGGCACCAAGATGGATCAGGCAGGTCTGAGGAGCAGAAGAGGTCAGCATCTCAATCCCAGGACTGACATGTAACTCAGAGGGAAAGATTTGGGGGGGGGGACACAGGTTGTAAGGTATGGCCAATGTCACCTGAATAAGTTGGAACAGTATACATTTTGCACTGAGTACAAGCAGGGACTCCGGCAACTAACTATGACAGCATAACTAAAAGGGGAGAGCCAGAAGGTAACACAGGCATGAGGGAGCCCCAGGACATAAAGCAGCCAGCCACTACACCATCAACAAACTCGAGTGAGCAAGCGAGTGGGGAACTGACAGCATCCATACATCCCAGTTTACCAAAACACTATATCTGACAACCCTCCAGATCTACTCCTTTCCCTCTTACACACCATGAACAAAAGGCTTGACTAACAGATATGTTTTCAGCCTAGAAGAAGAAGAAGAGGAAACCTTGTCACATGCACACTTCAAGCACAGTGAGATTCATCCTCTGCATTTAACCGATTGTAAGACTTTGAGCTGGTGGGTGGAGCACAGAAGTACGGCAGGCCAGAACTGAGTTGCAAAAATTCTTTATTGTGACACTTTCCAGTCGACACAATCTCCCAGCCACACAGACATGCACACACACATCAGTTGCCTGGTTGGGGAGAGAGCTCCCTTCCTCTGCTCTCTCTCTCCTTATATAGGGCACGGTCACTGGGACAGACACACAAACACAGGTTAATTTACGTCAGGTGCAGTGATTCTGCCACTTACCTTCCCTGACTCTGCCCTCCGGTCACAGACCGATGCTTGACCACACCCCCACTGCCACATACCCCCACCACCCGACTCAGGCCGGGCAGCTGTCCGGCCTGCAGCTGACTCCCCCCCCCTTGATGGGAGAGGAAGTCCGTCACGACCATCTGCACCCCTGGCCTTTGGATCACCTTGAAGTTAAAGGGCTGGAGTGCCAGATACCAACGGGTGATCTGCACGTTGGCATCCTTCATGCGCTTGGGCCACTGGAGGGGCGCGTGGTCCGAACAGAGGGTGAAAGGGCATCCCAGCAGGTAGTAGCGGAGGGCGAGGACCGCCCACTTGATGGCTAGGCACTCTTTCTCTATTGTGCTGTAGCGCCCCTCACGCACCAACAGCTTTCTGCTGATGTACAGCATGGGGCGATCCTCCCCCTCCACCTCCTGGGACAGAACAGCCCCCAGCCCTCTGCCCGACGCGTCCATCTGCAACATAAAGGGGAGAGAAAAGTCAGGGGAGTGTAACAGTGGCCCCCCACACAGTGCAGCCTTCAGCTCAGAGAAAGCCTGCTGGCATTGCTCCGTCCACTGGACTGGATCTGGTGCCCCCTTTTTAGTGAGATCAGTCAGCGGGCTGGTGACATCCGAATAATTAGGTATAAACCTATGATAGTAGCCAGCCAGCCCCAGGAACTGTCTCACCCCCTTTTTGGTCTTGGGCCTCGGGCAGGCCGCAATCTCTGCTGTCTTATTAATTTGGGGATGCATCTGCCCATTGCCCAAGTGGAAGCCCAGATACCGTACTTCCACCCGCCCAATCGCACACTTCTTCAGGTTGGCTGTGAGACCTGCTCGCCTCAGTGACCCAAGGACGGCCCTCAGGTGTTGCAGATGCCTCAGCCAATCATTACTATAGATTATGATGTCGTCTAAGTATGCGGATGCATTGGTGTCATGGGGGCGGAGGGCCCTGTCCATAAGCCGCTGGAACATAGCGGGTGCCCCAAACAGCCCAAAAGGAAGTGTGACAAATTGGTGTAAGCCAAACAGTGTGGAAAAGGCCATTTTTTCTCGGGATAGTGGAGTCAAGGGGATCTGCCAATAACCCTTTGTCAAATCCAGTGTCGAATAAAAGTGAGCCATGCCTAGTCGATCCAGCAACTCGTCAATACGAGGCTGTGGCAGCGGGGGCATGGTCTAGTGCCGGTCTGTGACAGGAGGGCGGAGTCAGGGAAGGTAAGTGGCAGAATCACTACACCTGAGAGCAATTAACCTGTGTTTCTGTGTCTTCCCAGTGACCGCGCCCTATATAAGGAGGGAGATCAGAGAGCAGAGGAGATCCCTGAACGAGACACCCATCATGTGTGTGTCTGTTTGAGTTATGGTTAGACTGAAAAGTGTACCAATAAATGCTCATTTGAACCTGATCTCTGTCCTGCTGTCCTCTGTGCTCCACCCACCAGTAATGAACCGTTACAGAGGCATTGGGTACGCATTGACCTTAGACACCGCGTTGACTTTTCTGTAGTCGACACAGAACCGGACCGACCCGTCGGCCTTGGGAACCAAGACCAGCGGGCTGCTCCAGTCACTGTGGGACTCCTCGACAATGCCCATTTCGAGCATGGCCTCGAGTTCTTCCCGAACCACCTTTTTCTTGTGTTCGGGTAGCCTGTAAGGGCAGCTACGCACTACCACCCCGGGGGCATTTCAATGTGGTATTCTATGAGGTGGGTGCGGCTGGGCAGGGGCGAGAACACTTCTGAAAATTTGGTCTGCAACTGGGCAACCTCTGTGAGTTGGGTCAGGGAGAGGTGGTCTCCACAGGGGACCGGAGAGGTAAGCGATGTCAATGTTCCCTTTTGAACCTCCAATCCCAGCTCCGCCTTCTCCAGAACTAACGACACCAATGCCATGGGGACCTCCTTGTTCCAGAGTTTGAGCTGATTGAGGTGGTAAATCTGTAGTGCCCCACCCCTGTCCATTCGCCTCACCTCGTAGTCAACATCCCCGACTCACCATGTGACCTCAAGGGGTCCTTGCCACTTGGCGGTCAATTTGGAGCTCGACGTGGGCAACAGTATGAGTACTTTATCTCCCGGTGCAAACTCCCTAAGGCGCGTACCCCTGTCATACAGGGGATTTGCCATTCTTGGGCCTGCCGCAAATTCTCCTGGGTTAGGTGTGTGAGTGTGTGGAGTTTTGCACGCAGGTCAATAACGTATTGAATTTCATTTTTGCTCGGTGAAGGTCCCTCCTCCCAATTTTCCAGCAGTACATCTAGGATGCCGCACAGCTTATGCCCATATAATAATTAGAACGGGGAGAACCCCGTGGAGGCTTGTGGAACCTCTTGCACTGCGAATAACAGGGGTTCGAGCCATTTATCCCAATTGTGTGCATCCTCACGTACAAACTTTTTAATTATGTTCTTGAGGGTGCGATTGAACCATTCGACTAAACCGTCTGTTTGTGGGTGATAAACGCTGGTGCGGATCGGCTTAATTCCCAGTAACCCATACAGTTTGCGCAGTGTGCATGACATAAATGAAGTGCCTTGATCAGTCAGAATCTCTTTGGGGATTCCAGCTCGGGAGATGATGTGGAAGAGTGCTTCCACAATACTACGTGCTGAGATATTGTGAAGAGGCACTGCTTCCGGGTATCGCATTGCATAGTCCACCAGAACTAAAATAAAGCGATACCCTCATGTTGACCGATCTAATGGCCCGACAAGATCCATCCCAATTCTTTCGAACGGGGTCTCGATTAATGGTAGAGGGTGCAAAGGTGCTTTTGGAATAGCAGCTGGATTTAATAATTGGCATTTGCGGCATGCCGTACACCACCTACGGACATCGCCGCGAATCCCTGGCCAATAGAGCCGGGCCATTATTCGGGCTAGTGTCTTATCCTGCCCCAAGTGTCCAGCCATGGGATTAAAGTGAGCCTCCTGGAATACCAATTCCCGGTGGCTCTTTGGGATCAAAAGTTGTGTAATCAGATCCTTAGTCTGAGTGTCCTGTGTCACTCGGTATAATCTATCTTTCATTATGGAGAAATAGGGGAAGGACGGGGTGGTGTTTGGCTGGAGCATTTGACCATCGATTACTCTCACTTGGTCAAACGCATGCTGCAGAGTCTCATCTCGCAACTGCTCTAATGGGAAATCCACGAGGGATTCCCAGAGAGAGGGAGGAGGAGCCTGCTGCTCCTCACTCTGATACACTCTGATATGCTCCAGCCTGATCAAGGGTGGTTCCTGGCACATCAAGGATCCGGACCACTGTGCCCACGTCCATTGCCGAGCACTGATGCTGGAGGTGCCCCGGCTCCATGCAGCGCCAGCAAACCGGCCCGGGCTCTCTCTCTGCACTGGCGCTCTGGGGCTCACTCACCTGAGGGGGGAGAGAGACAGACATGGAAGCAGGGCCAGCTGGGGTGGAGCCAGCCCCCGCTTCCGCGGTGGGGGAATGGGGCAAGGATGAGACACAGCAGGGGAGGGGGAGAGAGAGAGAGGAGAGAGGAGAAGAGGAGATCTGCGATCCTGCCGTGGGAACAGCCACCAAATGATCCTCCACCAACTCAATGGCCTGATCCAGCGATGCCAGGCGATGGCACTGGACCCACTCCGCGGTCTCTTTGGGAAGTCGGGCAATGAACTGCTCCAGTGCCACCAGATCGACAATTCCCTCGGCATTGCGGTTGTCAGCCCTCAGCCACCACCGGCAGGCATCCCGGAGTTGCTGGCCAAACGCAAATGGGCAGCCGACCTCCTCTAGGCGTAGAGCATGGAAGCACTGGCGTTGTTGTTCTGGGATGCGCCCCACACGCTGGAGGACGGCCCGGTGCAGGTCCGCGTAGACCAGCCGGCTGTCAGCGGCGAGCTGTAGCGCGGCCAGCTGCGCCTCGCCCGTTAGCAGGGGGAGGAGGCGCGCTGCGCGCCGTTCCACCGGCCAGCCCAAGGCCTCTGCTGCTTGTTCGAAGAGCGCTAGGAAGTCCTCAGGGTCGTCGTGCAGGCCTATCTTCATTAGGGTGAGGTGGGGAGGGCCCACAGCAGTGGAGGTGGTGGACCACACCAATGTGAGGAGGTGCCAGAATGCCTGATGATCTTCCTGTTGTGCCAGCACCAGGGCCTCGAACCTTTGCACTTGCTCCTTTTGGAGGGCGGCCAGCGCCTGGTGCTGGCTCTATTGGGCCGTGGTGAGGGCGTGGATCAGGTCCACGAAGGGGGAGGACTCCATGGGGCTGTTCTCTTCTGTGCTCATTCCCAGGTTTCGGCACCACCGTAAGACTTTGAGTGGGTGGGTGGAGCACAGAAGTACGGCAGGCCAGAACTGAGTTGCATAAACTCTTTATTGTGACTCTTTCCACTCGACACAATCTCCCAGCCACATAGACACGCACACACACATCAGTCGTCTGGTTGGGGAGAGAGTTCCCTTCCTCTGCTCTCTCTCTCTCTCCTTATATAGGGTGTGGTCACTGGGACAGACATACAAACACAGGTTAATTGACATCAGGTGCAGTGATTCTGCCACTTACCTTCCCTGACTCCGCCCTCCGGTCACAGACTGACACTTGACCACGCGCCTGCTGCCACACCCATCTGAAGCAGTGAACACACACACACACACACCCAGAGCAGTGGGCAGCCATACTACAGTGCCTGGGGAGCAGTCCCATGTTAACCTATCTGCATGTCTTTGAACTGTGAGGGAAACCGGAGCACCCAGAGGAAACCCATGCAGACATGGGGAGAAAATGCAAATTCCACACAGAAAGGCCCCCACCGGCTGCTGGGCTCGAACCCAGAACCTTCTTGCTGTGAGGTGACAGTGCTAACTACTACATCACCGTGCCCACCACCATAGCCTAGACTTAAACGCTGAGACTGTGTCTGATTCCCGAACATTACTTGGATGGCTGTTCCATAACTGTGCGGCTTTGTAAGAAAAAGCTCTGCCCCCTGATGTAGTCTTCACTATACAAGGTACCAGCAGATAGCCTGCACCTTTTGATCTAAGTAGGCGTGGCGGGTCATAAAGGACCAGAAGTTCACTCAGGTACTGTGGTGTGAGACCATTCAGTGCTTTAAAGGTCAATAGTAGTATTTTATAATCAATACGAAATGTGATTGGGAGCCAATGCAGTGTGGATAAGACAGGGGTGATGTGGTCATATTTTCTAGTTCTAGTAAGGACTCTTGCTGCTGCATTTTGAACTAACTGGGGCTTGTTTATGCACTTATTGGAACATCCAGACAGTAAGGCATTACAATAATCCAACCTGGAGGTAATGAGAGCATAAACTAGTTTTTCTGCGTCATGTAGTGACATTAAATTTCTTATCTTAGCAAAATTTCTGAGATGAAAGAAAGCTATCTGGGTAATGTTATCAATGTGATTTTTGAATGAAAGACTGGGGTCAATAATCACTCCGAGGTCTTTTACTGCTGCACGTGAAGAAACAGAAAGGCCATCCAGAGTTACTGTGTAATCAGAAAACTTACTTTAAGTTCTTGAATTGACTTTTCTTGACAATCCTCTCAAGGCTGCAGTCATCCCTTTTGCTTTGCACCTTTTCCAGCCAGCCTTTTCAGCAATGACCTTCTGTGGCTTACCCTCCTTGTGTATGAAGTTAATAATCCTCTTCTGGACAATGGTCAAGTCAGCAGTCTTCTCCATGATTGTAGTTGCATGTCCGGAACTAGACTGAAAGATACAGTGATGCTTGAAAGTTTTTGAACCCTTTAGAATTTTCTATATTTCTGCATAAATATGACCTAAAACATCATCAGATTTTCAAACAAGTCCTAAAAGTAGATAAAGAGAATCCAGTTAAACAAATGAGACAAAAAAATTATACTTGGTCATTTATTTATTGAGGAAAATGATCCAATATTACATATTTGTGAGTGGCAAAAGTATGTGAATCTCTAGGATTAGCAGTTAATTTGAAGGTGAAATTAGAGTCAGGTGTTTTCAATCAATGGGATGACAATCAGGTGTGAGTGGGCACCCTGTTTTATTTAAAGAACAGGGATCTATCAAAGTTTGATCTTCACAACACATGTTTGTGGAAGTGTGTCATGGAACAAACAAAGGAGATTTCTGTGGACCTCAGAAAAAGCATTGTTGATGCTCATCAGGCTGGAAAAGGTTACAAAACCATCTCTAAAGAGTTTGGACTCCACCAATCCACAGTCAGACAGATTGTGTACAAATGGAGGAAATTCAAGACCATTGTTACCCTCCCCAGGAGTGGTCGACCAACAAAGAGCACTCCAAGAGGAAGGTGTGTCATAGTCGGTGAGGTCACAAAGGACCCAAGGATAACTTCTAAGCAACTGAAGGCCTCTCTCATATTGGCTAATGTTAATGTCCATGAGTACACCATCAGGAGAACACTGAACAACAATGGTGTGCATAGCAGGGTTGCAAGGAGAAAGCCACTGCTCTCCAAAAAGAACATTGCTGCTCATCTGCAGTTTGCTAAACATCATGTGGACAAGCCAGAAGGCTATTGGAAAAATGTTTTGTGGACAATTAGACCAAAATAGAATTTTTTGGTTTAAATGAGAAGTGTTATGTTTGGAGAAAGGAAAACACTGCATTCTAGCATAAGAACCTTATCCCATCTGTGAAACATTGTGGTAGTAGTATCATGGTTTGGGCCTGTTTTGCTGCATCTGGGCCAGGATGGCTTGCCATCATTGATGGAACAATGAATTCTGAATTATACCAGCAAATTCTAAAAGAAAATGTCAGGACATCTGTCCATAAACTGAATCTCAATAATAATAATAATAATAATAATAATACATTTTATTTGGCAGCGCCTTTCACAGCACTCAAGGACACTTTACAGATAAAAAACAATAAAAATAATAAAAATAACAGACACTTAAAAAGAAAACAATGAAATTACAACAAATATGCAGATTTAAACAGATGAGTTTTGAGTCTTGATTTAAACTGGGATAAAGAAACAATGTTATGGATGTCTGGTGGAAGAGAGTTCCAGAGTTGGGGAGCAGAGTGGCTGAAAGCTCTGCTCCCCATGGTACTGAGGCAGGCGGATGGCATAGAGAGGTGAAGGGAGGAGGAAGAATGGAGGGAATGAGAGGGGGTAGTAATATGGAGGAGATCAGCGAGATGGGGGGGCAAGGTTGTGGATAGCTTTGAATGTATAAAGAAGGATTTTGAATGTGATACGAAATTTGACTGGGAGCCAGTGGAGCTGCTGGAGGATGGGGGTGATGTGGTGAAAGGAGGGGGTTCGGGTAATGATACGGGCTGCAGAGTTTTGTACCAGTTGGAGCTTATGGAGGGATTTGTGGGGGACACCGAAGAGGAGTGAATTACAGTAATCAATACGTGAGGTGACAAGGGTGTCAACTAGAATGGCAGTGGTGTGAGGGGTGAGAGAGGGGTGGAGACGATTAATGTTGCATAGATGGAAATATGCAGACCGAGTGATGTTATTTATGTGGGAGTGGAAGGAAAGTGAGCTATTGAGGATGACACCCAGACTCTTAACCTGTGGGGAGGGGGACACTGTGGAACTGTCTATGGTGAGGGAAAAACTGTCAACTTTGGATAGGGAGGATTTAATACCGATAATAAGAAGTTCAGTTTTATCACTGTTTAATTTGAGGAAGTTTGTGGTGAACCAGGATTTGATTTCAGAAAGGCAATGAGTGAGGGAGGAGGGAGGGAGAGTGGAGTTCGGTTAACTGGAAAGATAGAGCTGGGTGTCATCCACGAAACAGTGAAAGTGGATACCATATTTATGGAAAATATTGCCAAGGGGAAGGAGGTATATGATGAAAAGGAGAGGCTCCAGGACAGAGCCCTGAGGCACACCTGAAGTAACAGGGGAGGGCTGTGAAGTAAAGGACTGGAGCTGCATGAACTGTGTGTGGCCAGTGAGGTAAGAGTGGAACCAGAGAAAGGGAGTGTGAGTGATACCAATGGAAGAAAGTCTACTAAGGAGGATGGGGTGAGAAACGGTGTCGAAGGCCGCACTCAGATCAAGGAGGATGAGGATGGAAATCAAGCCAGAATCAGACGCCATGAGGAGGTCATCTGTGATCTTTATCAGGGCTGTCTCTGTGCTGTGGTGGGGACGGAAACCTGACTGGAATTGTTCATATAGGCTGTTTTGGGTAAGATGGGTGTGGAGCTGAGAAGCAACAGTTTTCTCTAAAATTTTGGAGATAAAAGGAAGGTGAGAAATGGGGTGAAGGTTATTGAAGTTATTAGGATCTGGACCAGACTTCTTCAGGATGGGGCTGATGGCTGCAGATTTGAAGAGAGTGGGAACAATTCCAGAGGACAGTGAGGAGTGGATAATAGCTGATATGTGGGGGAGCAGAGAGGGGAGGCAGGATCTGACCAAAACTGTAGGGAGGGGATCCAGTTGACATGTAGAAGGCTTGGACCTAGTGATGAGCTTGGATATTACTGAGGGACGAGGAAGTTCAAAGGTGGAAAGTGAATGACAAGGCAGAAAAAATTCAGAGGAGAGGAGGGGTGAGGTTGTGAAGCCAAGATGCTGGTGAATTTTCATGACCTTTTCATTGAAGAACCAGAGGAGAGAATTGCACGTGTCCATGAAATAGAAGTGGGGGGTAAGGAGTCAGGAGGTTGGATGATGCTGTTAAAAACGGAAAAGAGAGTCTTCGTGTTGCCAGCATTAGAGCAGATACAGTGGTGCTTGAAAGTTTGTGAACCCTATACAGTTTTCTATACTTCTGCATAAATATGACCTAAAACATCATCAGATTTTCACACAAGTCCTAAAAGTAGATAAAGAGAACCCAGTTAAACAAATGAGACAAAAATATTATACTTGGTCATTTATTTATTGAGGAAAATGATCCAATATTACATATCTGCGAGTGGCAAAAGTATGTGAACCTTTGCTTTCAGTATCTGGTGTGAGCCCCTTGTGCAGCAATAACTGCACCTAAACGTTTCCAGTAACTGTTGATCAGTCCTGCACACTGGCTTGGAGGAATTTTAGCCCATTCCTCCATAGAGAACAGCTTCAGCTCTGGGATGTTGGTGGGTTTCCTCGCATGAACTGCTCGCTCCAGGTCCTTCCACATTTTGATTGGATTAAGGTCAGGACTTTGACTTGGCCATTCCAAAACATTAACTTTATTCTTCTTTAACCATTCTTTGGTAGAATGACTTGTGTGCTTAGGGTCGTTGTCTTGCTGCATGGCCCACCTTCTCTTGAGATTCAGTTCGTGGACAGATGTCCTGACATTTTACTTGAGAATTCGCTGGTAAAATTCAGAATTCATTGTTCCATCAATGATGGCAAGCCGTCCTGGCACAGATGCAGCAAAACAGGCCCAAACCATGATACTACCACCACCATGTTTCGCAGATGGGATAAGGTTTTTATGCTGGAATGCAGTGTTTTCCTTTCTCCAAACATAACACTTCTCATTTAAACCAAACAGTTCTATTTTGGTCTCATCCGTACACAAAACATTTTTCCAATAGCCTTCTGGCTTGTCCACGTGATCTTTAGCAAACTGCAGATGAGTAGCAATGTTCTTTTTGGAGAGCAGTGGCTTTCTCCGTGCAACCCTGCCATGCACACCATTGTTGTTCAGTGTTCTCCTGATGGTGGACTCATGAACATTAACATTAGCCAATGTGAGAGAGGCCTTCAGTTGCTTAGAAGTTACCCTGGGGTCCTTTGTGACCTCGCCAACTATTACACACCTTGCTCTTGGAGTGATCTTTGTTGGTTGACCATTCCTGGGGAGGGTAACAACAGTCTTGAATTTCCTCCCTTTGTACACAATCTATCTGACTGTGGATTGGTGGAGTCCAAACACTTTAGAGATGGTTTTGTAACCTTTTCCAGCCTGATGAGCATCAACAATGCTTTTTCTGAGGTCCTCAGTTCATGTAAGGAAATCCACCAACATCTCAGAGTTGAAGCTGTTCTGTACGGAGGAATGGGCTAAAATTCCTCCAAGCCAGTGTGCAGGACTGATCAATAGTTACTGGAAATGTTTGGTTGCAGTTATTGCTGTACAAGGGGCTCACACCAGATACTGAAAGCAAAGGTTCACATACTTTTGCCACTCACAGATATGTAATATTGGATCATTTTCCTCAATAAATAAATGACCAAGTATAATATTTTTGTCTCAATTGTTTAACTGGGTTCTCTTTATCTACTTTTAGGACTTGTGTGAAAATCTGATGATGTTTTAGGTCATATTTATGCAGAAATATAGAAAATTCTAAAGGGTTCACAAACTTTCAAGCACCATTGTAAGTCCAGAGTAGTATTGTGATTTAGCATGAGATGGAGTCCTTATAAAGAGATAGCTGAGCAGTATACATGTCTTTGTGGATGGTAAGACCAGATTTCCTGTAAAGTCTTTCAAGCTGTCGATTTTTGGATTTCATGGCGCAGAGATCAGGAGTAAACCAGTGAGCAGACCAAGTGAAGAAAACAGAATGAGATTTGACAGGAGCGAGTGAATTGAGAATGTTGGTAAGACCGTTATTGTACAGGGTGACAAGATCATCAGGGGTGAAAGAAGAGTCCGGTGTCAGGGTGGTGATACAGGAGGAAAGGATGTCCTTGTTAATGACCTTAATATTATGAAATGAAATGACACAGGGGGTCTTGGAAATGGAGAGACGGAGGGTGACATTAAATGAGAGGAGGAAATGGTCTGTAAAATGGAGAAAATTTGGTGTGAGGCTTGGGGGGGGACAATAAACTGTAGCAATGATTGTGAGAGTGGGTCCAGATATTTGACAGGCAAGGCATTCTAATGCCGAGAGAGGAGGCACAGAAACTGGAACAACCTTCCACTTCTCGCGATAAAGTATCATGAGACCACCTCTGCGACCAAAGCCGCAAGGTTTGCAAAACTAAACAAACCCTGGAGAAGTAGAGTCATTGAGCTGGGAAAAGTCACCAGGTAGTTGCCAGGTCTCATTCAAACAAAGAAAATTGAGCTTACGGTCAGTAAGGAGATCCTGGACGAGATGTCCTTTGCCTGTGAGGGAGCGGATGTTCAGCAGACCGAAGCTGATGCTGATGTTGTCGCTAGAGAGAGGAGCATTAGCCGACCTAACCAGGCAGGCTAACACACTGTGGTCGACAGACTGGCCGGTGTTTATGGGTGGGCAGCGAGTGGAGGACCAGAAGGAGGTAATCCCTTTGGAATCGGTGAAGAGGAAACCCTGCCGAGAACCATGGTGAATATACCTCGGGCGATGCTGGAAGCTGATGTCTGGATGGAGATGAAGAGCTGCCGGTGGAGATCTGGACCGCTGAGAGCGGAGCCTGAGAAGCTCTGCTGCCAAATACTGGAGTAGTCCTTCCACAGGTAGATGGAGGAGAGACAAGACAGTCCAGACCAGTAGAGACCACACATAAACCCTGCTGGCCCACATAGTGAAGCGCTGTAGAAAGGCAGTGTCGTGGAGCCGGGCGGTGAGCTGAGCAGGTAGGCAAAGTTAACCTGCAATCACAGAAGTACATAATGATGACAGCAGAAATGAAAAAATCAGGCTACAGAGGAGAGTTAAGATTCCCAAAAGAGTAGAAATACAGTTGGAGAGTGGCAGGAGAACCATAAAAACACTTTTTAAAAGTTGCCGGTGAGCAGCGGCAGCAAAATGCGCCAGCATTCACTCAACCGGAAGTGACAATCTCAAGAGAAGGTGGGTCATGCAGCAAGACAACGACCCTAAGCACACAAGTTGTTCTACCAAAGAATGGTTAAAGAAGAATAAAGTTAATGTTTTAGAATGACCAAGTCAAAGTCCTGACCTTAATCCAATTGAAATGTTGTGGAAGGACCTGAAGCAAGCAGTTCATGTGAGGAAACCCACCAACATCCCAGAGTTGAAGCTGTTCTGTACGGAGGAACGGGCTAAAATTCCTCCAAGCTGGTGTGCAGGACTGATCAACAGTTACCGCAAACGTTTAGTTGCAGTTATTGCTGCACAAGGGGGTCACACCAGATACTGAAAGCAAAGGTTCACATACTTTTGCCACTCACAGATATGTAATCTCATCTCATCTCATCTCATTATCTCTAGCCACTTTATCCTGTTCTACAGGGTCGCAGGTGAGCTGGAGCCTATCCCAGCTGACTACGGGCGAAAGGTGGGGTACACCCTGGACAAGTCGCCAGGTCATCACAGGGCTGACACATAGACACAGACAACCATTCACACTCACATTCACACCTACGGTCAATTTAGAGTCACCAGTTAACCTAACCTGCATGTCTTTGGACTGTGGGGGAAACCGGAGCACCCGGAGGAAACCCACGCGGACACGGGGAGAACATGCAAACTCCGCACAGAAAGGCCCTCGCTGGCCACGGGGCTCGAACCCGGACCTTCTTGCTGTGAGGCGACAGTGCTAACCACTACACCACCGTGCCGCCCCACAGATATGTAATATTGGGTCATTTTCCTCAATAAATAAATGACCAAGTATAATATTTTTGTCTCATTCATTTAACTGGATTCTCTTTATCTACTTTTAGGACTTGTGTGAACATCTGATGATGTTTTAGGTCATATTTATGCAGAAATATAGAAAATTCTAAAGGATTCACAAACTTTCAAGCACCATTGTACATGGGATTTATGCTGTTTTTTACTCAGTCTCAAAATTAAATATTCTAATAATTTGAGATCCTGGATTTCTGATTTTCATGAGCTATAATTAGCAAAATTAAAACAAAAAAGGCTTGAAATGTTTCACTTTACATGTAATAACAAGAGAATATATGAAAGTTTACCTTTTTGAATTAAATCATGAAAAAAAGAAGTTTTTTCCAATATTCCAATATTTTGAGATGTTTTATATATATATATATATATATATATATATATATATATATATATATATATATATATATAAAACACACATGGTGGAGGGGGATGGAAAAAAGAACGGGAGATATGAAAAGGCTTGTTCATACTGGGCATTAATACACCTGAACTTTCTTCATACATTACAGCAGTCATGCAAATCAATCTATCCAGAGAGAGAGTGAGATGGATGGATGGATGGATGGATGGATGGATGGATGGATGGATGGAGAAGTGAAAATTTGTTTCAGGCTGAGTGCTTGCTCTCTCTTGCTCTCTTTCTACTCATGCAGCAAAAAAATACAGTAAGGAGGTCAGTGTCCCCCCTCATCTATCTATCTCTCTTTCTGTCTATCTTCATCTCTGTTTTTCTTTCTTCTTTCTTCTTCTTTCTTTCTTTCTTTCTTTCTTTCTTTCTGTCTCTGTTTCTCTTTCTTTATATGCCTCTCTCTCTCTCTCTCACACACACTCACCTGTCATGCCACGTGCTGAGTTTTGATAAACAGATTTATCGTTTGCGTCATATTTCTCCCACGTTTTAATCAAACTGCAGGGCGGCTGGCTGACTGCAGCGCAGATTAACATCACCATTGATCAGATTGGACACACACTCTCTCCCTCTGTTTCTTTTTCACTCTTCCCTTTAGCCAGCACATTGGTTGTCCATTTAAACATAAAAAAACACAGATGGGTGGGACAGCATTACATTATGGTAGATTAGGGACAAAATTAGCTCATGTTTTAAGTCATTCAAATTCTGTAAAGCTGCTTTGCGACAATGTTTATTGTTAAAAGCACTATACTTGACTTGACTTGACATTATTAATTTTTGAAACTGAAAAATTGTTTAGATGTTTATAATGTAGTGATCTGTTTGTTGATCAAGATCTTGTCTTCCAGTAGAGCTACCTTTCATGAACAGATCTGATGGAAGAGGTCCAACAAAGAACAATCCTAGGACTAGACCACTGAAATAGAAACCAGCTTTGGGAATATGGAATGCCACTTCACCGGTAAGGAAAAAGCGAGGTATGGAGTAGATATAGTTTTGATCATGTTTACATCCAGTTGGACACCATATGTGTTCTGGTACCAAACTTCGGGTTTGAGGGTGAGCTCTCTCCTGTTCCAGAGTTCCAGCAGGAGTTAGACATCAGGTGGGTGTGGAAATACTCACCAGTCCAAGGCTGGAGGTCTCACATTTGTAGTTTTCCCAGTGGACAAGAGACTTGATTCCATAAAATTTTCATTTCTCAGGTGGTGCAGGTGCTTGAGAGTGTTTCTACTACTGACCCCAAAGTGCTCCTGGGCTCATGTTGTGAATGATACATAGTGTCAAGTATGCAAGGGAGGAGGATGTATGTGCAGAAGTGTTTATTTTAATAAAGTGTGATATATACATAACGTGTGTAAAACACACACGAAAGCAAACAGTCCAAATTGGCAGGCAAGGTCATAAATGAGAAGACAGGCAAAGGGTCGGTCGAGGCACAAACAGTATGTTGGAGGCAAAATGAGAATGAGAACTAGAATCAGGAACAAGAATCAAGTAACCAGGAAAACACGAACACAGGAAGAAAGGCTTGGTAATGTGCACAGAACATGGTGTAATACTTCACATTGCATTTGCATCAGCACAGTCCTTAAATAGCCAGACACCTAGTTCTCTAATTGAGAACAGGTGCACCTTGTTCATGGTGCATGTGCTGGAGCTCACTCAGCACGCACGCAGCCCAAGGCGCACTTTCAGGTGCATGCGCCACAGCACGCAGGACTGACAGAAGCCCCTCCCAAAGAGCTCCCTCCAGGAGTGAAAATACATCATACTTGGCCCCGGTGGGGGTTCGGGCTTAGGCTCTGGACAGGACTTGGGCTATTGGCTTGGAGAAGGCTTGACCTCGGGACTTGACTTGGGCTCTAGACTGGACTTGGGCTCAGGCTCTGAAGATGATGTGGACGGCTCTGAAGATGATGTGGACTCTGGACTGGGCTTGGGCTCTGAAGATGGCTCAGGCTCTGGCTCTGTCAGCGCACTGCTTTGGTCCGGGTTAGGACCTGGTGACAATACGATGCAGACATCTTCGTGGCCGGCTGAGGCAGAGGTCATCCCATCATCCTCTGACACTGGTTCAGGAAGAGGCTCAGATTCTGGCCTTAACTCTGGCACCGGCACTGAAGATGGTGCAGGTGCTGATTCTGGCATTGGTTCTGATGCTGGCTCTGGCAGTGGCTCTGAAGGAGGCTCTGGAGTAGACTCGGATGCAGGCTCTGGCACTGGCTCTGGAGTTGGCTCTGGCACTGGAGTGGACTCTGGAGTAGGCACCGGCTCTGGCCCTGATACAGGCTCTGGCACTGGAGCAGGCCCTGACGCAGGCTCTGGCTCTGCCTCTGGCATGTGAGCAGACACTGGTACGGACTCTGGCTCCACCTCTGGCACAGGAGCTGACACTGGTGCTGACTCTAGCTCCACCTCTGGCATGGGAGCAGACACTGGCACGGGAACAGGAACAGATATTGGCACAGGTTCGGGCTTTATTTCAGGTGCTGGTTCTGGCTGAGAAACCAGCTCAAAAGAGCAGCCTCCTCTGCTGTCTCTATATCAGCCACTGGGAGGAGCTCTTGAGTGACAGCCTCCTTAGCTGGTTCAGCCACTGGAGGGAGCTCTGGAGCAATGGTCTCCTCAGCTGAGTCAGCCACAGGAATGGTTGTCTTTAGGAGGCACTCTAGATTGGCAACATCCTCCACTGAGTCGCCCACTGGCCTGATTGCCCCTCCCCAAAAATTTTCATGGGGTTCCTCCTTTACTAATGATTCACAGATAAAGTTGAGCATGGCAAATAAAGTCTGAGAAATTCAAAGACATGGGTGTTCAACTTGAATCAGATAGTCCACCCATCTGCATGCTCGTCCAGCAATGAACATCAGGATAAAGCTCACCCAGATGGGTTTGGGTGACTTGGGGTCTTGGAGATCCTCATAGAAGATGTCACACTGCAGCTTGAATCCCATAGGGTGATATATTCCATAGTAGCTTGCCGGGGAGCTCCAGTCAGTCTTCAGCTCAAAATATGAAGTGAGAGGCTGAGATAGGGAAACCCGGAAGTGGCGTGGAATCACGTATTGAAACACATTTGCAACATCCATTGTATGGTGAAGTATTCTGTCAAGTACGTGAGGGAGGCGGATGTACAGTGGTGCTTGAAAGTTTGTGAACCCTTTAAAATTTTCTATATTGCTGCATAAATATGACCTAAAACATCATCAGATTTTCACACAAGTCCTAAAAGTAGATAAAGAGTTAAACAAATGAGACAAAAATAGTATACTTGGCTATTAATTTATTGAGGAAAATGATCCAATATTACATATCTATGAGTGGCAAAAGTATGTGAACCTTTGCTTTCAGTATCTGGTGTGACCCCCTTGTGCAGCAATAATTGCAACTAAACATTTCTGGTAACTGTTGATCAGTCCTGCACACCGGCTTGGAGGAATTTTAGCCCATTCCTCCATATAGAACAGCTTCAACTCTGGGATGTTGGTGGGTTTCCTCACATGAACTGCTTGCTTCAGGTCCTTCCACAACATTTCAATTGGATTAAGGTCAGGAGTTTGACTTGGTCATTCTAAAACATTAACTTTATTCTTCTTTAACCATTCTTTGGTAGAACGACTTGTGTGCTTAGGGTTGTTGTCTTGCTGCATGACCCACCTTCTCTTGAGATTCAGTTCATGGACAGATGTCCTGACATTTTCCTTTAGAATTCACTGGTACAATTCAGAATTCATTGTTCCATCAATGATGGCAAGCCATCCTGGCCCAGATGCAGCAAAACAGGCCCAAACCATGATACTACCACCACCATGTTTCAGAGATGGAATAAAGTTCTTATGTTGGAATGCAGTGTTTTCCTTTCTCCAAACATAATGTTTCTTATTTAAACCAAAAATTTCTATTTTGGTCTCATCCATCCACAAAACATTTTTCCAGTAGCCTTTTAGCTTGTCCACATGATCTTTAGCAAACTGCAGATGAGCAGCAATGTTCTTTTTGGAGAGCAGTGGCTTTCTCCTTGCAACCCTGCCATGCACACCATTGTTGTTCAGTGTTCTCCTGATGGTGGACTCATGAGCATTAACATTAGCCAATGTGAGAGGCCTTCAGTTGCTTAGAAGTTACCCTGGGGTCCTTTGTGACCTTGACGACTATGACATGCCTTGCTCTTGGAGTGATCTTTGTTGGTTGACCACTCCTGGGGAGGGTAACAATGGTCTTGAATTTCCTTCATTTGTACACAATCTGTCTGACTGTGAATTGGTGGAGTCCAAACTCTTTAGAGATGGTTTTGTAACCTTTTCCAGCCTGATGAGCATCAACAATGATTTTTCTGAGGTCCTCAGAAATCTCCTTTGTTTGTGCCATGATACACTTCCACAAACATGTGTTGTGAAGATCAGACTTTGATAGATCCCTGTTCTTTCAATAAAACAGGGTGCCCACTCACACCTGATTGTCATCCCATTGATTGAAAACACCTGACTCTAATTTCACTTTCAAATTAACTCCTAATCCTAGAGGTTCACATATTTTTGCCACTCACAGATATGTAATATTGGATCATTTTCCTCAATAAATAAATAACCAAGTATAATATTTTAATCTACTTTTAGGACTTGTGTGAAAATCTGAGGAAGTTTTAGGTCATATTTATGCAGAAATATAGAAAATTCTAAAGGGCTTACAAACTTTCAAGCACCACTGTATGTGCAGACGTGTTTATTTTAATAAAGTGCAATATATACATAAAGTGTGTAAAACACACACAAAAGCAAACAGTCCAACTTGGCAGGCAAGGTCATAAATGAGAATACAGGCAAAGGGCCGGTCGAGGCGCAAACAATATGTCAGAGGCAAAATGAGAACAAGAACTAGAATCAGGAACAAGAATTGAGTAACCAGGAAAACATGAACATGGGAAGAAATGCTCAGTAATGTGAACAGAATGTGGCATAATACTTCGCACTCCATTTGCATCAGCACAGTCCTTAAATAGCCAGACACCTAGTTCTCTAATTGAGAACAGGTGCGCCTTGTTCACGGCACGCATGCTGGAGCTCACTTGGTGCGCGCACAGCCCAATGCACGCCTTCAGGTGCACACGCCACAGTGCGCAGGACTGACACATAGCAATACTTGGAGGAATGTGATTGGGAGTAATGGTTTCTTGGATTTGATGAAATGTTATTAGATTGTCAAAAATGGACTGTCAGAAGCATTTTGTTCAAACACATGGTTGCTCCAAAATGTACTTGGTACCAGAGCACTTTGGGCCAAAGCTCAATGATTGATTTTGTGATTTTAAAATAAGACTTGATGACATATGTTTTTGACATTTGAGTAAACAGAAGGCCAAAATTGTCACCTGATTACCACTTGGTAGTGAGTTAGATTGGTTGCAAATGGCATCAGCCAGATTTATTTGGTAAACCTGAGGGAACCTTCCAGTTGTTTAGGAGTGTCTGGCAGAAGAGTCAGTGAGAAACAAGTTTAACTCCCACCTCCTAAATGACCTGCATAGTGAGTGAGGGTGGGGACATTAAATCTGAATGGACCATGTTCAAATCCTCATTTGCAGATGCAGCTGCTAGAAGGATAGCTGTCGGTACTTATCATGGCAGTAACCCCAGCATGCACTGGTGCATACCAATGGTATGGGAAGCTATTAAATGGAAGGAGTCCTTCCAAGTAATGCTCAAGGTGGACTCTCCTCATTCAGTTGAGATATATTGGTGATCCTAAGGGGCTGCAACAAAAGCATTTGCAGAAGCAAAAGTTCCCTTTTGGAGAATTTGGAGAGACCAAGGAAAAGACTTTCAGGTGGCTCCAAAGATGTTCTGACAAACTGATCAGTGCTTCAGGGTGGAGATGATACCATGTGCCAGCTCTGCTGAGCAAGTGCAGGAAGCTTTGACCTTGACTGGGGATATTGTTCAGTGATGAATGGGCCACTTTGAGGAACTCCTTAACTCAGTAGATATGCCTGCAGGAGGCTGTAAAAGAAATCTCTGGTGTGTTGGAGTCCATCAGTGTGGCTGAGGTTACTATGATAGTTAGAAACTTTCATAGCAGCAAGGATGCAGGGGTGGGTGAAATTCAGCATGGAGCTGTTAAAGGCAGAAGGTTGGGGTTGTGTGGTTAACAGGCCTCTTCAATGTTAAATGGAGATGTGGTGCTGTGCTTTTGGAATAGCACACTGGGATGTCACTATCATCCCAAAAAAGGGGAGTAATTATAGGGGAATCACACTCCTCAGGAAAAGCGTATTCCAGGGTTCTGGAGAGGAGACTCCATCTGGAAGTTGAACCCAGTATTCAGATTTGGAACATCTATCCATTCAGGATTTATGGTCTTCTCAACAAGTCTGTAACCATGTGAAAGGGTACCGTTGCTGTCCCACTTCCACTAAGCGTCACCACCAAATGAGTACAACGAGAACGAAGATTTTAAAAGTAAATGAGTGTGATTTATTTTACAATGCAGAGAAGTACTCAAAATACAAACAAAAGACTTTCAAAAAGAAACCAAACGGGCCATCATAGGCATAACTAAATAAGCACACATAGAACTGGAAGGCAACCTCACGACAAGTTGCAACAACAGTACTTACAGTTCACAGTTCTCAATTCTCAATTCTGATTTACAAGGGTCTCACCTCCACCAGAGCCTGTCAAACACTAACAACAAAGAAAATACAGCCCTTTAAATATCCCACCAATTACCCTCTGATTGGCTGAGCCCACAATATGCGGAGTGCTATGATTGGCTGAAATACAATGCACAGTAATACGATAATTGACAGGGATAGGAAAAGTAATAATCCTATAATTGGCCAACTTACCTCCTAAACACAACCACCAATGAAAACCAGTGTAAATGATTGGATAAATCCATTCACCACAGAGGTACAAGCCAAAACAAATCAACATTCACAGTGAAGATTAAAAATGTCAACATTCCATTCACCATTAAAATGCATAACAAACATCTACCACTATACCTACATACATTTCCCATCCCCACAGTTAACATAAATGACACAAACATCACAAAAGACACAACACTCACCCCTACCACCAGTAAACTTTCCCTAGCCCAAGGTGGAACTTAAAAACATCGCTCACCCGAGGCGCGCGCTTCCTACGGGGAATCCATGTCAGATGGACCAGGGAGACATCAGTGCTAATAAATGCAAATGTGTGAGTTGTGGAGAAACCAATATCAACAACGGAATGGAAAATGGAGCAGAATCAGAAGGTATCTTACTGTTCGCTAGGATGTTTGGATTAAACTGCATTTAAACGGTAAAGTAACTGTGTTTATGGTTTGTAATGTGTGCCGCTAATGATCAAAACTCACCGGGTAGATGCCACTGCCGGTTCAATGGAGATACATGCAATTAGCGTGCCGATGTAACTAACGGTGTGGTGCATTTTGGGTAATATAGTGTGAGTGAACAGGGACGGTACACAAACAAAACCAAAGACAAAGACAAGCCATGGCAGATACATTGACACATATAAAAGTCCACATGTTGTGCACAGGTTTAAAAAGTATTCATACTTTTTACAAACCAGTATCAAGGTCTGACTGAAACCCAAGAGAAACAGTTGATTACCCAAAGCAACAAGATCTCACACACCACACTACAGCACAACAATCTCCTGATCTTGAGGATTTGCTCTGTACATCATCAGGAAGATCAAATTGTACCTGTCAAGATCTGAGAAATTATTCCTTGTCTTGGTTTTCTCTGGATGTCTTAGACCTTACAGCTCAATTCCATCACTACAGTGACATTAGTCATGTTACATTACATTACATGGCATTTAGCAGATGGTCTTATCCAGAGCGACATACAATGAGTGCAAAAGTCAGGTACACAAAGTCCTGAACTTCTAAACAAGAACATTCTAGTGCCAACTGAACAAGTGACAGCAATACCTAGTGTAATATGCTGTTGAAATACTAATACTCAAACAGGCAAGTTAATAAACCAACCATACAAAGTACAACTAAATCAAGAACTCAAAACATTTAACCCCAGGCTAGACCATGCACAGCCTCAGTTGGTCTAAACCAAAACACAGTTACACAGTGGGTAGAGAAGAAGGGGAGAGGTGCAGCCTGAAGAGGTGAGTCTTCAGTCTGTACTTGAAGGTGGTTAGGGAGTCAGCAGTTCTGACCTCAGTGGAAAGGTCATTCCACCAATGGGGAACCAGGACAGACAGCAGTCTTGAGTGGGCAGGGCAGGAGCAGAGAGGAGGAGGGGCCAGGCAACCAGTAGTAACAGAGTGGAGGGATCTGGCTGGTGTGTAGGGGCGGATCAGTCTCTGGAATTTTGCTGGCCCTAACCCCTTGAGCGCCTGGTAAATGAACACCAATGTCTTAAATTTGATGTGAGCTCTGACAGGTAGCCAGTGCAGGTTGGCAAGCAGAGGGGTGACATGGGAAGAATGAGAGAGGTTGTAGACCAGGCGAGCTGCAACATTCTGGATGAGCTGCAGAGGTCTGATGGCAAAAGCTGGAAAGCTAGCAAGTTTTCTGAACATTATGTTTATGATGTTTAGTCTGTTTAGACTAAACAATGCTTAGTCAGTTTTCTTGGGGTGTTATTATTAAGTAGGCATGTCCAGGTACCATTCATTTACTCATATTACTCTGTTTAATTAGAGTACATTATTTGGTGGAACAACCGTAGAGCGTTTGCCATATTGTCAGGAGATTGTGAATTTGGATCTTGATAATACTGGCAGTCCAAGAGAGTCTGATTGACCTTGCTGTCTTGGTGGGAGGGGCATAGCCACCCCTGCTAACCAGAGTGACACTAACCAATCATGGAAATCTGTAAGCTCATGGATGCAGAAGAGGGCAGATTGCACTTTCCTCTGAGTGTTATGTGCCCTCTGATGCAGCATGAGCAGCAGTTTGAAAAGATGAGTTTGGCTTTATGTGTCTCGGAGGAAGCGTAATTTAGCCTCCACCTTCCCCGGGTGGTTGCTATAGAATGATCAGGAAAAGCTGGCTATTGGGTTGGAATTGGCAGATGACCAAATGAGGGAGAGAATGTAAGAAAATTCCAAAGATATATAACATTAGGGATGCAACCACATATAAAATTACAGATACAAATGGGTGGCAATTTATGTTTTTTATTAATTTGTCTTTTCAGAAATCTTGCTGAAACTCAAGGGTCAGGACTGAGATCCAATGAGATACAAAAGAAACATTGAGCAAATGGGAGATTTAATTTCACATGCATGTGAGTGATCTATCAGATACGAAGCTTGTGGGACAAAGATCATGCACCTTCACATGAGCATTAACCTGAACATGCAATGCTGCATGACACATTTACAGCATTCATTCATTCATCCTTAGTAACTGCCTGGTCTGGGTTACATTGGTTTAAATTATGCTACTCATAGATGAATAGAGCCAAATAAATTATCATGAGCAGGTACAAACAAAAATAATGACTGAACTTGTGGTATTCAAAAATAATTTCTGGAGTCTGAGTGGTACAGAGCTTATTAAATAAATAAATAACCAGTCCATTTTAGGTCTCGTCCAGTCCGGGTTTAAGTCTGAATATAGATATAGATGGTGGTACTGCATTCAAATTACTTCAATCTTTTAGATTAAAGATGGAGTATTTTGGTGAGCATGAATATTAATGAGTGCATAATTAATATTAATGAGCATGTAATGTTATATTAACCATAACTGCACTACGTTTGTTCATATCTCATTAAAACCACAAGAGGTGAAAGTTATTCAGCAACTTTAATCATGGTGAGGCAAAATCATAGTTTTTCATAAATCTAATGGTTTTTGATTTTTATAGGTGTGTATGTGAAGATCCTGTCATATCTCTCTCGCAGTGTCTCATTTTTTCTGTCTGTCTGTCTGTCTGTCTCTCTCTCTCTCTCTCTCTCACTATTCTACAGCCTCGACCCTCCGTCTCTGACTACTGTGTGTGTGTAAATTACTGCTTGGCTGCTTCTCCCTAGACGAACAGGATTGGCCTTTAGCAGGCGCTAACTGCAGGGGCTGTGTGTGTGTGTGTGTGTGTGTGGTTGAAAGGGAGGAGGGTGATGAAGCGGAGAAACCGCTCTGATTAAAAGCTTGAGAATGAGAGACAGATGATTTAGATGAAAGCTAGAAGCTGCGATATTCAAACCAAACTCTCTCTCTCTCTCTCTCTCTCTCTCTCTCTCTCAGCTTCCATTTATCTCTATGAAGTAAATATTGGTTACAATCACTTTTCTCATTTAATCTGAAGATAAGAATGAAGACTTCACCGGTTCTGTAAAAAAAGTTTGTAAATTTACCCAGAAACTGATGATGGTGAGAGAGAGAGAGAGAGAGAGAGAGAGAGAAACCAAGCAAGGAGACTGATACGGATTCGACCCCCCCCCACCCACACACACACACATACCCCCCCTACACCAAGCGAGCACCTGTGTCATTGTTATGCCTGTTGCCTAGTAACAGCTTTTCTTCACATACATCCATGAAGAAAATTTTTCCTTCCTGAAATGGAAGAGAGCAAAAAATACATGAGATGACCCTTGTCTTTTTTTTTGAACGATTGACGTGTGTGTGTGTGTGTGTGTGTGTGTGTGTGTGTGTGTGTGTGTGTGTGATAATAAAGTCTGACAATTTTGACCTTTTGGGGACATTTGGATAACAACATTTCCACAAGGAAATTGTTGTTGTTGTTGTTGCTGTTATTTAACAACTTTTTTTTCAAATAAAAGAGCCAAAACATTTCCTTTTCATGACTGAGGTTATGAACCTACAGTAAGTCAAGTCAGTCTGCGAGTTGACCTAGTGGTTAGCGTGTCCGCCTCTCGACCAGGAGATTGCGAGTACCTACTTCCATCTAGCAAGGCATGCTGCAATAAAGATGTGAGTGGGGAAGTCAAACTCTTGCAGTTAACAGAGGACTAGCCCCCCAATGTAACCTTAGCTGTATAGGCGAGAGGCTGAGGACTATCGAAACAGAGATCGGCGCTGCACCAATATGCCTTAAAGAGTTGGTTAGTACTTGAACAGGAAGACCAGATTCTGGTTAGGGTGAGGTTTAGGTGCCAGCACAGCATTAATTAACTGCATTAATAATTATGTCGGGCAGCATGGTGGTGTAGTGGTTAGCGCTGTCGCCTCACAGCAAGAAGGTCCGGGTTCGAGCCCCGTGGCCGGCGAGGGCCTTTCTGTGTGGAGTTTGCATGTCCTCCCCGTGTCCACGTGGGTTTCCTCCGGGTGCTCCGGTTTCCCCCACAGTCCAAAGACATGCAGGTTAGGTTAACTGGTGACTCTAAATTGACCGTAGGTGTGAATGTGAGTGTGAATGGTTGTCTGTGTCTATGTGTCAGCCCTGTGATGACCTGGCGACTTGTCCAGGGTGTACCCCGCCTTTCACCTGTAGTCAGCTGGGATAGGCTCCAGCTTGCCTGCGACCCTGTAGAACAGGATAAAGTGGCTAGAGATAATGAGATGAGATGAATAAGTATGTCAGTGGAAGGTCCTCACAAAGATAGTGAGACAAGTGTCTCGTCTCGTCTTCTTCCGCTTATCCAGGACCGGGTCGCGGAGGCAGCAGTCTAAGCATGGAAGCCCAAACTTCCCTTTCCCCAGACACCTCGGCCAGCTCCTCGGGAAGAACACCGAGGCGTTCCCAGGCCAGCCGAGAGACATAGTCCCTCCAGCGTGTCCTGGGTCTTCCCCGGGGCCTCCTCCCGGGGGGACATGCCTGGAACACCTCCCCAGGGAGGCGTCCAGGAGGCATCCGAAAAAGATGCCCGAGCCACCTCAGCTGGTTCCTCTCGATGTGGAGGAGCAGCGGCTCTACTCCGAGCTCCTCCCGAGTGACTGTGCTTCTCACCCTATCTCTAAGGGAGCGCCCAGCCACCCTGCGAAGGAGACTCATTTCAGCCACTTGTATCCGCGATCTTGTTCTTTCTGTCATTACCCAAAGCTCATGACCATAGGTGAGAGTCGGAACGTAGATCGACCGGTAAATTGAGAGCTTCGCCTTTTGGCTCAGCTCCTTCTTCACCACGACGGACCGGTAAAGCGACCGCATCACTGCGGAGGCTGCACCGATCCGCCTGTCGATCTCACGCTCCATCCTTCCCTCACTCGTGAACAAGATCCCGAGATACTTAAACTCCTCCACTTGAGGCAGGACTTCTCCACCAACCTGGAGAGGGCAAGCCACCCTTTTCCGGTCGAGAACCATGGCCTCGGACTTGGAGGTGCTGATTCTCATCCCAGCCGCTTCACACTCGACTGCAAACCGCCCCAGTGCATGCTGAAGGTCCTGGTTTGAAGAAGCCAACAGGACAACATCATCCACAAAAAGCAGAGATGAAATCCTGTGGTTCCCAAACAGGATTCCTTCCGGCCCCTGGCTGCGCCTAGAAATTCTGTCCATAAAAATTATGAACAGAACCAGTGACAAAGGGCAGCCCTGACGGAGTCCAACATGCACTGGGAACAGGTCTGACTTACTGCCGGCAATGCGAACCAGACTCCTGCTCCGTTCGTACAGGGACCGGACAGCCCTTAGCAAAGAGCCCCGAACCCCATACTCCCGAAGCACCCCCCACAGAATACCACGGGGGACACGGTCGAATGCCTTCTCCAGATCCACAAAGCACATGTGGACTGGTTGGGCAAACTCCCATGAACCCTCGAGCACCCTATGAAGGGTATAGAGCTGGTCCAGTGTTCCGCGACCAGGACGAAAACCGCATTGTTCCTCCTGGATCCGAGGTTCGACTATTGGTCGAATTCTCCTCTCCAGTACCCTGGAGTAAACTTTCCCTGGGAGGCTGAGAAGTGTGATTCCCCTATAATTGGAGCACACTCTCCGGTCCCCTTTCTTAAAAAGAGGGACCACCACCCCAGTCTGCCACTCCAGAGGCACTGTCCCCGACCGCCACGCGATGTTGCAGAGGCGTGTCAACCAAGACAGCCCCACAACATCCAGAGACTTGAGATACTCAGGGCGGATCTCATCCACCCCCGGTGCCTTGCCACCGAGGAGCTTGCAAACCACCTCAGTGACTTCGGCTTGGGTAATGGACGAGTCCACCTCTGAGTCATCAGCCTCAGTCTCCTCAGTGGAAGACATGACGGTGGGATTGAGGAGATCCTCAAAGTATTCCTTCCACCGCCCGACAATGTCCCCAGTCGAGGTCAACAGCTCCCCACCCGCACTGTAAACAGTGTTGGCAGAGTACTGCTTCCCCCTCCTGAGGCGCCGGACGGTTTGCCAGAATTTCTTCGAGGCCGACCAATAGTCCTTCTCCATGGCCTCCCCGAACTCCTCCCAGTTCCGAGTTTTTGCCTCCGCAACTGCCCGAGCTGCAGCACGCCTGGCCTGCCGATACCCGTCGGCTGCCTCAGGAGTCCCGGAGGTCAACATGGCCCGATAGGACTCCTTCTTCAGCTTGACGGCATCCCTTACTTCCGGTGTCCACCACCGGGTTCGGGGATTGCCGCCACGACAGGCACCGGAGACCTTGCGGCCACAGCTCCGAACAGCTGCATCCACAATGGAGGTAGAGAACATGGTCCACTCAGACTCAATGTCCCCCACCTCCCTCGGAAGCTGGGAAAAGCTCTCCCGGAGGTGGGAGTTAAAGACCTCCCCAACAGAGTGCTCGGCCAGACGTTCCCAGCAGACCCTCACCATACGTTTGGGCCTGCCAGGTCTGTCCAGCTTCCTCCTCCGCCAGCGGATCCAACTCACCACCAGGTGGTGATCAGTTGACAACTCAGCCCCTCTCTTCACCCGAGTGTCCAAGACATAGGGTCGGAGATCAGATGACACGACTACAAAGTCGATCATCGACCTCCGACCTAAGGTGTCCTGGTGCCACGTGCACTTATGGACACCCCTATGCTCGAACATGGTGTTCGTTATGGACAAACTGTGACTAGCACAGAAGTCCAATAACAAAACACCACTCGGGTTCAGATCGGGGAGGCCGTTCCTCCCAACCACGCCCCTCCAGGTGTCACTGTCATTGCCCACGTGAGCATTGAAGTCCCCCAGTAGCACAATGGAGTCCCCAGTCTGAGCACCCCTCAGTACCTCTCCCAGGGACTCCAAGAAGGCCGGATACTCTATACTGCTATTTGGCCCGTAGGCACAAACAACAGCAAGAGCCCTCTCCCCAATCCGAAGGCGCAGAGAGGCGACCCTCTCGTTCACTGGGGTAAACTCCAACACATGGCGGCTGAGCTGGGGAGCTATAAGGAAGCCCACACCAGCCCGCCGCCGCTCACCATGGGCGACTCCAGAGAAGTGGAAAGTCCAGCCCCTCTCGAGGAGCTGGGTTCCAGAGCCCAAGCTGTGCATGGAGGTGAGCCCGACTATCTCTAGCCGGTACCTCTCAACCTCCCGCACAAGCTCAGGCTCCTTCCCCCCCAGCGAAGTGACATTCCATGTCCCAACAGCCAGTCGCTGTGTCCGGGGATCAGGTCGTCGAGGCCCCTGCCTTTGACTGCCACCCAATCCACACTGCACCAAACCCCTACTGCTACCTCTGTGGGTGGTGAACCCACAGGAGGTCGGGCCCACGTCACCTCTTCGGGCTGAGCCCGGCCGGGCCCCATGGGCAAAGGCCCGGCCACCAAGCGCTCGCATACGAGCCCCAACCCCGGGCCTGGCTCCAGGGTGGGGCCCCGGCTGCGTCCTACCGGGCGACGTCACGGTCCTGGATTTTTTCTCCATAGGGGTTTTTTGGTGAACTGCTCTTGGTCTGGCCTGTCACCTAGGACCTGTCTGCCTTGGGAAACCCTAACAGGGGCATAATGCCCCCGACAACATAGCTCCTAGGATCATTCAAGCACACAAACCCCTCCACCACAATAAGGTGGCAGTTCTAGGAGGGGTGAGACAAGTGTGTGTGAATTCTTTCACCAAGTCACCTTCAGCATTAACATGGTTTTATTTTTCTTGTGTTCCACCTTCACTGTAGCACTGGATTGTTTTTTCGAGCTGCTGTGGATCCGCCAGCTTCAGCAAATATCTAGTCATTCAAAAATACCATACAAATGTCTGAAAATCAAAATAAATTTAAAAAATGTATTGTTTTGGATAGAATAAGTGTAATCCTTTTCCAAAATAAAAAATATGCAACATCATATCAGTATCCAAGTGAACATAGCATAAAAGCAGTGAGGAGTTCAAAACATCTTGAGATGAACAGGATTTAAAATATGTTTTAGAAATATTCCCCAAAACATCCCTAAAATCTGCAAAATAATTTGGAAAGACAGTAAATACACTTTACAGTTCTCTAAATATACCCAAAAACATACCAATACAATTCCAAGCATTTTCACAACACAGCTGATATACATGTAGCCCCTCCCACAAAACTCCATAACAGGCAAAGCTCAATGTGAGCTGAAAATGACCAAATGATTACTGAATGGTGAAAGAGCACCTCCTAAGCACAGTGTGTTTTAAATCCTCCAGTAATGCAGCTCAGCCATTGCAGCATTTCAGTTACCATAGACTCACACTTCCATGCTATTAGTACACAAAAAGCAGTATATAGGGTGTCCAAATACTCAGTAGGCATTTAGTAGCAGTGAAACAGTACTTGGATGATCCACTACATCTGTAGTATGCACAAGTACCACATTACACTACACTACACCATCCCGCTGGATGTTCCGAGTAATGAAAGAAGAAGAATTCCCCTGGGGAAATAGAAAGAAGATGGCTGTCTGAAGCAAAGCTGGTTGTTGCAGCAGTGTACAATTGAATCAGGAATTGTTTCAACACACACACACACACATATATATATATATATATATGGGGTGGCACGGTGGTGTAGTGGTTAGCACTGTCACCCCACAGCAAGAAGGTCCTGGGTTTGAGCCCAGTGGCCAGCGAGGGCCTTTCTGTGTGGAGTTTGCATGTTCTCCCCATTGTCTGCATGGGTTTCCTCCAAGTGCTCTGGTTTCCCCCAAAGACATGCAGGTTAGGCTAATTCGGCGTTTCTCAAAGTGTGGGGCGCGCCCCAGAGGCATTGCAGGTGGGGCGCGTGAAATCGGAAGATTTATTATTATTATTTATGTATTTATTTCTTTTGCATTCTTTATTTATGCCTTTCTGTTTTGCTTGTAAGTTACACTCACTCAAAATGTGTTCAGTTATTGTCCTTGCTAAACGTGTTAAAGAACATTACATAGGAAACATCTGCACTCGACACCGGCCACCTTTCCTTTTTCATTCGCACTGACTATGCATTGCTATGCGACTAACCATTTTTTACGTACCTCAGAAAGACTCTAGGGCGCTACACACGCTAGAATCTTCAAACCTGCATTCGTGCTAGCTGAGCCTGAGACATCAGGACTAGGCATGAAAATGGATAAGTTTGTTAAAAGGGCCGCTAAAGTCGGGGATTTTACGGTGCCAATAGTGAAGGGGAAGGCAAGTACCAAATGCCAACCTAAAAGAAAATATGTTGAGTCCTACCTTGGCTTAGGATTCACGGTAGCTGAGGTAGGTGATGAGGAGCGACCTTTATGTGTATTATGCCTGCGGCAACTGGCAGCCGACAGTATGCGGCCTAACAAATTGCGCAGACACTTGGAGACTGCACACCCCACTCACATTGATAAACCCGTAGCTTTTTTTGAATGAAAACTTGCAGAATACTGGCAGCAGGAAAAGGGAATGGTGAAAACTGTGTCAGTTAATAGCAGGGCACAGATGGCTTCATACAAAGTGGCATACCATATTGCCCAGTGCAAAAAGCCACATACAATAGCTGAGCAACTCATTCTCCCTGCTGCTATTGATATGGTATCAGTTATGATTGATGAGAAAAGCGCTTCCAAATTAAAATCAATCCCCCTGTCAAACGACACCGTTGCGAGACAACTGCAAGAAAGTCACTTTGCTTTACAAGTGGACGAAGCAACAGACAGCAGTAAAATGTGCCTCTTCATTGCTTATGTCCGTTTCGTAAACTAGCTGTCACTAAATGAGGATTTGCTCTTTTGCAAACCTGTACCATCAAGAGCCACGGCAGAGGAGCTGTTCAAGATTATGGACAACTACTTCAAAGAACAAGGGCTGAGGTGGGAAAATTGCTTGGGGTTCTGTTCTGATGGAGCGCAGACAATGGCAGGAAAAAAGAAGGGACTCCAGGCATTGATCGAAAGGGCCGCGCCAGATGCACAGTGGACGCACTGCATTCTACACAGGGAAGTGCTGGCCTCCAGACACCTCAGCCCCGAATTAAACGAGGTGTTGACAGCAGTTGTGGATGTGGTCAATTTTATCAAAACAAGACCCCTGAAAGCGCGACTCTTCTCTGCTATTTGTGAGGAGATGGGAGCAGACCATACCGCTGTGCTGTTTCACAGTGAAGCGAGGTGGCTCTTCCGAGGCAAAGTCTTGTCACGCATCTTTGAGCTTTGAACGGAGATCCGGGTGTTTTTAGAAGAAGAGCGCATGTATGAGGCAGCGGCCAAATTTGGCGATGAACTGTTTCTGATGAAACTGGCTTACCTCAGCGATGTATTTGCAAAGCTGAATGAATTAAATTTTCAGCTTCAGGGAAAAGACAAGCACCTACCTCACCTGGCTGACAAGATCACTGCTTTCATCCGAAAGCTGGAGGTATGGGGGAAGTGCGTCGATCAAGGACATACCGAAGTTTTTGAAAATCTCACTGAAGTCGCAGAGCGCATTGATTCTGGTGCCACCGCAGTGATCCCGTGTATAGAGCAGCACGTCACGGCATTGGGAGGATTCTTTAAAAAATACATTCCCCACAGTGCTACACAATATGACTGGATAGTAGATCCATTTCATGCTGCAGGTATCTATCTATCTATCTATCTATCTATCTATCTATCTATCTATCTATCTATCTATCTATCTATCTATCTATCTGTCTGTCTGTCTGTCTGTCTGTCTGTCTGTCTGTCTGTCTTGTTAATGTGCAATGGCAAATAAAGTTTTTCATTTCTTTCTGCAGCACCAGTTGATTTTAGCTCTGCTGAAGAGGAACAACTGATTGAAATGACCTCTGACTCCACCCTGAGGTTAAGATTTACGTCTCAGGCACTCAGTCAATTTTGGCTGGAAGTTGAAAGCCAGTACCCACTCATTGGGCAGAGAGCTGTGGGCATTCTTCTTCCCTTTGCCACACCTTATCTCTGTGAGATTGTTTTTTCAGCAGTTGCTTCGCTAAAAACAAAGTACAGATCTCAGCTTGACATTGAGCATGACTTGAGAGTGGCAGTTTCAAGCATTCAACCCCGTTTCGAAAAAATCTGTAGCACAAAACAGGCCCATTGCAGTCACTAATGCTATGAAGGCAGTCATTTGTTCACCTGCCTCTGCCCTGCCTCTTTGTAAAGTTTAAAAAGGGACAAACTTAAGCACAATTTATTTAATTTGCCCATTTTCTATATAATTTTTTTTTTATTTTTAAACATTGTTCTTAATGTTGCTGGTGTTGAGAGAACTAGATAGAAATTTATGTTACTTAAATAAATTTTGAAAAATTGTGAACTTGAGTTATTTTTAACATTTTTATTTTGAACATATTGAATGTATCTGGTGTTGTTATACAATAGAAATTGCTACAAATTTATGTTACCTCAATAAATTGAAAAATATGAACTTGTGTATTTTTTTTACCATTTTGTTGGTGTGATATGGGACAAGTGGGGCGCAGAAAAATCCCCTTCTTCTGAGGTGGGGAATGATAGAAAAAGTTTGAGAAGCACTGGGCTAATTGATGGCTCTACATTGACTGTAGGTATGAATGGTTGTTTGTCTCTGTGTCAGCCTTGCGATAACCTGATGACTTGTCCAGGGTGTACCCCGCCTCTTGCCCATAGTCAGCTGGGATATGCTTCAGCTTGCCTGCAACCCTGTAGAACAGGATAAGTGGCTACAGATAATGGATGGATATATATACTGTATTAATTTTGCAACATTATCTGTGAACATCCAGGTCAGAAGACAGACAGGTAAGATTGCAATGGAGTACATCCAAATTGTATTCTTACTACTCGCTTGCATACTCATAGAATGTACTACAGTTACAGGTGGGTAGCAGGTACCTAACCATCGTTACTGAGAATTTGGATGCAGCTTGACTCATTACATTACAGGCATTTAGCAGATGTTCTTATCCAGAGTGATGTACAACAGACCCAGAGCAACCTGGGGAGCAGTTGGGGGTTAGGTGCCTTGCCTGCACTTAAGTGTAGGTGCATTTGGGTAATTGAGTGATCAATCTCATTAAATCTGAAGGTTAATAATTAAATCATTAAATTGAATCAGTCTCATTGAATCGTTTTCATTGAATCAGTCTCATATTATCATTAAATCAGTCTCATTTATTAATACCATTAATTTTGGTGCTTAATAATAAATTACCAAACAGCTAAATTATGGTATATTCCAAATTATTATGATCACTTACCATATTACATAAATCATATGCACCTTTGAATTCTTGGAGATTGGGGACTTCAGAGATATTGGAACACAAATAAACACAGTTTCAATAATAAATGAATTTATTATAACAAAGATAAAAATGGATAATGGCAGTTGAAATATATACAAACAGTGAGGTGTGTGTGTGTGTGTGTGTGTGTGTGTGTGTTTGTGTGTGTGTGTGTGTGAGTGAAGACAAAAGATTAGCTTTGTGTGCTAATTAAGATGTGTTTGTGTGTGAGGCCTTGTGACCACATGTTTGTGTAGGCCTAGATTAGCCTCATGTGGCTAAGCTAAGACAAAGGGAAGCTAGCTAAGGTGGGTTTGTGAGGCATGTGGCCACGTGTGGAGGCCTAGATTAGCCTTGTGTTTAGCTAAGACAAAGGAATGCTAGCTAAAGTGTGTTGGTGTGTGTGGGGGAGGACCGCCACGTGTTTCTAAGACAATACACTTAGCTTTGGATGCTAATGGGACAAAAGAAATTAGCCGTAGGCTAATTTCACTAGCTTATGACAGTACTGAATCCACTGAAACCTTGATAAGGTCAAAATGTGTGATAAAGAACTTAAAGTGTTAGTGAGGAATAAAGAGAAGCATGCACAGCCTATCTATTAAAACAACTGAGAGATTAAAACAAAACAATAATCAATTCAACATGCTGCATGTTTACAGTGTAACAAACCGTTCCTGAGTTTAAATTCACACTACTTCAATAAAAGCTAATTCCTAAGACTAGGTTTGATTATGCCCAAAAATGCCAGTCTTACGCGAGCTTATGAGAAGATGTCCCGGGACTTTGGAGTTTTCACCGTTGTGGTGATCTCTGTGAAGCACAGGGAATTTCTTGGAGAGGCTGAGTTCACAGGAGCCCGTAGAGACTTCTGTAGAAAAACAAAGAATTCTTGGTCCGACGCTTCGTAGCTCGTGGGAAGGAAATCTTTGTAGAACAAGGTGCACAGCGCTTCAGTTAAAAAAAAGGGTCCAGCCACTTTCTCAACTTTGAATTAAAACTGCTTGGGCGGCAGTCGTGACATCACTTCTAATACGAATAAAACCGGTTGTAACTTGATTGAGTTAAAGATTGCACGACTCTGGAGTCTACCTTGGCCAAGGGTAAGAAAGAAATCGCGCTAAATCATGGATCTTGCAAGAAAGAGGTCTTTTTCTGGTTTGCTCGGGTGAAGCGAGCAATTCCTCCTTGTGTCCATGTTGAATTCACGGCGCTGAAAGAGGAGGAGCTAAGAGTTCCCGGGTTTCTTATGCTTTCATGGAGGATGTGACGTTGGTGATCCTGCCCCGGCGTGACGTAGGTCAACGTGGAAGTTGGCTGATGGGAAATGTAGTTTCTTAAAAGGGACTGTACCTACATCAGCCATTCCTGCTGTTCCAGGGAATCGAACTGGCAACCTTTTGGGCCAAAGCTGCTTCTCTAACCATTATGCCATGCCTTTCCCCTGTTTTTATAGGGTGCCATTATTTTTGTTCTGACTGAACACTGAGTTTGATTTGTCTTAATTTAGATTTTGCTGAATGAAACAATGCAATTTATCAATTTTTTTGAATTGCTATCTTTCAAGTCATTAATATAAAGCAACTGATTTTCACAAAATCATTAAATTCCTGTTCAACTGAAATCAATAAGTGATTTAAATGTTATAGCGTAATCTGTAGAGCAATTCACAGGCACCCATCAACAGTTATACAATTCAAAGATGATCAAACAAAGTTCACATTAGTGAGTCTCCTTTCATAAAAATTTACTCAAACTCAGGAGTGAGATGTAGGATATGAGCATTTTTCAACTACATGGATTATCTTTTTAATCACCAACACTTTCCTTGTTTAAATGCTAAGAATAAAGTTGTTTCTTATCCATTTTGATGCTTAAGGACCAGTGCTAGGGTAAGAAGAAAAACGAGACACCTTAACAAAGTGGGCGGCACGGTGGTGTAGTGGTTAGCGCTGTCGCCTCACAGCAAGAAGGTCCGGGTTCGAGCTCCGTGGCCGGCGAGGGCCTTTCTGTGTGGAGTTTGCATGTTCTCCCCGTGTCCGCATGGGTTTCCTCCGGGTGCTCCGGTTTCCCCCACAGTCCAAAGACATACAGGTTAGGTTAACTGGTGACTCTAAATTGACCGTAGGTGTGAATGTGAGTGTGAATGGTTGTCTGTGTCTCTGTGTCAACCCTGTGATGACCTGGCGACTTGTCCAGGGTGTACCCCGCCTTTCGCCCGTAGTCAGCTGGGATAGGATCCAGCTCGCCTGCGACCCTGTAGAACAGGATAAAGCGGCTACAGATAATGAGATGAGATGAGACCTTAACAAAGTCACTCCGTATAGGTGGTGAATGTTCCATGGGCAAGGTTTAAAGGAGAACTGAAGTCATTTTTAAACTTGCTTTATTTCATAATTAACATGTTATTCAATTACGGTTTCCATTTTATTAACCTTATATTGTGACTTGTATTGGCATATTATATTACACTTATCAGCCTTTTCAGTTTTTAGCCATGTTGAATGTAGTTTGTATGGTCCACGGCAGGCGTCGCTTATTTGTGCGATCTTCACGAGACTTGTGCGAGACTTCAAACATGAAGTGTCAGTGCTGCCATTTTGAAAACTGTTTACACAGTAGCCAGATCGCCATATCATTCCAATTTAAATTAATTTTGAGATTTGCCAGCTTCATCAGTGATGGAGTGTCAGTCCTGCACACTGTGGCATGTGCACCTGAAGGCGCGCCTCGGTCTGCGCACGCACCGAGTGGATTCCAGCATGCACAATGTGAACAAGGCGCACCTGAGCTCAATTAAGGAACTATGTATTTGCCTATTTAAGGACTGTGCTGATGCATTTTCATTGCAAAGTATTATGATATGCATTACCGAGCCTTTCTACCCGTTGTCTTGATTTCCTGCTTCACGAGTCTTGTGCCTGTTTCTCATTCTCCTCGCTTAGCCTTTGATGTACTGTTTGCACCTTGACTGACCCTTTCGCCTGTATTCTCATTTTTGATCTAGCCTGCTGTTTTGGATTGTTTGCCTGTGTATATATTGTCTCACTGTATATATATTCTGTACTTTATTAAACTGTATACTTCTGTACATACATCCACCTCCCTCACATACATGACATGGAGATTATTCCATACGACTTCGAACCAACGTGGAGTAGAGAAGAGTTGGAAAGGCGACAGGATAAGGACTAGTCCATTGCGCTGGTATTTACAGCATTACTGTTGCACAATTAAAATGTGCCAGATCAGGTGGCTTGTGGATTTTCAAAATAATAAATACATGCATGTATTTTTTTGTGATAAATAAATATTATACTGAGCACATTTCGCACATAATCCTCACTAAGGTTTCAGACAGCACTACAAAATGGAGTCACCACTATATAGTGCCCTACATGTGAGTATGGAGCAATTTCGGACACAGGGAAAACTTCTGGGTTAGTTACATCAGCATTCAAAGGAGGGCACGTGTGTCTTTTGACAATGTTGGCAGATGTTGGTCATTTTGATTTCCACTGTATGTTTTATTTCCATCCTACGAAGTCTTGCACAGGTCTCAGCGAGTCTCATTTATGGCCATTGCTTTGACATATGGACTGATATATTATATAACATATTTCAAACACGCATAGCTTGCTATAGCAGTGACAAAATAGCTGTCAGAAATGCATTACTACATTTTATAAAATGAGATAAATAGAATTTTAATAATAAAAAAATTGCCTTCAGTTCCCCTTGAAAGACGAACTTGATGTTAGCAGCTACAGGGAGCCAGTGGAGTGATATGAGAAGACCATGGGTGAAGTTTATATAAGATCAGAGACAACATCACTACATTTTGGATTATCCACAGTTGTTGCAGTAGTTGAGCCATGAGATGAGGAACACTCAGATTCATTGTGTTGCAGATTCTGACAGGACCTCATCTTTCTGATAGGAACTGAGTTCTCCAGTATCTTTCCATCTCCAGAAAACATGCTAATAGGTGGAGTGGGTGAGCTTCTTTCAGCTAGGATAAAGTGATTACTAAAGATGATTGAATGAATGTTCAATGGTCTTAACCATGTCATTCTGCATGTTTGAGTGGTTGTGCACCAAAGGCCTATGAGCAATAACTCCGTGGAGCTACCCATGGCTACTTGAATGAAGTGGGGAACTTGCTGGCTATAAGGGATGTGTTGGTGGTGTTGGAGAGAGATGGTCTACAGGGGACCTGAGGGGATTGGAGGTGAGATCCACCAGAGTCACTCAGGTCAGATTTAGTGCTATTTTTTGAGCATTAGGTTTGGCACATTATACTTCATTATGATATACAACTTGTGCTTGAATGAAGGTCCAGTCGCAAAGCTGATGTTGAAAGAGAGAGATTATCAGAGGAGGTTTAACTTGAAAGAGACTCCATACTACAACCCATCATCTTATTCAGCATCAGCAGTGATCAGGCAAAAAGGTCTAGAGCTATAGAGCATCACCAACCAACAAAAGAGAAACACTGGTTGAGCTAAAATGAAAACGAAGATGTGAAAACAGCTTCAGAACAGGTAAGATAGCTGAGCAGATAAAATATACTACAGTAGATGTTCACTAATTAACTCGCTAAATGAGCTTTTTCAAATTCTGTAAAGCTGATTTGTGACAATGTCTATTGCTAAAAGCGCTATACAAATAAACTTGACTTGACTTTTGTCATGGAATTTATACCCAAGGTTAGCTGTTTGTGTGACTTCAGTCTTCTAAGACTGATCTGTGTCCCGGAGGAATGGGTAGCTTGCAGTAGCTGGTGGTTAAATGTGTATGTGTGTATGACAGCTCAGTGTATAAACTGTGAAAGCTGGGCTTCACCTCACCTTCCCTCATCTGCACCACTTCGACAGTTGATGGTATTTTCAGTTAGAACTTCCCTCCTCACTCATACAGCATTAGTCTTGCTCTGAACTCTGACATCCATCCAGATAAGAGGAAAAAAACCTCAACCTCACTTCTCTGATAATTTATCTAACTTGTGTGTGTGCATGTGTGTGTGTGTCAAGTTTATTTTTATAGCACTTTTAACAATAGACATTGTCACAAAGCAGCTTTACAGAATTTTAATGACTTTAAACATGAGCTAATTTTATCCTTAATCTATCCCCAATGAGCAAGCCTGTGTGTGTGTGTGTGTGTGTGTGTGTGTTGGTATGCATATTCCTATGAGATATGAAAAGCAAGCTTCCTAATTTGTAAATTCAAACACTACTGTATATTTTATGTAACTTGTTAATATTTAAACCCTTTGCAGTTTATAGTGTGTACATTCCTCAGTATAAACACACTTTAAACATGTTTATCCATCTGATTGCCCATCTACAGTCTGAGTTTTATTGTTCTGACTGGTGCCATGCTTCCCAGGAGCCATCCCATGCCTATAGAGTCTTTTTTTTTTTTCCAGTTGTAGTTCCTGGTAGTTTCACATTCTGCTCATTTTTCCCAATTCATCATCTTTGTGTGTCTATTGGATATGTATAGATAAATCTTTATTGAAAGTAGGATTTACCTGCATTGACAATGTCTGCCGCTGCCGTGGACTCTAAGCTGACTGTAAATTATCAGGATAAACAATTCAGCATGTGTAAGATTTGACTTAGCTTCATGGGTAACAGTAGCTTAGTGGTTAAGATGTTAGCTGTCTGTTTGGAAGGTTGTGAGTTCAAATACCAGCACTACTGATGTCAGTCCCTTAACCCTCAACTTTTCAGTTATATAAATGAGGTAAGTCATTCTGGATAATGGTGTCTGTCAGTCATCTTTGGATGTCTTAATGTTATCAGCTTGTTGTCCAGTGGGTATCGTGAAGTTATGTAAGCTGCAAGTAGAGATGCTGGCTCAAAGAAGCAAGACTGCTGTAGCTCCCTTGCAAGCAACTTCCATTCCCATTTTTTCCTGAGACCCCTTTCCTTTTCTGTACTTGTCTTAAGCTCTGATCCAATCCCAGTCTTTATCCTGAGCCATGATTCAAGCCTGGTCTTTTTCCTGAGCACTGATCCAGTCCCAGTCCTTATCCTGTGCCCCAATCCAATCTCAGTCCTTATCCTGAGCCCCGATCCAACAATCCAGTCCCAGACCTTATCCTGAGCCCTGTCCTAGTCCTAATCCTGAATAGGATTAGGATACCATCCATTTCCTGATCCTGAGCCCCAATCCAGTCCTGGTCCTCATCCTAAGTCCTGATCCAGTCCAGATACTTATTCTGAGCCCCGATCCAGTCCCAGATCTTATCCTGAGCTCCAATACAATCCTGGCCCTGATCCTGAGCCCCAGTACAGTGAGCCAGTCCTGGTCCTTTTCCTGAGCCCCAATCCAGTCTTGGTCCTTATATTGAGCCCCATCCAGGTCCTAATCCTGAGCCCTGATCCAATCCTGGTCCTTATTCTGAGCCCTGATCCAGTCCCGGTCCTTATCCTGAGCCCCAGTCTAGTCCTGGTCCTAATTCTGAGCCCTGATCCAGTCCAGGTACTTATCCTGAGCCCTGATGCAAGCTTGGTCCTTATCCTGAGCCCAGATAAAGTACAGGTCCTTATACTGAGCCCCAATCCAGTCCCGGTCCTTATCCTGAGCCCTGATCCAGTCCCAGTCCTTATCCTGAGCCACAATCCAATCCTGGTCCTTATCGTGAGCCCCAATCCAGTGAGCCAATCCTGGTCCTTATATTGAGCCCCATCCTGGTCCTAATCCTGAGCCCCGATCCAGTCCTGGTCCTTATCCTGAGCCCCAGTCCAGTCCTGGTCCTAATCCTGAGCCCTCATACAGTACAGGTACAACCCCGATTCCAAAAAAGTTGGGACAAAGTACAAATTGTAAATAAAAACAGAATGCAATAATTTACAAATCTCAAAAACTGATATTGTATTCACAATAGAACATAGACAACATATCAAATGTCGAAAGTGAGACATTTTGAAATTTCATGCCAAATATTGGCTCATTTGAAATTTCATGACAGCAACACATCTCAAAAAAGTTGGGACAGGGGCAATAAGAGGCTGGAAAAGTTAAAGGTACAAAAAAGGAACAGCTGGAGGACCAAATTGCAACTCATTAGGTCAGTTGGCAATAGGTCATTAACATGACTGGGGATAAAAAGAGCATCTTGGAGTAGCAGCGGCTCTCAGAAGTAAAGATGGGAAGAGGATCACCAATCCCCCTAATTCTGCGTCGACAAATAGTGGAGCAATATCAGAAAGGAGTTCAACAGTGTAAAATTGCAAAGAGTTTGAACATATCATCATCTACAGTGCATAATATCATCAAAAGATTCAAAGAATCTGGAAGAATCTCTGTGTGTAAGGGTCAAGGCCAGAAAACCATACTGGGTGCCCGTGATCTTCGGGCCCTTAGACGGCACTGCATCACATACAGGCATGCTTCTGTATTGGAAATCACAAAATGGGCTCAGGAATATTTCCAGAGAACATTATCTGTGAACACAATTCACCATGCCATCCGCTGTTGCCAGCTAAAACTCTATAGTTCAAAGAAGAAGCCGTATCTAAACATGATCCAGAAGCGCAGACGTCTTCTCTGGGCCAAGGCTCATTTAAAATGGACTGTGGCAAAGTGGAAAACTATTCTGTGGTCAGACGAATCAAAATTTGAAGTTCTTTATGGAAATCAGGGATGCCGTGTCATTCAGACTAAAGAGGAGAAGGACGACCCAAGTTGTTATCAGCGCTCAGTTCAGAAGCCTGCATCTTTGATGTTATGGAGTTGCATTAGTGCGTGTGGCATGGGCAACTTACACATCTGTAAAGACACCATCAATGCTGAAAGGTATATCCAGGTTCTAGAGCAACATATGCTCCCATCCAGATGACATCTCTTTCAGGGAAGACCTTGCATTTTCCAACATGACAATGCCAAACCATATACTGCATCAATTACAGCATCATGGCTGCGTAGAAGAAGGGTCCGGGTACTGAACTGGCCAGCCTGCAGTCCAGATCTTTCACCCATAGAAAACATTTGGTGCATCATAAAATGGAAGATACGACAAAAAACACCTAAGACAGTTGAGCAACTAGAATCCTACATTAGACAAGAATGGGTTAACATTCCTATCCCTAAACTTGAGCAACTTGTCTCCTCAGTCCCCAGACATTTACAGACTGTTGTAAAGAGAAAAGGGGATGTCTCACAGTGGTAAACATGGCCTTGTCCCAACTTTTTTGAGATGTGTTGTTGTCATGAAATTTAAAAATCACCTAATTTTTCTCTTTAAATGATACATTTTCTCAGTTTAAACATTTGATATGTCATCTATGTTCTATTCTGAATAAAGTATGGAATTTTGAAACTTCCACATCATTGCATTCCATTTTTATTTACAATTTGTACTTTGTCCCAACTTTTTTGGAATCGGGGTTGTACTTATCCTGAGCCCAGATCAAGTCCAGGTCCTTATCCTGAGCCCCAATTCAATCCTGGTCCTCATCCTGAGCCCCAATCCAGCCCTGGTCCTTAAACTGAGCCTCATAGAGATCCTTATCTTGAGCCCTGATACAGTCCAGGTACTTATCGTGAGCCCCATTCCAATCCTGGTCCTCATTGTGAGCCCCAATCCAGCAAGCCAGTCCTGGCTCTTTTCCTGAGCCCCAATCCAATCCTGGTCCTTATATTGAGCCCCATCCTGGTCCTAATCCTGAGCCCCGATCCAATCCCAGTCCTTAACCTGAGCCCCAGTCCAGTCCTGGTACTACTCCTGAGCCCTGATACAGTCCAGGTACTTATCCTGAGCCCAGATCAAGTCCAGTCCTTATCCTGAGCCCCAATCCAGCCCTGGTCCTTAACCTTACCCCCGTACAGATCCTTATCCTGAGCTCTGATACAGTCCAGGTACTTATCCTGAGTCCAGACAAGTCCAGGTCCTTATCCTGAGCACCAATCCAATCCTGGTCCATATCCTGAGCCCCAATCCAGTGAGCCAGTCCTGGTCATTTTCCTGAGCTCCAATCCAGTCCTGGTCCTTATATTGAGCCCCATCCTGGTCCTAATCCTGAGCCCTGATCCAATCCTGGTCCTTATCCTGAGCCCCGATCCAGTCCCAGTCCTTAACCTGAGCCCCAGTCCAGTCCTGGTACTACTCCTGAGCCCTGATACAGTCCAGGTACTTATCCTGAGCCCAGATCAAGTCCAGTCCTTATCGTGAGCCCCAATCCAGCCCTGGTCCTTAACCTTACCCCCATACAGATCCTTATCCTGAGCCCTGATACAGTCCAGGTACTTATCCTGAGTCCAGATCAAGTCCATGTCCTTATCCTGAGCCCCATTCCAATCCTGGTCCTTATCATGAGCCCCAATCCAGTGAGCCAGTCCTGGTCATTTTCCTGAGCTCCAATCCAGTCCTGGTCCTTATATTGAGCCCCATCCTGGTCCTAATCCTGTGCCCCAATCCAATCCTGGTCCTTATCCTGAGCCCCGATCCAATCCCAGTCCTTAACCTGAGCCCCAGTCCAGTCCTGGTACTACTCCTGAGCCCCGATACAGTCCAGGTACTTATCCTGAGCCCAGATCAAGTCCAGTCCTTATCCTAAGCCCCAATCCAGCCCTGGTCCTTCACCTTACCCCCGTACAGATCCTTATCCTGAGCCCTGATACAGTCCAGGTACTTATCCTGAGTCCAGATCAAGTCCAGGTCCTTATCCTGAGCACCAATCCAATCCTGGTCCATATCCTGAGCCCCAATCCAGTGAGCCAGTCCTGGTCATTTTCCTGAGCTCCAATCCAGTCCTGGTCCTTATATTGAGCCCCATCCCCATCCTAATCCTAAGCCCCGATCCAATCCCAGTCCTTATCCTGAGCCCCAATCCAGTCCCGGTCCTTATTATGAGCCTTGATCCAGTCCAGGTCCTTATCCTGAGCCCCAATCCAATCCTGGTCCTCATCCTGAGCCTGAATCAAGTCCAGGTCCTTTTCCTGAGCCCCAATTAAAATCCTGGTCCTCATTCTGAGCCCCAATCCAGCCCCGGTCCTAATCCTGAGCCCTGATCCAATCCAAGTACTTATTCTGTTCACTGACCCAGTCAAGATCTTTATCCTGAGCCCTGATCAAGTCCAGGTCCTTATCCTGAGCCCCGGTCCAATCCTGGTCCTAATCCTGAGCCCCAGTCCAGTCCCAGGCTTAATCCTGAGCCATGATTCAGTCCACGTCCTTGGCCTGAGGTCTGATCCAATCCTTGTCCTTATCCTGATCCCTGATCCAATCCCAGTCCTTATCCTGAGCACCAATCCAATCCTGGTCCATATCCTGAGCCCCAATCCAGTGAGCCAGTCCTGGTCATTTTCCTGAGCTCCAATCCAGTCCTGGTCCTTATATTGAGCCCCATCCTGGTCCTAATCCTGAGCCCTGATCCAATCCTGGTCCTTATCCTGAGCCCCGATCCAGTCCCAGTCCTTAACCTGAGCCCCAGTCCAGTCCTGGTACTACTCCTGAGCCCTGATACAGTCCAGGTACTTATCCTGAGCCCAGATCAAGTCCAGTCCTTATCGTGAGCCCCAATCCAGCCCTGGTCCTTAACCTTACCCCCATACAGATCCTTATCCTGAGCCCTGATACAGTCCAGGTACTTATCCTGAGTCCAGATCAAGTCCATGTCCTTATCCTGAGCCCCATTCCAATCCTGGTCCTTATCATGAGCCCCAATCCAGTGAGCCAGTCCTGGTCATTTTCCTGAGCTCCAATCCAGTCCTGGTCCTTATATTGAGCCCCATCCTGGTCCTAATCCTGTGCCCTAATCCAATCCTGGTCCTTATCCTGAGCCCCGATCCAATCCCAGTCCTTAACCTGAGCCCCAGTCCAGTCCTGGTACTACTCCTGAGCCCCGATACAGTCCAGGTACTTATCCTGAGCCCAGATCAAGTCCAGTCCTTATCCTAAGCCCCAATCCAGCCCTGGTCCTTAACCTTACCCCCGTACAGATCCTTATCCTGAGCCCTGATACAGTCCAGGTACTTATCCTGAGTCCAGATCAAGTCCAGGTCCTTATCCTGAGCACCAATCCAATCCTGGTCCATATCCTGAGCCCCAATCCAGTGAGCCAGTCCTGGTCATTTTCCTGAGCTCCAATCCAGTCCTGGTCCTTATATTGAGCCCCATCCCCATCCTAATCCTAAGCCCCGATCCAATCCCAGTCCTTATCCTGAGCCCCAATCCAGTCCCGGTCCTTATTATGAGCCTTGATCCAGTCCAGGTCCTTATCCTGAGCCCCAATCCAATCCTGGTCCTCATCCTGAGCCTGAATCAAGTCCAGGTCCTTTTCCTGAGCCCCAATTAAAATCCTGGTCCTCATTCTGAGCCCCAATCCAGCCCCGGTCCTAATCCTGAGCCCTGATCCAATCCAAGTACTTATTCTGTTCACTGACCCAGTCAAGATCTTTATCCTGAGCCCTGATCAAGTCCAGGTCCTTATCCTGAGCCCCGGTCCAATCCTGGTCCTAATCCTGAGCCCCAGTCCAGTCCCAGGCTTAATCCTGAGCCATGATTCAGTCCACGTCCTTGGCCTGAGGTCTGATCCAATCCTTGTCCTTATCCTGATCCCTGATCCAATCCCAGTCCTTATCCTGAGCCCCAATCCAGTCCCGGTCCTTATCCTGAGCCCAGTCCTGGTCCTAATCCTGAGACCTGATACAGTCCAGGTTCTTATCCTGAGCCCAGATCAAGTCCAGTCCTTATCCTGAGCCCCAATCCAGCCCTGGTCCTCAACCTGACCCCCATACAGATCCTTATCCTGAGCCCAGATCAAGTCCAGGTACTTATCCTGAGCCCCAATCCAGTCACATTCCTTATCCTGGGCCTTGTCACAGTCCTAATCCTGAGCCCCAATCCAGTCCTGGTCCTTAACCTGAGCCCTGAACCATTCCAGGTACTTATCCTGAGCATTGATCCAGTCCAGGCCTTTATCCTGAGCTGTGAGCCAATCCCTGTCCTTATCCTGAGCCCTGTCCCGGTTTCTAATCCCAAGCCCTGATCCAATCCCAGTCCATATTATGAGACTTGATCCAGTCCAGGTCCTTATCCAGAGCCCCAATCTAATACTGGTCCTCATCCTGAGGCTGAATCAAGTCCAGGTCCTTATCCTGAGCCCCAATTAAAATCCTGGTCCTCATTCTGAGCCCCAATCCAGCCCTGGTCCTAATCCTGAGCCCTGATCCAATCCAAGTACTTATTCTGTTCACTGATCCAGTCAAGATCCTTATCCTGAGCCCTGATCAAGTCCAGGTCCTTATCCTGAGCCCCGGTCCAATCCTGGTCCTTATCCTGAACCCAGATCAAGTCAAGGTCCTTATCATAAGCCCCAATTAAAATACTGGTCTTTTTCCTGAGCCCCAATCCAGCCTTGGTCCTTATCCTGATCCCTGTCCTGGTCCTTATCCTGAGCCCTGATCCAATGCTGGTCCTTATCCTGAACCTCATGCTGGTCCTAATCTTGAGCCCCAATCCAGTCCCTGTCTTAATCCTGAGTCCTGATCCAGTCCAGGTAATTATCCTGGGCCCCAATCCAGTCCTAGTCTTCATCCTGAGCCCCAATCCAATTCAAGTCTTTTCCAGAGCCCCAGTGAAATCCAGGTCTTATCCTGAGCTCTGATCCAATCCTGATACTTATGCTGAGCCCTGATCAAGCGATCTAGTCCAGGTCTTATCCTGAGCCCTGATCCAATCCTGGTCTTTATCCTGAGCCCTGTCAAGGTCCTAATCCTGAGCCCCAATCCAGTCCCAGGCTTAATTCTGAGCCCTGATTCAGTCCAGGTCCTTGGCCTGAGGTCTGATCCAATCCTTGTCCTTATCCTGATTCCTGATCCAATCCCAGTCCTTATCCTGAGTTCCAATCCAGTCCTGGTCCTTATCCTGAGCCCAGTCCTGGTCCTAATCCTGAGCTCCAGTCCAGTCCAGGTACTGATCCTGAGCCTTGAGCCAGTCTCATTTCTTATTCTGAGCCCCAGCTTGGTCATAATCCTGGGCACCAATCCAATCCTGGTCTTTATCCTGAGCCCCAATCCAGTCCCAGTCCTTATCCTGAGACTTGTTCCAATCATAATCCTGAACCCCAATCCAGTACTGGTCCTAAACCTGAGCCCTGATCCAGTCCAGGTCTTTATCCTGAGCCTCAATCCAATCCTGGTCCTTATCCTGAGCCCTGTCCCGGTCCTAATCCCAAGCCCCATTCCAATCCCAGTCCTTATCCTGAGCCTTGTCACAGTCCTAATCCTGAGCCAAGTCCTGGTCATAATCCTGAGCTCCAGTCCTGTCCCAATCCTAATTCAGAGCCCTGATCCAGTCCTGGTCCTTATCCTGAGCCCCGATCCAATCCAGGTCCTTATCCTGTGCCTTTTCCCAGTCCTAATCCTTAGTTCCAATCCAGCCCCAGTCCTAATCCTGAGCCCTGATACAAATCCAGGTACTTATTCTGAGCACCTATCAATTCCAGATCCTAATCATGAGCCCCGATCCAGTCCAGGTCTTTATCCTGTGCCCCAGTGCAATCCTGGCCCTTGTCCTGAGCCCTGTCCTGGTCCTTATCCTGAGCCCAGTCCTGGTCATAATCATTCCACAGCATCTGGTGAACAAACTGGGTCCCCTGGGCTTCAGCACCCCCCATGCAACTGGCTGCTGGACTTCCTCACTGAAAGACCACAGTCAGTGCAGGTTGGAAAGAACACCTCCAGTGTCATCACCCTCAGTACAGGCTGCCCTCAGGGCTGTGTCCTGAGCCCTCTGCTGTTCACTCTGATGACACACAACTGTGTCCCCAGGGCTACCAGCAACCACATTGTGAAGTTTGCGGACAACACAACAGTGGTGGGCCTCATCAGGGACGATAACAACCTGGCCTGTAGAGAGGAGGTGGAGCAGCTGATGCAGGGAAAACAACCTGATCCTGAATGTGGACAAAACTAAAGAGATCATTGTTGACTTCAGGAAAAAACAACCCAGTCACGCTCCACTTCTCCTCAACAACACGGCCGTGGAGGTGGTCAATAGCACCAAGTTCCTGGGGTTGCACATCACAGACAACTTCACCTGGTCTGTGAACACCATGTCACTGGTCAAGAAGGCGCAGCAACGTCTGCACTTCCTGCGTAGGATGAGAAGAGCCCACCTGCCTCTGCCAAGCCTCACTACATTCTACAGAAACACCATAGAGAGTGTTCTAACCAGCTGCATCTCTGTGTGGTGTGGAGGCTGCAGTGCCTCTGACTGGAAGAATGTGAGGAGAGTGATGAGGACAGCAGAGAAAATCATTGGGACTTCTCTTCCCTCCATTCAGGACATTGTACCAAGGTGTTGCATGTCTCAAGCCAGAAACATCGTGACCCGTCACACCCTCACTATGGACTGTTCTCCCCTCTGGCCTCTGGAAAGAGGTTCTGCAGCATTCGGTGCAGGACCACCAGGTCCTGTAACAGCTTTTTCCCCCAGGCCACCAGACTGCTGAACTCCAAACCCAAACTCTAAACTTCTATTTATAAGTTGAACATTCCAAATTCCACAGGCCACTTTATACTATTGCTTATGCTTATTCCTCTTCATCCCGGATGGGACATAAGGCTTCCACTAGCTCTCTCCACCTTGCCTTGTCTTGTGCAACCTTGTGTGCCTCATCCCATGTGAGCCCCATCTCATCCAGCTCTGCCAAAACTGTCCTGCGCCAGGTGGCTTTTGGGCATCCTGGTTTTCTTTTTCCTGTTGGTGTCCATCTTAGGGCGATCTTTGGGATGCACTGACTGTCCATCCTCAGAGTGTGCCCAAGCCAGGTCAGCCTTCTCTTTCTGATTTCTGTGATGATGCTACGACAGCCAGTCTTTCTGTACAGCTCTTCATTTTTGATTTTGTTGGGCCAGAATATGTGGTAGATTTTATGGAGGCATCCATTATGGAAGGCTTGGATCTTGTTCATGTCTGTTTTCACAACTCACCAGCATTCTGATCCATACAGCAGAGCAGATTTAACATTGTTATTGTACAGATGGATCTTGGTTTTGAGGGAATACTGTTTGGATTTCCAGATGGGACCAAGTCTAGCAAATGAACTATGAGCTTTACCAAGTCTTGCCTTGATGTCTTTCTGGGCTCCATTGTCCTTACTGATAAGACTACCAAGATATGTGAAGTCTTCCACACACTCTAGTGGTTGGTCATTCACTGTGATAGTGGATGTAGATTTGGGATTGATACACATAACTTGAGTTTTGGTGGTACTGATGTTGAGTCCCACTTGTTTGGCACTGCCCTCCAGTCTGTTTGTCTTCTCTTGGAGTTGGAGCTGCATAGTAGATAATGCAGCAATATCATCGGCAAAGTCCAGGTCTTCCAAGTATGTGAAAAGGGTCCACTGGATTCCTCTGGGTTTGTCTGATGTTGTCTGCCTCATAATCCAGTCTATGGCTGCAAGGAAGAGGATAGGAGATAGGATGCACCTCTGCCTTACTCCAGACTCTACTGGGAACCATTGTGAGAGGGTGTTATCCACAATGACACTGCATTCAAAGTGCTCGTATAACTGTTTGATGAGAGTGATGACTTTAATTGGAATCCCATATGACTGCAGGATCTTCCATAGGGTGTCACGGTGAACACTGTCAAATGCTTTCTTGAAGTCTATGAAGTTGATGAATAAGGGGGTGTTCCACTCTAGGCACTGTTCAATGATGTTTCTTAGTGCAAAGATCTGGTTGATACATTCTCTTCCCTTCCTGAATCCAGCTTGTTCCTCCCTCAGTTTGGTGTCTATGGCCTTTTCAATTCTCTTTAGAAGGATTCTGCAGAAAATCTTGCTGGGGATTGATAGTAGTGTTATGCCCCTCCAGTTGTCACAGTTATACAGGTCACCTTTCTTTGGGAGTTTAACAATGAGTCCCTTCATCCAGTCTTTGGGGATTTTGTCCCCTGACCAGATTGCCCTGAAGAGATCTGCTAATACTTTTGTGCCGGTATTGATATCAGCTTTCAACATCTCGGCATGAATGGAATCAATGCCTGATGCCTTGCCATTCTTCATAGCCTTGATGGCAGCAACAATTTCTTCTTTGGTAGGCTGGGTGGTGTCAATGTTGAGGACTTTGTCCGTGAGCAGAACTCTAGCTGGCTCATCTGGCTCTGGGCAATTCAGTACTTCTTGAAAGTGTTGGACCCATCTGGCTGCTTGTTCATGCCCAGTTGTTATTATTTTTCCTTCTTTGTCTTTGATGGGTGACAACTTGGTGCTGTATCCACAAAGGCATTTGGTTATGTTGTAGACTGTGCCCATCTCACCCCTCAATGCTGCTCTCTCTGCCTCACCAGCCAGTTCCTCGATGAAAGTTCTCCTGGCACTCCTTTTCACTTCCTTGTCTTTCAAGTTGTAGGCTTCTTGTGCTTTTTCTCTCAGTCTTTGAGATTTGGTGTTGAGCAACTTCTTTAGATTTTTTCTTTCTTCTATTCTGCGCCATGTTTCAGGTCTTAGCCATTTCTTGTTCTTTTTCTGCCGGTAGCCCAATATTTTCTTGGCCGATTCACAGTACATCTACTGGGACCTTCATTACTGAATTTTCTACTTATTTGGAATCCTTTGTTCTATAAACACTCTCTTGCTAATTATATGGGAGCTTATTTTGTGAAGATGATATCTGACATTCGAGCTGAGCTTGACAATGTTGGTAATGTAACCCTGCCTTCGGTTGTTGCTCCTCGAGAAGTGACTGCAGCTTTCTGTCAGTTTAAGAGCCTCGACAAGGATGCTGTAAGAAAGCTTATAATGAAAGCATCGACAAAGACTTGTTCACTTGATCCTCTACCTGAAGAACTGTTTAGAAGACCTTTTACCAATTCTGACTAAGATGTTGAACTTGTCTTTACGAACTGGAGAATTTCCTGATTCATGGAAAGAGGCTCTTGTCAACCCAACTTTGAAATGGCATGGTCTTGATAGTTTTCAAGAATTACCGCCCAATCAGCAACTTACAGTTTGTATCAAAACTTGTTGAACGAGCAGTGGCTGATCAACTGTATATTTATATGGAGGACAATGGGTTTTTACCAATTCTTAAATCTGCCTACCGTCCTGGACATAGCACAGAAACCGCATTACTCAAGGTCAAGAATGACCTTCTGATGAACATGGACAACCAATATGTTACCTTATTGGTTTTACTAGACCTTAGTGCTGCCTTTGACACGGTGGATCACAGTGTTCTACTCAACCACCTTTCAACAGACTTTGGCATATCAGAGATCGCATTAAGCTGGTTTGAGTCATATTTTTCACATAGACATCAACGTGTGACCATTGAAGGTGTCTTCTCTGATATGTTTGACTTGAAGTATGGCATTCCACAAGGAAGTTGCCTGGGTCCTTTGTTGTTTCTACTGTATTCAAGCAAACTATTCAGAATCATTTCTAACCATCTTTCTTGAGCCCACTCATATGCAGATGATACCCAGTTGTATCTGGCGTTCAAGCCTGGTGATGACACTGATGAACAATCAGCTATAGCTTCAATGGAAGCATGTATTTTGGATATACATAAATGGATGTTGTCTGATAAACTCAAATTGAATACTGATAAAACAGAATTCTTGCTGATTGGTACTCAACCTCAGTTGGAGAAAGTTACTGTCACGAATCTGTGTATTGGAGAATCTATAATTGACCAATCATCTTCTGCTGTAAAGAACTTGGGAGTTTGGTTTGACTCCCACTTGAACATGCATGAACATATCAAAAATACATGTTGTTCATTGTTTTACCACCTCTACAATATTCATAGAATTAGAAAGTATTTATCTCATAATACAACAGAATCGTTAGTTCATGCTTTTATTACAAGTAAATTAGATTATTGCAACAGCTTATTATATGGCCTTCCTGATGTACATATTACTAAATTGCAGAGAGTGCAAAATGCTGCAGCCAGGCTTGTCATTGGACTTCCTCATTTTTGCCATATTACACCTGTATTATTTGATTTACACTGGTTGCCAATTAGGTATCATATTCATTTTAAGATCTTATTGTTAACTTTTAAATGTTTACATGGTCTGGCACCACAATATCTATCTGAATTACTTTCTGTTTCTAAGGCTTCTGGATATAATCTACATAATCAGAAGGGTACATTGTCAGTTCCAGCCAGTGGAAAGTGTAAAGTAACATTGAGTGATCGGGCTTTTCAGTCTGCCACCCCTAAGCTGTGGAATGCACTTCCGATAGAAATTAGAAATGAACAATCTTTAGCTAAGTTTAAATTGTATATTAAGACTTATCTTTGTGAAGTAGCTTATAAATGTGATTAGAATTTTTTTTATATGGATATGTATTTTATAAGTTTTCATTTAGTTTTTATCCATTTATATATATATGTGTGGCAGCGGGGGCATGGTCAAGCGTCGGTCTGTGACTGGAGGGCGGAGTCAGGGAAGTTAAGTGGCAGAATCACTACACCTGATGTCAATTAACCTGTGTTTGTGTGTCTTCCCAGTGACCGTGCCCAATATAAGGAAAGAGAAAGCAGAGGAAGAGAGCTCTCTCCCCAGCCAGACGGCTGATGTGTGTGTGTGTGTCTGAGTGTCTGGGAGAGTGAAAATGCCGAAAAGTGTTAATAAAGAGTTTTTGGAAACTCAGTTCTGGCCTGCCGTACTTCTGTGCTCCATCCACCCGCGCAAAGTTCTACAGTGGTGCTGAAACCCGGGAGGTCAGAGCACAGAGGAGAACAGCCCCATGGAGTCCTCCCCCTTCATAGACCTTATCCACACCCTCGCCATGGCCCAACAGAGCCAGCACCAGGCGCTGCTTGTCCTCTGAAAGGAGCAAGAACAACGGTTCGAGGCCCTGATGCTGGCGCAACAGGAAGATCGTCAGGCATTCCGGCACCTCCTCGTGTCGGCGGGGTCCACCACCTCCACCACCACAGGCCCACCCCACCTCAGCCTAACGAAGATGGGCCTGCATGATGACCCCGAGGTCTTCCTCACACTATTCGAACAAGCAGCAGAGGCCTCAGGCTGGCCGGTGGAACAACGTGTGGCGCGCCTCCTCCCCCTGCTAACGGGCGAGGCGCAGCTGGCCATGCTACAGCTCCTTGCCAACAGCCGGCTGGTCTACACGGACCTGTGCCAGGCCGTCCTCCAGCATGTGGGGCGCACCCCAGAACAACAACACCAGTGCTTCCACACTGTATGCCTAGAGGAGGTCGGCCAGCCGTTTGCGTTTGGCCAGCAACTCCGGGACTCCTGCCGGTGGTGGCTGAGGACTGACAACCGTGATGCCTAGGGAATCATTGATCTGATGGCACTGGAGCAGTTCTTCATCCGGCTTCCCGAAGGAACAGCGGAGTGGGTCCAGTGCCATCACCCGGAGTCGCTGGATCAGGCCATCAAATTGGCGGAGGATCATTTGGAAGCTGTTCCCATGGCAGGACCACAGATCTCCTCTTCTCCTCTCTCCTCTCTCTCTCTTTTCCCCCTCCCCTTCTGTGTCTCGTCCTCACCCTGTTCCCCCACCGCGGAGGCAGGATCCAGCTCCACCCCAGCCGGCCCGCCATGCCTGCAGCGCCCTCCCATTTCCCGCTTCTGTGTCTGTCTCTCCCCCCCAGGTGAGTGAGCCCCAGAGTGCTGGTGCAGAGAGAAAGCCTGGGCCAGTTTGCTAGTGCTGCGGTGAGCTGGGGCACCTCCAGCATCAGTGCTCGGTAATGGAGGTGGGCATGGTGGTCCAGATCCCCGATGTGCCAGGAACCGCCCTCGATCGGGCCGGAGCATATCGCATACCACTGAGTGTCCAAGGGGATATGTATCAGGCTTTGGTGGACTCTGGCTGTAATCAGACCTCAATCAACCAAAGTCTGGTGCAAGGCGAGGCATTGGTGGGAGCACAATTGGTGAAGGTGTTGTGTGTGCATGGGGATGTTCACAACTACCCTTTAGTGTCGGTCCGCATTCTATTTCGAGGGGGGAAATCTAGTGTAAAGGCAGCGGTTAATCCTCGCCTTACCCACTCGATAATTTTGGGGACTGATTGGCCAGGATTTCGGGAATTAATGACTCATTTAGTAAAGAATGGGTCCTGCCGTAGTTCAGCAGGGGGAGGACCCGGAGTGGCATTGGCGGGAGCAGCTGTCACAGAGTGGTCTACATCATCTTCGCATCAGAATGAGGAGCAGCAGGCTCCTCCTCCCTCTCTCAGGGAATCCCTTGCGGATTTCCCATTAGAGCAGTCGCGAGACGAGACTCTCCGGCATGCGTTTGACCAAGTGAGAGTAATCGATGGTCAAACGCTCCAGCCAAACGCCACCCCATCCTTCCCCTATTTCTCCATTATGAGAGATAGATTATGTATATTGAGTGACGCTGGACACTCAGACTAAGGAGACAGTCTCACAACTTTTGATCCCAAAGAGCCACCGGGAATTGGTATTCCAGGCAGCTCACTTTAATCCCATGGCTAGACACTTGGAGCAGGATAAGACACTAGCCCGAATAATGGCCTGGTTCTATTGGCCAGGGATTCGCAGCGATGTCCGTAGGTGGTGTACGGCATGCTGCGAATGCCAGTTAGTAAATCCAGCGGCCATCACAAAAGCCCCATTGAACCCTCTATTATTAATCGAGACCCCATTCAAAAGAATTGGGATGGATCTCGTCAGGCCATTAGATCGGTCAACATGAGGGTATCACTTTATTTTACTCCTGGTGGACTATGCAATGCGATACCCGGAAGCAGTGCCTCTTCACAATATCTCAGCATGCAGTATTGCAGAAGTGCTCTTCCACGTCATCTCCCGAGTCGGAATCCCCAAAGAGATTCTGACTGATCAAGGCACTTCATTTATGTCACGCATACTGTGCGAACTATATGGGTTATTGGGAATTAAGCCAATCCGCACCAGCGTTTATCACCCACAAATGGACAGTTTAGTCGAACGGTTCAACCACACCCTCAAGAATATAATTAAAAAATTTGTAAGTGAGGACACATGCAATTGGGATAAATGGCTCGAACCCCTGTTATTCGCAATGCGAGAGGTCCCACAAGCCTCCATGGGGTTCTCCCCATTCGAATTATTATATGGGCGTAAGCCACGCGGCATCCTAGATGTACTGCAGGAAAATTGGGAAGAGGGACCTTCACCGAGCAAAAACGAAATTCAATACGTTATTGACCTGCGTGCAAAACTCCATACACTCACACACCTAACCCAGGAGAATTTGCGGCAGGCTCAAGAACGGCAAATCTGCCTGTACGACAAGGGTATGTGCCTTAGGGAGTTCACACCGGGAGACAAAGTACTCGTACTGTTGCCCACGTCGAGCTCCAAATTGATCGCCAAGTGGCAAGAACCCTTTGAGGTCATACGGCGAGTCGGGGACATTAACTATGAGGTGAGGCGAATGGACAGGGGTGGGGTGCTACAGATTTACCACCTCAATCTGCTTAAACTCTGGAACGAGGAGGTCCCCGTGGCGTTGGTGTCAGTGGTTCCGGAGAAGGCGGAGCTGGGGCCGGAGGTTCAAAAAGGAACATTGACATCGCTTACCTCTCTGGTCCCCTGTGGAGACCACCTCTCCCCGACCCAACTCATGGAGGTTGCCCAGTTGCAGACCGAATTTTTGGACATGTTCTCACCCCTGCCCGGCCGCACCCGCCTCATAGAACACCACATTGAGACGCCCCCGGGGTGGTAGTGTGCAGCTGCCCTTACAGGCTACCTGAACACAAGAAAAAGGTGGTTCGGGAAGAACTCGAGGCCATGCTCAAAATGGGCATCGTCGAGGAGTCCCACAGTGACTGGAGCAGCCTGGTGGTCTTGATTCCCAAGGCCGACGGGTCGGTCCGGTTCTGTTTGGACTATAGAAAAGTCAACGTGGTGTCTAAATTTGACGCATACCCAATGCCTCGTATTGATGAGTTGCTGGATCAACTAGGCATGGCTCGCTTTTATTCGACACTGGATTTGACAAAGGGTTATTGGCAGATCCCCTTGACTCCATTATCCCGAGTAAAAACAGCCTTTTCCACACCGTTTGGCTTACACCAATTTGTCACACTTCCTTTTGGGCTGTTTGGGATGCCCGCTACGTTCCAGCGGCTCATGGACAGGGTCCTCTGCCCCCATGCCACCTACGTGGCCGCATACTTGGACGACATAATAATCCATAGTAATGACTGGCTGCGGCATCTGCAGCACCTGAGAGCCATCCTTGGGTCGCTGAGGCGAGCGGGTCTCACAGCCAACCCAGAGAAGTGTGCGATTGGACGGGTGGAAGTACGGTGTCTGGGCTTCCACTTGGGCAATAGGCAGGTGTGTCCCCAAATTAATAAGACAGCAGCAATTGCGGCCTGCCCAAAGCCCAAGACCAAAAAGGGGGTGAGACAGTTCCTGGGGCTGGGTGGCTACTATCGTAGGTTTATACCTAATTATTCAGATGTCACCAGCCCACTGACTGATCTCGCTAAAAAGAGGGCACCAGATCCGGTCCAGTGGACGGAGCAATGCCAGCAGGCTTTCTCTGAGGTGAAGGCTGCACTGTGTGGGGGGCCACTGTTACACTCCCCTGACTTTTCTCTCCCTTGCATGTTGCAGACAGACGTGTCAGACAGAGGGCTGGGGGCTGTTTTGTCCCAGGAGGTGGAAGGGGAGGATCGCCCCGTGGTGTATATCAGCAGGAAGCTGTCAGTGCATGAGGGGTGCTACAGCACAATCGAGAAGGAGTGCCTAGCCATCAAGTGGGCAGTCCTCGCCCTCCGCTACTACCTGCTGGGATGCCCTTTCATCCTCTGTTCGGACCACATGCCCCTCCAGTGGCTCCACCGCATGAAGGATGCCAACGCACGGATCACCCGTTGGTATCTGGCACTCCAGCCCTTTAACTTCAAGGTGATCCACAGGCCGGGGATACAGATGATTGTGGTGGACTTCCTCTCCCGTCGGGGGGGGGGAGTTGGCTGAGTTGGGTGGGAGGGTATGTGGCAGCGGGGGTGTGGTCAAGCGTCGGTCTGTGACCGGAGGGCAGAGTCAGGGAAGGTAAGTGGCAGAATCACTACATCTGATGTCAATTAACCTGTGTTTGTGTGTCTTCCCAGCGACCACGCCTGATATAAGGAGAGAGAGAGAGCAGAGGAAGAGAGCTCTCTCCCCAACCAGACGGCTGATGTGTGTGTGCATGTGTCTGAGTGTCTGGGAGAGTGAAAACGCTGAAAAGTGTTAATAAAGAGTTTTTGGAAACTCAGTTCTGGCCTGCCGTACTTCTGTGCTCCACCCACCCGCAGAAAGTTTGTATTTGTTATAGTGAAATTTAATTCTTATTATTTATTTGTTAATCTTGGTTGCATGTGCGCATGTGAGCATATCCACATGAAATATTCACATTATAAATATTAAATTATTATTATTATTATTAGTAGTAGTAGTAGTAGTAGTAGTAATAGTAGTAGTAGCAGGAGCAGTAGTAGTAAATCTCTTTGATGTCATTCCATCTATCCTCTATGTCAAGTCAAGTTTATTTGTATAGCACTTTTAACAATAAACATTGTCGCAAAGCAGCTTTACTGAATTTGAACGACTTAAAACATGAGCTAATTTTATCCCTAATCTATCCCCAATGAGCAAGCCTGTGGCAACGGTGGCAAGGAAAAACTCCCTCAGACGACATGAGGAAGAAACCTCGAGAGGAACCAGACTCAAAAGGGAACCCATCCTCATTTGGGCAACAACAGACAGCATGACTATAACATTAACAGTTTTAACATGAAGTCAGTTTCGTTGATGTTATAAACTCTTCATTGATGGAAACTTGAGTGCAAAACTGTTCATGACAACTGCAGTCCTAAAGTTAGCAAGTCACCTATAGGCCTCAGCCATAAAAGCATTACTGTAAGAGTCCAGAGTGTCCTCCAGGTGTGACTTTCAACTGTCCACATGGGGCTGTCCTTCACAGGACCGATGCAATGAGACTCCAACCAGACACAGGGCACCAGGATGGATCAGGCAGGTCCGAGGAGCAGAAAAGGTCAGCATCTCGATCCCAGAACCAGCATGTAACTCAGAGGGACAAATTTTTTTTTTGGGGGGGAGAGAAAGGGAGAGAAAACACAGGTTGTTAGGTATGCCCAATGTCACCTGAATAAATAGGAACAGTATACATATTGCACTGAGTACAAGCAGGGACTCCAGCAACTAACTATGACAGCATAACTAAAAGGGGAGAGCCAGAAGGTAACACAGGCATGAGGGAGCTCCAGGACATAAAGCAGCCAGCCACTACACTGTCAACAAACTCAAGTAAGCAAGTGAGTGGAGACTGACAGCATCAATACATCCCAGTTTACCAAAACACTCTATGTCTGAGGACCCTCCAGATCTACACCTTTACCTCATAAACACCATTAACAAAAGGCTTGACTAAACAGATATGTTTTCAGCCTAGACTTAAACTCTGAGACTGTGTCTGATTCCCGAACATTACTTGGAAGGCTGTTCCATAACTGTGGGGCTTTGTAAGAAAAGGCTCTGCCCCCTGATGTAGCCTTCACTATATGAGGTACCAGCAGACAGCCTGCACCTTTTGATCTAATTAGGCGTGGCAGGTCATAGAGGAGCAGAAGTTCACTCAGGTACTGTGGTGCGAGACCATTCAGTGCTTTAAAGGTCAATAGTAGTACTTTATAATCAATACAAAATTTGATTGGGAGCCAATGCAGTGTGGATAAGACAGGGGTGATGTGGTCATATTTTCTAGTTCTAGTAAGGACTCTTGCATTTTTACCTAACTGGAGCTTGTTTATGCACTTATTGGAACATCCAGACAGTAAGGCATTACAATAATCCAACTTGGAGGTAACGAAAGCATGAACTAGTTTTTCCACGTCACGTAGTGACATTAAATTTCTTATCTTAGCAATATTTCTGAGATGAAAAAAAGCTATCCGGGTAATGTTATCAATGTGAGTTTCGAATGAAACACTGGGATCAATAATCACTCCAAGGTCTTTTAAAGCTGCACGTGAAGAAACAAAAAGACCATCCAGACTTACTGTGTAATCAGAAAACTTTCTTCTAGCTGTATGTGGTCCTAGTACAAGTACTTCAGTCTTGTCAGAGTTAAGCAGAAGGAAATTAATAAGCATCCAGTGTCTAATGCCCTTTACACATTCCTCAATTCTATTAAGCTGGTGTCTCTCATCAGGTTTTGCAGAAACATACAACTGTGTGTCATCAGCATAAGAGTGGAAACTAATACAATGTTTACAAATAATATCACCCAGAGGTAACATATATAAAGAAAAAAGCAGTGGACCCAAGATAGAACCTTGTGGAACACCAAACTTTACCTCAGTATGTCTAGAAATATTACCATTTATATCAACATACTGATAGCGATCAGTTAAATAAGAGCTGAGCCATGAGCGGGCCATTCCCTTAACTCCCACAACATTTTCTAGTCTATCCAGAAGAATGGAATGATCAATGGTATCAAATGCTGCACTAAGGTCAAACAACAAAAGCAGTGAGACACAGCCCTGATCAGACGCCAACAGTAGGTCATTTACTACTTTAACTAGAGCTGTCTCTGTGCTATGATGAGGTCTAAATCCTGACTGATACATTTCATGGATGTTATTCCTATGTAAATATGAGCATAACTGCTGTGCCACAGCTTTTTCAAGGATCTTGGAGATAAAGGGGAGGTTTGATATTGGCCAATAATTGGACAGCTGACAGGGATCAAGGTCAGGTTTTTTTAATCAGGGGTTTGATAACTGCTAGTTTAAAGGATTTGGGTACATAGCCAATCGTAAGAGAATAATTTAATATTTTTAGAAGTGGTTCAATTACTTCAGGTATTATCTGTTTGAATAGACGTGTAAGTAAAGGATCTAGTGCACAAGTTGAGGCTTTTGATGCCAAGATTAATGAAAGTAATTCAGTTTCTTTTAGGGGAGTAAAACATTTTAATTGCTGATCTGATACAGTTATATTGTTAACTACAGGGTCACTTACATTGTCTGACCTTAAATTAGTAGTTTGAATTTTTTTGTCGGATATTCTCAATTTTGTCATTAATAAAATTCATGAAATCGTAGCTACTACATACTACAGGTATGCATGTGTCTATAGTGGACTTATTCCTGGCTAATTTTGCTACAGTACTAAATAGGAATCTAGGCTTATTTTTGTTATCTTCTATTAGGGAGGAGAGATATGTTGATCTTGCAGCACTAAGAGCTTTTCTATACTTCAGGAAGCTCTCCTTCCACGCTAATTTGAACACTACCAATTTTGTTTGATGCCATTTACATTCCAATTTTCAAGTGGTCTGTTTTAATGTGTGAGTGTCATCATTATACCAGTGTGCTAATTTTTTGTCTCTGACCATTTTCCTTTGAAGAGGAGCTACATTATCTAAGGTATGGTGGAATGTTGACTCTAAGCATTCAGTTGCCTGATCATGTTCTGCAGGGGCTGACAGTGACCCAGTCAAATTTGATAAATCTAGGAGATCATTTATAAAGCTCTGTGCAGTAGTTGACATGAATGTACATTTAATACAGTAGCGTGGTAAGGTGCATTATTACTCAGACATAGTTTGAATGAGATGAGATAATGATCTGAGATAACTTCAGACTGTGGAAGTATGACTATATTGTCTATGTCTAACCCAAATATTAGTATTAGATCGAGGGTGTGACCACCATTATGGGTCAGTCCTATGATATTCTGATTAATCCTTACTGAATCTAAAATGGACACAAACACTGTTTTTAAAGGGTCTTCTGGATTATCAAAGTGAATATTAAAATCTCTGACAACTAAAGCTTTGTCTAAGGAAATAACCAGATCTGAGATAAAATCTGCAAATTCAGAAAGAAGCTCAGAATATGGTCCCGGGGGCCTGTAAATAATAAGTAATGGGATTAACTGGGTAGACTTATTTTTCGAGGCTACATACATGATATGAGTTTGAAGAACTTCAAATGTATTAAATTTATAACCAGGTTTTTGTGTTACACCTAGATAATCATTATAAATAACCACAACACCTCCTCCTCTGCCAGTTAGACAAGGCTGGTGTATATAACTGTATCCAGGAGGACTCGCTTCATTTAATGCTATAAATTCATTTGGCTTAATCCATGTTTCAGTTAAACAAAGTACATTAAACTCCTGATCAGTAATGAGTTCATTAAGCTTTAGTGCTTTAGATGTAAGAGATCTAATATTTAATAGCCCCACCTTTAGATCAAAGGTGCTGGCAGCAGCTGTACAGTCAGTATTGTAGGTACACAGTCACAGTCCGTCTAAGGACTACATTTCCCATCAACCAACTTCCGCGTTGACCTACGTCACGCCTGGGCGGGATCACCTACATCACATCCTCCAGGAAGCCATAAGTAACTGAGCAAACTTCCGTTCTTCCTCTTTTGGCACCGCGTGAGCATCACACGGACACAAAGAGATCCGCTCTGCCGAGCATCCAAGATAAAGACGTCTTCCCCCCGAGAAAAACGATTCAGCGCATTTTTTGTTTACCATTGGCCATGGTAGAACTACTTAAATCGTGCTATCTCTCTCTCTCGGTTGAGCTACAGCCAGTTTGTTTGTCTATTATCAGTAACATTACAAGACTGCCGCTCAAGCAGTTTAATTAAAAGTTAGAAGCGACCGGATTCCTTCTAACTAAAAGTGCTGTGCACATTGTTTGATCAGAGATTTCTTCTCCACGAACTACGAAGCGTTCGGACCAAGAAATCCTCTGCTTTCACAGAAAGCCCCACGTGCTCCTGTGGACTCCAAAAGTCTCGGAACACCTCTATAATCTTACACTGGAAGCAAGATACTGAAGTAAGGCTGGCATTTTTGGGCAGAAACTAGTCTTAGGAATTAGCTTTATGAAGTAGTGTGAATTTAAACTCAGGAATTGTTTAATTGTGCACACTGGTTTTGTGTTCTACATTGTTCTATGTTCTCTCAGTTGTTTTAAAAGATAAGTCATGCATGCTCTCTTCTATCCTTACCAACATCCTTTATTTCCTTATTACACATATTTTGACCTCATCAAGGTTTCAGTGGATTTAGGAATGTTATAAACTAGTGAATTAGCAAATCTGAGCAAATTCTTTGTTCTCAAACCCCATGTGGTGACACCCCCCCCCCTTTGTTCTCCTCAAATCCCACGTGGTGACCCCCACACCTCAGATAACACACACACACACACACACACACACACATAACACACACACCGTTTATGCTTGCTTATATGTATATATCTGCTGACTTTATTGAATGTACATCATTGTTATAATAAATTCAATTATTCTGTTAAACTGTGTCTGTTGTTGTACTGATATTTTTGAAGTCACACAATCTCAAAGAATTCCAAGGTGTATGAGTGCCATTGGCTGTAGCCTGGTAAGTGGTACATTATTGCTGCATTGGAAGTGATCATGATAATTTGGAATATACCATAATTTAGCTGTTTGGTAATTATTATTAACCACCAAGATTAATGGTATTATTAATGAGACTGATTTAATGAGACTTATTTACTGATTTAATGAGACTGATTCAATGATTTAATTAGACTGATTTAATGAGATTGATCACTTAATTACAAATTGCACCTACAGTATGATCTAACTTTATACTGATTAGGTTACTGGAACAAACTCTCTGAATATTTCTACCTTTTTGTTGAGCTCGGGGAACAGACACAGTCTCGATGTAGTGGACCTTGAGTGACGACTCTGTGCAGCTAGCAGACAGTCAGTTTAGCCTGTTCATCTGCTCCCTGGCCTTGGCTCTGGATTGTCAGAAATTAACTAGTCCTGTTCTGAGACTATGACCTATGCTGCAGGAAATGAGAGCAGCACCTTCCCAAGCAGGATGGATACCGTCCCACCCTAACAGGCCAGCCATGCCCTCAAAATTAGCCCAGTTATCTATAAAGCCCACACTGTTTTCAGAGCACCACCTGGACAGCCAGCAGTTCAGCGACCATAACCTGCTGTAAGCTATATCGCCACACCACATTGGGATGGGGCCAGAGCATACTACAGCATCGGACATCGCCTTCGCTAATTTAAACACCTCTACAAAGTTACTCTTAGTAACCTCAGACTGATGAAGGCGTATATCATTAGCTCCTGTATGGATAACTATCTTTGATAACCTGTGCTTGCCTAGGACCCTAAGATTACCTGCTATGTCCGGCACCCTAGCTCCCGGTATACACCTGACTAAAGATGCTGGTGCCCCTAAAGGCTGAGCTAATTTCATGTGCCATATGATAGAGTCCCCTATAACCAGAGCTCTTTCAGGTTTCTCAGCGGGTGCATCACTAAGGAGAGCAAACCTGTTCGACACATGATGCAGAGAGGAGTGGTGCTCCCGTGGGCGAGCTTCAGCAGTAGCTTTGGCTCTACGCTTATGCCGCCGAGCCGTCACCCATTCGCCCCGCTGTAAGGGCTCTAATGCTGGAGTTGGGGGATTACTAACTCCACCTAGGGCATCCAGACTTTCCTCTACAGAAACTACATTGTTCTCACACTCACTGACCTTCTCTAAAGCCTGGACACATGCTTCTAGCACTGTAATCTTCTCCGTCAGAGAGCTAACTAATCTGCACTTATCACAAGTAAAGCTATCGCTAGCAACAGAGGAAGAATGACTAAACATCCTGCAGTCAGCACACTGAACAGGCTGAAGGTGTGCCATGATGAAAGGATTCACGTACCTCTTAATCGAAGATCTGTCGATATTAAAGCAGATCCGATGTGGATGGCTTCCGCTTGTGGTCTTTACGCAGAAGCAGAAAAAAAGTAAAAAGAAAGCTTCCGGTCTCGGCGTTCTTCTGAAAAAAGAAAAAAAATGGAAAAAGGAAAGTGAAAGTGGAAAGTATAAAAAGGAAAGCAATAGTACAATAAAAATGAAGATGATACTGGAAAATTATTTGTAGAAAAATGTTTTTAAAATTTCTAGTCTAGTTGTTCTTCCTCATCTAGGTCTGACAGAACACTGAATCTGTTCCTGACCTCTGTGACAAATTCCTTCTTGACGCTAGGGCACTTTAGTTTTGCAATGTTAGGTTGTCTCCTGTGCTGAGTGAGTGTTTTCGCCTCTCAGTTTTAGTTTGACTGTTGCTGTGAGCACTGTTTACATCAGCGCCACGGTAGATTTTAACATCCAAGAGGGATCTGTGCCATTTTCCATTCACTATGACATGGTCAATTTGGTTGACTGTGTGACCATCAGGTGACTTCCATGTTAGTTTGTGGATGTTCTTATGTTGGAAGAGGGTACCACCGATGACACAGTTATTATTCATGCAGAAGCCCACTAGACGTTCGCCATTGTCACTGATGTCACCACAACCCTGTGTTCCCATTGCTCTTTCACCGTTGGTGTTATCTGAACCCACTTTGGCATTCATATCTCCCATTAGCATAAGCATGTCTTGTTGGGGGACTTTGGATATAGCATGTTGTAATTGCTCATACAAGTTGTTTTTGTCTTCCTCTTCAGCATCATTAGTTTGTGTGTAGCACTGAATGATGGTGAGCTTACAGTGCTTGGAGTTAAAGCGTGCTCTAATCATCCTCTCACTGATGGGTTCCCATTCTAACAGGGTCTTAGCCTTCTCCTTTGACACTATAATAGCTACACCATGAACATGTGCACTTCCATGTCCTGAGTATAGGGTGATGGATCCACCGCTTGCCACTTGGTGGCCTGCTCCTGTCCAGCGACACTCGCTGATGCCTAGGATGTTCAGATTGTATCGTTTCATCTCTTTGATAACCTGAGCCATCTTCGATGTTTCAAACATGGTGCGGACATTCCATGCACTCAGGCGGATCTTTGCTTTAGGCCCAAGCAGGCCATCTTTCACACTCCTAACATTCCAAGGGCTTTGGTCAAGAGTGGTCATACTGCCATGATGTTGGCTCAAGTCTACTGTAGGGTTATTGGTAGAAATGCTTGTTGAGGTTTCCATAACATAAAAAAAAAATCATATTATACTATTGCACTTTAGAATAATTTTGCTGCTGCATAATTTAATTTAATTTAATTTAATTTAATTTAATTTAATTTAATTTAATTTAATTTAATTTAATTTAATTTAATACACTTCATATTTATTTCTGTGCTGAGCCAAATGGCAACGAAATTTTGTTAAGTGTACACTTGTTGCATACTGAATGACAATAAAGGTTGTCTATGTCTAATCCTGAGCCCCATTTCAGTCCCACTCCTAATCCTGAGCCTTGATCCAGTCCAGGTACTTATCCTGATCCCTGATCCAATCCTGGTCCTTATCCTGAGCCCTGATCCAGCAATCAGTCCTGGTCCTAATCCTGAGCCATGATCCAATTACTGTCCTCATCCTGAGCCCTGATCCAGTCCCAGTCCTTATCCTAAGCCTTGTCCTGGTCCTAATCTTGAGCCCTAATCCAGTCCCAGTCCTAATCCTGAGCCCTGATCCAGCTGAGGTACTTATCCTGAGCCCTGATCCAGTCCAGGGCCTTATCTTGAGCCCTTATCCAGCAATCCAGTCCTTGTCCTTATCCTGACCCCTGATCCAGTCCCGGTCCTTATCCTGAGCCCCAATCCAATCCTGGTCCTTATCCTGATCCCTGATCCAGTGATCCAGTCCTCGTCCTTATCCTTGGCCCCAGTCCATTCCTCATCCTTATCCTGAGCCTCGTTCCAGTCCCGGTCCTTATCCTGAGCCCCAATCCAGTCCCTGTCCTTGTCCTGAGCCCTCTCCTGGTCCTCATCCTGAGCCCCAATCCTATCCCTGTCCTTACCCTGAGCCCTGATCCAGTCATGTTCCTTATCCTGAGCTCCATCCCAGTCCTGATCCTAATGCTGAGCCCTGTCCCAGTCCTAATCCTGAGCCTCGATCCAATCCTGGTCCTTATACTGAGCCCTGATCCAGCAATCCAGTCATGGTCCTTATCCTGAGCCCTGATCCAGTCCTGGTCTTTATCCTGAGCCCCATCCTGGTCCTAATCCTGAGCCCCAATCCAGTCCTGGTCCTAATCCTGAGCCCCTATCCAGTACAGCTCCTAAGCCTGAGCCCCAATCCAGTCCCGGTCCTTATCCTGAGTCCCAATCCAGTGCTCCAGTCCCGGTCCTTATCCTGAGCCCCAATCCAGTCCCAGTCCTTATTCTGAGCACTGATAGAGTCCCAGTCCTTGTCTTGAGTCCTTCCAGCCTACATTCACTGTGACCCTGACCAGGATAAAGAGTTTACTGAAGATAAATAAATAATGAGTCAGGAGTTCTGTCCTCCATATTAATACCTGTGATAAATCAGATATATGGGCTTCACTCCAGGCAAGCTCAGAAACCAGTCTTTTTTTTTTTTTTTAGTGCTGAAATACTGACTTCCTTTTTCAGGATCTCTGAGCACCATTATAACAAACCATTTACAGCCTCATCAGGAGCTGAGCACTGAAATGAGCATGTTACTGAATACTAATGATGACAGAGTGAGACACCCCCTTCACGTTAAGCCTTAAAAAAAGAGAAAAGGCTGAAAGGGGGAGAGGAAGGAGTGTGGCAGAGATATTGATTTCAAATACAATCCTCCTAAGCCTAACGACTGAGGCATATTAAAATTAGTTCTATCCAGAGTAAAACCCAGGCACTCCTCCAGGCTGAGACGGGTTTATGTGGACTTTAGCTGTGATCGAGGACACGACTCAAATGACAATAAAAATAAATCACCGACTGTCGCTCAGTCCTGTCCTTATGTCCTCTGGTACTCATTAGTGCTTGTTAGTTAATGTGACAAAGAGCAGATGGACTCGCCTCGAGGCAACGGAGAATCTGTGTTTCCAAAGCCAACAAGAATGACCTTGCTGGTTGGGGGCAGAGTGGATGTTTGTGGAGAGATTTATTTGAGCAAACCCAAGAACCGGCTTCATAAAGTGATGCATAGTTATCATGGAAAGAGATCAAAACATGACATAAAAAGATCAGGCTGAATTTTGAGAAACATAGTTTATAGTTTTTTTTCAGATTAAATAAATATATTAATATGTATTTTAATGTACTCACATTAATACGCTGTCATTTCTATAGTAACAGCTCATTCACTGTTTGACTTGTATAGCAGACACTCCACATAAACAGATTTAAAAACCTAATCACTGAAATGGCTCTGTTTTCTGTAAAGGAGATGTTTATTTGTCAAGTCTGGAAGGAGTCTCCTGTGTCAGCATATTCCAACATTCACAGTTTGTATTGTAAGATGTTTGTTAACAGCAATATTTATACATTCGATCCTTAACACAATTGTGTTCATTTTGCTTATAAGAGTGTACTATATCATGTCTTTTTGCTAGACAAAGAATAAAAGATTATTTTGACGCCAAAACTGACAAGATACAAAACGATAAACTCAAGTCCTTAGCCACTTGATGGTTAAACGTGTCCTCTTTAACAAAAAGTGAAAGATTAAATATCAATATAATGAATAAGTAAAAAACACTCTGTGTGCATGTGTGTGTGTGTGTGTGTGTGTGGTGTGATGGAATTATTTTACCACCATGGAGTTGATTATTTTCCTATAACAGCAGCTCTCCATGTGCTTTATTCCTCTTACACCACAGCAATTAACCTACAATTACAACTTAATCTTTATTAAAGAGTGACACATTATTTCCATTTAATGTTCTGTGAACTGAGTTAGTTCCTGTTGTCACTGTTGTTATAGCAGCTATAAACAATTGTTCCTTCACCAGTCTCTCTTTATTCTCTCTCTTGAAATTAATAAAACAAAACAAAAGCAAGTGTTGCCAGGCAAAACAAACCTCACACGGTAGCACTTATGATGAATATGAAGGAAGATATCGTGAAAAAATAGGTACCCTATGGTACATGTGGCTACTGCTTATAAATAAAATTGTTTTATGATACCATGTCCATACAGTATATATATATATATATATATATATATATATATCATCTCATCTCATTATCTGTAGCCGCTTTATCCTGTTCTACAGGGTCCAGGGTCGCAGGCAAGCTGGAGCCTATCCCAGCTGACTACGGGCGAAAGGCGGGGTTCACCCTGGACAAGTCGCCAGGTCATCACAGGGCTGACATGTAGACACAGACAACCATTCACACTCACATTCACACTCACGGTCAATTTAGAGTCACCAGTTAACCTAACCTGCATGTCTTTGGACTGTGGGGGAAACCGGAGCGCCCGGAGGAAACCCACGTGGACACGGGGAGAACATGCAAACTCCGCACAGAAAGGCCCTCGCCGGCCGCGGGGCTCGAACCCGGACCTTCTTGCTGTAAGGCGACAGCGCTAACCACTACACCACCGTGCCACCCTCATATATATATATATATATATATATATATATATATATATATATATACTCTTTGAGGCAATAGCCACAAAAATGAAGCATAATCCAAAAATGAACAATTTAAAAAATCACAGAAGCAAAATATACCAAGTGTCTGTACTTTATATTATTCTACTTTTACCTCTTACAGTTTTTGAAACTGAAACCTCCGAACTGAGGCTGACATACAAAAAAGAGCAATAAGAATCGTCAATAATACGGGATATCTTGAGCATACAAACGCATTATTCGTAAAAGCACACACTCTGAAATTCACTGATCTGGTTAAACACAAGACTGCACAAATTATGTATAAAGCAAGACATAACCTTCTTCCGGGTGAGGTACAAAATACGTTTATGGAAAGGCAGGGTGGGTCTAACCTGAGAGGGGAAATGAATTTTAAGAGAGTAAATGTTAGAACAACTCTGAAAAGTATGTGCATAACAGTCTGTGGGGTGAAATTGTGGAATGGTCTGGAAAATGAACTCAAAAATAGCACCAACATAAAACTGTTTAAAAAATTATATAAAAACATGTTAATAAAAATATATGAGAATGAGGACAGGCAGACTATATAGGTGATGATGAAATTGAGAGTAAGTCTGTGACTGGTCTTCTTGTATTTAGTGTATAGTTATAGGTATGTGTATATGTATGTACTGTATATATGTATTGTATGTGTGTATATATGCATAACATAAGTATCTGTATATATGATTTGATTTGGTCGATATATATACCCATGTCGGTATGTTTTGGTATGTTGGTATGTTTTCTTTTTTGTTTATTGCTTTTGTTTTCTTTTGTATATATACAGTAGTTTATTATGGCGGAAAGTGACGTTTGATTAGCGGTGGTATAGAGGGTTAGGATTGGATAAGTTATTACTTCTTCCTAATCCTTTCTGAACATTATGTTATTGCCTTGTGGCTACGCTATTCTGTTTGTTTATGACGATGTTTTGATTATTGCATTTTTTATTTAAATTTTTATTTTTATATCTTTCTTCTTTATTGTTCAGAATAAAGTAATCAATAAATCAATAAATAAATCAATAAATCACACACTGTCGCCATGACCCAAACTCTTATTTCCTGGGAATGGCCCAGAGCTAGAGCTCAGTGGAACGCACTTTCCCTCTGTAATAAACATAAACATGTCTAAAAGCGATTTCTTTAGTCTAGTCCATTTACTTCAAATGGTGAACCGAATTGTATACACTCACCATCCATTTTAATTGGAACACATGTATGTGCATGCGCAGCGCGTGATCGTTACACTTACATTATTACAGCATGACGACATAGTGGCTAGCACCTGTATATGAGGCAGTAGACACAACAAAAATTATTTTTACCTTTTTGGTGACCTTGACTGGATGACCCTCAAAATGTTGGAGGTTCCATTTGAGACCAATGCCCATCTATCCTGAAAGTTTCATGAAGATTGATCCAGCCGTTTTCCTGTAATATCATTAACAAAAAAACAAAGACATAGTGGCTGAAAATAACCTGACTGAAAATAATACCTCACCTGGCTTACTCCACGGCAGGAAAGGTAATCACAGTTTGTTCCATTGTGTTCCTGAGAAACTGTAATAAACTCCTCTGTCCTAAAGACGTCAGAAAACTTACAGTTCCAGCTTCACCTCTGACTGTTACACAGCACTCACACTGGAGACTCCTTCCAGAAAGCAATACACAAATTACATAAATTACATTAATTAAAGCCACCAGATCAATGATTACACACATTTTTAATCAGTTTATTATCACTGGAGCATCCACTGTCCATGTCCCTGTGAATGAACCATTACTATAGAAACCATGACGTATGACAACAATATTCTGTCTATACCTATACTTTATATATCAATGATCATTTATAATTGTGTAAATATTATTTGTTGGTGTGTGGAATTTAATTGTAGAGGTGATTTCTGTGTGTGTGTGTGTGTGTGTGTGTGTGTGTGTGAGGAAGTTTATCCTCCCCACGCGTGCAGTCAGCCTGTTAATTATTAACAGCATGACTCCTGGAGCTCTTGCTTTTAGAGCATCGCCTCTCGGCTCCTCTCTTCCGACAGAATGGAGAAAGTAATCTTGTTTTTATCACACTCTTCGTCACAGCGTCGATGCGGGCGCGTGCTAATCATAGCTCGTTTGTAAACAGCCGCTGCACATGTGATGACGCTGCCATGCGTCTAATCAAGCAGGGATAATTAACATCATGCCACTGAGCTCTGGTGAGAATTTTAACAGGAAGTCACATAAAGAGAATCTGATTTTATTTCATCAATTCATCACACACTAATACTAATAACATCCTGTACATAAAGTGTGTTTCCTTATTGGCTGGAAGCAGTGATGATGTCACACAGCAGATGGAGGCGTTATTAACTGAGTCACTCTTAGGTGCTGGTCACTGAGAGATCACTGATCTTACACTGATACTGTGTTCGGAACATACACTCACTCATACACTCACTCATTTCCGGTTCAGAGTACGCCGTGCACATTCTAGCTGCCGCTTCTCACCATAAGGTTTAGTTTTGTTTTTTGTGTTTGTGTAGTTTGATGTTTGTTTCTGTTTGAGTGTTTTTGTCCGCCGGTTGTGGTGTAGTTCCGGACCCAGTTTTGGGCGTCGGTTCCCTCCAGGCCTTGGTTTGCCGTGGGTGATGCCTGTGCTCCTAGCTATGGACTGCAGTGAGCTTGTTGCTCATTTTAACATTGTGGTTGTCCAGCACTCTGTGCAGCAGTCCTTTAATGCTTGGTGTGATGTTCCGAGCAATGTTGCTCAGTGGCGTTGCGGCAGCTGTGTAGGCGGTTTGGGACATACCAGTGCTCTGTGTGGAGGTGCATCTGTGCTTGCTTTGTGGATCCATGGCATGGTGTTCTGAGTGATGTTGTCCAGCGGCGTCGTGGCGGCTGTGCTGGCAGTGTGGGACTTGTTTTCATGAGCCTTTTGGTGGGACTGTGGCTGCTACACCACTGGAATGACATCCTGACCTCTATTTGGTGGACTTTGTTTTTTCCCCTATAATTGTAAAGCGACCTTGGGTTTTGAGAAAGGCGCAATATAAATTGAATTATTATTATTATTATTATTATTATTATTATTATTATTATTATTATTATTATTCATACACTCACTCATATACTCATATACTCATTCATATGTACCGGTACTCATACTCACTCATACACTCAGTCTACAGTGAATCAGACATGATGTAGCATTGTTTGAATTCACAACAAAATTGCACACTAAAATCTAGAGTACAGAAGCTGTTGAATCAGAAAATCATGTGTTGCAGCCTGTCACATGAGTTGTAGAGTTTTAATAAAAGCTTATTTAAAAGTGTATTAAAAGAATTTGAGGCAAAGTGAGGTTAAGCAAGGTAAGGGAAGGTGAGGCGAGGTAAGGGAAGGGAAGGTGAGGTGAGGTAAGACAAGGTGAGGCAAGGTAAGGTAAGATGAGGTCAGGTGAGGTGAGGTAAGGCAAGATGAGGTGAGATGAGGCAAGGTGATGGACGGTGAGGCGAGGTGAGGCAAGGTAAGGCAAGGCAAGGTGACATAAGGTGAGACGACGTCAGGTGAGGGAAGGTGAGGGAAGGGAAGGGAGGTGAGGTAAGTTGAGTTCAGGCGAGGTCAGGGAAGGGAAGGTGAGATAAGGGAATTTGAGCCGAGGGAAGGGAAGGTGAGGTGAGGTGAGGTGAGGTGAGGGAAGGTGAGGTAAGGTGAGGTTAGGCAAGGTAAGATAAGAGAAGGTGAGGTAAGGTAAGGTGAGGTGAGGTAAGGCGAGGTGAGGTGATGTGAGGTAAGGTGAAGTGAAGTGAGGTAAGATGAGGTCAGATGAGGTGAGGTAAGGCAAGATGAGGTGAGATGAGGCAAGGTGCGGGATGATGAGGCAAGGTAAAGGAAGGTGAGGCAAGGTGAGGTGAGGGAAGGTGACATGAGGGAAGGTGAGATGAGGTCAGGTAAGGGAAGGTGAGGTAAGACAAGGTGAGGTGAGGTAAAGGAAATTAAGGCAAGGTAAGGTGAAGCAACATGAGGTTAGGTAAGGCAAGGTGAGGCAAGATGAGATGAGGCAAAGTCAGGTAAGGGAAGGTGAGGTGAGAGAAGGTGAGGTGAGGTAAAGGAAATTAAGGCGAGGTGAGGTAAGGTGAGGTGAAGCGACATGAGGTAAGGCAAGGCAAAGTGAAGTAAGGTGAGGTGACATGAGGTAAGGCCAGGTGAGATAAGGCAAGTTGAGGTGTGGCAAGGCGAGGTGAGGTGATGTAGGCATAAATATCAGGTGTGTGGATTCTCTTATTACTTTGATGTATCAATCACTCTTTTATTTTAATTCTGGAGAGCTTACTCTAAAACTCAAACAGGAAACTATTCAGGCTGAAAGTGAGAGCAGTACGAGCAGAAATAAAAGCTTTATGTTTTTTGAAAGTTGAAGAACTCTGCCATATTTTGATAGAAAGCTGAAAAGAAAAGGTTTTTTTAATGTTCATTTCCTGCATGATTCAGACTGAGTTTCTGACTCATATGAATGTGTTCTATGATTCAGATCATGGTTCAGATAGAGATGTTTAATCACTGTAGAAATTTCATTACTATTAAAAATATTTGTAAAGTGTTTCATGATTAATATTTTATATTCATTTTTAGATGAATAAGCTTGTGTTCCCTGATTCAGAATCAGGTTTGTATGATTTTTAAACACTGAATCTGTCTTACTGTTTAATGGATTCTTTCATTAATTTGCATAAAAATGAAACGTTAGATTAATGTTTCAAAACTGATGAAACTAATCGTTCTTAGCTTAACAAAGCTTAATGAGGCCTTTAATTACTTTAAACACTTTAATCAATATTCATCCCCTTAATTATGACTACATTAACACTCGCTCACTCTCTGTTAGCGTGATCAGCTCCACGTGCTCTGGTTCTTCTTTTCCCTGTGAATGTAGCACAGTGTGAGCTGACACAGGGGCGTGGAGTCATGTGAACAGCAGAGAGAGAGTTTTAGGAAAAGCTGGCTGAGGTTCAGAGCAGCCAGTTTGTCATTTGAAAGAGAATTTTAGATGGAAGTCCATTTGCCTTCAAAGGGAAGCGAGCGAAGAATCGTCTGCTTGTCATTCACAATAAAAAACAACGTGAATCGTCAAACATTCACAATAAAATAATCAAAAAACAAATAAAAGTGTTGTGGAGGTCACTGGAGTTAGTGCACACTTTAACAGCCTGTCTTCCTCTTTCTCTGTCTGCCGCTATATCTGTCTGCCTCTATCTGTCTGCCTGTCTGTTTGTCTGTCTGTCTCTCTGTCACTCTATCTGCCTTTATGTCTCTATGTCTGTCTATCTCTGTGTTTTTATATCTGTCTGTCTCTCTGTTGCTGTTTGTCTGTCTCTATGTCTCTGTCTCTATGTGTCTTTATATCTGTCTGTCTCTCTGTCTCTATGCCTGTCTCTCTGTTTCTCTGTCTCTATATCTGTCTGTCTCTATGTCTATCTGTTTCTCTGTCTGTCACTCACTCTCTCTCTCTCTGTCTCTCTGTCTCTATGTCTGTCTGTGTCTCTGTCTGTCTGTATGCTGTAGTTGCTAACTCTAACTCAGTGGTATAAATAACTGGATGTAACCATCACTCTTCAGCAGCACACAGAACAGCACTTGTTTAATGAAAAGCTGATCTGATTGGACACTCGGTTCTTACACAGAATTAGAGAATGAACTTTACTGGTTTATTTTACTGAGTTTTTATTTTGTGTTTTAGTCACATTTTTATAACAGTTAATATCAAGGACATTTACTGACCTCTGTTTATCCCTCCATCATCATCATCATCATCTCTCTCTCTTTTTCACACACACACACACACACACACACACACACACACACACACACACACACACACACACCTGCTAATCAGACTTTAATGTGTTACAAAAGTATCTATCTGAGTATCTTGGTCATGCTTTCCGCTTGCCCATCTCTCTCTCTCTCTCTTTCTCTCTCACACACACACAGACTTTAAAGCTTATAAAAGCATCTAAAATAAGCTGAATAATCTTATATTTGTTTGATAATAATCTCATAAAAAGAAATATGAGATAAATTCCCCCACTTTCCAGAGATTTTCACCCAATAAGATTAGATTTGATGTCGTTCTTTGAAGTGCAGGACGATGGATAGGTTTTTGTTTGTTTGTTTGTTTGTTTGTTTGTTTGTTTGTTTGTTTGTTTGTTTTTGTTTTTTTTCCCCCCACACACATGTCAGCTGCACTACAGGATGTTTTAATACAATTTCAATCCACTAGTTGATGAGATCTGACCCCGAGAGTTCAGTAATGCTGTACATACAGTGGTGCTTGAAAGTTTGTGAACCCTTTAGAATTTTCTATATTTCTGCATAAATATGACCTAAAACATCATCAGATTTTCTGATTATCTGTGAGTGGCAAAAGTATGTGAACCTTTGCTTTCAGTATCTGGTGTGACCCCCTTGTGCAGCAATAACTGCAACTAAACATTTGCGGTAACTGTTGATCAGTCCTGCACACCGGCTTGGAGGAATTTTAGCCCGTTCCTCCGTACAGAACAGCTTCAACTCTGGGATGTTGGTGGGTTTCCTCACATGAACTGCTCGCTTCAGGTCCTTCCACAACATTTTTTATTTTATTTGTCACAATATATATCAATACAGTTACAATAAAATAAAATGAGAAGCAGGTAATGATAAAATTTCTAAAACTAAATCTTGTGACAGGTGGAAGCTACAGGACTTTCATCCCAATTGATAAACTTCTCCTATAAATTTTATATTAATAAGTCTTTATATAATTTTATCTTAATCTTCAAAATTATCAAAGTTTATGGGCTATAAAATAGGGTTCAATAGTCAAATAAGGAGTTAATGAGGTTTGTACTGTGACAGTTGATTATGATAGTAGCTAATTACATGTATCTTAAATTGCAATAGTTTCAATTTTTTTTTTATTTAGCTTCAGTTGGAAGCTTATTCCAGAGACCAACTGTTCTTGGAGGAAGATGGCTCTGTAGTAGGTTTGCTTGTGGTGTTGAGGCTGAATATAGTTATTTCTGTCAAAGTTTCTTGTGTTGTAGGAGGATGCAGAAGGTAGGAGGTGCTGTTTGAGGTCAGTGTCAATTAAGTTGTTTCTTATCTTGTATAGGAGAATAAGGTCAGTGATGTTCCTTCTATGCTCCAATGGTTGGAGCTCGAGTACGCGGAGTCTTTCAGTGTAGCACATGTCTTCTGGATAGTTCAGAATAAACTTTGTTGCCCTACATTGAATATCTTCAATTAGCTTGATGTGTTTCACAGTGTATGGTGACCATACACTGGAGGTGTACTGAAGCTGCGGTCTTACCAGTGAGCAATATAAAGTCTTCCTCGTTGCCACCTCTTTAATGTGTCTTCCACAAGTTCTCTTCACCAGTCCTAGGGTCTCATTCATCTTTGCACACTTATCCTTGATGTGCTTGTTCCATTTTAGGTCACTTGACACAATAACACCAAGGTCTTTTGTTTCAGTTGCATATTCAAGGACCTGATTACCAAGATGGTACTGGTAATTAGCGGTTTGGATTCTTTTCTTAGACATGTTGCTGACTTTGCATTTGGAATCGTTGAATGACATGTGAGTCAACACTCCAACAGTGAATACAATCAATGTCATCTTGAAGGGATTCCTTACATGGTTCAGATTTGATAACTTTATACAGCTTCGAGTCATCAGCAAAGAGGGGAAGTTTGGAGTCACCTTGTACATAATCTGGCATATCATTGACATAGATAAGAAAGAGAAGTGGTCCAAGTATGGAGCCTTGAGGAACACCAGATGGTACAGGTAACCAGTCAGAATAAGCACCATCCAAGATGACACGCTGCTGTCTGTCATGCAAATAGCTCTTGAACCATTGAAGTAGAGATCATGAGATCCCATATGACTGCAGTTTGAATAACAGCAATTGATGTGATACCTTATCAAATGCCTTTGATAGATCAAGATGAACGACATCAACTTCATTACCACTAGGTATACTTTCCACGATATCATGATAGACTGTAATTAGCTGCGTCACCGTTGATTTCCTCTTTTGGAATCCATGTTGTAGGTGGTACAGATAAGGAAACAAATGGTGATAACAATGATTGAAGACACTCCTTTCTAGCATTTTAGAGATGATACTCAGCAGGGAGATCGGTCTGTAATTAGCAATGATAGATGCATCATCTCGTTTATGAATAGGTGTTACGTTGGCGCATTTCCATTTATTAGGAACTGTTCCTAACGATAGAGACATGTTGAACAGTCGACACAGCGATGGTGCGATAGCTTGAGCTGTGTTCTTTAAAATCATCCCAGGGATTTCATCAGATCCACTTGCTTTCTTTGGATCCAACAAGTATAGAGCTTTCATCACACCATCAAAAGTGAGCTGGATACTTGACAAGCGAGGAATAAACGTTGCAGTTGGAGTGTTGTCAGTACTTGGAGGTGTTGTATCATGAGTAGTAAATACAGAGTGGAAGAATGAATTCAGCAAGTTAGCTTTGTCAACACTGTTTGTCACAAAGGTTTGACCATAATGGAGGTACGTGGGACTAGTACGCTGTGTCATGGATGATTTGACGAGTGACCAAAAACGCTTGGGGTTCTCAAACAAAGAATCTCTTAGCTTGGAGGCGTGATCTTTCTTTTTGCAAGCAAGCTTCTGTTTGGTTTTTCGTCGAAAGTCTTTAAATTTAGACCAGTCATTTGGGCAGCCAGTTCTTATTGCTTTTTTCCTTTGTGCGTTTTTCTTTCTAATTAGAGACAGAAGTTCCTTGTCTAACCACGGATGACCAGGATTTCACACATGCACTTTAGGGACATGTTTTTCAACAGTAGATAGAAACAGATCACACCAGTTGGACAATGATGCATCAACGTCATTGTTCATGAAAGCCGTGTCCCAGGGAGTGTGAGAGAGCTCATCATTCAGTCCCTTCCAGTCTGCATGCTTGAAGTTGTAGATGACCCGGTTGGAGACAGGTTTCTTTTGGATGTTAAAATCTAAGGTAAAGCTGATCAATTTGTGGTCTGTTTGGAGAATATCAGTAAAACCACGTACGTCGCATACTTTTTCTGGAATATTTGTAAGGACTAGATCTAAGATGTTATCTTCTCTTGTTGGGAAATCAACCATTCAGTTCATTTTGATTGGATTAAGGTCAGGACTTTGACTTGGCCATTCCAAAACATTAACTTTATTCTTCTTTAACCATTCTTTGGTAGAACAACTTGTGTGCTTAGGGTTGTTGTCTTGCTGCATGACCCACCTTCTCTTGAGATTCAGTTCATGGATAGATGTCCTGACATTTTCCTTTAGAATTCGCTGGAATAATTCAGAATTCATTTTTCCATCAATGATGGCAAGCCGTCCCGGCCCAGATGCAGCAAAACAGGCCCAAACCATGATACTACCACCACCATGTTTCACAGATGGGATAAGGTTCTTATGCTGGAATGCAGTGTTTTCCTTTCTCCAAATATAACGCTTCTCATTTAAACCAAAAAGTTCTATTTTGGTTTCATCCATCCACAAAACATTTTTCCAATAGCCTTCTGGCTTGTCCACATGATCTTTAGCAAACTGCAGATGAGCAGCAATGTTCTTTTTGGAGAGTGGCTTTCTCCTTGCAACCCTGCCATGCACACCATTGTTGTTCAGTGTTCTCCTGATGGTGGACTCATGAACATTAACATTAGCCAATGTGAGAGGCATGTCTGTGAAGATTCTCAGTCATCCAGGTCACAGTAAACTGTGGGTGGTAAAAGAGAGCAACTGGACTTGCTTGAAGATTCTTGAAGACGTTTCACCTCTCATCCAAAAGGCTTCTTCAGTTCTGTCTGACTAATAGGGAGTATCAGGTATTTATCCTCTCATAGATGAAAAGCAATCCTAAGGTGTCATTGAGTCATCCTGTTTGTGTGGGTCACTGGGGGCTGGGTGTGAATGGCCTAGAGAGTCTGTAAGGATCTGGCCATAGATCCTCACGCTATTTCCCAGATAGCTGGACAACACTCAGCCGGACACATCTGTAAAATGCTGTTCTCCATTTATTTGTGTGAAGGACACTACAACTACACAAAACTGACATATACTGACTTAGGTTTGTTAATATGAAAAACACAATACTTGTAACTAGCGGCAGCCTACAGGACACAGTCACACATGCCCCCAAGCCTATCCGAGAGGGGCTGGGCAACCAGTGGCCTCGTAGCTGATCATTACATACCCCCCCACTTAAAATGAGGGCTGTCCCCAGACCACAATAGAAAGGAAACTTAACTATGCAGAACATGTGTACCTGTGTTACCAAGCAGGATAACACTGAGAAAACAAATAAAAACAGAAATACAAGGCATCACTGTAAACACCTATTGACAGATTTGCCCACTCCATGAGTCTATAGCCCATCACTGAAAACAATTGCAGCATTTTCTCTTTTTTTTGTATCACATACCAACACTCTGAACTCACCATTCACAAAGAATGGATAGCTGTCACATAAGACATAGGAACATAGAAAAACCTGATTTGACACTCAAAAATGCCAGCATAACAGTAAAACCAGCAGAGCACCAAAAAAAAAAAACATAGGAAAACACGGAAACATTACCTATGTTCAAGTTCAGTACCCTGGTAAAATGTGTAAACCTAAAAAATGAATCCTAGTCACTAGTAACCCTGAGTGTGTCTTGGGCGGAAGAAGTAAGAATGTGCCTCCGTGTAAGCAGGTTGTGTGTGTAATAACTCAAAAGTGTGTTTGCATCCAGACCTCTGTGGAGTGCCTGTGGAGAACTGGAATGAACCTCCCTGAGCGATACTGTAAGTGGAGGTGAAAAGTGAGGGGAGGCCCAATATGTTGGGGCTGTGAATGTGGGATGTATGAGGTGGCATGAGATGATGGCTGATGTGTGTGGCAAGGTGTGACTGTATGTCTAGGGCGAAGGAAATAAGTGTGTGTTTGTATTGGTTGTGGGTGCGAGGTTTGACTATCAGTGTGGGGCAAGGAGGAGGCCATGGTGGGTGGGATAATCACCCCGTCAGACAGTGTGGGCTCTGTGAACTGGTGTTGAGGCTCTGTACCCTCAAACACATCAAAACCATAGTCCTCTTGCTCATCAGTACCCTCTCTTTCTTGTCCTTCAGACACCCCCAACTGTTGTGGCACATTATCCAGAATCACGTCTTCCCCATCCCCAATAAAAAAGGAAGCAGGTTACAGACATGGTGAACTCCACCGTCAGCCCCATCAGCTACTCTAGTGAGCTTATAGTCAAGCTCCGACATCACTTCTGCAATCCTGTAGGGCCCTTTGTAGATGGGGGCAAGCTTGGCCGAAAATCCTGCTGAGGCATCTGACTGTGGGTGAGCCTTTAGTTTAACCAGGTCACCGATGTGGAAGGAGACTCCTCTGCGTTTCTTGTCATAGTGTTTTTTCTGAGTCGCATGACTGCTGGCCAAAGATTCCCTTACATGCTCATATGCCTCCTGTAATGCTGAGATGAGCTCCATCTTGTAGTCATGGATTGAATCTGCTATGTATCCTGGGCTGGGAGACATCCATAAGTCAAGAGGTGTGTTCAAGTCCCTGCCATACAAGAGGTACGCTGGAGTGTCTCCTGTACTCTGATGTGGGGTGGTCCTGAGTGCAAAGGAGATCAGAGGTAGGTGTAGGTCCCAGTCTCTGTGTTTCTGTCCCACATAGGCTTGGATCGCTGTCTTCATTGTGCGGTTTACCCATTCCGTCTGATTAGATTGTGGATGATATGCCGTAGTCAGTCTGTGGTCTGAGCCCAGGGCAGAAATGGATGCCTCAAAAAAATCACTTACAAACTGAACGCCCCTGTCTGAGACCAGGTGTGTTGGAGCCCCGTGTCTTGCAAACACTTCTGAGATGAACTTACGAGCAGCAACTACAGCTGTAGCATCTTTGACAGGACAGATTTCAACTCACTTGGTGAAATAATCAATGAAAACGAGGATGTACTCATTCCATCTGCAGGACCTGGGTAGAGGACCCATAAAATCAACACCTGCAAACTCCCACGGGTAAGTAGCTACCACTGGTTTCAGGTAACCTCCAGGTTCTTGGGTGGTCGGCTTGGACAGCTGACATTTTACGCAGGACAGGACATATTTCTTCACCTCTCCCCACATACCTGGCCAGTACACCCACCTCTGTAAGTGTTCCAGAGTCTTAGTGACCCCCAAATGGCCCGCCATGGGGTGATCATGGAAATACTTGAGCAAGGTGCCCCGCATAGCCTCTGGTGCATAAAAACGTAAGGCCTTGTCTTTATGAAGCGAACAGGAAGTCCTCTTGTCCATGTAATAAACCATACCATCTCACATGCAAAAATCTGACAAGTCTACACAGGAGTCGTTTTCCAGGTCAGTATGTAGTTTTGCAATGACTGGGTCTGCCTGCTGAAGCTGTTGCAGCTGTTTCTTGTCCTTCAGTATCACTGTCGCTTGACACCTGGGATTGAGGGAGGTGACTGTGGCATAGGGGGGTAACAGGTCTACCGACTCAACGGCATTGCTGGCTGGGTTACGTGAGAGGGCATCTGGCACTAAATTGGCTGAACCAGGCCTGTGTATGACCTCAAAGTCAAAATCTTGCAGCCTCAAACACTAACATGCAAGATGGCCTGAGGGGGTGGGTCTTGTCATCAACCACCTCAGGCTATTGTGGTCTGTCACTACCGTGATGCTAGAGCCTTCAATGTAGGGCCGGAAATGTTCTAGCGCCCAGATAACCCCCAAGCATTCTTTCTCTGAAGTGGAGTATGGGTGTTCAGCTTTGTGCAGGGTACGGCTTGCAAAGGCAATGGCTCTCTCATAGCCATCTTCACCTGTCTGGGTAAGAGCAGCCCCAAGTCCCACGTCACAAGCATCGGTGTGAACAGTAAAAGTTTTGCTAAAGTCTGGGAATACAAGGACAGGCGCACTGACTAGCTTTTATTTTAAGTGATCAAATGACTCCTGGCACTCAGTGGACCACACAAAGGGGGCATCCTCTCTCATGAGGGCTATCATTGGCTCTGCGATACGGGCATACCCTGAGATGAACCTACGGTAGTAGCTTGTCATTCCAAGGAACTGGCGTACATTTTTGACAGATTTTGGTGTGGGGAACTGGCTGATTGCTGCCACTTTACCATCATCAGGGCCGATACCGTCTGGTGTCACCAGGTAGCCCAGGTACCGCAACTTTGAAGTGCAGAAGTGGCATTTGGCCAGTTTCAGAGAGAGCCCAGCGTCTGCCAGCTGCCCTAACACTCTGCCTAGGTCTGTCAAATGCTGGTCAAAGGTCAGGGATGCCACCACAATGTCATCAAGGTACACCATGCAACAGTTATGTGTGAGCCCTGCCAGGACAGTGTTCATTAATCTTTGAAAAGTCGCTGGGGCATTTGATAACCCAAAAGGCATCACCTTGAACTGATAGAGCCCTTTATGTGACACAAAAGCTGTTTTGCGTCTTGAAGCTGCTGCAACAGAGACCTGCCAGTAACCCCGTGCAAGGTCCAGCGTGGAGATGAATCTGCCATGGGCCAGAAAATCCAGAGTCATCCACCCTCGGGAGTGGGTATGAGTCCTTCATGGTGGTTTTGTTAACTTTTCTGAAATCAATGCAAAATCTCGGGTCTGCACCTGGTTTTCCAACTATTACGATAGGGGATGCCCAGGGCCCTGACGCAAGCTCAATAATCCCATCCTCCAGCATTTTGTCAATTTGTTCTTCAATAATCTTTCTTTTTGCAGGTGATGCACGGTAAGGTGGTAGGCACACTGGCTTTGCCGTTCCTGTATCTATTGTGTGTTCTACCAAAGAGGTACGTCCAAGCCTTCCCTCAAACAGATGTGCAAAGTCTGCCAACAGGCCTGCTAACTTTTCTTTGTCAGTAGTGGGCAAGGCTGACTGCTCCACCACTGGGCCAAGGTCAGTATTGACATTCTTAAATGTAAGACACGCTACATGTCCTTCCAACTCCTCAAACTCTTCCACAAGTAGATCTGGTGCAGAAGTAGCATTGTCACCCAACCTGACACTCCCTGTTGCAGGATGAATATGAACATCTGCTTGGATCATGAAATCAGTCCCCAAAAGAATGGGACATGATAGGTCTGGGATCACTGCAAAACGATGAGTGAATGGGTGTCCCAGCAAAAGAACAGACAGCCACACAACACCTGATGGGTTACATTGTTTTGAGCCAGCTAACTCGAGGGGGGAAAAGTCCATGGGAGAACAACATCCTCTTTTATGCCACATTTCTCAAGGGTGGAGGGATGGACCGCTGAAATGGATGCCCCAGTATCAAGGGTGGCTTTTAACGACACCTGGTTGACAACTACCATCGATGTCAGTGGAGTACTCTTTGATCTCCTTTGGCAGCTTGCACCAAACTGACAGTGTGGGACCCCTGTGTTGGTCATGTCCTTGTCTCTGTTTCACCTTTACTCTCACCAGCTCTCTGGAACCTCTTTGGCCATGCCCCTGTGTCACCCCTGGGACGTGCAGAAGTATCTGGATTGTTTGTGGTCTCTTGAGCCAGCCCAGAGGTCACAGCCACATGAGATTCACTTCTGACAGCTTGTTTGGTCTTCCTACAGTTGTCACAGTTGCGAGTGGTGACACCAGGAGCCAGACATTTAAAGCAGTGCAAGTCTTGACGCAGAGGGATAGCTGTAGTTCTGTTAAAAGAAACAGGGCCCAGAGCAGCATGTAGCTCATGTGCAGTGAGGAGTAGATCTGTCATAGTTGTAGGTGCAGCGGCATGAAGGGCTAGTCAAAACTGATCAGAGACATGTCGGCTAATTATTTCAATCTGTTCCTGTTCAGAGGGTGGCTGTTTCAGTCGTTTGAACTCAGTCACTAGGTGAGCAACAAAAGTGGGGAGTGATTCATTGGGAGCCTGAACCCTGTCCAAAATTCCTCTCCAGATTTTTTCTTCATTGTCTATTGGCAGGAACGCCTGACAAAAAATATCTGAAAAATGATTCCAAGACACTATGTGGGGCTGCATTGCACAATACCACTTTCGAGACTCATTTTCAAAAAACCTAGTTAATTCAAGGAAAAACTGAGCATCAGACAAGCGAAGTGTCGACTTGTATAAGGAGACTGACTGTAGCCATTCCTCTGGGTCTATAGACTTGCCTCCATCAAACTTTGTTGGGACAAGACCAGGAAGATGAATTTGATTAGCCATAGAAAGAGCTGGGGCTGGTGTGGGGTGTGTGTGCTGTGTGTCATATTCAAGTGAATGATCATAAGAGTGGTCAGTATGTTTGTCACGACTAGAGAGTGTATGTGCAGCAGGAGTTGAGGCAAAGATAGGGTGGGCCTCTGTCAACCTCATGTGTGAGTGTTGGGATGTCTTATCTTCTAACTGCTGTAATAAGCTACGTTGCAAATCAACAGACATACTAAATGCATGTGTCAATGCGTATACCTGTTGTTGTAAGCCATCAACCCGAGCAGCCAGATGGTATATTGTTAGGGACTCACCCAAGTCAGAGAGGTCAAAATCCCCCCTACTATTACCACCCCTGTTTGATAAAGATTCTTTATGCCTAGCCATCACAAAGGAAGTAAAAACATGAAAAATATAATCACACCAAATACTCAAAACCTCTTATCACCAGAATAAGGTTTTGAGGAAAAGAATATCATATATAAATGTAAAAGAAGTATATATACACTTGTACAACACCACTACAATGTACAACAGTAGTTCAGTATTGTGAATGAATGAATGAATGAATGAATTTATTTTTATTTTCGAACATGTATAAAAAAATGTATATAACTATTTGTACATACAAAAGAAAGACAACGAGAAAGTGACAAAAATAACTAAATAAAATAACATAAAGAGCTAAGACATTACAATACACCACACATTGTTCAAAAAAGGACTGGAATGTAGTTTATAAATTGTTAGTTCAAAAAACACAAGTTATCATTGTAAGATCATTGGATTAAACTTTGAGCAAAAATATTACTAGTCTACTATCTCGACAAAGGCAGTTCAGACACCGGGGCTCTTTTTTGTTTGTTTGTTTTGTTTTTACTCTGCCCACATGGGTGTCTATTAAACCAGTGACGCTTTTAGGTCGGTGTGTAGACACTTAGCTCTCACAGACTCTGTTGTATGTGATAAAGTTCTGCTGTCGTCTCTCTCGCCGGACCCACTGCAGTGGCAGGAGCTTGCAAAGCTGCACCGACCAATCAGGAGCATGCATCCCTTGAGAAGTTCCACGATATGCATGCACTGTCTCTGCACAAGCAATGTCTTTGAACACACGAACTCCGTCTTCAGTCAAACGCGGAGAAACACGAAAGACAAAAAAAAACAAAATACCCAAAATATGTCCAGGAAGTAATTTAGTCCAACAAAATAGATAATCCAATGCGTCGGTTTCATTTATTCCAGTGTGAGACATTTAGGTGTAGCATGCATGCATTAAGTTCAGCTGTTTACTTTAGCATTAGACTGACTCATCAGTAATGTTAGCAAGCATGATGTTGTCTCGTAAGGTTTCAAACACAAAGTTCGTCACGAAACCATCCAAAAAGATTAAACTGTCCAACTTAACTCACGGACCAGCGAGTGCCAAACTTGTACATCCGAGGAAGTTTCTTCAATCACAGTTTGGGTGCCACTTGTAAGGATCTGGCCATAGATCCTCATGCTATTTCCCAGATAGCTGGACAACACTCAGCCGGACACATCTGTAAAATGCTGTTCTCCGTTTATTTGTGTGAAGAACACTACAACTACACAAAACTGACATATACTGACTTAGGTTCATTAATATGAAAAACACAATACTTGTAACTAGCAGCAGCCTACAGGACACAGCCACACATGCCCCCAAGCCTATCCGAGAGGGGCGGGGCAACCAGGGGGCAACCAGTGACCTCATAGCTGATCATTACAAGTCGTTGGGGTGATCAATGGATTGTTGGTTCTCTCTGTCCTCCTGTGAGTCACTGAAAACAGCTGGGTGTGCATTTTGGTGTGCATTCAGTTGTCTGGGAAGTGTACCAAGGACTGCATTGTAGGTGGCTGAAAAATGATGTCTTAGACCACCATCTCTGTTCAGTGATGGCCGTTCCAGGTTGACAAAAATGGCTTCTTTAACTTCTCACTCATACCAACGATCCTCTCTAGCTAAAATGCATACGTTGCAATCCTGAAATGAGTGTCCTTTGTTGTTAAGATGAAGATAGACAGCAGAGTCCTGACCTGAGGAACTGGCTCTCCTGTGTTGAGCCATGCACCTGTGAAGCGGTTGTTTTGTTTCCCCAATATACAAGTCCGTGCATTCCTCACTGCACTGAATTGCATACACTATGCTGTCCTGTTTGTGTCTGACTATTCTGTCCTTAGGGTGGACCAGTTTCTGGTTCAGGATGTTACTGGGTCTGAAATGTACCGGAATGTTGTGTTTGTAGAAGATCCTCCTGAGTTTCTCAGATAGACTAGAAATGTAGGGAATGACAATGTTCTTGCATTTGTTCCTGTTATCCTCCTTGTCCGTTATGTTCCTTTTTCTGCTCTTGAAGAAAGCCCAGTTGGGATACCTGCAGTTCTGAAGTGCTTTCTTGATGTGATTCTGCTCCTTCTCTTTTCCCTCTACCATTGTAGGAATGTTCTGAGCCCTGTGTTGCAAGGTCCTAATGACCCCCAATTTGTGTTCCAGTGGGTGGTGTGAGTTGAAGAGTAGGTACTGGTCTGTGTGTGGGGGTTTCCAGTAGACCTTGATGTTAAGACTTCTGTCTTGTCTAATGTGTATATCATAATCCAAGATGGCTAGATTATTCCCACTGACATCCTCCTGAGTGAAACTGATGTTGATATCCATTGTATTGATGTGCTTAGAGAAGGCTTCCACCTCATGGGTTTTGATTTTAACCCAGGTGTCATCCACATATCTGAACCAGTGGCTGGGAGCAACTCCTGAAAAAGTGGTCAAAGCTTTATGTTCCACTTCCTCCATGTATAGCTTCTGTCTGTTGAAACTTTCATTAAACTGGAAATAAGTGACAGTCAGGCAGAGGTCAAGCAGGGTGCAAATCTGGTCCATGGTGAGGTTCATTCTATCCAGTAAGGTGCTGTCGTTAAGGAATCATTTTCTAACAGATTTGACTGCTTCTGTGGTGGGAATGCAGGTGAAAAGAGAAGTGACATTGTCGGAAACCATGGTTTCATGGTTGCAGACCTCAAACTAGACTAAGATGAAACCATGGTTTCCTATGATGTCACTTCTCTTTTCACCTGCATTCCCACCACAGAAGCAGTCGAATTAGCCAATGTGAGAGAGGCCTTCAGTTGCTTAGATGTTACCCTGGGGTCCTTTGTGACCTCACCGACTATTACACACCTTGCTCTTGGAGTGATCTTTGTTGGTCAACCACTCCTGGGAAGGGTAACAATGGTCTTGAATTTCCTCCATTTGTACACAATCTGTCTGTCTGTGGATTGGTGGAGTCCAAACTCTTTAGAGATGGTTTTGTAACCTTTTCCAGCCTGATGAGCATCAACAATGCTTTTTCTGAGGTCCTCAGAACTCTCCTTTGTTCATGCCATGATACACTTCCACAAACATATATTGTGTAGATCAGACTTTGATAGCTCCCTGTTCTTTAAATTAAACAGGGTGCCCACTCACACCTGATTGTCATCCCATTGATTGAAAACACCTGACTCTAATTTCACCTTCAAATTAACTGCTAACCCTAGAGGTTCACATACTTTTGCCACTCACAGATATGGAATATTGGATCATTTTCCTCAATAAATAAATGACCAAGTATAAAAATCAACCACTATTTGCCCTTCCACATTTCTCTCTCTTACACCATATCTGCCCATCATGTCCTCATCTCCTCTGTTTCCCTCGCCAACATGTCCATTGAAATCTGCTCCTATCAGCATGTGCTCCTCCCTTGGTATACTTTCTACCACTTCATCCATCTTTTCCCAGAAAGACTCTTTCTCTTCATTCTCACATCCAACCTGTGGGGCGTACGCGCATACAACATTGATTACCACTCCTTGAATCTCCAACTTCATGCCTATCACTCTATCTGACACCCTCTTCACATCAATCACACTGTTGACCAAATCTCCCCTCAAAACAATACCAACACCATTTCTCTTTCCATCAACTCCATAATAGAACAACTTGCATCCACCTCCAATATTCTTGGCCTTGCTTCATTTCCACCTTGTCTCCTGCACACACAAAATGTCCAACTTCCTTCGTTCCATCATACCTGCTAATTCTCTTGCTCTGCCAGTCAGTGTTCCCACATTCAGTGTTCCTACCCTCAATTCTAAGCTCCTTCCCTTCCATCTTTCACGATCTCTCCTAACACACCTCCCCCCTCTCTTTCTCCTTCTCTGTTTTGGCACAACAGTAGCAAACTTTCCACCGGCACCCTGTTGACCAACAGTACCAGAGGCTGTCGTTGTTAACCCGGGCCCCGACCAATCTGGTATGGTATTTTTCTTTTCATTCCACATGTTATATTTGGCACAGTTTTACGCTGGTTGCCCTTCCTGATGCAACCCTCTCCAATTTATCCGGGCTTGGGACCGGCACCAAGAGTACGCTTATGCACCCCCAGTGACTGGATTTTTCAGATCCATATACAAAAACATTTTTCCCTTTAGAAATTATATTCATGTGCAAAAATAAATAAATAAATGAATAAACCTACTGTGTCAAAATAATACTCCAAGACTGAAAATGATACATTATGGCACATGCACATTAACTAAGGCATTTAAAATATATGACATGGTGAGACAATAACTTAAATGACATAAAACAATTTATTGAAAGAATATTTCACCCTGCACTATTCCCATAGAATGTGCACTCTACTTGTGGCACAGCAAGCTAGCCAACCTTACTGTCAACATATTTTTCATAAAGATCTTAATGTGTTTCCTTCTCAAACCCATGCTGGATTGTAGATAACCAGCTTATTTAACAATTCTGATGAACAAATAGATTAGAGGGCTGATTTTTAGTTAAATTACTTTAAGATTATGCTGGCCACCACTAACATTGCTTACCTTTCAGATCCATATATGAAAACATTTAACCAAGATGGTATCCCACACAACAGGAATTGCCGAACTCCAGTGTCCCGTAATGGACAAACATCAGGTTTACCGAGGGAATAGACAGCACAACAGTGCTGATATGTGGGTTACTTAGGCTACTGCTTAACATCTAACCCTTCTTTAATTGATGACATCCCAGCCATCAGACCAAACAAAATAAAACAAAGAAAACACCCTATAAATATGGAACTAGAACAATTACACTGAAGGCGATAAATGAATGTCCTGTACTACATAGAGAATATGTGTGTGTGTGTGTGTGTGTGTGTGTGTGTGTGTGTGTGTGTGAAACTCCAATCAAAGTGAATAAATTAGCTGTTGTTTTATTACATGTGTCCTGCTGCTCTTTTTGCTTTGGCCCTCTGCCACAATGTCCAGCCTCCTTTATCTTCTGCTGGTCCTCTTCTGGTCTCACAACTTGTGACAGTCTCTTTGGGGGATGTCGATTTCTCAATATGTTCCTCTTTAAAATGCTGGGCCCTTGAACTGGGTTGGTGTCACTGACTGTTGTGTTATCTTCCCCTCCTTGACTCATTTGTCCCACCTCCATCTTCAATTCCTCCACTCCTGCATGTTCATCCAGCCTGTTTGTGGGCCCAGGTAAGTCTCCTTCCACAAGTTCCTCTGTGTCGTCCACTTCCAAGTCCTCTATATCTGACTCAACTCCCTCAGCTGTCACTGCACCAGAGTGCTCCACTGGAAGAAACATGCACTGTGTAAGGAGGTTGCGGTGGACCACCCTCTCTGTGTCACCATCCTCCGTTCTCACCACATACACAGGTATGCTGGGTTGCTTCTTTACCACAATGTATGGGCATGACTCCCATCTGTCTCCCAGTTTCTGCTGCCCCTCCACATGACATACTTTGACCAAGACTCTGTCCCCTGGGCTGAACACTTGACTCTTTGCTTTTTGGTCATGGTACTTTTTCTGCTGTCCCTTAGCATGTTGGGAGGCCTGATTAGCCTGCATGTAGGCTTGTGACAGACAGTCATGCAGGGTCTGGACATACTCACTGTATCCACATGGCTCATTGGTGGTGGAAAACCCAAAAATCAGGTCTACAGGGAGTCAGAGATGTCTACCAAACATCAGGTAGTATGGTGTGTACCCAGTTGAATCATGTCTGGTGCAGTTATAAGCATGTGTTATTGCATCCACATACTCATGCCAGTTTCAAATAAGGCTCTAATGTCGCCAACATGTCCATGAGGGTCTGGTTGAATCTTTCAGTGGTCCCATTGCCCTGAGGGTGGTAGGGGGTTGTGTGTGTCTTGGTGATGCCAGTGCACTTACACAGCTCCTTCACAACAGCACTTTCGAAATTACACCCCTGGTCTGCATGCAATTTCGCTGGGAATACAAACAGACAGAAGTTCCTCCACAGTACCTTAGCCATTGCACAGGCTTTTTTGTCTTTAGTGGGATAGGCCTGGGCATAGTGGGAAAAGTGGTCAGTGACAATGAGCACATTTTCTATGCCACCCTTTGATTTCTCTAGAGTCCAAAAGTCCACACACACAAGCTCCATGGGGGCACTTCTGTGGATACTGACCACGGGAGCCCTGAGGCCTGCAGTTGTAGTCTTTCTTAGGCAGCATCTCTCACACTGCTCACACCAAGCCTTGATTTCCTGAAACATCTTTGGCCAGTAAAACCTCTCCCGTATCATCTGCAGCATTCTCTCAAACCCCAAGTGCCCTGAGTTGTCATGGAGATCAGTCTTAAATGGTGTATGAAACCCCTCTGGCAGTACCAGCTGCTCCACTACTCCTGTTTGGCAGTCTTGGACATGGCAGTACATGATGCCATCCCTCATCACTAATCTCCTCCACTCTTTTAGGAGAAGGCAAAACTGCCCACCACCACTTATAATAACTCATAATGAGTTAACAGCAGGTGGCACGATGGTGTAGTGGTTAGTGCTGTCGCCTCACAGCAAGAAGGTCTGGGTTCGAGTCCCATGGCCGACGAGGGCCTTTCTGTGCGGAGTTTGCATGTTCTCCCTGTGTCCGCATGGGTTTCCTCCGGGTGCTCCGGTTTCCCCCACAGTCCAAAGACATGCAGGTTAGGTTAACTGGTGACTCTAAATTGACTGTAGGTGTGAATGTGAGTGTGAATGGTTGTCTTTGTCTATGTGTCAGCCCTGTGATGACCTGGCGACTTGTCCAGGGTGTACCCTGCCTTTCGCCCGTAGTCAGCTGGGATAGGATCCAGCTTGCCTGCGACCCTGTAGAACAGGATAAAGCAGCTAGAGATAATGAGATGAGTCAACCTTCAATTTCGTTGTACCTTTGGAAAAATGATAAAGACTTTATCCTCCCACATATCCTCCCGCTGCAGCTTGGTTTTTGGTTCAGACTTTTAAAGTGCAAGACAAGGCAGATTACAGGATCTTCCTTTTGCCCTGCACAAATCTTCTGTTTTGTCATGGCAGACAGTGATGCCATCTCAATGTCCCTGTAGGGTTCACTGAGCATATGCAGCTGAGGTTCTCAAGGCTCTGGTTCCTCCAAGGCAGGAGTGTTGATACCTGGGGAGCTTTCCAGTTGTTGGGTAGGTTGGTTCTCTTCACACCCCTGTTCACTGGCTCTCACACACTGAGGGCAGGTTTGTAATACTTTGGTGACCTCAGGGTTGGACATGCAGGAGAGGGCATCAGCATTTGCATTGCTCTGTCCCCTGTGATACTGGATGTCAAAATCAAATGCAGACAGCCGAGACACCCACCGCTGGCCTGTAGCATCTAACTTTGCAGAGGGCACCACATAATTGAGGGGGTTATTGTCTGTCAGGACAGAGAACCTATACCCATAGAGATGGTCATAGAACTTATCTGTCACCACCCACTTCAGAGCAAGGAACTCTAGTTTGTGTGCAGGGTACCTCATCTCCACTGGGCTCAAGCCTCTACTGGCATAGGATATGACTCTCTCTGCTCCACCCTGGATCTGAGCCAGAACAGCACCAAGCCACTCCCCTGAGGCATCAGTCTGAAGCACAAAAGACAGGCTGTAGTCTGGATAACCTAACAATGGGGCAGTTGTCAATTTTTTCTTTCAATAACTGAAAGGCCTCCTCACACTCATTAGTCCAGATAAAGGGTGGGTCAGGCCCCAGGCTTTTCTTCCCCCCCCTCTATTTTTCTTTCGAGGGTCACCAGCAGTGAAGCAGTATAAATGAGCAGCTAAGGTGGAGTAGCCACTGACATACCATATGTAATATCCAGTGAACCCCAGGAACTGCAGCACTTCTTTTCAATTTGTGGGCCTCTCCCAGTCTTTAACCCTGCTGATCTTCTCTGGGTCTGTGCTGATACCCTCTGTGGACACCAAGTGACCCAAGTAATGAATGAATGAATGAATGAATGAATGAACCCTTTATTGTCACTGTTTCCAGTGAAATTGACCATCAACCTGTCCTTACAGAGGGGGAACAGGACAAGAAGACAGGGATAAAAGAAAAAGAAACAGTAATAACATGAGGAAAGATGAGGAAAAAAAGAACCCCCCCCCACTGTGCTCCTATCAGGAGTACAGTGTGGGAGCATTTAAAAAACCTCCGCACAAGCACACAATAACACAAGTACACTTTAAAACATGGGACTTGAGGGGGGGAAAGGGGGGAAGGAGGGGAAAATCAGGGGTGGGGGGTAAGGGGTAAGGGGGTAGGAGGGGAGGGGAGGAGATAGAGGTAGAGGTAACCCAGCGCAAGCAAGCAGCTGTCCACTCCTGCAGCCATGCAAGCGGCACTGGTCATGCACCCACTTGTCACACTGGGGGTGAAAAACGGCAACCGTGGAAAATTGGGGAAGGAATGCGAAGAATGCGAGAGTGTCTCCCAGCAGTGACCTTCTGGGGGAAATGTTTCCCCAGCAACGGCCTTGATCAAGGCCGGTGCTGTTCAGGGAGCCGAATGTCGATAAGATAGAGATTGTTTGGTCTTTCGAACAGACGCAGTCTTTACACGTCCACACCACTCATCCATATCTGTCCATTTCGTCCATATCTGTCCATTTCTGTCCATTCTGTTCAATTAAATTTCATTTGGTCTCTGAAATACTTATTCCTTGCAAAGCCAAAAGCGTCTCCAAGATGACAACCATGTTGTGGTTCAAGTTCTATAGCCACAGTCTGAGTGCCGACAGCTTTGCCCACTGCTTTAATCATATTGGGCAGCTTTGTGGGGCTTTGAACAGCTGTCACCATTGTCTGATTTCCTCGATATACCAGGGCAATGCTTAATCCAATCAGCAAAAGTCTGATAATCATGGTTCCGAATAGGTAGATATCTCCAATGTCCTCCACAGATGTTCTGGCAGGACAGGTGGGTTCCTCTGAACCCAGAAACTGTGTCAATTCATTAGGAGACCAGTTTATCAAATCCATGCTTTTTTAGTTTAGAAATTCAATGCAGAGAGAGTCTCTCAAAAAAAAGTATAGGCAGACGAGACGAAACAAAGAGCACAAGCAGGAAAAAAGGAGAGGAGAGGAGAGCAAAGAAATGCGACCGCCTTCTGTGAGAGCACGGAGAAAAAAATGCACCTCCTTTCTCACGAGCTGGCACTTGGAAGGCTTCAACTTCAACCCAGGCTCCTTCAACTAATCAAACACTAGCTGCAGCCTCTTGAGATGCTCATCAGAGGTTTTTGAGAAAATAATGAGGTCATTGAGATAAATCAAGAGATGGGTAAAGTTCAGGTCCCCAAAACAGTAGGTCATGAGCCTCTGAAAGATGGACAGAGCATTCTGCAGGCTGAAGGGCATTCTGTTGGCTTCAAACAGCCCCATAGGAGTGCTGAATGCTGTCTTGTGTCTATCATGCTCTGCCACCTCCACCTACCAATACCCAGATGAGAGGTCAAGTGTTGAGAAATACTTTGCTTGCCCCAGAGCCTCCAGGGCTTCCTCTATCCTGGGTAGTGGGAATGCATCTCTTGTGCTACAGGAGTTAAGCTTTCTGTAGTCGATGCATAGCCTTAGTGATCCATCTCTCTTGGTAACAATCACTACTGGTGAAGCATATGGACTCTTACTAGGCCTGATGACTCCTGCTGTTTCCATGTCCTCCAACAACCTCCTCACATCCTGCCACTGTGACAGGGAATCTTGCGATATGGGAGTCTAAAGGGCTTTGAATTAAGCAGGGGGATTTCCTGCTGCAATATTTTTGTGTGACCATAGTCTGTGGGATGCTGAGAGAACACACTCCTATTCTTTTCCACAAGCTCTTTAAGGAGAATGCACTGGAGCTCATTCTCCACTGCTGCTTCATTCAAATCCACACCACCACTTGCCACCACTTAATTCAGACTCAGGCATGTTTCTTTGCTCCCACCCCTGTAATGGTCTCCCTGCTCTGTGACAGAAAGTTCCACCGCATTGTCCACCAGGAAGGTCAAGTCAAGTCAAGTTTATTTGTATAGCACTTTTAACAATAAACATTGTCGCAAAGCAGCTTTACAGAATTTGAATGATTTAAAACATGAGCTAATTTTGTCCATAATCTATCCCCAATGAGCAAGCCTGTGGTGACGATGACAAGGAAAAACTCCCTCAGATGACATGAGGAAGAAACCTTGAGAGGAACCAGACTCAAAAGGGAACCCATCCTCATTTGGGCAACAACAGACAGCATGACTATAACATTAACAGTTTTAACATGAAGACAGTTTCGCTGATGTTGTAACTCTTCATTGATGGAAACTTGAGTGCAAAACTGTTCATGACAACTGCAGTCCTAAATTTAGCAAGTCAACTGTAGTCCTCAGCCATAAAAGCATGACTGTAAGAGTCCAGAGCATCCTCCAGGTGTAACCCTCAACTGTCCTCATGGGGCTGTCCTCCACAGGAGTGATGTGATAAAACTCCAACCAGACACAGGGCACCAGGATGGATCAAGCAAGTCCGAGGGGCAGAAGAGGCCAGTAACCCAATCCCAGGACCAACATGTAACTCAGAGGGACAGATTGTGGGGGGGGAGAAAACACAGGTTGTTAGGTATGCCCTAAAAATGACACAAGTATTAAGTCTGTGTGGTAGGCTCGCAGAGACGAGAGTCTTGACATTGGGCATAATACACAACAATGGCATGTTAATATGGTTAAAAAATATCATGACCTGCTCTGGCTGGATGCTTGACTGGGTGATGGGAGCACACTCCTCAGCAATGATGGGATGCAGATGGGACCCTTAGGGCTAGCCAAGACAATTCAGTTACATTTCACCGGGTCTGGGACATGCGACAGAATGTCTGACGGCCGATTCCCTGCAGGCTATGATAGCCAGTCGAGGTCTCCACCCTCTCCACCAAAAGATTTCCTGTTGACTCCATGTAACTCAGAGGGACAGATTTTGGGGGGGAGAGAGAGGGAAAGAAAACACGGGTTGTTAGGTATGCCCAATGTCACCTGAATAAGTAGGAACAGTATACATATTGCACTGAGTACAAGCAGGGACTCCAGCAACTAACTATGACAGCATAACTAAAAGGGGAGAGCCAGAAGGTAACACAGGCATGAGGGAGCCCTGGGACATAAAGCAGCCAGCCACTACACCGTCAACAAACTCGAGTGAGCAAGCGAGTGGGGACTGACAGCATCCATACATCCCAGTTTACCAAAACACTCTGTCTGAGGACCCTCTAGATCTACACCTTTACCTCATAAACACCATTAACAAAAGGCTTGACTAAACAGATATGTTTTCAGCCTAGACTTAAATGCTGAGACTGTGTCTGATTCCCGAACATTACTTGGAAGGTGCTGGCCAGCTGTGTGTGTGGCCTGATTGTGACAGAATGCTGGGACAGATTCATCACTCTGACAGGGGCATAACCTCTCTTTACATCAGCAAGGACTTTGGCAACCATGAGGTCCTGGGGGAGCTGGATGGTGGGGTGGCCTTCAATCAGGGCTGTATAAGTCTTTCTTTGAGGGCCAGCTTTGATCTTACACCTTAAATCCATCTCTTTTCCCCCTGGAATGCATATTTTATGGCCAATGTACACAGTAGGGCCCACCATATCATTCACCCCTCCATGTTCAGTGCTGCCAATCTACAGTAGAGCTGTGTACCACTCTGGATGGCTTTCCTTGACCCGCTGGAGAAACTGCCAGCCATAGGCTGCTTGGAAGTGACTCCTGGTAGCATGGACAACATTAGTTCCCACAAGCAGAGGGATGGAGGAATGATATTCAGAATCAGGGACAACAGAAGCTGGGACAGTCTCGAACTCTTTCCCCAGCACTTTCAACTCAATGTGCAGGACACCATAGTAGGGCACACTTTGACCTGCTGCACCCTCTATGGGTATTTTAAAGGACTGTAGTTTTTGTTTTTGGAGGTCAGGGTGGTTGCACCAGCATGTGTGAGTAATACTGGTAACCTGAGAGCCTGTGTCAATGAAAGCCCTGCACTTTATTCCTTTGACTTCCACTTCCCCCTCATTCCTGGGACCAGAGGTGGAAAGTAACGAATTACATTACTTACGTTACTGTACTTGAGTAGCTTTTTTGTGTACTTATACTTTTTCAAGTAATTTTTAAAGAGTGTACTTTTACTTTTACTTAAGTATGTTTTCTTTTCAGTAGTGTACTTCGGTACATTTTACATCACAACCGTTACTGAGTAAAAAAATAAATAAATAAAAAAATTTAAAAAAGGCTAAAATGGAGAAGGGGAAATGCATTCTGGAAATGAATCACGGGAAGGACAGTTGTCGCGTGCGCGAGTCTCACACAGACGATGGCGGACATGGAGGAGACCGAGGAACCTGTGGTGGACGACCCTGCAGAAAACGCAATTTCTTCCAGTAATGAAGTGCACCCCTGGCCCTACATACATGATCACTTCAGCTTCGTAGAGAAAAGGGGTGACAGTTTCATTATGCAATGCAGATTGTGTGCCCAAGAAGACAACCATTGTGGCATACAAAAATTTGACGTCTAATCTGCGCAAGCATGTTGAGGTAAGTATTGTCATTGACATCATAATGTTTCCTTTCCATAGTAAAACCGACAATAGGCTGGTTATATTCCAAAAATAGTGGATGGCATTGCTAATGTTGAAGTAGCAACCTGTTGGTACTGTAACATAACGATAACTAGTCTGTTATTCGGTTGGCTAATCACAAAAGTTAAAAAATCTCATAAAAAATCTATGGCTTGGCCATGGTATTGTACTGACCTTTTTTGTTTGTCTCAGTTTTAATGCAGCATTATCCTAAGCATTCAATTTGATACACTTCCTTTAAATAAAACATCTGGGTTGAGATGTACATATATCCTTGTTTCCTCTTCTTTTTCATTTTTGCACAACACAATGGAGGCAGAAAACACCCATTGTTAAAAGTAACGTTTTACTTTTACTCAAAGTACATTTTAAATGATCTACTTTTTACTTTTACTGGAGTAGATTTTTTGTCTGGTAACTTTACTTGTACTTAAGTAAAATTTCATCAGAGTAACAGTACTTGTACTTGAGTATAATATTTTAGTACTCTTTCCACCTCTGCCTGGGACACACTATGGGAGTGTCCTCTCCTTCATTGTCAGTTTCATTTAACTGCAGTGGGGGGTCTTGCTGCCTGCCCATGGTTGCCCCGGCTACCATGGGCTCTAGGTGTTTAAAGGTTGAGCTGAGTGGGGTGTACTGCCCTCTGCAGGGGTTACCAGCTGGGGTTGGTGAGTCCAGGGCAGATTGAGATCTGGGAGCACTGCTGTGGGGTGGCATGGTGGTGTAGTGGTTAGCGCTGTCGCCTCACAGCAAGAAGGTCCGGGTTCGAGCCCCGTGGCTGGCGAGGGCCTTTCTGTGTGGAGTTTGCATGTTCTCCCCGTGTCCGTGTGGGTTTCCTCCGGGTGCTCTGGTTTCCCCCACAGTCCAAAGACATGCAGGTTAGGTTAACTGGTGACTCTAAACTGACCGTAGGTGTGAATGTGAGTGTGAATGGTTGTCTGTGTCTATGTGTCAGCCCTGTGATGACCTGGCAACTTGTCCAGGGTGTACCCAGCCTTTCGGCCGTAGTCAGCTGGGATAGGATCCAGCTTGCCTGCGACCCTGTGGAACAGGATAAAGCAGCTACAGATAATGAGATGATGATGAGCACTGCTCTGTAGACTCGTGCTATATGTTCCTACTTCCTGCACTGGTAATATGTAACACTCGAGCCTTGAGTTGTTGTTCCAGGGGTGGCTGGACCCTTGGTGGGGAGACAGGAGTTGGTGCAGCTATTCTTGACTCAAGGTGGGACAACTTGACCATCTGTTCCTCTTCAAATCAAATCAAATCAAATCAAATCAAGTTTATTTGTACAGCGCTTTTAACAATAAACATTGTCGCAAAGCAACTTTACAGAATTTGAACGACTTAAAACATGAGCTAATTTTATCCCTAATCTATCCCCAATGAGCAAGCCTGTGGCGACGGTGGCAAGGAAAAACTCCCCCAGATGACATGAGGAAGAAACCTCGAGAGGAACCAGACTCAAAAGGGAACCCATCCTCATTTGGGCAACAACAGACAGCCTGACTATAATATTAACAGTTTTAACAGGTATAACCCTCAACTGTCCTCATGGGGCCGTCCTTCACAGGAGTGGGGCGATAAAACTCCGACCAGACACAGGGCACCAGGATGGATCAAGCAGGTCCGAGGGGCAGAAGAGGCCAGCATCTCAATCCCAGGATCAACATGTAACTCAGAGGGACAGATGGGGGGGGGGGGGGAGAGAGAGAAAGAAAACAAACCTCTTGGCTAAGAGCTAATTTCTTGACCATCTCTTTTAGCTCTGATCACTCTGAAGAATGTTTTGTCCTTTCTGACCTCATATTTGTGTCACACTCTGATGTAACATGCACCTTGGTGAAGGTTTTCTTTGTCTTTTGCTGTGACTGGAAATATTGAGTCTCTCTTGCAAGGTTTCTGAGCTCAGCTTGCAGTTCTCAGAAACTCAAAAACCTGGGCTTCATTGGTGCAATCCTTGCATACAGCCCCTCATCATTAAGACCTCTTAAAAACTGCCAGGTGAGTTTACTGTCACAATCAAGGAAGGGCTTGCCCTGTCTCTGAATTTCCTCCACAGCTCTCAATATTGCTTCCAGTGTTATAAGAACAGGTAGACTCTCCTTATCTCTGGCTGCATTCATAGAAGTCAGCTAGTGGAGCTAAGGAGCCTTGTGTATCACCACATTCTGCCTTCAGTTCCTCAAATTCCTTCTCAGGGGTTTGGTCATGGGGAGGTAGATTTAGAACCAGCTTCCTGGCCTCACCACTCAGGTATCACACAACAGTCAAAAAGGAGAGGTGTGTGGGGACCTCCATTGCCTCCAAGAGATACTGCATATCATGGACCCAGTCCTCCACAAGCATTTTGCTGTCTGCACTGCCAGTGAAGACTTAGACATTCTTTACCTGATGAGTTTGCATGAAGCCACCATAGGCAGCTGGTGGAAGGGTTGTATTGGGTTCAGCTCTGACAGGAGTCTTTAGTGGTGGCCCATACATATGTGAGTGTATGTGCAGGGTGGAGGATGGAAGTAGTGGTGTGAGTTGTGTGCATTGACATACATGCTGGCTTGAGGGTCTGAGGCAGGCGATGGGCAGGGGCTGTGTGGTCAGAAACTGCATACTGCATATTCAGAGGGGTGGGCACCATGATGTTGTGGTCAAATGTACCACTGATCATGTCCTGGGAGTAGTGGACAGCAGTCTGTGCTGTGTGTGCATGGGGGGTTGGCCCATACTGTGAACCTGGGAAGGTCTGCCTAACAGGAGAGTTGTTCATAATACTCATTGTTTCTGGTGGTTGAGGGCTTGGCATGGGGCCTTGGGCCATCAGGGGGCTCTATGCATAGTCGATGTAAACCTGAGGGCTAGACTTGACAGCTGGGGTTTGGTAAGGGGTGGTGGCTTGTTGATTCAGGGGGAGCTGCTGGGCAGTTTGCATTTCTGGGAAGGTAGGGCATGGGAGGCTTTGAAAGGGCAGGGTGTGCATGGGCCTGTTTACACTGGCTGGGAATGGAAGAGCAGAGACCACTGTTGTCTGTACACCTGGAGGAGCTGCACCTTGCAAGCTGTAGTCGGACTTGTTGGTCTGGTGGCTTGGTCTCGCAACTGGACTGGCATCAAAACAGATCAAGGGTGCCTGTGTTAGAGCTCTAGAGCCTGGCAAGGTGGATGCATGAGCTAGAGTAGATCAGTGGTTGGTGTGAGGTGGCTGTATTGGGGCTGGTGGGATGAATTGTGTCCTTGGTCCTGAGTAGGTGGGCTGCCCACTGGTGTGGTGGTCTTGAGTGGGGCTCTGCAGTTGAGTGCTGGTGGGCCTGGAAAGACATTTAAGCTTTGGCCTCACTGGTTGCTGTTGGTTCACTGGACAGGTGTCAGCTGTTGCCCCCTCTCTCAAAGGGTGGGATTGTGCCATGTTTGGAGAGTCATAGCTGTGGCCTACTGCAGGTACAGGGTAGGGCTGCATGCCTGGTGTTGCAGCAGAGGCACCTTCTGGCTGTAACTGATAATCTGCATAGTCATTCAACATTCTGATTTTTTTTTTTCAAATTACATTAACTGGTGTAACTGTTAGTGAGTGAGAAAGTGAAAGAGAGTGTGTATTAATTGTTTAGTACGAGTATGTGTTGATGTAATATGTTAGGCTGTGTGTGTAAAACTGTGGATTTTTTTTTAGTAATGTGCAATGAAAAATAGGAATCAACTTGAAATTCACATTAAGCTTAAATTACATTCACATTGTCAAAACACAACTCTTAGCCTAACCCCCAAAAACATGACTGCGAATGATCAGTAACTCTAGCTTAATATCAAGCACAGTGTTCCAGAATCTCACACTAAATATACTCAACAATTCAGGTAGCAGGCGGCATGGTGGTGTAGTGGTTAGCGCTGTTGCCTCACAGCAAGAAGGTCCGGGTTCGAGCCCCGTGGCCGGCGAGGGCCTTTCTGTGCAGAGTTTGCATGTTCTCCCCGTGTCCGCATGGGTTTCCTCCAAGTGCTCCAGTTTCCCCCACAGTCCAAAGACATGCAGGTTAGGTTAACTGGTGACTCTAAATTGACCGTAGGTGTGAATGTGAGTGTGACTGGTTGTCTGTGTCTATGTGTCAGCTCTGTGATGACCTGGTGACTTGTCCAGGGTGTACCCTGCCTTTCGCCCATAGTCAGCTGGGATAGGCTCCAGCTTGCCTGTGACCCTGTAGAAGGATAAAGTGGCTAGAGATAATGAGATGAGAATTCAGGTAGCAGTTCAGTTTGACAGGGTATCATGAAAAGTCCTCAAATGAAAGTGCAATACAACAAGTTTCACTCCAGTCTTTAAAGGATATGCTAGAGAAGGTGAGTATCTTGCCAACACAGATGTGCAGGTGATGGTGGCTCAGTCCAACACACTTTCCACTTGCTGACAGTAACATGGTTCAATACAGCAGTGTAGTTGGGGATGCTGCCCTCACTCTCTTTATCTCTTTGGTCTCAACGCACCACAATCTGGGTCACAGCACCAAAGATGCAACCATCTCTGATGTGCTGAAGCCTCCTTACACACCCAGGTACTCTGCATTGTGTTTTATTGTTGTGATGGGGTGATGAGTGGGGAGAGAATGAAGCACTGGAAACAAGGGTTCTGGATTGTGGCTGAGACTTGTGGACACTTTATTGGCTGCTGGTTCTGTCACCCTTTCAGATCCATATACAAAAACATTTAGCCAATATGGCGTCCTGCACAACAGGAATTGCTGAACTATGGTGTCCCGTAATGGACAAACATCAGGTTTACTGAGGGAATAGATGGCGCAACAGTGCTGATATGCAGGTTAATTAGGCTACTGCCTTACATCGACAAAGCTTCAGAGATGTTTCTGTAATGTTTCTGGAAGGCGTCTCCAATGTCAGTACTGTGTAACAGTCAGAGGTGAAGCTGGAACTTCAGGAGAGAGGAGTTCATACTTCTCTTTTACAGCTTCTCAGTATCATGATGGAACAGGCTGTGATTTTTTTTGTCTTATTAACTTCCAGAGAGAAAGCAACACCAGGAACTAAGTTGAAATGTAACTGTGAATGGACTAAAGTATAACATGCTGTTCTTTAATAAATTAAACCTCTGAATTATAAAGACAGTTAAACCTGAATAGAGTTTATGAAAAGAAAATCACAGGAGTATGTACTGGAGCTCGAGCTTTCAATGTTTTTTTTTTTCAGCCTGTTGAGCACCATTACCATGAAATATTTAGTGATCAGAAACACTGATCTCTGATGCTTCTCACATGGTTGCTACAACGTTGTGAAGCTCTTTGTTCAGTGGATCACTTCTGAAAATATAAGTGTAGTGCAGACACACTGGAATAGGAGGGACATTTGCTAAAGCTTTGTTTCATCTCATACTGATGAAGTGATGTGTGGATGTACTGGTGTGTAACTGTCTTCTTATTCCTGAAAACAAACATATCTTCTGTTTGCTTTAAAAAGTGTTCAAACATCCAATAGCATGCTACAACACTTAAAAAAATCAGGTTGTGTCATTTGTTTGCAGCAACAAAAGGTATATCAAAGTAACTCCTTATAAAAGTCCAGATATGCGACTAGTATGACTGAATGATGATGGCTACCTTTTAGTGATTAGTTCATGGCTGCTAATGAAATAAATAAGACATCAAATATATTTTGCATAAACAAATTAACATTTCAGAATTGTAATTATGTACTTCATTTAAAAAATAATATTTAAAAAAATATTATTGCGATTAAAACTATTAGAAGTTAACATTGGTAAGTGTAGTAGCTCATAGAGGGATTTATTCTAGTTCTACTCCTGTAGTTTCTTCACCATCTTGGCTTCAGTGAAAAGCTTCTTCTGATTAATCTTAACAAGAATTCATCAACGTGCTCTTGGGCTGGAGGAGAATGGACAAGCGCTCTGGTGGAGCTTTCCTATTGGACTTGGAGTCAGTTTATTTTATTTGTCTGAATTTTGTGAGTAGTTTAATTTGAAGTCATGATGTTTTGTTTCATAACAGCGCTTCACATTTGAACTTCTGACTAATGATTAATTGTCATGAGCCAGCCAGGAACATCTAGGTCCTGATCCAATATTTCACTCCATTACCTGTTTTTTCCCCGAGCCTTCCCCATGCTGTGGCCAGCACACCTGTCTCTCATCAGCTCATCCACGACTCTATTTCAAACCTCTCAGATATTCATTCGGCGCGGGATTGTCTTCACCTCAGGATATGGTTTTTTGCCCTTTTTACCCCGGTTTTTGTATTCAATTATTTTGTTACTTTGTTGCACACTGTGGAATACATCACTCTTCCATGGATATTTTTATCCTTATATTGGGACAGTGAGTGTGCTTTTTTCCTGACACAGAAACTCTTTGTACATTGGAACTTTTGAACTGTGTTCTTTGAACTGAGAGCTGTTTCCCATTGTGGGGCTGCATTTCTGGACTCTATTAATGCTAACCACTAACAGACTAATAGAGCTGGACTCTATTAGTGCTAATCACTACACTGGCATGGTGGTGTAGTGGTTAGCACTGTCGCCTCACAGCAAGAAGGTTCTGAGTTCAAGCCCAGTAGCTGACAGGGGGGCCTTTCTGTGTGGAGTTTGCATGTTCTCCCTGTGTCTGCATAGGTTTCCTCTGGGTGCTTTGGTTTCCCCCACAGTTCAAAGACATGCAGTTAGGTTAACATGGGGTGGCCTTGGGCTGAATTGCCTTTGAGCAAGGTACCTAACCCTTAACTGCTCCCTGGGTGCTGTAGTATATCTGCCCACTGCTCTGGGTGTGTGTGTTCACTGCTTCAGATGAGTTAAATGCAGAGGATGAATTTCACTGTGCTTGAGTGTGCATGTGACAAATAAAGGCTTCTTCTTTCCCTTTTTGCTTGTTTGGCAGCTGATCTCTAATCTCTGTATTTTCCCTAATTACCCATTCCTGCATTTCTCCTGTTGGTTCCTCCCCTCCACTCCTTCACCATTCAGATTAAGACCTGCCTTCTTTGCTCCAAGTGCATGTGAGTCTGCTTTTGGGTCTAGTCTACTCCTACTGCCGTTTGGCCATGACAATTAATGATGAGAGTCAGGACTGCTGAGACCCACTGGGTTTAAACATGGAGCAGTGAATAAATATGCACTTCTCCAGCTCTTCATCTTTAAGTGTTCTTTTTTCTGTCATTGACTTTCTTTCTTTCTTTCTTTCTTTCTTTCTTTCTTTCTTTCTTTCTTTCTTTCTTTCTTTCTTTCTTTAAAAGTCTGTAACACAGTGCTTTATGAACAAGCATCTGTCATTCTGTAGCAAGTCTCTGGTCTGATGTAAATAATTAACTTTAATACCTGTGTTTGGATAAACTGCAACAGAAGCTAACATGGTGTAGAGTTGTTGAACTACTGTTTGGTTTTGGTTCCAGTTTGTATTTGGTTTACTTTGTTTTTGGTTTGGTTTTAGTTTAGGTTTGGTTTTGCTTTGCTTTTGTTTTGTTTGGTTTTGGGTTTGTTTGGTTTGGGTTTTGGGTTTGGTTTGGTCCAGTGAAATATTTTGCTGGCTCCTTATCCAGACTGTGCCACCTATTGACAACCTCTGCTCTATTTATTCTACCATTCTTTTTTTACAACTATTTTGACAGATAAGGCATGATAAATACATTTATGTACTGAAAAACTGGACTGTGACAGGATGAGGATGAGGTGTGGTGAAGACAGGATGCTACAGCTCTGAAGCTGTCCTGATTGCACCATGTCCTCACTCATGGTGCCATCAGACCTGAACACAATCATACACTTCCTCTGTGATTGCCCAGACACTCTGACTGCACAATGCTCGGCTGAGTTTATAACTACAGGAAGACGTTAGCAAGTCGCTATCAGTGAGTCTGGATGTGGACGACATGGTGGAGGTGATGAGAAAGTGGTGGAAGTTTAGTGTGAAATACAGCTTGAGGAACTGAACAATACACATCAACATGACAATCATCATCATTACCTGCTGAGTTCTGGACTCTGATTGGTCAGAAGGTGTTGATTAATTCTCTCTAACAGCAGCTCTGACTGTAGTTCAGGTTTATATTAATGCACTCATTCTGATACGTTATCACCCATTGCACTCCACATAAACAGATTAAAAATGTGTGTAATTTTTGATATGGTGAAGTTTTCTTAAAATAAGGAGAAATGTGTATGTGTACTGTCTCTGGAAGGAGTCTCCAGTGTGAGCGCTGTGTAGCAGTCAGAGGTGAAGCTGGAACTGTAAGTTTTCTGACTTCTTCAGGACAGGAGTTTACACTTCTGTGCAGTTTCTCAGGAACATGATGGAACAAGCTGAGGGTTTTATCTTATTAACTTCAAGAGAGAATAAAGAGAGACTGATGAGGGAATGACTGTTTATACGTGCTATACCATCTGTGACAACAGGAACTAACTCAGTTCACCAATATTAAATGTAACTGAGGGTACACTGTATTTCCTTTAGCAAACAAAAAATTCTAATAGTTGGTAAGGCACTGTGGTGTAAGAGGAATAAAACACCCAGGGACACATGGTTAGAGGAAAATAATCAACTTCAGGGTGATAACAGAAACAAGTGTGTGTGTGTGTGTGTGTGTGTGTGTGTGTGTGTGTGTGTGTGTGTGTATGAGAGAGAGATATATGCATAAACCTCCTCATTCATCAATTACCCAGAATCCCCCAGTCTGTGTCAGGATTAGCAGGAGAGACTGATGCACCCTGAGGGTGCCATGGCAACGGCAACAAGATAACCAATCAATCACCAGGATAAGCAGTCAACCTAACATGCAGGAACTGGCAGGAAGCTTCCCACTGACTCACACACACACACACACACACACACACACACACACACACACACAAAGAATATACATTATAATAAGGTGTGATAGTACACTAATCCATTAAACCTGTGTGTAAATGTACAACCCAAATTACAAAAAAGTTGGGACACTATGTAAAACATAAATAAAAATGGAATATGATTATTTGCAAATCATGTAAACACTATATTTGAAAATAGTACAAAGACATATCAATTTTATTGTTTTTTTTAAAATATATGTTGATTTTGAATTTGATGTCAGCAACATGTTTCAGAAAAGTTGGGATGGGGCAACAAAAGACTGAAAAAGTTGTGTAATTCTAAAAAAACCTAATTTGGTTAATTGGCACAGGTCAGTAAGATGATTGGGTATGAAAAGAGCATCCCAGAGAGGCAGAGTCTCTCAGAAGTAAAGATAGGGCGGGGTTCACTGCTCTGTGAAAGACTGCGTGGGCAAACAGTGCAACAATTTAAGAATAACAATCCTCAATGTAAAACTGCAAAGAATTTGTGGATCACATCATCTATGGTCCATAATATCATTAAAAGATTCAGAGAATCTGGAGAAATCTCTGTATGCAAGAGACAAGGCTGAAAACTGACATTGGATATCTGTGATCTTCAGGCCCTCAGGTGACACTGCATTAAAAGCAGACATGTGTCTGTAGTGGAAATCACTGTATGGGCTCAGGAACACTTCAGAAAACCATTGTCTGTGAAAACAGTTTATCACTGCATCCACAAATGCACGATTAACCATATATAAACAATATCCAGAAACATCATCACCTTCTCTGGGCCCGAGCTCTTTTACAATGGACTGAGGCAAAGTGGAAAACTGTCCAGAGGTCTGACGAATCAAAAATAGAAATTATTTTTAGAAATCATGGACACCACATCCTCCAGGCTAAAGAGGAGACAGACCATCTAGCTTGTTATCAGTGCACAGTTCAAAAGCCAGCATCTGTGATGGTATGAGGGGGTATTAGTGCACATGACATGGGTAGCTTGTACATCTGGGAAGGATCTTGAGATCCTTCCCAGATGTACAAGCTACCCATCTCATGGACACTAATGTACTTCAGGATCTGGCACCAAAAACAAAGTTTCACAAATGCCTGCTAAAGGAACTCCTGACAAAGTACTCCATCCCAATTCCCAACAGCTGGAACAAAATGAAGAAAGCCATCACAGTGCATGCATAGAAACAATCAGCTACCAAAGAAGAAAGCACCAAGACAGGTTCAATCACAATGACCAAACCCTGCAACAGCTGGTTGACCAAAAACAAAAAGCTTTCCTCAAACTCCAGAAAGATCCAAAGTCCAAGAAAAAAGGCTTTGATATCAGCAAAGCAAAGCTGCTCTACAGAAAGAAACTCATAAACTGAAGAGTAAATGGTGAATCGACAAGGCTGCCGAAATCCAAGCCCTTGCTGACAGAAATGACATCAGAGGCTTCTTCAACACCATGAAAGCCATCTATGATCCCTTCACCTGAACACAAGTATCACTTTGGAGCAAAGTTGGCCTGTCTCTGTAGAAAACCAAAGATGAAATCGGTGCAAGCTGGAAAGACCATTTTGAAGACCTACTGAACATCAGTCCTTCCATCAATGAAGAAGAAGTGATCAGCTGCCTACCAAGCCAAGACCCCATGGAAAGCCTCAGTCAAATGCTGAGTCTGGAGGAGACCCTTTTTGCCATCAAAGCCTCAAAGAACTACAAGGCTCCCGGCATCAATAACATCCCTGCCGAAATCTACAAGGAAGGAGGAGCCCTACTTCAGCATGAGTTGTACCAGCTTATAGTCAAGATCTGGACTCAAGAAAACATCCCCACAGACTTCAGAGACTCAATAATTGTTACCATCTACAAGTGGAAAGGAGACAAGTCTGACTACGGCAACTACCGCATAATTTCCTTGCTATCCATGACAGAGAATGTCCTTGCCCGCATCGCCAACAACTGGGTGAAACCCCTTGCAGAAAGCACTCTTCCTGAAACACAGTGTGACTTTTGACCATTAAGAGGGAAAATGGACATGATTTTCACAGTTCGTTAGCTGCAGGAAAAATGTCAGGAACAACACCAGCCACTGCATCTTGCCTTCATAGATCTCACCAAAGCAATCAACAGTGTTTCACGATCACTCTTGTGGAAGATCCTCAGCAGAATTGGCTGCCCTGAGAAGTTCATGAAAATCTTGAGACTTCTTCACGACAAAATGTCTGCCACAGTCCTGAAAAATGGAACAAAAAATTGCAGCCTTCAAGGTTAACTCTGGAGTGAAACAAGGCTGTGTCATTACACCAACCTTGTTTACTGTCTTTATCACCATCATTATCCACCTGATCAAGAACAAAGTACCACCAAAGATCAACATTGTGTATAGAACTGATGGAAAGTTCTTCAGTCTTAGTTGATTTAGAGCCAAGACCAAAATGTTGACCACCTTGCTTCTGGACTTCCAGTATGCCAATGAAAACAGCATGTCATCTCTCATGGAAAAAGGTCTTCAAATGATCCTCAAAGTCTTTGACGATGCCTACACCAAGCTTGGTCTTCACATCAACCTGAAAAAAATGCAAGCACTGAGTAATTAACACGCCGTAGCTGCAGCATTCTTGTTCCCTTTTTAATCCCAATGCTACTACCCGTACATTCAGATAAACATTTTAAAGTTATAAATATATGTATAGTTACTGAAAATCAACAAGGTTCCAAAAACACTTGAAACACAAGGTTCACAAAAAAAAAACCTTTTGTATTTGAAAAGTTGTTAATCAGAACGAGAGGGTTATGGGTTCTGCAAAATAAGGCTTGGACCCCAATGATTGCCTTGATGATGATGATGATGATGATGATGATGATGATGATTATTATTATTATTATTATTATTGTTGTTGTTGTTGTTGTAACCTGAAGAAGCAATTGTTTCCTTGAGATCTGGAGCTGATACGTACACAACACACACACACACACACACACACACACACACACAGGACGTATAAAACACCAATATGTATTCAGAGGGCAGCACATCAGCCTAACTTCCTCTGAGTGTGTGAGGGTCTTGCTAGTGTGTGAGATTACTCTGTGTGTGTGTGTGTGTGTGTGTGTGTGTGTGTGTGTGTGTGTGTGTGTGTGATTGCGATGCTCAGTCTGTCACACCGCATCAGCGGTTTGCTGATTACTTCCAGCTCGTCTCCCTCGTCAGGAAATCATTCTGACACACATTTCTCTCTCTCTCTCTCTCTCTCTCTCTCTCTCCCTCAATCTTTCTCACACACATACAGAGAGAGAGAGAGAGAGAGCTTCTCACATCAATATGCGCAGTCTGGAAAAAACGACAGGCAGGAAATAAATAATGAAAAAGGACGAGTGAGCATTTCTCTCACTTTCTCCCTTTTTTCCTTCTTTCTTTTACTATTTAATATCTACAGTTTTCTGCCCATCAGCACCTGTCTTACTCTCTCTCTCTCTCTCTCTCTCTCTCTCTCTCTCTCTCTCTCTCTCTCTCTCAATTCTTTTTTCAACCTCAGATGGCTGAACTGCCATTCAAAATGAAAGCTTTTACCGCAGGACAAGATTCAACACCACCAGCTCTAATTATAATAATCCTACTAATAATAGTAAGAAGAAGAAGAGGAAGAACATGAGGAGGAGGAGAAAAAGAAGAGGCAGGAGAAGAAGGGGGAGGAGAAGAAGAAGAGGCAGGAGAAGAAGGGGGAGGAGAAGAAGAAGAAGAAGAAGAAGAAGAAGAAGAGGAAGAACATGAGGAGGAGGAGAAGAAGAAGAAGAAGAACATGAGGAGGAGGAGAAGAAGGAGAAGAGGGGGGAGGAGAAGGAGAAGAAGTGGCACTCATGGAGGTGTAGTAATGATTTTTCTGTAAGTTCTACTTTGATAAAGTTTCTGATAAATAACTTTGTTTTGTGAACCGTGTTGTTTTTCTTTAAATCTATATTTTTAAAGATACAAAGTGCATCTGATTCCCCTGCAATAATTACTGCATGTAACTGGGACACTTAGACTACATTCAGACTGCACCCTGAAACGACCCATATCCGATTTTTTTGCCCATATGCGACCTGTATCCGATTTGTTATTGACAATCTGAACGACACAGATCCGATTTTTTCACATGCGACCCAGGCCGCTTGGATATGTGGTCCTAAATCTGATGCATATCCGATATTTTCACATGCGACTGCAGTCTGACCGGACAGGTCGCATTCATGCGACCTACACGTCATCAACAAGAGACAAACGTCACTATTCTGCGTTGGCTAATCCCGCCTCTTTGGTGGAAAACAACAACATTTATACAGTTTTCAGAATTTAAATAGACTTTTATAGAATTGATCAAGCTAATGGTGGATTTGGTCGGGACCTGGATGTTGATCTGTTAGCCTGATTAAATAAAACAGTTTCTATAACTGATTTATAACTTAAACCATCCTGTATTACAAGATTATAAGATTGTTCTGGAAATTTCCAGTAATTTGACACCTTCGGTCTCATTAGTCTGCTGCCCAAATTAATCAGATTATTGTGTGAGTTCCGCCGCCGCCACAAAAACCACATCGCCAGGTCTCGCCTCATCTCCATCGCAAACTGCACTGGTGTTTCTGCACCTTGAGCCAGCGCTGAGAGAAGTTGCAGAATTCAGCTGGCTATAAACAATCTAAATAAATATTTATAAAAATGTAGAAAAAGTTTATTAATATGACGAAATAAATATGTGCAAATTATTAAGCGTGAATTAAGAGTTTGGTAATACAGCGGCCGCATCCCAAATGACTGCCTACTGAAGCTCGAGTGCACTATATAGAGTTTAAAAATCCATTACTTCCTAGTAACATGTAGTGCACTTATATAGAAATTAGAGAGACATTTAGGAGTCAACCCTCGTTACCAGGCTACACGTTTTCATTTCAGTTCAGAAACAAAAACACACACGAGACCTCACACTTTAACGCTAACCAGATAATTAAACAAACAAACAAAAAAGAAATCATTAAACATGAAGAGTGCGCTTTTTTTTTGTTTACGTATTACGTAGATGTGCTTATTACGTGTTAATTTGCGCATGCGGGACACTTTTGGGTCGTTTTCCGTTCATATTGGAGATCGCATACAAGTCTCATATAATTGGTAATGTGAACGGCCTAACAAAAAAATTGGATTTCACAACAAATCGGATATGGGTCGTTTCAGGTTGCAGTCTGAACGTAGTGTTAAAGTCAGTAATTTTGCCAACTTTCCAATTTATTTACTGATTTGTTAATTTATTTATTATTTGAAATCTGCCAGGGGCGGCATGGTGGTGTAGTGGTTAGCGCTGTCACCTCACAGCAAGAAGGTCTGGGTTCGAGCCCCGTGGCCGGCGAGGGCCTTTCTGTGCGGAGTTTGCATGTTCTCCCCGTGTCCGCGTGGGTTTCCTCCGGGTGCTCTGGTTTCCCCCACAGTCCAAAGACATGCAGGTTAGGTTAACTGGTGACTCTAAATTGAGCGTAGGTGTGAATGTGAGTGTGAATGGTTGTCTGTGTCTATGTGTCAGCCCTGTGATGACCTGGCGACTTGTCCAGGGTGAACCCCGCCTTTCACCCGTAGTCAGCTGGGATAGGATCCAGCTCGCCTGCAACCCTGTAGAACAGGATAAAGCGGCTACAGATAATGAGATGAGATGAGATGAGATGAGATGAAATCTGCCATTGTGTTGAAACAGAGTGCAGCGGTGGATCAGTAGGGGGCGCTGTAACAGTCACTACTAACTGTGGACTCTGCAAACTGGTGCTCTTCACCCTGATAAGAGGCAAATTTCATATTATTTTAATAAACTCATTGCTCTGTTTTTCTATTTCACTGTCTCTTGTGTGTGTGTGTGTGTGTGTGTGTGTGTGTGTGTGTGTGTGTGTGTATTTATTTATTTGCACTGTCACATTATGATAACGAGATGAGTAATTTAATTAAATTTAATTGAAGCTGTTTAATAATCTGATAATCTACAGAGCTATCACATTTTGTGTGTGTGTGTGTGTGTGTGTGTGTGTGTGTGTGTGTGTCGTCTACAGTGTTGGGAGTAACGCGTTACAAAAGTAATGAATTACTGTAATGCATTGCTTTTTGCAGTAACGTGGTAATGAAAGGCATTACAGAAAAAAATTTGGTAATATTTTACTCGGTACAAATGTCAGTAACGCACGTTACAATGCATTTTTAACCTGGAATGAAGTGGTGTTTTTTTTTTCCTTCATACAAATTCGCCAAAATCACCACGAGATCAGCAGAGGTGAAACGTCCGCGCAAAATGTTTCACTTCCTTTTCCTTTAGGCTAGTCACACAGGAAAGAGAGATGAGTGAACCTGCAGCTGATCTAACATCGGACAGCACATTCTCCAGATGGGCACACGCCCATTACTTTAAGTTTGTGAAAAATAAGGATGTGAAGAACATTGTAGTCAAATGCAGTTTGTGTGCTACACCTAAAGAACTGTCCACTTCCCGAAATAGCACCAGTAATTTAACTAAACATTTCCAGAGGTGCCGCAGTAACATGAAGTTAGCAAGGAAGCAAGCGGAGGATGAGAGTGGCAATAAAATCACAAAGCAGCCAAAATTAACGTTCTGCCGCTCTGAGATGCTCCTTCAGCCTCAAGAGGTTAGGAGACTTGTGGCGGAGTATGGTGTTGAAGATATGCTGACTTACATTTTTGTCCTGTATAACTGAGTTTTTTTTCTGGTCGGAAGTCAGACTCAAGTGATTGAGCTGCCTTTCCTTCGAGGGCTAATAGGCCTAAGCACTTCAATATCATTAAAAGCACTTTGATTTTGTTATTTCTAATTCCGTTTTTCGAAATGTGACTGGGTAGCCTCATATAGCTAATAGTCATTGTCTAGCTGTGATTTAAAAGGCTTGTGGGTTTTTTTTTTCAGGCCAGTTTTATTGTAGGCTATGATTTGCCATAATATGTTCATTTTTGTTAAATTTCTGAAATGGAGTCATATCCCTTAGGGCTAATCTTTTTTTTTATTTTTATGAAGCATAAACTATGCTTAATGCTGTAAACTTGAAAACAATAAAGGCATAGAAATGCTAATTTTAGTATCTTGTCATATCTTTAGACATTACAATACAATACAGTTCAATTAATGTTAATATGAATAGGCCTAAAGTTACAGTATTTCTATCACAATTTGCCAGACTTTCACCTTTTGTCTGTTCTTGCGATGATTGTTCCTTGTATTGTGCCATGAGCATCACTGTGGCTATTATATTCTAGTGTTTTTAACCATAAGCCGAGCTCAGTCAGATACCACATCACCTTCCACTGGATGTCTGATGAGCTAATTGAGCATCTTGAGCTACATTTAGACTGTCAAATCCATACTTCCAGTTATTTTGGTGAGAGTACCTTAAAACTATTGCAATAGTAGTGTAATGCCTTACATTTTAAATACAGTAATATTGTAATGTAACGAATTACTTTAAAATGACAGTAACAAGTAATAAATAATGCAAAACAGTTTTGAAGTAACTTGCCCAGCACTGGTCATCTATGACTACTACAGTACGGTAGCTGATGTGTTCACTGTTTCTAGCTCGCAGGTTCTGTCACTAAACTCCCAACTACAACTAATTATTAATTAGCTCTGCCCCCAAAGTTATCTCATCTCATCTCATCTCATCTCATCTCATCTCATCTCATTATCTGTAGCCACTTTATCCTGTTCTACAGGGTCGCAGGCGAGCTGGATCCTATCCCAGCTGACTACGGGCGAAAGGCGGGGTACACCCTGGACAAGTCGCCAGGTCATCACAGGGCTGACACATAGACACAGACAACCATTCACACTCACATTCACACCTACGCTCAATTTAGAGTCACCAGTTAACCTAACCTGCATGTCTTTGGACTGTGGGGGAAACCGGAGCACCGGGAGGAAACCCACACAGACACGGGGAGAACATGCAAACTCCGCACAGAAAGGCCCTTGCCGGCCCCGGGGCTCGAACCCGGACCTTCTTGCTGTGAGGCGACAGCGCTAACCACTACACCACCGTGCCGCCCCCCCAAAGTTATTTTAGCCCTTATTTAGTCCTAAGAGACTTTAACAAATTCACCCGAAATCTTCATAATCATCATCAGCATCCAAGACAATTTAATATCAGCAGGAGTTTCAACACAAATCTATTTTTTTTCTCCTACAGAAGGTGTCAGTCAGGAAAAGTCAAAGCCATGTTCTGTGGTGTTCCGTTTCTGTTCGGTGTGTTTCTGACCTTTTCCTCTTCTGGAGATCACGATTATGGATTGTCATTCCGTGACGATGCCCACCTGCGCTCTGTCCTGAGTCACTGTTGGATTATTGAACATGATTGGTGGAGGAGTGAAACAGAGCTGAACATCAGGGCCACAGCAGCTGCATTTCCACTGCAGTTTTGGGATGCTTTTTGTTTTTAAAAAATCAGTAAAACACATTTGCGAATGTCCTGTGTTTAAAGTGAATGATGTGATGAGATTAAAGGTGGGTTTATCCTCTTGTGATAGCTCTTACAGAGCTCTCTCTCTCTCTCTCTCTCTCTCTCTCTCTGTCTCTCTTTTCCAGAAAGGTAGCATTTCTATTCACTCTTCATGTCATGTGACATAAATCCAAAAAACATGCTTCCATTTCAATTTTGTGGAATACTGCTTTATCTAACTGTCTGAAAAAACACCTCACATGAGTGTAAAAACTTTTGCAATAATTGAGAGTTTTGTTGAAATTCACGTGTTTCCGTTACTCTTTTTTTGCTACTTCAAAGCAGGTTAATGGAAACATGATGAATATGGCTGGTGATGGCTGTAGAGACTGTGATTATTTAAACTAGACTAAGTCACTGCGAGTGCATATCATGGAGGTGTGATAAGAACTGAACAGAGTGCTAACAATTAGCTGCATGCTAATTTTAATAGCCACAAAACTGCTAAAGTGTTTTATAAATTTGACAGCCTTGGGCAGAACAGCTTGTGTCTTTTCACTGAGCTGAATGAATGGTTCTGGTTGCATACACTGTCCTGGAGACACCTGACTTTGTGAAATGACTGAGAGGCACTCAACATTCAGCACTGAAACAGTTTGCAATGCAACATTCCAAGTGTTACTACTAAATTCACGAGTACCAGCATCTCAGCCAGATGAAGAAAATCTGCATATTAATTATATGTATGGAATGTGAGATTAGGCATTAGACAATATCTGGAATAGATCCAGAGAAATAATCAATAATAATGTGCACCTTTAAAGTGGTAGGCATGTTGTGTAAATCCATCCATCCATTATCCTTAACCGCTTATCCTATGCAGGGTCGCGGGCAAGCTGGATCCTATCCCAGCTGTCTATGGGCAAGAGGCGAAGTACACCCTGGACAAATCGCCAGGTCATCACAGGGCTGACACATAGAGACAAACAACCATTCACACTCACATTCACACCTACGCTCAATTTAGAGTCACCAGTTAACCTAACCTGCATGTCTTTGGAATGTGGGGGAAACCCATGCAGACACGGGGAGAACATGCAAACTCCATACAGAAAGGCCCCCATCGGCCACTGGGCTCGAACCCAGAACCTTCTTGCTGTGAGGCGACAGTGCTAACCACTGTGCCGCCTATTGTGTAAATCAAATGGTGCTAACCCCCCAAAAATCCATTTTAATTCCAGCTTGTAATGCAACAAAACAGGACAAACACCAAGGGGGATGAATATTTTTGCAAGACATTGTATATTGCACATGATCTCAGACGCGTAAACGAAATGCCATTATCTACCTTACAAGTCAAACCTCACGCTGCAAAACACGACAGTGGAGTCCAGTGACTCTGTTTTTCATTCTAGAGTTTTCATATGTGAGATCAGGACATTTGTTTGGCTCCTCATCTCATCACCAATCATAAGATAAAGGACACCCCCCCACACACACACACACACACACTCTGGCACTGCAGGGGGTCGAATGTGTCTTTCGGAACACCCTGAATAGCAAAGAGAAGGAAAGGTACACCACGCCACGGACATGTTCCACAGAAACTGGAATGTGGAAACGCCTTTTCTGATAAATGGTCACAACCATCATGTTTGTTTGCTGCTCACATCACATCTGCTAGTTCTGAAGGAAACCACCCTGGTGTTCTGAAACGTCACATAGCAGAACATCGTACACACAATGGGCATCTGCAGACTGTGTACGTGTGTGTGTGTGTGTGTGTGTGGGGGGGATTAGTGTCTCTGATGTGCTTTAATCTGAGTGTATGGTGCATTATCGTGCCTCTTCCTCTCTCCTCTCTTTTTTCTTCTTTGCCTTCCTCTCTTGCTTTCTTACCTTGTATCATTCTTCCTGTTTTGAATATCTCCACTTTCCCCCTTTTCTCTCATTTTCTTCCTCTGTTCTATGCTTATTTAAATCTGTTCTTTCTCTTCTACTCATTTTGTACCTCTTCTTCCTTCCACCTGCCTTCTTATTTCCTTTTATCTTTTTCACACTTTTCTCCTTTTCCTCCACCATTTCTCTGGTCTTCACCTTCTTCCTCTTTGTTACGCTCTTCTATTCTCAGTTTCATATTCTCCCACTCTTCTCTTCTTCTGTCTTTTGTTTCACCTTCTGCTTATTTAGTATTAATACACACACAGGGGTGTAACACAATCACACTACCTGGATCTGTATTCAGATTTGAATCCAAAATGGGTGTGGCCTACAGAAATAGCTCAACTACAGTGGTGCTTGAAAGTTTGTGAACCCTTTAGAATTTTCTATATTTCTGTATAAATATGACCTAAAACGCCATCAGATTTTCACACAAGTCCTAAAAGTAGATAAAGAGAACCCAGTTAAACAAATGAGACAAAAATATTATACTTTGTCATTTATTTATTGAAGGCAGCACGGTGGTGTAGTGGTTAGCGCTGTCGCCTCACAGCAAGAAGGTCCTGGGTTCGAGCCCCGGGGCTGGCGAGGGCCTTTCTGTGTGGAGTTTGCATGTTCTCCCCGTGTCCGCGTGGGTTTCCTCCGGGTGCTCCGGTTTCCCCCACAGTCCAAAGACATGCAGGTTAGGTTAACTGGTGACTCTAAATTGACCGTGAGTGTGAATGGTTGTCTGTGTCTATGTGTCAGCCCTGTGATGACCTGGCGACTTGTCCAGGGTGAACCCCGCCTTTCGCCCATAGTCAGCTGGGATAGGCTCCAGCTTGCCTGCGACCCTGTAGAAGGATAAAGCGGCTAGAGATAATGAGATGAGATTTATTTATTAAGGAAAATGATCCAATATTACATATCTGTGAGTGGCAAAAGTATGTGACCCTTTGCTTTCAGTATCTGGTGTGACCCCCTTGTGCAGCAATAACTGCAACTAAATGTTTGCGGTAACTGTTGATCAGTCCTGCACACTGGCTTGGAGGAATTTTAGCCCGTTCCTCCGTACAGAACAGCTTCAACTCTGGGATGTTGGTGGGTTTCCTCACATGAACTGCTCGCTTCAGGTCCTTCCACAACATTTCCATTGGATTAAGGTCAGGACTTTGACTTGGCCATTCCAAAACATTCACTTTATTCTTCTTTAACCATTCTTTGGTAGAACGACTTGTGACCACTGTACATTACTCCAGCTCAGAATCTACCTTCATAGCTTCTTTTTTTCCTGCTTTCAGAAATCAAACACAAATCTTAGTGTTTACCATGTTTGTGGGGAAACACACACACACACACACACACACACACACACACACACACACACACACACACAGTATAGGGACTACATGGACAAAAGTCTTCAGAAGTACTCCTGAAGAAAATGCACTGAAACTATGCGTGTGTGTGTGTGTGTGTGTGTGTGTGTGTGTGTGTGAGAGAGAGAGAGAGAGAGAGAGAGAGTATGGGGAAATTAGTGTCTCTGGTGTGCTTTGGATGAGGGATGAATGTTTGTACAAAGCTAAATCCTGATGTTAAAGTCCTTATAGTAAAGTCTGTCCTCTTAGTGGCCATCTTGGCTTCCAGGAAGTTATTTTCAGTAGAACATGACCGGACTCATCTACTTTTGGGAAAAGACTCAAAAACCCAAAATGGATTGACAAGAGTGTTATAACAGAAAAGCTTTCATCAGTATGTGCACTACAGAACATGATGGCAGAAACACGATCAACAGTGTAGATCCCATGGTTCTACTCTACAGAGTTCCTAGCTCAGAAGGACAGTGGTTTCGATCCTGTTTGAGATTTGAGGGGCCAAACTGGTTCCTAAAACCATTCCCAGAGCACATATGCTTTTTTGGAGGTTTGCCTTCCAAGCTTAAACTTAAAGTCCTAACCTGTGACCTCTCTGTAGTCCCACAGTACCGAAACAGGCCACACAGTTCACTGGCATGAAGCTCATTCATTGAGAATGCTAGCACCACTTTTACCCCAGGCTGTGGTCTGTCTAGTCCTCAAACTGGTTCTTAGAAACAGTCACATGCTGGTCTATTTCAACCATGTTGTGACCCTCTGATATTTTTACATCAATCACCAGGGCGGCATGAGGTTAGATGATCCTCTCCACCTTGCACTGAGGAAAGTTCCTCATGGTTAGCCTCTCTGAGATCAGGGCACTTGTCAGGACAAAATAATGGTGTAGTGGACACACATACACCTGGGAGAATGTCATCTGCACCCAGATCTGGGCACAGGTGGACCTCTTTGTCCATGCCAAATTGACCAATTGTCCATGACAGAATGCACCAGTTCAAGACCCACCTCACTGTGACAAGGCCCTGGTTTCCAACGTTGCTTTCATTGGGGGATGGAAGCTTTGGTAGCTTCCTCTCAGAATAGATCTGTTGTCCTAGGCGTATGGAATGATTTGGCATCATCAGCCAGGTTGACTGCACCTGTAGCTTTGGTGCATTGGAGTGAAGAGCATGTAGAATATCAGAGTCCCTAGTTCCAGAGTTCTCAAATGGAACCTTTCAATGAATGGTGTCCATGTTGTGGATCCAGTGCACTACCCAGTTCCTAAAGCCAGTAACTCACTGGGCTGCGACAGCTTGCAACAAATTGCGAACATCATTCGCGAGAGAGTTTCAAAAGTGTCTTGAAACATTCACGGGGCTTTTCAATTTTCTCGCATAAGTCGCAGTGTCACTCCTTCGTCGCTGAAATTTTGAACATGTTCAAAAAATTTTGTGCGACAAAATTTCTCTCAAAATAGCCGCAAATGCGTCGCTGGTGTTGCAAAACCGTCACGAGCCCTTCTCAAGTCAGTTTCCATGAGACAGGAAGTGTGAGTGTATCTCACTGGGCTGTGATAGCCTGTGACTAGTTGGAGACACAACAATTGCGATCAAATATGTGAATATCAATTCAGTGTGATTCCAAGTGAAAATTGTCGCTAATTCGCATATTTTATCGCAATTGTTTTGTCTCCAACTAGTCGCAGGCTGCCGCAGCCCAGTGAGATACTATCCTAAAGTACAGTGCTCCCCAAGAGCCTGGTGTGGGATCTCATCCTTGTACTGGAGTCCTTGAAGACCTCTCCTGTGATGAGTGAGTAATGCAGGACGCTCTGTTGTCTACACAAAGACTGACCTACTGGGGACCTACATGCAGACCAGATACCTATCCTCCTACCGTGACATTCTACATGGAACAGTTCCTCCTCAGGGGCATTACTTAGAGGAAAGCTACTCCAGAACATCTGCAGTTCAGCTACTTGGGTATCACTGTGTACCTTCTCTAGGTTCTCCAGGTGCAGTCAACACCATTCCAGCCAGTTCCTCATGTGGCATCGGTCACCACTCCTGAAGGTTCTCCAGTGTTCATAGAACCAGAGTTACATATGGAACTAGCATTCTGCACACTTTTACCTCCAACCACCTCATTCCACACACACACTTTTCTATCTGTATTGCTGTCACTCTGTTAAATTTTTCCTTTCTGTCTCTTACTCCCTCTACCTGTCTATCTTTGTTTCTGTCTCTCTTTCTTTCTGTCTCACTCCCTCTCTTTATCTGCCTCTCTTTCTGTCTTTCTCTCTTTCTGTCTCACTCCCTCTCTCTATCCATCTCTCTTTCTGTTTGTCTCTCTCTCTTTCTGTCTCACTCCTTCTCTCTATCCATCTCTCTCTTTCTGTCTCACTCTCTGTCTTTCTGTTAATGTTGTCCTTCCCTTTTCTTTTACCTCTCATTTTTCCATCTCTTTCATTTGTTACACACACACACACACACACACACACACACACACACACACACAGTTTGTGATTGTAATGTTTAATTTTACATGTGAGAATAAAAATTACATCAAATTATTTTTTCCAACTTTTTTTTGGTCTTTTTGTCTCTTTCATTTGAACACATAAAAGCATCACGATGACGATATACAAACTCTCAGTAATCTTTAAACCCAAAACACAGATACACATGCAACAGCAGGGCGTCAGCGCTAGCATTAGCACTAGTGAGTTACATCTCTCACGTTTTTAACACCGTAATCTTAGTTTCTGGAGCTCACATTACACAGATCTGATCCATTACACCAGACCAACTGAAGATCAGTTGAACATTTTAAATCATTCAATAATATTCATTGTTTTTACTGCTAACTTTAGCCAGCTAGCAATCATTAACGAATCTGGCAGGTTTTCTGAGAGGAATTTTAAATCATATTGATAAATGGTCTGAATATTAAGTGCTAATGTTAGCCAGCTAGTTATAATGAGCTGATCTGGCAGAATTTCTGAGAAAAGTTTTAAGATCTAGATTTATTCTCTTTTCTTTTTCTCGCTTCAGTTCATCTGGTGCAGATAGCTAGCAGATCTTTGCTAAATTTAGCAGTTTAGGAATTTAATCTTAATTTATTTACTTGTGCCTCAAACCAACAGAAGTCCAGAGAGCCTGTGTGTTATTATAAACTTTTCTGTCCAGTTATTTTTATTTATTTTACAGTGTGTGCCGATGCCATTAGCTAGCTCGGTGATTAGTTATGCATGTTTAGCAACCCCAGTGCAACACCAGCTAGCTAAATTCAATACTTTGTGTTATGGAGCTATAAACTAACTCATTATTTATTTAGTTTAGCTACAATGCTCCAAACATAGCTTGTGCCTAACAGTTTGCCAATTGATTAATGACTATTAATTTAATTTTTATTTGATTTCAGAAACCCAAGTGTGACTTCAGCTCAGAATGGATGCAACTTTAGCTGCTAACTTCATAACTAAGATCTCATAGTGAAGCTCTCTGGCCAGAGAAATAAATAATAAATGCACAGTCTTTCTGTGCATCTGTAACAGCACATCATCATTCAAACATTTCATCTGAAACAGTCGAGGATCCAGTGTTTTTCCTTAAATCAATACATTTCACATCACAAATTAAAGATTACAACACCTTGTTCGCAAGACAATATGCCCTGCGTAACATCTGAACAGTGAGAAATTAAAGGAAAACATACAGAACCATGATTGGCTGCGTCTCTCGTTCCGGCACATAAAATCAACTGAAACTCTGAAGAATTTCCTGATTATTGCTGCAGGTCTGGCATACGATTGCGTTTCCTCCATCTGAATCGTCAGCAGTGGTTTGTTGAGGCGACTCTTCGAATCTGTGTGTGATGTCACATGATCTATGATATCATTCCACTCATTCTCTAAGGTCACATGTTAATCGTTGGACTGTGTAAGTAGATCATATGCGATCATCCCCCGCCTCTGATCAGAAATGGTTTGTTCCAATCATTGAAAGATGGATGAATGGATGTGCACACAGAGAGATGGACAGAGACAGAGAGGTGAACTGACTGATGGATAGATAGGATAGAATATTTGAAAATTAGATCCTCCTCTTTGTTGAGAAATGGTTTGGTCCACATACAGAGAGAGAGAGAGAGAGAGAGAGAGAGCATCAGATTCTTCTCTTCTGGAATGGATTGTTTGAGCTACACAGATAAAGAGGCAGAGGAGAGAGCTGGAAGGACAGACAGACAAATGAACAGACAGACAGATTGTATGTAAGGAACGGTTTATTCCAGCTTTGTTGATATTGTCCTGTTGTCACTTGTCCTTCAGTCACCTCGACTCAGCTCCAAGACTTTCAGCTTGATCCTTGGTTTATTCAAGGAGAATGGTTTATTCCGGGTGCTGATTGTCTATAAGGTAGCATCTGTAGCTCAATCAGCCACGATACTGAACACGCAGAGACACTGAAAATGCTGACAATTACACAAGAAAATAGCAAATTACAGAGTTAAACCTTCTCTCTCTCTCATTTCTGTGGTTTCTGTGGTTGCTCTGGTGAGGTTTGGCTTCAGTTGCAGGTTCTGGAGCTTCTAAGTCCGTTTTTTGAGTCCGTTAATGAGTAATATGGCATGACAGTGTGTTTCTTTGGGACTAGAAGAACCATCGAAATGCCTCTCCATTGCTCACTGGCGTCCTCTAGAGGAAGAGCAAAAAAAAAACAGGAAGTGATGTTAAGAAAAGGAAATGCACATTATACTCTTTAAAATAAACATTACACTCTCCTAAAAATAATAAATTCTTCCCTTATGATTGGCTATGTACCCAAATCCTTTAAACTAGCAGTTATCAAACCCCTGATTAAAAAACCTGACCTCGATCCCTGTCAGCTGTCCAATTATCCGCCAATATCAAACCTTATCTCCAAGATCCTAGAAAAAGCTGTGGCTCAGCAGTTATGCTCATATTTACATAGGAATAACATCCATGAAATGTATCAGTCAGGATTTAGACCTCATCATAGCACAGAGACAGCTCTGGTTAAAGTAGTAAACGACCTACTGTTGGCGTCTGATCAGGGCTGTGTCTCCCTGCTTGTGTTGCTTGACCTTAGTGCAGCATTTGATACCATTGATCATTCCATTCTTCTGGATAGACTAGAAAATGTTGTGGGAGTTAAGGGAACGGCCCTCTCCTGGCTCAGCTCTTATTTAACTGATTGCTATCAGTATGTTGATGTAAATGTTGATTTTTCTAGACATACTGAGGTAAAGTTTGGTGTTCCACAAGGTTCTGTTTTGGCCCACTGCTTATTTCTTTATATATGTTACCTCTGGGTGATATTATTCATAAACATGGTATTAGTTTTGGGGTGGCATGGTGGTGTAATGGTCCGCACTGTCGCCTCACAGCAAGAAGGTTCTGGGTTCAAGCCCAGTGGCCGACGGGGGCCTTTCTGTGTGGAGTTTTCATGTTCTCCCCATGTCTGCGTGGGTTTCCTCCGAGAGTTCCAGTTTCCCCCACAGCCCAAAGACATGCAGGTTAGGCTAACTGGTGGCTCTAAATTGACCATAGGTGTGAATGTGAGTGTGAATGGTTGTTTGTCTCAATGGGTCAGCCCTGCGATGATCTGGCGACTTGTCCAGGGTGTACCCTGCCTCTCACCCATAGTCAGCTGGGAAAGGCTCCAGCTTACCCGCGACCTTGCATAGGATAAGCAGTTACAGATAATGGAATGGAATGGTATTTGTTTCCACTGTTATGCTGATGACACACAGTTGTATGTTTCTGCAAAACCAGATGAGAGACACCAGCTTAATAGAATTGAAGAACGTGTAAAGGACATTAGACACTGGATGCTTATGAACTTCCTTCTGCTTAACTCTGATAAGACAAGACAGAAGTACTTGTACTAGGACCACATGCAGCTAGAAGTAGGTTTTCTGATTGCACAATAAATTGAGATGGCCTTTTTGCTTCTTTATGTGCAGCAGTAAAAGGCTTTGGGGTAATCATTCATTTACTCCAGTCTTTTGTTTAAAACTCATATTGCTAACATTACCAGGATAGCTTTCTTTCATCTCAGAAATATTGCTAGGAAAATAAATATAATGTCACTACATGATGCAGAAAAACTAGTTCATGCTTTTGTTACCTCTAGGTTGGATTATTGTAATGCCTTACTGTCTGGATGTTCCAGCTGGAGAATAAACAAGCTCCAGTTAATTCAAAATGCAGCAACAAGAGTCCTTACTAGAGATAGAAGATGTGACCACATCACCCCTGTCTTATCCACACTGCATTGACTCCCAATCAAATTTCATATTGATTATAAAATACTACTATTACACTTTAAAGCACTGAATGGTCTCGCACCACAGTACCTGAGTGAACTTCTGGTCCTTTATGACCCGCCACGCCTACTTAGATCAAAAGGTGCAGGCTATCTCCTGGTACCTCATATAGTGAAGGCTACATCAGGGACAGAGCCTTTTCTTACAAAGCCCCACAGTTATGGAACAGCCTTCCAAGTAGTGTTCGGGAATCAGACACAGTGTCGGTGTTTAAATCTTGGCTGAAAACATATCTGTTTCGTCAAGTCTTTTGTTAATAGTTTTGATGAGGTAAAGGAGTAGATCTGGAGGGTCCTCAGGCATAGAGTGTTTAGGTAAACTGAGATGTATGGATGATGTCATCGTCCCCCAATTCTCACTTGTTCACTCGGGTTTGCTGATGGTGGAGTGGCTGCTGCTTTATGTCCAAGGGCTCCTTCATGACTGTGTTAACTATGACTAGTTATGCTGTCATAGTTAGTTTTGCCAGAGTCCCTGCTTGCACTCAGTGCAAAATGAAGAAGAAGAAGAAGAAGTTTGTCACATACACACTCAAGCACAGTGAAATTCCTCTCTGCATTTAACCTATCTGAAACAGTGAACACGCACATGCGCACACACAAGTGAGCAATGAGCACACACACATACCTAGAGCAGTGGCCAGCTATGCTACAGTGCCCGGGGAGCAGCTGGGGGTTAGGTGCCTTGCTCAAGGGCACTTCAGCCCAACCTCAGGCTATGGCTGCCCCATGTTAACTTAACTGCATGTCTTTGAACTGTGGGGGAAACTCGAGCACCCAGAGGAAACCCACATAGACACATGGAGAACATGCAAACTCCACACAGAAAGGCTCCCATTGGCTCCTGGGCTCAAACCCAGAACTCAGAACCTTCTTGCTGTGAGGCAACAATGCTAACCACTACACCACCATGCCACCCATGTATACTGCTCTTACATTTTAGGTGACATTGGGTATACCTAACAACCTGTGTCATTGCCCCCCCCCCACCCCTCTCTGTTGAGTTACATGTCGATCCTGAGACACCAGTGATGCTGACCTCTTCTGGTCCTCGGACCTACCTGATCCATCCTGATGCCCTACTTCTGGCTGCAGTCTCTTCACATGGCTCCTGTGGAGGACGGCCCCATATGGACAGTCGAAAGATACAAATAAAAGATGCTCTGGACACTTACAGTAATGCATTTTTGTCTGAGGACTACAGTTGACTTGCTAACTTTAGGACTGCAGGTGTCATGAACAGTTTTACACTCAAGTTTCCATCACTGAACAGTTTATAACTTCAACAAAATAGACTTCCTGTTAAACTATAATAAATTTCCTGGTTACACAGTTGTATTTTGTGACTCTATAGGACACAGTTATAGAAGTGAGTTATTTATAATCACGCTATCTGTTATCACCCAGATGAGGATGGGTTCCCTTTCAAGTCTGGTTCCTCTTGGGGTTTCTTCCTTGTGTTGTGTGAGGGAGTTTTTCCTCACCACCATTGCCACAGGCTTGATCATTGGGGATAAATTCGGGATAAAATTAGCTCATGTTTAAAGTTTTTATTTTTCTGTAAAGCTGCTTTGTGACAATGCCTGTTGTTAAAAGCACTACACAAATAACCTGACTCGACTATTTAAATATGGAACAATGTGAAAATAAATGAGACAGAGGAGAAAGTGTCACTGCTTCTCAGACTGTCAAGTGTTCACATGTGTGACACAGAGCAGCAATTTCAGCAAATTAAGATTTCCTACATTTTACACAAATTTGGTTTGATGCTATAAAACAACAAACGTTTGTCTTGAATGATTCCTCAGACTAGACGTGTGGTCCAATGTTTCTTTGGTACCCCATTCACAACTTTAGTTCCTACCTGTGATTAGTTCCCTTTTACTGTTCAATACAAAAATGGAAGAAAAACATATGAATGAATGAATGAATGAATGAATGAATGAACCCTTTATTATCACTAGTCACAAGTACCAGCGAAATTGACCATCAACCTGTTCTTACATACACACATACACACAATTTGTGTGTGGTTTCATCTTGTCCCGTCATGCACCAGCTCTCAGTAAAAGTGTACAGGAACATTAGGAAGAAAAATAAAGCTTGGAAGGAAGGAAAATAAGAGAAGATAGAACTTTATTCATCCTGAAGGAATTTCCTGTGCCAGGGTTTGCTCAAAAATTACAACATAAGAATGAAAACCAGCAGAGTTGTAAATAAATAAATAAATAAATAAATAAATGTTGCATCGGTGTCTAATAAAATCACAATAAATGTAAGTAAAGTAAAAAAGTAGCAGAGATCGCTGGTGTCTGGTTACTGTACGTAGCTAGTACAAGTTAGCTCACGCACTGAACTCAGGGACCACACATCTCACTTTACCTCGCTCATTTGCACTATTCCGCACTACCTCATCTTAACAGCTGCACAGCAAAATCCCCAGTGTTGAATTAACACCCAGAGTGTTGATTTAACACCCTACTGTGTTTATATAGGTCCAGTTGGACACAAATTAACTCTGAAAGTGTTAATTCAACACTGAGGAATTTGCTGTGTGCTAGTTTGTTTATTCTGCTTATTTCATGTTTCATGTTTACCTGCTATACCTCAAGTGCCCTTGACTGTTTGTTTATTTGAACCAATTTATGTGTGTGTGTGTGTGTGTGTGTGTGTGTGTGTGTGTGTGTGTGTGTGTATGAGTGTTTAGTCTACGTCTAGTTCATATCTAGATTGTTTATACTGTTTATATTGTCTGTCTGAGTGTTTAGTCTATGTCTTGTTCTTATCTAGTGTTTATACTGTTTATTTATACTTTTTATATTGTTTGTCCGAGTGTTTAGTCTATGTCAGGGGTGTCAAACCTGATCCATAAAGGGCCTTGTGGCTGCAGGTTTTCATTCCAGCCATGCAGCAGCACACCTGACTTGGCTCATTCAATCAAATGAACTGTCTTCACACAGTCAAATACTTGCAGCCACACCCACCCTTGATTAAAGGGTGGGTGTGTCAGTTGATTGAATAAGCCAAATCAGGGTGCTGCTGCATGGCTGGAATGAAAACCTGCAGCCACACGGCCCTTTATGGATCAGGTTTGACACCCCTGGTCTATGTCTAGTTCCTATCTAGAGTGTTTATACTGTTTATATTGTTTGTTTGTTTCAATTATTCTATTTTTATTTATTGCATTGCCTGTTTGCACCGTGGGTCAGAGAGGACTGATATTTCATCTGTGCTGTATGTCAAGCATGTATAGCATATTTGACAATAAAGTTGACTTGACTTGACTTTGCTAATCTAATCACTGGAATTAGAATAATTTGTTGATGTAAGCTCCAACCCTCTGTACCACAAATCAGATCACCACATCAGCCATTAAACATGTTTTTAATCAGTTTATTATCAGTGCAGTGTCTGCTGGACATGCCCTTGTGAACGAGCTGTTACTATAGAAACCATAACGTATCAGAACGAGACCATTCACATAAGCCTGCACTATTGTCAGAGCTGCTGTTATAGAGAATTAATCAACACCTTCTGACCAATCAGAGTCCAGAACTCAGGTATAAAATGAAACTAAGAGAAATCCCAAATCATATCAGACAGAAATCAAGTCTCATCAGTTTATTTGTATTGTGCTTTTAACAGACATCGTCTCGAAGCAGGTTTACAGAAAATTAAAAACTTTAAACATATGAGCTCATTTTATCCCTAATAAATTTATTTATCCCCGATGAACAAGCCTGAAATGAATCTGTTTGGTATTAATTAGTTTATTAAAAGTTAATTATTAACACATTAATAAGGGGCATGTAAACTTGACATTAAAGGTTTCTGTTGAAATAATATCCAGACTGTAAAATTTAACTTTAAAAACAAACATCCAATTAGCTTTAAAATTAAGAAGAAGAAAAAAAAAACATTCACACATAGCACTACAATGATGTTTATTTGTAGGTTGGGGGTTTGGGCACGGGCGCAGATAGAGGGGGGGATGGGGGGGATTCGTCCCACCCAGATTTAAATTCACCTCGTTCGGTCCCCCCCACTTATAGGGAGGAAAAAACCGCTATGCTGTCTTTCTTTGCATAAGGCAAACCTCATGGAAAAATCAAAAGACTAATTACCAGAGGTGCACAGCAGTACATTTTTTTTGACTGATTTATTTTGCAATAGAAACATATACATAACGTGAACAAATATAAATATTGAGGAGGATAACACAAAAAGTAAAAATACTTATTTCCATTGTGGTCCTCGAAATACATACATAGTTGCAACTGCGCAGACTGCACAGGTTGCGAGCTCAAGCTTGGTTGCTTTGGTTACCCACAACAAATTTGACAGGTATATCAGGGACAGCGCCTCCTAGTTCAGGACCCCAACACGGCATGATGAAGGGTGCCAAAAGGCAGAAAACGATTGCATCGTTTTTTCAAAAAACAACAACTGTAAGTAAACTGTGCCTTACTTTATCATATCACCTTGCAATTTTTTGATAGTCTGTTCAAAGTAATGTCGTAGTGAAAGTAAAATCGTACGGAGTAGAGAAGCCTTTCTGGTAGCCTCCTTCTTTCGGTGGTAGCCTGTAGATACAGCGCTCAGAAGGCAGTTTTAATGTTTAATCTGGCGTTCCCTGCCATAATTTCAGCGAGCATATTGTTTCATAAGGAAACTTTGCGAAGAGTTGTTGACTGACTGCCGCTCACGCAACACACAGGCATAGTTAGAAAGTCAGGATGCACTGGTTTACACTTTACACACACACGCGTAGCCCAGCCTCTCGCTATGGTTAACAGTTGGAACTTAGCGGTTTTAAAACTAGTTTTGCAGTTTTGCAATTTCTGTGCGTGATGATAATGTGTAAACTTTGGATTTCCATAGGCTATGTTAAAATGTTATCATTGTCCTGGCCTGCAGGTAGTTCCTGGTGATGGCAGTGAGGGAGGTGAAATAACATGTATACACACTACCGTTCAAAAGTTTGGGGTCACCCAGACAATTTTGTGTTTTCCATGAAAAGTCACACTTTTATTTACCACCATAAGTTGTAAAATGAATAGAAAATCTAGTCAAGACATTTTTCTGGCCATTTTGAGCATTTAATCGACCCCACAAATGTGATGCTCCAGAAACTCAATCTGCTCAAAGGAAGGTCAGTTTTATAGCTTCTCTAAAGAGCTCAACTGTTTTCAGCTGTGCTAACATGATTGTACAAGGGTTTTCTAATCATCCATTAGCCTTCTGAGGCAATGAGCAAACACATTGTACCATTAGAACACTGGAGTGAGAGTTGCTGGAAATGGGCCTCTATACACCTATGGAGATATTGCACCAAAAACCAGACATTTGCAGCTAGAACAGTCATTTACCACATTAGCAATGTATAGAGTGGATTTCTGATTAGTTTAAAGTGATCTTCATTGAAAAGAACAGTGCTTTTCTTTCAAAAATAAGGAAATTTCAAAGTGACCCCAAACTTTTGAACGGTAGTCTATCTATCTATCTATCTATCTATCTATCTATCTATCTATCTATCTATCTATCTATATACACACACACACACACATATATATATTACACACAAAATGGAATCATTTGCTGACAGCTCAGTCCCCCCCAGTTCAAAAATCCTATCTGCGCCCCTGGGTTTGAGTATTTTTACACACTGAATTATATCTAAATCTAAATATTAGAACACATCTGTAGATATTTAAATGAAATAATTTATCTAAATCTCAAGCCTGTAAGTCCCCCCTCCACACACACAGAAATAGCCTAATGGATATTTTTGAGAAACACCAAGTTCCAGTAAGACGTAACACATTTTCTGACAGATGTCTGAACCGTCTGTGTGAATTCTCCCCTAAAACGCCGTTTATTTCCTCATTTCACTGCAGCGAGCTCTGATCACGATCCTGACTGCAGCTCCGTCTGTGTTTAATTCAATCTGCTGGAGACTGGAGGAGCACTGGCACGCCAAAATAATAATTACAGCACTGGAGCTGTGAATTCCCAACGAGCCACAATGAGCCGTTTAATTACGCCGTCTCCATTCGCGCCGGAGACGAACGGCGCTCACCGGCTCAATAATCGTCACTAAAGAAGAGAAATAGCTGCTCTCTGAACTCATTTGGCAGTCGGGACACAAAACAGTGAAGTTCCTGGCCAATTAGCGCCCTGGGGGATTAGAGCGGCGCTGACGGGGATTACTGAGTGCTGATTGGGAGCGGGATTGCTGTAACGTCTCCAAACACTGATGGAAATCTTTTTTTTTTTCTAAAAAAAAAAATTCAAGAGACACAAAAGAAGAGACTCACGATGTTTAAAATGAAAGGACACTCGCTTTCCTTTGAGTGTCGGAGAGGATTGAAAGAATAATTTAGGAGAAATCAGAATCTTTTTATCAAATCTCACTGCATCGGATTTACATTTATACACAAAACACACACTTTTATCCCGAATCCAAACCAAACACACACCTGAGAGGAGGTTCATAATAATAATAATAATAATAATAATAATAACGTTCATCAGATGATCATCTAGCTCAGGGATGCAATCGTAATCAGGCAGTGTAGGGATTTGACCTAACAACCTTCTGTAAACGCTGATGTTTAATATTTTGGGATAATATTCTGTAATTTCTTGTGAGTGTTTCTGATACGCTGTGCAATAAGATGAGCGCCATATTCTATACACACACACACACACACACACACACACACTAATGAATTTGATGTGTGTAAAGAATGTAAAAAGTGTGTGTGTGTGTGTGTGTGTGTGTGTGTGTTTTGTTAAGACCTGCAGTAGTGATCATATTCACTCTTCCTGCTCACTACTTTTTTCCTTCACTGAAGAAACCGACACAAGAAACCTGTTATCACAGCAAACACACACACACACACACACACACACACACACACACACACACACACACACACACACACACTACAGCCATCACTATCACTCCATCAGCACTGCTGAGAGAGAAGACATTTAGAAGGAGAGAGAGAGAGAGAGAGAGAGAGATGGAGGCAGTGAGACAGGTGGTGGAAGGACAGTAAGGTTTTGTCTCTAATCAGTGCGTCTTGGCCTCGTCTCATTCCACATCCTCCCTACACCCTCTCCTCTCCTCTCCCCATCAGCGTCCTGAATCAATCTAGCTGATTGAGACCCGTGTGTGTGTGTGTGTGTGTGTGTGTGTGTGTTAGGGTCCTGACAGCCACTGACACTGATTGTGGGTGGCAGGTGCACTTAATGGTGAGGCCTCGCATGTCCCACACTGATTGAGGAGTGTGTGTGTGTGTGTGTGTGTGTGTGTGTGTGTGTGTGTGTGTGTGTGTGTGTGTGTGTGTGTGTTGTAAGCAGTGGACAGATGCTGCTGACTCATAATCAAGTCCTAATCCGAATGTGTATTAGACTGACACACACACACACACACACACACCATTTCTGTGCAAGTCTTTCACAAATGTAAATACTTCACACGGCTATATTTTTTAAATTTTGTATCTAACTTTCATGCTAGTTATTTATTTGTTTATGTTTAGTTAGTAAAATCAACAAGACTAGCTCACTGGTTATAATTAATGACTGGTGTGATTAGATGATTAGCTCCCTGTGTACGTGGCTCACACAACATCATCAAAGCAGTGTAGGGAACCATGTGACTGACTTCAGCCAATGGGATGGTTTCTCAGGTGTCAGGATGGACCAGCTCATCATGAGGAGTCATGCACTGCACTAATGATGATCTCATCACAACAACGCCGTCCAGACACACACCCTTTACCTCATCATTTATTCCACTCACTTCCTCTGACTAATTTCCGCCAAATCAGATGCCTCTAATTACCCACAATCCCTTAAGGGAGACATTGTATTCTCCTGTCTGAAAAAGCAGAGTTGAGTAACCTACAGCAGGAAAAAGATGAGAGAGAGAGAGAGAGAGAGAGAGAGAGAGAGAGAGAGAGGGGGGTTAGACGTTTTAAATGGGTCTGTCCCTCCCTATTTCAGTCTCTCTGTCTGAGTGCTGTTCTTCCTTGTAATGTCTGTTTTTTTCATAGAAGTCAGAAAAAGGACAAAAAGAGGCATCATACAGTGTCTGAACAGAAGAGACGGCCAGAGGGAGGAGGGCAGCAGGACAGAGAGAATGGAAAGGGGTTTGTGATAGCAAGTCCTCTACCTTTCTCTCTCTCTCTGTCTCTCTCTATCTCTTTCCTTGTCTTTGTTCTTTTGCTTTTCATGATGTTTTGAAAGCATTTGTATTATTTCACTATGTAAAAAGAAAAATAATCAGAGAAACAGTCCATACATACATTCATTATCTGAAGCCGCTTATCCTGTGGAGGGTCGCAGGCAAGCTGGGGCCTGTCCCACCTGACGATGGGCAAGAGGCGGGGTACACCCTGGACAAGTTGCCAGATCATCACAGGGCTGACACATTGAGACAAACAACCATTCACACTCAGATTCACAATCATGGTCAATTTAGAGCCACCAATTAGACTAACCTGCATGTCTTTGGACTGTGGCAGAAACCGGAGCACCCGGAGGAAACCCATGCAGACAGGGGTAGAACGTGCAAATTCCACACAGAAAGAACCCCATCAGCAGCTGGGCTCAAACCCAAAAACTTCTTGCTGTGAGTCAACAGCGCTAACCACTACACCACTGTGCTGCCCAGAGAACCAGTTTGACTTTTATTTCATTTCATCAAACCAAAGTGTCTATTTCTAGTACAAACAAAACAAATGCACAAAGACCAAGACTAAACAAGAGCCTGAGATCAAAAGACTGAGACAAACCAAGACATGGAGCTCGAAAGACCAAGACTAACCAAGAGTCAGAGCAATAAATACATAGACGAACAAAGAATCGGAGCCCTAAAGACAGAGACTAACCAAGAGATGGACCTGTAAAGACTGAGACTAACCAAGAGTCAGAGTTCTAAAGGCTGGGAATAACCAAGAGTCAGAGCCCTAAAGACCGAGACTAACCAAGAGTCAGAGCTATAAAAACAGAGACTAAACAAGAGTTGGAGCTATAAAGATCGAGGCTAACCAAGAGTCAGAGGTCAAAAGACTGAGACTTACCAAGAGTCAGAGCTCTAAAGACCGAAACTAACCAAGAATTGGTGCTATAAAGACTGAGATTAACCAAGAGTCAGAGCTCTATAGACCAAAACTAACCAAGAGTTGGAGCTCTAAAAACTGAGACTAACCAAGTGCTGGAGGTCGAAAGACCAAGACTAACCAAGAGTCTGAGTCCTAAAGACCTAGACTAACCAAGAAATGGAGCTCTAAAGACCAAAACTGACCAAGAGTAAGAGCTATAAATACAGAGACTAATCAAGAGTCAGAGCTATAAAGACTGAGACTAACCAAGTGGAGGAGGTCTAAAGACTGAGACTAACCAAGAGTCGGAGCTTTAAATACAGAAGCTAACCAAGAGGCAGAGCTATAAAGACTGAGAATAACAAAGTGGTGAATGTCTAAAGACCAAGCATAACCAAGAGTTTGAGCTCTAAAGACTGAGACTAACCAAGAGTCAGAGCTATATTCAGAATAACCAAGAGTCAGAGCTATAAAAACTGAGAATAACCAAGAGTTGGAGCCCTAAAGACAGAGACTAACCAAGAAATACAGCTCTAAAGACCAAAACTGACCAAGAGTTACAGCTATAAATACCGAGACTAACCAAGAGTTTGAGCTCTAAAGACTGAGACTAACCAAGAGTCAGAGCTATAAAAACTGAGAATAACCAAGAGTTGGAGCCCTAAAGACCGAGACTAACCAAGAAATACAGCTCTAAAGACCAAAATTGACCAAGAGTCACAGCTATAAATACCGAGACTAACCAGGAGTTTTCAGCTCTAAAGACTGAGACTAACCAAGAGTCAGAGCTATAAAAACTGAGACTAAACAAGATTTGGAGCCCTAAGGAGCAAGACCAACCAAGAAATGGAAGTATTAAGGTATAAAGTTAAACAACGAGACTAACCAAGATATGAAGGTATAAAGACTGAGACTAACCAAGAGCCAGAGCTATAAAAACTGAGACTAACCAAGTGGTGGAGGACTAAAGACTGAGACTAACCAAGAGTCAGAGCTATAAAAACCGAGACGAACCAAGAAATGGAGCTATAAAAACCAAGACTAACCAAGAGTCAGATTTATAAAGACTGAGACTAACCAAGAGGCAGAGCTATAAAGACCGAAACTAACCAAGAGCTGGAGCTCTAAAAAACGAGACTAACCAAGAATCAGAGATATAAAAACAGAGATTATACAACAGTTGGCGCTCCAAAGACCGACACTAACCATGAATAGGAGCTATAAACACCGAGACTAAACAAGAGTCAGAGCTATAAACACCATGACTAACCAAGAGTCAGAGCTATAAAGACCAAAACTAACCAAGAGTTTGAGCTCTAAAGACTGAGACTAACTAAGTGTCAGAGCTATGAAGACCGAGACTAAGCAAGTGGTGGAGGTCTAAAGACCGAGACGAACCTAGAGTCAGAGCTATAAAAACTGAGACGAACCAAGAAATGGAGCTATAAAGACCAAGACTAACCAAGAGTCTGAGTCCTAAAGACCTAGACTAACCAAGAAATGGAGCTCTAAAGACCAAAACTGACCAAGAGTAAGAGCTATAAATACAGAGACTAATCAAGAGTCAGAGCTATAAAGACTGAGACTAACCAAGTGGAGGAGGTCTAAAGACTGAGACTAACCAAGAGTCGGAGCTTTAAATACAGAAGCTAACCAAGAGGCAGAGCTATAAAGACTGAGAATAACAAAGTGGTGAATGTCTAAAGACCAAGCATAACCAAGAGTTTGAGCTCTAAAGACTGAGACTAACCAAGAGTCAGAGCTATATTCAGAATAACCAAGAGTCAGAGCTATAAAAACTGAGAATAACCAAGAGTTGGAGCCCTAAAGACAGAGACTAACCAAGAAATACAGCTCTAAAGACCAAAACTGACCAAGAGTTACAGCTATAAATACCGAGACTAACCAAGAGTTTGAGCTCTAAAGACTGAGACTAACCAAGAGTCAGAGCTATAAAAACTGAGAATAACCAAGAGTTGGAGCCCTAAAGACCGAGACTAACCAAGAAATACAGCTCTAAAGACCAAAATTGACCAAGAGTCACAGCTATAAATACCGAGACTAACCAGGAGTTTTCAGCTCTAAAGACTGAGACTAACCAAGAGTCAGAGCTATAAAAACTGAGACTAAACAAGATTTGGAGCCCTAAGGAGCAAGACCAACCAAGAAATGGAAGTATTAAGGTATAAAGTTAAACAACGAGACTAACCAAGATATGAAGGTATAAAGACTGAGACTAACCAAGAGCCAGAGCTATAAAAACTGAGACTAACCAAGTGGTGGAGGACTAAAGACTGAGACTAACCAAGAGTCAGAGCTATAAAAACCGAGACGAACCAAGAAATGGAGCTATAAAAACCAAGACTAACCAAGAGTCAGATTTATAAAGACTGAGACTAACCAAGAGGCAGAGCTATAAAGACCGAAACTAACCAAGAGCTGGAGCTCTAAAAAACGAGACTAACCAAGAATCAGAGATATAAAAACAGAGATTATACAACAGTTGGCGCTCCAAAGACCGACACTAACCATGAATAGGAGCTATAAACACCGAGACTAAACAAGAGTCAGAGCTATAAACACCATGACTAACCAAGAGTCAGAGCTATAAAGACCAAAACTAACCAAGAGTTTGAGCTCTAAAGACTGAGACTAACTAAGTGTCAGAGCTATGAAGACCGAGACTAAGCAAGTGGTGGAGGTCTAAAGACCGAGACGAACCTAGAGTCAGAGCTATAAAAACTGAGACGAACCAAGAAATGGAGCTATAAAGACCAAGACTAACCAAGAGTCATAGCTAGAAAGACTGAGACTAACCAAGAGTCAGAGCTATAAAAACCGAAACTAACCAAGAGTCTGAGCCCTAAAGACCGAGACTAACCAAGAAATGGAGCTCTAAAGACCAAAAGTGACCAAGAGTCTGAGCTATAAATACTGAGACTAACCAAGAGTTTGAGCTCTAAAGACAGACTAACCAAGAGTCAGAGCTATAAATACTGAGACTAATCAAGAGTTGGAGCCCTAAGGAGCAAGACTAACCAAGAAATGGAGGTATGAAGGTATAAAGATAAACAAGGAGACTAACCAAGATATGAAGGTATAAAGACTGAGACTAACCAAGAGTCAGAGCTATAAAAACCGAGACTAACCAAATGTCTAAGCCCTAAAGACAGAGACTAACCAAGAAATGGAGCTCTAAAGACCAAAACTGACCAAGAGTCAGAGCTATAAATACCGAGACTAATCAAGAGTCAGAGCTATAAAGACTGAGACTAACCAAGTGGAGGAGGTCAAAAGACTGAGACTAACCAAGAGTCATAGCTAGAAAGACTGAGACTAACCAAGAGTCAGAGCTATAAAAACCGAAACTAACCAAGAGTCTGAGCCCTAAAGACCGAGACTAACCAAGAAATGGAGCTCTAAAGACCAAAAGTGACCAAGAGTCTGAGCTATAAATACTGAGACTAACCAAGAGTTTGAGCTCTAAAGACAGACTAACCAAGAGTCAGAGCTATAAATACTGAGACTAATCAAGAGTTGGAGCCCTAAGGAGCAAGACTAACCAAGAAATGGAGGTATGAAGGTATAAAGATAAACAAGGAGACTAACCAAGATATGAAGGTATAAAGACTGAGACTAACCAAGAGTCAGAGCTATAAAAACCGAGACTAACCAAATGTCTAAGCCCTAAAGACAGAGACTAACCAAGAAATGGAGCTCTAAAGACCAAAACTGACCAAGAGTCAGAGCTATAAATACCGAGACTAATCAAGAGTCAGAGCTATAAAGACTGAGACTAACCAAGTGGAGGAGGTCAAAAGACTGAGACTAACCAAGAGTCAGAGCTATAAAGATTGAGACTAACCAAGAGTCACAGCTCTAGAGTCAGTGCTATAAAAACCAAGACAAACCAAGAAATGGAGCTAAAAAAACTGAGACTAACCAAGAGTCAGAACTATAAAGACTGAGACTAACTAAGAGTCAGAGCTATAAAAACTGAGAATCAGAATCCCTTTTATTGCCAGGTATGTGGACACACACGAGGAATTTGACTCCGGTTTCACTTAGCTCTCTTAGTACAAAACAGATAAAAAGCATAAACACAAAACAAACAAATAAAAAAAATGGTGCAATAGGTGCATAGTGCAAAGTAATCCAGGTATGTCAAGTATGAAATAGATAAATATAAAGTATACAGTGAGCACAGAATGATGGTATGAGTGTGCAGATATTTTACAAGTGATATTACTGATATATGAATCTGGATTTTAGCTGTTCACAGAAAGGATTTTCCCTTTTGGTGCAATATGGTGCATAGTGCAAAGATGAAATAGTAAATATAAATAAGTATAAATATAAGTAACAGTGAGCACAGAATGACAGTATGAGTGTGCAGATATTTTGCAAGTGATATTACTGATATATGAATCTGGATTTTAGCTGTTCATCACAGAGACAGCCTGAGGGAAAAAACTATTCTTGTGTCTAGTTGTTTTTGCATACAGTGATCTATATCGCCTCCCTGAGGGGAGAAGATTAAACAGATTGTGACCAGGGTGTGATGGGTCCGCAGAGATGTTACCTGCCCATTTCCTGACTCTGGACAAGTATAGGTCTTGGATGGAGGGCAGGTTGACACCAATAATTTTCTCTGAAGACCTTATTGTCTGTTGCAGTCTGTTCTTTTCTTGTTTGGTGACTGATCCAAACCAAACAGTAATGGAAGAGCAAAGAACAGACTGAATGATGGCAGAGTAGAATTGTGTCAGCAGCTCCTTAGGCAGGTTGAGCTTCCTGAGCTGGCGCAGAAAGTACAACCTCTGCTGAGCCTTTTTGATGATAGTGACTGTGTTGGTCTCCCACTTCAAGTCCCGAGAGATTGTGGAACCCAGAAACCTGAAGCTTTCAACAGCAGTCACAGTGTTGTTGGTGATGGACAGCAGAGTGGAGGGGCTCCTCCTAAAGTCCACTGTTATCTCCACAGTTTTGAGCGTGTTCAGTTCCAGATTGTTCTGACCGCACCACCAGACCAGCCGTTCAACCTCCCATCTGTATGCAGACTCATCACCATCTCGGATGAGGCCGATGACCGTTGTATCGTCTGCAAATTTCAGGAGTTTAACAGACGGGTCTCTTGAGGTGCAGTTGTTGGTATAAAGGGAGAAGAGGAGTGAGGAGAGCACACACCCTTGGGGGGTGCCAGTGCTGATAGTCCGAGTGCTGGATATGATGCTCCCCATCCTCACCTGCTGCTTCCTGTCAGTCAGGAAGTTTGTAATCCACTGACAGGTGGAGGAGGGCACAGTGAGCTGGGTGAGCTTGGTGTGGAGGATGTCTGGAACAATGGTGTTGAATGCTGAACTGAAGTCCATGAACAGGATCCTGGCGTACGTCCCTGCAGTGTCAAGGTGTTGCAGGATGTAGTGTAGACCCATATTTATTGCATCATCCACTGACCTGTTTGCCCGGTAAGCAAACTGCAGGGGGTCCAGCAGGGGGTCTGTGATGTCCTTCAGGTATGACAACACCAGTCTCTCGAAGGACTTCATGACTACAGATGTGAGGGCAACAGGCCTGCAGTCATTCAGTCCTGTGATATTGGTTTTCTTAGGAACCGGGATTATTGTGGAGTGTTTGAAGCATGAGGGGACTTCACACAGCTCCAGGGATCTATTAAAGATCTGGGTGAAGATGGTAGCCAGCTGGTCAGCACAGACCTTCAGACAAGAGGGTGACACACCATCTGGGCCAGGTGCCTTCCTGATCTTCTGTCTGTGGAAAAGCTGACAGACATCCTCTTCACAGATCTTGAGTGCTGGTGGGGGGTCAGAGGCGGTGGGTGGCAGAATGGCAGGGGGTGTAAATGGGTCTTTAATGACTGAAGTGGGGAGAGGTGTGAATGTGTCGAATCTGCAGTAAAACACATTCAGCTCATCAGCCAGTTGATGGTTCACTGCAGTGTTGGTGGATGGTCTCCTATAGTTAGTAATGTTCTACAGGCATCTCTACACTGACATCGGATCGTTTGCTGAAAGGCTGTTTTTAATCTTATCAGCATAGCTCCTCTTAGCTGCTTTCACCTCCATTGTCAGTGTGTTTCTGGTCTGATTATGCAGAACTCTGTCTCCACTTTCGTAGGCCTCTTCTTTGTTCTGACGAAGTTGCCTGAGTTTTGCAGTGAACCAGGGTTTATTGTTGTTGTATATGCAGAAGGTTTTGGTAGGCACACACATATCCTCACAAAAACTGATGTAAGATGTCACAGTATCAGTCAGTTCATGCAGGTCTGAGGCTGCAGCCTCAAAAACACTCCAATCAGTGCAGTCAAAGCAGGCTTGTAGTTCCACTTTGGCCTCATCGGATCATCTCCTCACCGTCTTAACTACAGGCTTAGCAGATTTCAGCTTCCGCCTATAAGACGGGATAAGATGAACCATACAGTGATCAGATAGTCCAAACTGCATGGGGGACAGAGTGGTATGAGTAATTTAAAACAGTGTAACAATGGTCCAGAGTGTTAGATTCCCTGATGGGACACTTAATGTGCTGTTTATATTTTGGCAGTTCATGGCTGAGGTTTGCTCTGTTAAAGTCCCCCAAAACAATGAGCAAAGAGTCCGGGTGTTTTTTCTCCACATTGTTTATCTGGTCAGCCAAGTGTTGTAACGCCTCATTAATACACTCCTGAGGGGGGATGTAGACTCCAACCAGAATAAACGAGGAAAACTCTCGCGGAGCATAAAACAGTTTGCAGTTTATGAATAACGTCTCCAGATGAGGACTGCACAATTTGTTTAGAACTGTGACATCAGTATGCCAACCTTCGTTAATATAAAAGCAGATTCCGCCTCCCCTCGTTTTCCCCGTGAGCTCCATTTCGCGGTCCACTCGGTGCAGGTGAAATCCAGGCAGATGGAGAGAAGTGTCCGGGACGTGCTCACCAAGCCAGGTGTCAGTGAAGCACAAGGCAGCAGATCTGTTAAAATCCATGTTGATTGTGTTGAGGAGCAGCAGTTCGTCCATCTTGTTGGCCAGAGAGCAGACGTTAGCCAGGTGAATAGACAGGAGCACAGTGCGAAACCCCCACTGCCTCAGTCTGATGAGCGCGCCGGCTTGCTTCCCCCGGTGTCTCAGGTGTCCTCAGCGTAATCCATAGAGAGCTGCTGCTCCTCTAACAAGTAGCTCTGGAAAACTTTCCGGATCAATGAAAACCAAAGAAAAAACTTTACTGGTGGTTATTCCAATGTTTATAAGTTCTTCTCTGGAGTATGTGACCAGTGAAGGAGCGCAAAAAACATAACAAATACACAAATACATAGAAAGTACGAGAGAGCAAAGTACCGAGGCAACCATCCACGGCACCATCTTGAAATAACCAAGAGTTGGAGCCCTAAAGACTGAGACTAACCAAGAAATACAGCTCTAAAGACCAAAACTGACCAAGAGTCACAGCTATAAATACCGTGACTAACCAAGAGTTTGCGCTCTAAAGACTGAGACTAACCAAGAGTCAGAGCTATAAAAACTGAGACTAACCAAGAGTTGGAGCCCTAAGGAGCAAGACTAACCAAGAAATGGAGGTATTAAGGTATAAAGTTAAACAACGACACTAACCAAGATATGAAGGTATAAAGACTGAGACTAACCAAGTGGTGGAGGTCTAAAGACTGAGAATAACCAAGAGTCAGAGCTATAAAAACCGAGACGAACCAAGAAATGGAGCTATAAAAACCAAGACTAACCAAGAGTCAGATTTATAAAGACTGAGACTAACCAAGAGTCAGAGCTATAAAAACTGAGACTAACCAAGAGTCTGAGCCCTAAAGACTGAGACTAACCAAGAAATGGAGCTCTAAAGACCAAAAGGGACCAAGAGTCTGAGCTATAAATACCGAGACTAATCAAGAGTTTGAGCTCTAAAGACCAAGACTAACCAAGAGTCAGAGCTATAAAAAATGAGACTAACCAAGAGTTGGAGCCCTAAGGAGCAAGACTAACCAAGAAATGGAGGTATGAAGGTATAAAGATAAACAAGGAGACTAACCAAGATATGAAGGTATAAAGACTGAGACTAACCAAGAGTCAGAGTTATAAAAGCAGAGACAGACCAAGAAATGGAGCTATGAAATCAAGACTAACCAAGAGTCAGAGCTCTAAAGACTGAGACTAACCAAGAGTTGGAGCTCTAAAGACCGAGACTAACCAAGAGTCAGAGCTATAAAAACAGAGACAAACCAAGAAATGGAGCTATGAAATCAAGACTAACCAAGAGTCAGAGCTCTAAAGACTGAGACTAACCAAGAGTTGGAGCGCTAAAGACTGAGACTAACCTAGAGTCAGAGCTATACAAACTGAGATGAACCAAGAAATGGAGCTATAAAGACCAAAACTGACCAAGAGTCAGAGCTATAAATACCGAGACTAATCAAGAGTTGAAGCCCTGAGGAGCAAGACTAACCAAGAAATGGAGGTATGAAGGTATAAAGATAAACAAGGAGACTAACCAAGATATGAAGGTATAAAGACTGAGACTAACCAAGAGTCAGAGCTATAAAAGCCGAGACTAAACAAGAGTCTGAGCACTAAAGACCGAGACTAACCAAGAAATGGAGCTCTAAAGACCAAAACTGACCAAGAGTCAGAGCTATAAATACCGAGACTAATCAAGAGTCAGAGCTATAAAGACTGAGACTAACCAAGTGGAGGAGGTCAAAAGACGAAGACTAACCAAGAGTTTGAGCTCTAAAGACTGAGACTAACCAAGAGTCAGAGCTATAAAGATTGAGACTAACCAAGAGTCAGAGCTCTAGAGTCAGAGCTATAAAAACCAAGACAAACCAAGAAATGGACCTATAAAAACCAAGACTAACCAAGAGTCAGAACTATAAAGACTGAGACTAACCACGAGTCAGAGCTATAAAAACTGAGAATAACCAAGAATTGGAGCCCTAAAGACCAAGACTAACCAAGAAATACAGCTCTAAAGACCAAAACTAACCAAGAGTCACAGCTATAAATACCGTGACTAACCAAGAGTTTGAGCTCTAAAGACTGAGACTAACCAAGAGTCAGAGCTATAAAAACTGAGACTAACCAAGAGTTGGAGCCCTAAGGAGCAAGACTAACCAAGAAATGGAGGTATTAAGGTATAAAGTTAAACAACAAGACTAACCAAGATATGAAGGTACTATAAAGACTGAGACTAACCAAGAGCCAGAGCTATAAAGACTGAGACTAACCAAGTGGTGGAGGTCTAAAGACTGAGACTAACCAAGAGTCAGACCTATAAAAACCGAAATGAACCAAGAAATGGAGCTATGAAGACCAAGACTAACCAAGAGTCAGAGCTATAAAGATTGAGACTAACCAAGAGTCAGATTTATAAAGACTGAGACTAACCAAGAGTCAGATTTATAAAGACTGAGACTAACCAAGAGTCAGAGCTATAAAAACTGAGATGAACCAAGAAATGGAGCTATAAAGGCCAAGACTAACCAAGAGTCAGATTTATAAAGACTGAGACTAACCAAGAGTAAGAGCTATAAAAACCGAGACTAACCAAGAGTCGGACCCCTAAAGACTGAGACTAACCAAGAGTTGGTGCTATAAATCCTGAGACTAACCAAGAGATGGAACTATGAAGACCAAGATTAACCAAGAGTCGGAGTCCTAAACACCAAAGAAATGGAGCTATAAAGACCAAAACTAACCAAGGGCAGGAGCTTTAAGACAGAGAGTAACCAAGATTTGGCACTATAAACACCGAGACTAACCATGAGCAGGAGCTATAAAGACCGAAACTAACCATGATTTGGTGCTATAAACACCGAGACTAACCAAGAATCGGAGCTATAAACACTGAGACAAAGAAAGAGTCAGAGCTATAAACACCAAAACTAACCAAGAGTCACAGCCCTAAAGCCCAAGAATAACCAAGAAATGGAGCTCTAAAGACCAAGACTAACCAAGAGTTGGAGCTCAAAAGACAAAGAATAGCCAAGAGTAAGAGTAATAAAGACTGAGACTACCCAAGTGTCAGAGCTCGAAACACGGACACTAACCAAGAAATGGAGCTCTGAAGACTGAGACAAACCAAGAAATTGAGCTCTAATGACTGAGACTAACCAAGAGTCGGAGCTATGAAGACCAAGACTAACCACGAAATGGAGCTCTGAAGGGCGAGACTAACCAAAAGTTGGAGCTCAAAAGACAGAGAATAACCATGAATAAGAGCTATAAAGACCAAGACTAACCAAGTGTCAGAGTTCTAAAGACTGAAAATAACCAGGAAATGGAGCTCTAAAGACAGAGATTAACCAAGACTCAGAGCTATCGAAACTGAGACTATCCCAGAGTTGGAGCTCTAAAGACCAAAACAAACCAAGAGTCAGAGCTCTAAAGACTAAGACTAACCAAGAAATGGAGCTCTAAAGTCCAAGACTAACCAAGAGTTGGAGCTCTAAAGACAGAGAATAACCAAGAGTAAGAGCTATAAAAACTGAGACTAACCAAGCGTCAGAGCCCTAAAGACCGAGACTAACCAAGAATTGGATCTCTAAAGACCAGGTCTAACCAAGAGTTGGAGCTCTAAAGACAGAGAATAACCAAGAGTAAGAGCTATAAAAACTGAGACTAACCAAGTGTCAGAGCTCTAAAGACCGACACTAACCAAGAAATTGAGCTCTAAAGACCAAGACTAACCAAGAGTTGGAGCTATAAAAACTGAGACTAACCAAGAGTCGGAGCTATGAAGACCGAGACAAACCAAGAGTCACAGTCATAAAGACTGAGACTAACCAAGAGTTGGACCCCTAAAGACCGAGACTATCTAAGAGTCAGAGCTCTAATATCTGAGACTAATAATAATAATAATAATAATAATAATAATAAGTTAAATTTATATAGCGCCTTTCAAAAAACCCAAGGACGCTTTACAGTTATAGACAAGGAAAGAAAAAATAAATACATAAAAAATATAATTAAAAATGAATAAATAAAAAAATAAAAAGTAAAAAAAAGTCCACCAAGTAGGGGTCAGGATGTAATTCCCGTGGTGTAGCAGCCATAGTCCCACCAAAAGGTGCACAAAAACGAGTCCCACATCTCCAGCATCGCCGCTGTGACACCGTCAGCAACGTCACTTGAACACCACGCCATGGATCCACAAAGAGAGCAGAGAAGCTCTGCCAAGCAGAGCGCTGGTATGTCCCAAACCGCCTGCACAGCCGCCGCGACACCACCGAGCAACATCGCTCAGAACATCACGCCAAGCGTTAAAGCACAGAGCACTGGACAACCACGATGTAAAATGAGCAACGAGCTCACTGCAGTCCATAGCTGGGAGCACAGGCATCGCCCACGGCAAACCAAGGCCTTGAGGGAACCAACGCCCAAAACTAGGTCCAGAGCTACACCACCACCGGCGGACAAAACACTCAAACAAACATCAAACTACACAAACACACAGAAAAAAATAGAAAAAGAAATAAAATAAAAAAGCTCTGGTGAGAAGCGGCAGCCAGAATGCGCATGACGTACTCTCAACCAGAAACGGAAACGAAAAAAAAACTAACCAAGTGGTGGAGCTCTAAAGACCTAGACTAACCAAAAAATGGAGCTCTACAGACCAAGGCTAACCAAGAGTTGGAGTTCTAAACACCAATAATAACCAAGAGTCAGAGCTATAATGAGCAAGACAAACCAAGAGTCAGAGCTAGAAAGACCGAGTCTAAGAGTTGGAGCCCTAAATACCAAGACTATCCAAGAGTCGGAGCTCTAAATACTGAGACTAAGCAAGTGTTGAAGCTCTACAACTCAAGCCTAACCAAGAGTTGGAGCTATAAAAACCAAGACTAACCAAGAGTCGGAGTCCTAAAGACCAAGACAAACCAAGAAATGGAGCTCTAAAGATCAACACTAACCAAGAGCAGGAGCAAAAAAAACAAGGCTAACCCTGAGTCTGAGCTCAAAAGACCGAGACTAACCAAGAGATGGAGTTCTAAAGACTGAGACAAACCAAGATTTGGAGCTTTAGAGCCCAATACTTACCAAGAGTCAGAGCTATAAAGAACAAGACTAACCAAGAGTTAGAGCTATAAATACCGAGACCAACCAAGAGTCAGCGTCCTAAAGACAGAGACTAACCAAGAAATGGAGCTCTAAGAACTGAGACTAACCAAAAGTTGGAGCTATTAAAACTGTTAATATCCAAGAGTTGGAGCCCTAAAGACTGAGAGGAACCAAGAAGTGAAGCTATAAAGACCAAAACTAACCAAGAGTTGGTGCTTTAAACACAGAGACTAACCAAGACTCAGAGCTATAAACACCAAGACTAACCAAGAGATGGCGCTATAAACACCAAGACTAACCAAGAGTCATAGCTCTAAAGACCAAGACTTAGCAAGACTCAGAGCTCTAAATACCAAGACTACCCAAGAGATGGAGCTCTAAAGACTGAGATTAACCAAGACTCAGCGCTCTAAAGACCAAGAATAACCAAGAGTCACAGCTCTAACGACCGATACTTATCAAGAGTTGGAACTCTGAAGACCAAGACTAATAAAGAGATGGATGTCTAATGACTGAGACTAACCAAAAGATGGAACCCTAAAGACTGAGACTAACGAAGATTCGGAGCCCAAAAGACAGAGGCTAACCAAGAGTCAGAGCCCTAAATACCAAGACTTAACAACAAGTCAGAGCTATAAAGACCTATACTACCCAAGAGTCATCGTTCTAAAGACTGAGACTAACCAAGAGTCGGCACTCAAAAGACTGAGACTAACTAATAATTGGAGCTCTGAAGACCAAGACTAACCAATAATCTGAGCTCTGTAGACCGAGACTAACCAAGAGTTGGAGCAATAAATACTGAGACTAACCAAAAGTCAAAGCTATATATGGATCTGTTCTTGGTCCAATTCTCTTTTTGCTTTATATGTTTCCTCTTGGCCAAGTTATTAGACATTACGATAATATTTCTTATCATCTCTATGCCGATGACATTCAGATATATTGTTCTTCTAAAGCTTCTGAATTTTATAAATTGTCTTGTTTACAAAATTGCCTGACAGATATCAAGCAATGGTTAAACAACAACTGTCTTCAGTTAAACAATGAGAAAACTGAAACTTTGATAATAGCTCCAGACAAGGTGGTCCCAGACATCAGAAAACACATTAGCTTTCTAAGCTCTTCTGATAAATCAAATGCTAGAAACTTGGGTGTCTAATTTGATAGTTCAATGTCGTTTCAGCATCACTCCAAACAACTAGTTGGGAACTGTTTTTATCACCTAAGGAACATTTCAAAACTCAGACTGCTGGTGTCAAAAGCTGAACTTGAGATGATTATCCACACTTTTATCTCTTCTCATTTAGATTACTGTAACAGTCTTTTAACCTTATTTCTCTAGCCACTTTATCCTGTTCTACAGGGTCGCAGGCAAGCTGGAGCCTATCCCAGCTTTTAACCTGTTTAAATAAATCAGCTTTGGACCGTCTTCAGACCGTGCAAAATGCTGCAGCAAGACTTTTAACTGGCACCAATAGAAGATCTCACATTACTCCAGTCTTGGCTTCTCTTCATTGGTTGCCAGTAAATTTTAGAATTCATTTTAAGATTTTAGTCTTTACTTTTAGGGCCTTACATGGTCAAGCTCCACAACATATTGCTGACCTGCTGAAACCCCATTCTTCTTCTCGTGCTCTGAGGTCGACAGGTCAGATGTTAGTGGTTGCCCCACGTATTCGGTTCAAAATTTGTGGGGATCGGGCGTTTCAGGTAGTGGCACCAAGACTGTGGAACTCTCTCCTGCTTTCCTTACGCTGTACTGACTCCATTGACTCTTTTAAAAAGCAGCTGAAGACATTTTTATACAGAAAAGCTTTTAATTAATTAAATTGGTGTTTCACAGTGTATTGTGTTTTTTTTATTTTACTGTGTTTTATTTGTGAATCACCATGTTTTATTGTGTTTTATCTGTGAAGCACTTTGTGATTTTTATCTGTGAAAAGTGCTATATAAATAAAATGTACTTACTTACTACTTACTATAAAGACCGAGACTAACCAAGAGTTGGAGCTCTAAAACCAAGACTAAACAAGATTAGGGGCTCTAAACTTGAGACTAACCAAGAAATGGAGCTCTAATAACTGAGACTAACCAAGAGTTGGAGCTCTAAAGAACAAGACTAATCAAGAGTTGGAGCTCTACAGACTGAGGCTAACCAAGAGTCAGAGCCCTAAAGACCGAGACCAACCAAGAGACGGAGCTCTAAAAACTGAGACTAACCAAGAGTTGGAGCTTTGAATACTGAGACTAACCAAGAGTTGGAGCTCTAAAGACCGAGACTAATCAAGAGTCAGAGCTCTAAAGACTGAGACTAGCCAAGAGTTGGAGCTTTGAATATTGAGACTAGCCAAGAGTCGGAGCTCTAAAGACCAAGACTAGCCAAGAGTCAGAGCTCTAAAGACTGAGACTAACCAAGAGTCGGAGTTCTAAAGACACTAAAGCAATAAGACTCTTGACCTGCTATATGCAAACACCAAGGAGGCATATAAGCTCCCCTGGGAAGACCTGATCACAATCTGGTTTTCCTCCGGCCAGTATACAAGCCTTTTGTGCACAGGCAACCAGCTGTGTCCCGTACTGTGTCGAGATGGTCCAATGAGGCAAATGAAGCTCTGAAGGATTGTTTCAATACAACAGTGTGGGAGTTATTCAAAGATTCACATGGGGAGGACATCAACAGCCTTCCAGACTGCATTACGGACTATATTAACTTTTGTGTGGAGAACACTGTACCTACTAGGACTGTATGTTGTTTCTCCAACAAACCATGGATTAACCCGGACATAAAGGCTCTTCTCAAGTAGAAGAGGAGGGCTTTCAGGTCTGGAGACAAGGAGGAGCTGAAAGCTGTGCAGAGGGAGCTGAGTAGGAGGATTAGAGAGGGAAAGAGGAGTTACAGGAGGAAAATGGTGGAGCAGCTGCAGCAGAACATTACCAGACGAGTTTGGAGAGGACTAAAGACCATCTCTGGCCACCAGTCTTCAAACTCCCAGGCTGAGGGAGACCAGCAGTGGGCAAATAACCTGAATCTCTTCTTCAATAGATTTGATCAGGTGTCTACACCTCCCCCGGCCCAGACACTTTGACTGCAGCCCTCATCGTTCACACCTCAAGGACTCTGCCCCTCCCCACCTTCACCTTCTCCCCCTCCCAAAGTCTACTAGCTCACAGCCATCACACATACCAACTAACTCCCACCCCCACTCACCACCCACAGATTCATACATCACCCCAAATTCAAACCACCACAGACAATATACATCATACAACACACACCCCACTGTTTTACTGTACACGTCACCCCAAATTCAAACAACCATGAACAACACAGAACACACAGCATGCAGCCCCCCCCGCTCAAATCTGTCCCTCACAACACTTCAGGTGAGGAGCCAGCTGAGGAAGATGAAGGCGAGGAAGGTTGCAGGCCCATATGGCATCAGCTCCAGGCTCCTCAGGTTCTGTGCAGATGAGCTGTGCGGGATAGTTGGACATCTGTTCAACCTGAGCTTGAAGCTGGGGAGAGTACCACAGCTATGGAAAACATCCTGTGTGGTACCTGTGCCAAAGACTCCGCACCCCAAGGGCCTCAACAGCTACAGGCCAGTGGCACTAACATCACACCTGATGAAGACCCTGGAGTGGCTGGTCCTGGTCCATCTGTGCCCCGTGGTGACCCCGTCCATGGACCTGCTGCAGTTTGCCTACCTGGCAGGCATCGGGGGGGGGGGGGATGACACCATCATCTTCCTCCTTCACCGAGCTCTGTCTCACCTCTCCATGCTCTTCCTCCTTCACCGAGCTCTGTCTTTTTCTCTCCATGCTCTTGCGGAAGGCGGTCTCATTCTCTCCCTCTCCCTTCCCTTATCTTTCCTGCTTCTGCTTCTGCTGTCTCGTCTGTCTAAGTGTCTATATTCTGAGAGACTCTCTCCGCATTACTCTCCGAACTAAAAACCATGGAATTGATAAACTGGTCTCTTCACGCAATTGACACAATCTTCTCGATGAGAAGCCTGGGTTCGGGGGAACCAGCTTGTCCTGCCGGAATGTTCGCAGCTGGCTATATGATGGACGCACGGGAGAAGTGGCGGGTCATGTGCCTGGCGGTTCTTTCTGTGGAGGACATTGAAGACATCTACCTATTCGGAACCATGATTACAGGACTTTTGCTGATTGGATTAGGCATTTCCCTGGTTTATCGAGGAAATCAGAAAATGGTGACAGCTGTTCAAAGCCCCATAAAGCTGCCCGACATGATTGAAGCGGTGGGCAGAGCTGTTGGCACTCAGACTGTGGCTATTCAGAACTTGACCCGCAACGTGGATAATATCTTGGAGGAGCTTTCGGCTTTGCAATGGAAATTAGATCGTTTTGGAGACCAAGATGGACATGGACATGTGGCGTAGGCGTGGAAAAGAATGTGTCTGCTCGCTAAGACCAAACAAATTCCAATCTTATCTATTTCGGCTCCGTAGCCAGCACTGGCCTTGGCAAGGTTGTTGCTGGGGAAACAATTTCCCTGGAGAACACTGCTGTTAGACTCTCTCTTCGAAATTCCTTCCCCCACTCCCCGCGGTCGCCGCTTTTCACCCCCAGTGTGACAAGCGGGTGCGTGACCAGAGCCCTCATGGCTGCAGGAGCGGACGGCTGCTTGCTTGCGCTGGGTTACCTCTACCTCCTCCCCTCCCCCTCTACCCCCCCACCACCCCGATGGCCCCCCTTCCCCCCTCCACCCCTCAAGTCCCATGTCATGATGTAAAATGTACTTGTGTTTTCTTGTGCTTATGTGCTGAAGTTTTTTAATGTTCCCACACTGTACTCCCGCAGGAGCATAGAATGGGGGTGTTCTTTTTTTCTCCTCTCCTTTCCTCATGTTCTCTGTAATTTCTTTTTTTCCCTGTCTTCCTGTACTGGAAGGACAGGTTGATGGTCAATTTCACTGGTAAAACAGTGATAATAAAGGGTCCATTCACCATTCATCAGAAGCCTGGAAGTTCTGTGAGAATAACATTTTTTTATTTCTCCAGTGCTTTTAACACCATCCAGCCCACAGTTTTGGGGGACAAGCTGGAGCACGCAGGAGTAGACCACCACCTCACATTGTGGATTGTAGACTACCTCACTGATTATCCACAGTATGTGAGGACATGGGACTGTATGTCTGACATGGTTGTCTGCAGCATGGGGGCACTGCAGGGAAAGGTTCTGGCCCTGTTCCTGTTCACCCTCTATACTGCAGACTTCTCCTATAATTCACCCACCTGTCACCTGCAGAAGTTCTCTGACGACTCTGCTATCATTGGCCTCGTCACAGATGGGGACGACAGGGAGTACAGAGGACTGTTGCAGGACTTTGTGGACTGGTGCCAGTGAAACCACCTCCAGATCAACGTGGAGAAAACTAAGGAGCTGGTGGTGGACTTTCGCAGGCGCTCTCACTGCCCCCCAACACCAGTGAGCATCCAGGGGAAGGACATTGAGCTGATGACATCTTATAAGTACCTGGGTGTTCACCTGAACAACAAACTGGACTGGACTGACAACACCACAGCACTGTACAGGAAAGGTCAGAGCAGGCTGTATCTGCTGTGGAGACTCAGGTCTTTTGGAGTGCAAGGGGCACTCCTGAAGACCTTTTTTGACACTGTGGTGGCATCAGTCATCTTTCATGGCATGGTTTGCTGGGAGAGCAGCATCTCCACAGCTGACAGGAAGAGACTGGACAAACTGATCAGGAGGGCCAGCTCTGTGCTGGGATGCTCCCTGTAGTGGGTGGAAGGTGGATGATGGCTAAGCTGTCATCTGTGATGGAGAATGACTCCTACCCCCTACAGGACTTACTCATTGGACTGCAGAGCTCCTTCAGTGGGAGGTTGCTCCACCCTAAGTGTGTGAAGGAGCGTTACCACAGATCATTCCCTCCTGCAGCTGTTAGACTGTACAATCAGCACTGCTCACAAGAGACTCACATCTGTACATCTGTCAATAGTTGCTGCATGGGGGGGTTCAGGTGTTTTTGTTTTATCTTCTGCAATTACAACCACCTGATATGTGCAATTAGTGTGTTTCATCTACTTCATAATTCCTCTAATTTAGTATTTATCTTAGATATATATTTTTTCTTTTTATATATGAGTGATTCCATGCTTATGGGTACTGAAATGGGGACATGAACTTATTTTTAAAAATTCACCTAAAACCATTTCTTTTTTTACCATCAGATCACAAAACATGTAATCTTTAATGAATGATATGTTAAAAGATAACTTTAATTTTCTGAGATGTAATAAAAACATATTTATATGCCAAAGTCAGAACGTAACAGAAGTGTTGTGGACATATATATTCTCAATTTTAACAATGTAGAATTACTTTTTGAAACATAGGAAGGTGATGTTTTAGCAAATATAATTAATAAACATGTGTAGTAGAATAAACATACACATTCTTTCAATAAGATTAATATGGTATATAGCTAGATTGTAATTCATTTGTAACAGACGTGAGATGGACAATCGTAACAGAAGTAATGTAATAGACATCATTTTGGAACTCATAGGCTTGACTTTGGCATATAAATATGTTTTTATTACATCTCAGAAAATTAAAGTTATCTTTTAACATATCATTCATTAAAGATTACATGTTTTGTGACCTGATGGTAAAAAAAGAAATGGTTTTAGGTGAATAAGTTCATGTCCCCATTTCAGTACCCATAAGCGTGGAATCACTCATATATATATATATATATATATATATATATATATATATTTCATCTCATTATCTCTAGCCGCTTTATCCTTCTACAGGGTCGCAGGCAAGCTGGAGCCTATCCCAGCTGACTATGGGCGAAAGGCGGGGTACACCCTGGACAAGTCGCCAGGTCATCACAGGGCTGACACATAGACACAGACAACCATTCACACTCACATTCACACCTACGCTCAATTTAGAGTCACCAGTTAACCTAACCTGCATGTCTTTGGACTGTGGGGGAAACCGGAGCACCCGGAGGAAACCCACGCGGACACGGGGAGAACATGCAAACTCCACACAGAAAGGCCCTCACCGGCCACAGGGCTCGAACCCAGAACCTTCTTATTGTGAGGCGACAGTGCTAACCACTACACCACCGTGCCGCCCCATATATATATATATATATATATATATATATATATATATATATAATGACGCCCTGTGGTGACCTGGCGACTTGTCCAGGGTGCGTAGTCAGCTGGGATAGGCTCCAGCTTGCCTGCAACCCTGTAGAACAGGATAAAGTGGCTAGAGATAATGAGATGAGATAAATAATGACCACCTGATATATGCAATAAGTGTGTTTCGTCTACTTTATAGTTCCTCTAATTTAGTATTTAAGCCTCAATCACAACCCGGCGTACGTGCTGCTACGGGCGGTCTACAGTAAAAAATTTGGCAAAACCATGCTTGAGACTTGCGCGACACTTGCGTGTGTTCAGTACCGTAGAAGGTTGCAGACTGCCTGTGGAGACTTTTGGTCTTGCACATGCAAATTCTACGGGTCTTTTGACAAATCAAGAATGCATACACTACGTATGGGTCCTGTACTCTTTTTGTACGCTTGAACCAAGTCAGCAGCATGGCTAGTAGGGGCATTTTTGCAATGACAGTAAGACGCATGAATGACACACGGTCATTGTACGAGTGACGTGCTTCAGAAGTACTACACAAGTATTCCACACTTGCTATTTGTGCGGCCCGCAAGACAGAAGTACATCTCACTTTCTACCCCTATGTGTGGCGTGCACGCAGCGCATGCGACCTGCACACGACGCGAGGGGCAAGACTCTGGGTATATATATTGGGGAGGAACCAAGGAACCGATCATGTAGCGTGTAGCATTGTAGAAGGGAAGAAGACCATCTCATTTGCTGTTTTTATTTGAGTATATGTTAATTTAACATGCAAATGTCAAATAATAAAACATGAGTATAAGGGAATAATGCATTTTATTACACTGTAAAAAATCCCAACTAAATAGCCCAACAGTTTGAGCACTGAAACACACTTTGATTCTGACTCCGAGCTGCTGTCCTGCTCCTAATCCTGCTGAGTGGTGGGACGGGGTGTCAAGATGTCCTTGTCCTCATCATTGAGCATGGCACAATGGCCTGACAGCGATGATGGGATTGCAATGTCCTCACTTCTGGGCGTCATTATCTGAAACATACATGAAAATCAGCATATACAGTATTAGTTACATAAGAATAAAATACTGAAATGAATGTTTAAAGCATGTGTATGTATTTACCTGTGAATATCCCTCTGGCGGGGTGCTGTGCCTTCTGCCGGCTTGAAGGCAAACTTCTCCCTGTCCGTGCAGGGCTCGCCGGTGCTGCTACCATCATCATCAAATTCTTCTTCCTCCTCCCCCTCTGCTGTTTCAGGCTGGGTTACTTCACTTTTGCTCGCTTCTTCTTGGGTCCCATTTTCTAAACTTTAAACTGAAAATTTTCAAATTTTCCCCACAAAATATCCAATGTTCTTCAGTTGAAAGACAGATGCAGAATGCTGCAGATACGCTGGTTTTATACCCACTCCTGGCTTGCGTCACACGCAAGTTATGAGTGATTGTAACATGTTAATCACATTCGTCACACATGCTTCACAAGTGTGGCCCATACTCGTAGCGCAGAAAAATGGTAAAATGCAAGTCACACGCACACCACACTCACTGAACATGCACTGATCACGTGCGTCAGACATACGCTTTCCAAGGGCTAACGGTGCAATTTTTCCCACACCTCAAGGAAGTCAGGCGTGCAACCTGTACTTGACAAGTTCCTTGCCCGTATTCCTCCCCTAAACTTTCCCCAGGGTTCACCACAACCCTGTGGCATGGCTGTGAGCTACCAAACCCTGCGACCCGTGTGTGTCCAAAACACTTACGGCGGGTTGTGAGTGAGGCTTTAGGTATCATATATATATTTTTTATTTGTGTGGCTTGATATGTCTGCTTCTGCTGTTATCCACTGTGCTGCTGCAAACAGGAAATTTCCACATTGTGGGATAATAAAGGCCTTCTTATCTTATCTTATCTTATCTTATCTTATCTTATCTTATCTTATCTTATCTTATCTTATCTTATCTTATCTTATCTTATCTTATCTTATCTTATCTTATCTTGAGACTAACCAAGAGTTGGAGCTCTAAAGACCAAGATTAACCAAGAGTCAGAGCTCTAAAGATGGAAACTAACCAAGACTCAGAGCTATAAAGACCAAAACTAACCAAAAGTTGGAGCTCTAAAGACTAAGACTAACCAAGAGTTGGAGCTCTAAAGACCAAGACTAGTCAAGTGTTGGAGCTCATAAGACTGAAACTAACCAAGAGTTGGAGCTCTAAAGACCGAGACTAACCAAGAGTCGGTGCTATAAATACCAAAAATAACTAAGAGTCAGACCTCTAAATACAGAGACTAGCCAAACATCTATTCTATTTATTTATGTATCTAAATTCTATTCACAGTGAAAAAAAAATTCATTTCACATTTCTATAAATAAAAATATAAAATATATAAAATAATATAAAAATATTAAAGCTCATTCCCTCTCTCTTCCTCTGTCTCTGTGAGGATGGAGAGATGAGCTGCTGCTTGTTATACCCCTTGTCCCCTCCGTCACCCTCACACACTCATTATTTATTAACGTATGGTCTGAGATTCAGGACGCCTTCCACAACCGCAGCGCCGCGTTTTGGAGGAGATTCTGACAGGCCTTTTTCTCAAATAAATAAATAATCTCTCTCTCTCTGTCCTTTTCTGTCTCACACACTCTCCTTTTCTGTTCTGTCTATCCTGTTTTCTTTTTCTCAACCTGTCTCTGCCTCCCCTCCATAATTACAAACACATTTTGCACGAATTTTCTCAAGAACACTATAAGATCAGCCAATCCGACTGTGTTTCAATCCACAGCATTCCTCGCTCCTGTGCCATGACAAAACCCCTCTCTGTTTCGAATAAAAATGTCTTGAAGGGAAAAAAAATATCTTGCTGTGACTCCATATTGGTACAGAGAAACATAAAAGAGGAAAAAGAGGAGAAAAGAGGAACATTAATCAATGACGTCATCATAAAACTCGTCTCATCTCATTATCTCTAGCCGCTTTATCCTTCTACAGGGTCGCATTGCAAGCTGGAGCCTATCCCAGCTGACTACGGGTGAAAGGCGGGGTACACCCTGGACAAGTCGCCAGGTCATCACAGGGCTGACACATAGACACAGACAACCATTCACACTCACATTCACACCTACGCTCAATTTAGAGTCACCAGTTAACCTAACCTGCATGTCTTTGGACTGTGGGGGAAACCGGAGCACCCGGAGGAAACCCACGCGGACACGGGGAGAACATGCAAACTCCACACAGAAAGGCCCTCGCCGGCCACGGGGCTCGAACCCGGACCTTCTTGTTGTGAGGCGACAGCGCTAACCACTACACCACCGTGCCGCCCTCATAAAACTTGTAACTGTGATTTATTTGTATTTTATAAATGCAAATGTAATTAAGAGTATAATTAAATTTAGCTAAAGGGGATGGGGTACAAACCATAACCCCACCTCTCACCATAACTCCACCCCCACCCACCCACCCCATACACACACACACATCCTAACTCCACCCCTTTCCATATTTCAGTCAGTAACAAGCATTTTGTGTTGCTCTTTTAGACAAATTCTGGGTGTGATGAACTGAGTTACTGTTACCACCACAGCAGCGATTATTTTCCTCTAACAACACATCTCCAAGTGTTTTATTCCTTTTATACCACAGCAGTTGGCCAATGATTAAAACAATTATTAAATAATTATACATAATACATTTTATCTGTTTATAGTTACATCAGACATCAAAATCCACAATGTGGCTCCTCAGTTGGACAGTTGGATGAACGGAAAGAAATTAAAGCAGTGGTTACTAACCACGCCCCTTGCTCCATCAGTTGGAATCATTACAATTCCTCTCCTCACTTTTGATTTACAGCTCAAATCAAAGACCTGTTCTTCTCCACCATTCTTGGGTTTGAAAAAAAATCTCTATCTATCTATCTATCTATCTATCTATCTATCTATCTATCTATCTATCTATCTATCTATCTATCTATATTTATATTTATTTATTTCATTTCTACACTTTTATTATATATAAATAAACAAAGCTTTAAATACACAACACTAATTCATTCATAAATTTAGACCCACACTAAAGCAGCTTGGATTCTCACTCTGATGAGAGCCAGTCAGCGCTGTGAGAGCTGTGAGTCGGCCAAAAATCCAGCTCTCAGGAAAAAAAAAATAAGTTCAGAGTGTGCGCTGGTCCCTAACTGATGGGTTATATATCGCCTGTCAGTCGATTCCGCAGGAATATTGGGGCGTCGCTGAGCTCGATGCTGGACGGTGTAGTAATCCATCACAGGCACGCTGGGAGAGAAATCTCATCTCAGCATGGCGAGCCAAGGCCGAACCCCACACACACTCGCTCATCTATTCACTCCACGGGTGATTACTCCAGCCTTGCAGCATCCTGAAACCGCCACAATCTAAAACATCCAGGGAACTGTAATGATTAGAAATGTTTATTTTCAATAAATCGACTTTCTTGGGTTGCTGAGGAGCGCAGGAGGTGATTGTGGAGCTGAGATTTTGGCCTGGATTAACCACTCGTTTTTTAGAACATAGCGTCGCTGCTGAGGAAACCACACAGGAAATTTATCAACCATGTCACGGATCTTCCTGTATGGCTCTGGTTTAACTCCACTCAAGCTCAAGCCCTAAAGCCATTTCAGAGCAGTGATTCGATCCATAGTCCTGCTCATGGATTGATTTGCCTCTTCTAACACTTCTGACTCCACTAATTATCTGCTCATTAGGACCATTTAATGAGATGAGATGTTTGAAATCGGGGAAACTCCAGCTGCCAGGGTTCAGAGCAGCAGGTAACCTCAAATTCCTCCCAGTGCCATACTCAGTGGCACGCTAATGCCCACTGAATGCCCCCAAGTGCCCTTGGGATCCCTGCTTACTGCCCTATGAGGCAGTTTCTTGATACCCTCTTTGATTTCCTCTTGGTGGCCACTTTCTAGAAGGGCTTTCTAGATGCCCTTCAAATAACCTCTCCAATGCCCTTTGAGTCCCCTCTGAAAGGGTACTAAGGGGAACCCTCAGTGTCCTTGGCATTGCTGCTTTATTTTTCTACTCAACATTATTCATAACCGTCGCACTTCTTAGTACTTTCCCACTGTCCTCTAAATCGCTGATGGTTTGTAGGTATGTTTGTAAGCACTCGTGATGCCCTACCAATGACCTCTATGTGCCTTTAGCTCCCTGCCAACTGTCCTTTTCAGTGCCCTTTCAGTGCCATCATAGTAGTGTCTTTAGTGTGTCACAATGGCCTCCCACTAGGGGATGTATAGACTATCGGACTGAAGCATTCATTCGCCAGTGCTGTGGGGATGTCGGCTCAGCAGGCAGTTAAAAACAAACACCGAGGCAAAGCGTAAAGAAAGCAGCTACATTTCCTTCATTACTTTGAAAATATTTCCAACTACAGATCCGACAGTCAAGTGGACAAGACAATGCTGGGAAAAGTATGTATTAATCCCACTGCCACCTGCTCCTGGAGTAATTCCTCCATCAGTTATTTCTGTTGTCCTTTAAAATTAAATGTAAATAAAATCTGTGCAGATCAGCGACACACAGACACAAACATACAACTCCAGTCATTTTTGTATGGAGTAGAACATGGAGGGAAAACCTCCCAGACGCTGCTGTAGACATCACACACTCCATCCAAATAAGTCCGGCTCATTGAGCTGTCCAGAGAGCGAAGGTGACGAGCTTCCCTGCTGTGTGCTCTCACTTTCAGTATCCGCAAGTTCAGGTGAGTGTATTTTAAGAATTGTTATGCCCTTAAAGGTAGACTGCCTTTCAGATTTTTCAAGCGTAGGTCATAAAAAGAATTTTCTCTGACACCCAATTATTTTTGTTTAGTGGACTGAAAGCTACTGAATTTGAATCACAGACTTTCAAGTTTATGAGGGTTTTTTAATAGAACAATTAATGAATTTAAGGCCACGTGACCCTAAATTCTCCTCTATTTTTTCCTGCTTCACCATGATCCAATTCAAGATACTACATCATGCATCATGTGGTGGGCTTTCCCCGTTTGCGCAATTCATTGTGGGATACAAATTTGAAACAGGAGAGAAAAATGGAGGACGTGAGTGTGCGAATGGAACGTGAAAGGCCGACTACACTAATGGAAAGTGAGAAGAAAAGACGTTATGTTATATATGAAGGAAAGGAAACACAGGACCAAACTAATAAATATGGGTGCTCAACGAGCACCTCAGTGTAATCAGCTGTTCATTTAGCAACAGAATGATGGAACTGTCAGTGCACGCTCAAAGGTAAACCTGTAGATGGCAGTAATGCAACACTGTGGATGCCAGCTGCTGTAAAACCCAAAAGAAGAAGAAGGTAAACCTGCGCATGCGCACACGGACTTCATCTGTCTGCTTGACTGCGCCAAGTGAGCGATTTCATGCACATTATTTGCTTTAATCCCCTCAAATTAAATAACTTCCCAGCCACAGAATGGCCTGATATTTTGTGAGATATATGGGCTTCACGGTGGCGTAGTGGTTAGCATGGTTGCCTCACAGCAAGAAGGTTCTGGGTTCGAACCCAGAGGCCGGCGAGGGCCTTTCTGTGCGGAGTTTGCATGTTCTCCCCATGTCTGCATGGGTTTCCTCCGGGTGCTCTGGTTTCCCCCACAATCCAAAGACATGCAGTTAGGTTGATGTGGGGCGGCCTTGGGCTGAGGTGCCCTTGAGCGAGGTATCGAACCCCTGACTGCTCCCCGGGTGCTCTGGGCTGCCCACTGCTCTGGGTGCGTGTGTGTTCACTGCTTCAGATGGGTTAATGCAGAGGATGAATTTCACTGTGTTGGAAGTGTGCATGTGACGAATTAAAGTTTTTTCTAGATATTACAGAAATAAACATACAGGGCTCGAAATTCGCAGTGGTCCGGTCGCCCGAGGCGACTTAATTTGTCATTTGGCGGGTAATTCCTGTCACTAGGCAGCCCGGCTGGCTAGTTGAAAATAAAAAATATATATGAAGCGAAGATTCAGACTAGGGCTGTGCGATATATCGAATATACTCGGTATATCTCCAAAAATTCTGTGTGAGATACATAAAATTATTATATCGTATCTATCGAGTATTTTATGGTCATCTGCCGACTTGCGTTTGTTTCATGTTTGTTGCGTTTGTTTAAAACCTTTTCCGGTGGTTTTCTCCCTGTCCCTCAGGCAGTAATGTGAGAGGCTGCCTAAGGGTAAAAAAAACAATAACGTCATGCACTCGCCAACCAATCCCAACCAATCCCAGGCAACATCTCGGTGCTGAAAGGAACTTGCAGGAAGATTTCCTAGTTTCGGTTTACAGCGCTGACTCAGTTCGTGCAATCGCTGGTGTTGCATAGGCTACTGTGTAAGCTCTGTCAATTTCAGCGACAAATTAAAAATGGAAGTGGATGAATTGGTTCCTAAAAGAACTAGTAAGGGGTCAGTCATCTGGCATTTTTTTGGAGATCGCGAGGAGGACGTGGAACAGCAAATGCCAGTTTGTAAAGTGTGCAAAAAACACAGTATCAAAATACTCGGGTCTTGAAATAAATGCACATTAGTCATGAACAATGGTAACTACTCTCTTTTGTGTTATTTTTGACAGAAGTAAAATTCATACATGAACACATTTTGATGAGTTGATTTTCTGTTTGGCGAGTTACTTTGGAAGGTAACTAGTCCGGCTGGCTGGTGAAAAAATAAAGAATTTCGAGCCCTGACATATATCACAATGACCACGTTTCAGAGGGAACTACAGTAAATTTCATGGACTTTACGAAATTGAAAGGCTGTTTCGCTTTAATTATTGTAATATGCAGATTTATTATTTTGCACATTTAGTGCACTGATTTATTTATTTCCATTGTTGATTGTTGCTGAAAATGTAAAGTGTTTTCTGTGGGACTGTTAACTGAAGTGTGGTTTGTAAATAAAAGTCTAAAACAGTCAGGTCCTGAAACGGATTTTGCTTGAATGATAAAAAAGACGGACAGCTAACTACTTTTTTGAATTACTGGTTAACGAGTAGAAATTAGTGCAAAACCCTCCTCCCACCCTATTCAGTGCCCTTCACCTGCCCTTACATGGCCTTTAAATACCCTTTCAATGCCCCTTTTTATCTCTTCCTGGAGAAAATGTGTTTATGTTCTCCAACTTTAAATTTGACCTTCTGTCAGAAAGCTGTGTTTAATCCCCACTGAGGTACTCAAGACTCCATTCTGTTCTCACACAATAATACCAGATAATATAATATACATAACTCCAGAGGGGATTTAATCTACAGAGCTCCTACGCAGATCTGTTCCAATAACATACCACAGTCCTGTTTAGAAATCTCATCAGCATAAATAAATATGTAAATATAAGACTATTAGCTAAATGTAAATATTGATGGAATGTTGATGGAAAAGAACTTGCAGAAAAGTTTTCTACTTCCTGTTTACCTCGAGGGGGAAAAATGGGCATCACACATTCGAACACACTGAGGGCTACATTTAGAGTTTAGATGCAAAACTAACAGGCAATCTCGTGTGATATACTCTACCTAACGGTGACTGATTCAAAAGTCACTCAGGAGGAAAACAAAAGTTTCCTTTTACTGCATAGTGTCAAATTCAGTCACCAGCAGCCAAAATGTTCTAGATTTTTTGATTCTGCACTGGGCATTCCAACAAGTCCTGTGCTGACTCTGATAAAGATGAGCAGCACAACATCATGAAACACATGATCATGCTTTGTGTCATTGTACTGATCACTAGGGGGCAGTACAGCAGTCAGAGCAAATCTTCAGAGATGACGTATTAATTGTGCTTGGACCCCCAGCGGCTCGCAGCTGTACTCAGGTGTCTGTCTGTGAATCTCTTCATTCAGAGTATTCACATCCCACTATTCCCTCAAGAGTCCAGGAAATGATGTCACATCCCTTACAGGAGTCATGTGATTGAAAATTGTGTTTAACACAGTGGGATGTTTGTGAACATGTTGCACTTCACAGCAAATTGAACAAAATAAACTCTTTATTCTCATCTATATACTGTATATTCACCTGTGGAGTAGGGTTAGTTCGGTACCAAAATCGTGCGTTCGGTATGGTACCTGGCATGGTACAACGGTAAAGGTACTAGTTTGGAACCAACACAAGTGATAGATAGATAAATAAATAAATAAATAAATCCACACAAACTGATGAAATTAATAAACATAAATTGTATTGATTAAACACTGCATTAATCAGTTGTTGAGTGAAAAAATTGACTTCCTCTCTGTCTGTCTGTCTGTCTGTCTTAGGCACAGACAGAAGGATTGATTCGTAGCTACAGTGGTGCTTGAAAGTTTGTGAACCCTTTAGAATTTTCTATATTTCTGCATAAATATGACTGTGGCAGCGGGGGCGTGGTCAAGCACTGGTCTGTGACAGGAGGGCGGAGTCAGGGAAGGTAAGTGGCAGAATCACTACACCTGATGTCAATTAACCTGTGTTTGTGTGTCTTCCCAGTGACCGCGCCCTACTTAAGGAGGGAGAGCAAGAGCAGAGGGGCTCTTCCCCAAACCAGACGCCGGTTGTGTGTGTGTGTCTGTTTAAGTTTATGAAGTTGTTCACTGCAAAGTGTGGCAATAAAACCCCGTTTTCGAACCTGATCTCTGTCCTGCCGTCCTCTGTGCTCCACCCACCCATACAAACTGTTACAGTGGTGCCGAAACCCGGGACCTGGAGTGCAGAAGCCAAACAGCCCCATGGAGTCTTCCCCGTTCGCCGACCTGGTCTACGCCCTCGCCATGGCCCAGCAAAGCCAGCACCAGGCGCTAGTCACTCTCCGTAAGGAGTAGGAGCAGCAGTTCAAGGCCCTGGTGTTGGCCCAGCAAGAGGATCGACAGGCATTCCGGCACCTCCTCGCATCGGCGGGGTCCACCAATGATCCCACCGCGGGGCCCGTCCCCCCTCACCCAAACAAAGATGGGCCCGTAGGATGACCCCGAGGCATTTATCACGCTCTTTGAGCAGGTTGCGGAGACCTCGGGATGGCCGATGGATCAGTGCGCGGTGCGCCTCCTCCCCCTGCTAACGGGAGAGGCGCAGCTGGCCGCGCTGCAGCTCCCTGCCGACCACCGGCTGGCCTATGCGGACCTTCGCCGGGCCATCCTCCAGCGTGTGGGGCACACCCCCGAACAGCAGCGCCAGCGCTTCCGTGCTTTGTGCTTGGAAGAAGTCGGCCGGCCGTTCGCGTTTGGCCAGCAACTCCGGGACGCCTGCTGGCGGTGGTTGAGGGCCGACAACCGTGACGCCGAGGAGATCGTCGACCAGGTGGTACTGGAACAGTTCATCGCACCGGGAGATAAGGTACTTGTACTGTTGCCCACATCGAGCTCCAAATTGATCGCCAAGTGGCAAGGACCCTTTGAGGTCACACGGCGAGTCGGGGATGTCGACTACGAGGTGAGGCAAACGGACAGGGGTGGGGCGCTACAGATTTACCACCTCAATCTGCTTAAACTCTGGAATGAGGAGGTCCCCGTGGCGTTGGTGTCGGTGGTTCCAGAGAAGGCGGAGCTGGGGCCGGAGGTTCAAAAAGGGACATTGGCATCACGTACCTCTCCGGTCCCCTGTGGAGACCACCTCTCCCTGACCCAACTTACGGAGGTCGCCCAGTTGCAGGCCGAGTTTTCGGATGTGTTCTTGCCCCTGCCCGGTCGCACTAACCTCATAGAACACTACATAGAGACGCCCCCGGGGTGGTAGTGTGTAGCCGCCCTTATAGGCTACCCGAACACAAAAAAAAGGTGGTTCGGGAAGAACTTCAGACCATGCTCGAAATGGGCATCGTCGAGGAGTCCCACAGTGACTTGAGCAGCCCGGTGGTCTTGGTACCCAAGGCCGACGGGTCTGTCCGGTTCTGTGTGGACTATAGAAAAGTCAACGCGGTGTCTAAATTTGACGCGTACCCAATGCCTTGTATTGATGAGTTGCTCGATCGACTAGGCACGGCTCACTTTTATTCGACACTGGATTTAACAAAGGGGTAATGGCAGATCCCCTTGACTCCTCTATCCCGAGAAAAAACGGCCTTTTCCACACCGTTCGGATTACACCAATTCGTCACACTTCCTTTTGGGCTGTTTGGGGCGCCCGCTACGTTTCAGCAGCTGATGGACCGGGTCCTCCGCCCCCACGCCACTTATGTGGCCGTCTACCTCGATGACATTATCGTCTATAGTAATGACTGGCCGAGGCACCTCGAACATCTGAGGGCCGTCCTTAGGTCGCTGAGGCGAGCGGGTCTCACAGCCAACCCAAAGAAGTGTGCGATTGGGCGGGTGGAAGTACAGTATCTGGGCTTCCACTTGGGCAACAGACAGGTGCGTCCCCAAATTAACAAGACAGCAGCAATTGCGGCCTGCCCAAGGCCCAAGACCAAAAAGGGGTGAGATGGTACCTGGGGTTGGCTGGCTATTATCGTAGGTTTATACTAGTGCTGTCAAAAATGTCGCGTTATTAACGCGTTAACTTGACTCAATTTTAACGGCGATAATTTTTTTATCGCGAGATTAACGCTCTGTGACATGATGCAGGTTTTTCATAAGCTTTTGAAACTGTCAGGAACTTGGAACAGAGACTTTGCTTAGAAAAACGATAGCAGCTAGACTGTAATGCCACGCCCCGCACAGCCAGAGTCCTCTGCCCTCCACCCCCAAAGAACCAGCGTGGGCAGGGCGCGCTAGTAGAGATGGGATTTATGTCTCTTTGATGGGATCCGCATCTTTGTGATCCGTTCTTTGAAAAGAGCCGTTCAAAAGACTGGCTCATTTGGCTCTTTTTAAATATTTATTCAGTTTTAAGAAGACAGCGTCTAAAGAAGCCAGATCCCTCTGAACTGTAAACTCAATGCTATCCCAGAAATCCTTCCTGTAATATGCAAATTTGGCTGCCTCTGATTGGACAGCGCGACGCATCAACAGGCAGAAAGTGTAAAAGTACAAAATGTGTTAAGTGAGCTGAAACAGTAAAGATCAGATTCAATGCAATATTTATCAACAAACAACTTAGTTAATATAATAGTGTACTTTATATTATAATCAAGCATGTCAAGCCTACCGTCACTGTGTAACCTGTCTCACTTCACTCATGGTTCTTTTGCTAGCCCCGGTGCTCTGCTTAGGTTTCACTTTGCAGTGGCTGTGTCAAGACGTGTTATGCTTTGCAATAAAAAAACATTGGCACAAAACAAGCCCATTCACTTTTTTATGCTGATAAGAGAATTACAATGGTTTTTCATGTGACAAAAATGTGCGATTAAATTGCGATTAATCGCGAGTTAACTATGACAGTCGCGACATTAATCGCGATTAAATATTTTAATCGCTTGACAGCACTAGTTTATACCTAATTATTCGGACGTCACCAGCCCGCTGACTGATGTGACTAAAAAGGGGGCACCAGATCCGGTCCAGTGGACAGAGCAATGCCAGCGGGCTTTTTCTGAGGTAAAGGCTGCACTGTGTGGGGGGCCACTTTTACACTCCCCTGACTTCTCTCTCCCCTTTATGTTGCAGACGGATGCGTCGGACAGAGGGCTGGGGGCTGTTTTGTCCCAGGAGGTGGAGAGGGAGGACCGCTCAGTCTTGTACATCAGCAGGAAGCTGTCGGTGCGTGAGGGGCGCTACAGCACCATTGAAAAAGAGTGGTTGGCGATCAAGTGGGCGGTCCTCGCCCTCCGTTACTACCTGCTGGGATGCCCTTTCACCCTCTGTTCGGATCACGCGCCCCTCCAGTGGCTCCACCACATGAAGGATGCCAGCACGCGGATCACCCGTTGGTATCTGGCACTCCAACCCTTTAAGTTCAAGGTGGTCCACAGGCCGGGGGCTCAGATGGTCGTGGCGGACTTCCTCTCCCGTCAAGGGGGGGGGAGTCGGCTGCAGGCCAGATGGCTGCCCGGCCTGAGTCGGGCGGTGGGGGTATGTGGCAGCGGGGGCGTGGTCAAGCGCCGGTCTGTGACAGGAGGGCGGAGTCAAGGAAGGTAAGTGGCAGAATCACTACACCTGATGTCAATTAACCTGTGTTTGTGTGTCTTCCCAGTGACTGCGCCCTACTTAAGGAGGGAGAGCGAGAGCAGAGGGGATCTTCCCCGAACCAGACGCCGGTTGTGTGTGTGTGTGTCTGTTTAAGTTTATGAAGTTGTTCACTGCAAAGTGTGGCAACAAAACCCCGTTTTCGAACCTGATCTCTGTCCTGCCATCCTCTGTGCTCCACCCACCCATACAAACTGTTACAATGACCTAAAATATCATCAGATTTTCACACAAGTCCTAAAAGTAGATAAAGAGAACCCAGTTAAACAAATGAGACAAAAATATTATACTTGGTCATTTATTTATTGAGGAAAATGATCCAATATTACATATCTGTGAGTGGCAAAAGTATGTGAACCTCTAGGATTAGCAGTTAATTTGAAGGTGAAATTAGAGTCAGGTGTTTTCAATCAATGGGATGACAATCAGGTGTGAGTGGGCACCCTGTTTTATTTAAAGAACAGGGATCTATCAAAGTCTGATCTTCACAACACATGTTTGTGGAAGTGTATCATAGCATGAACAAAGGAGATTTCTGAGGACCTCAGAAAAAGCGTTGTTGATGCTCATCAGGCTGGAAAAGGTTACAAAACCATCTCTAAAGAGTTTGGACTCCACCAATCCACAGTCAGACAGATTGTGTACAAATGAAGGAAATTCAAGACCATTGTTACCCTCCCCAGGAGTTATCGACCAACAAAGATCACTCCAAGAGCAAGGCGTGTAATAGTCGACGAGGTCACAAAGGACCCCAGGGTAACTTCTAAGCAACTGAAGGCCTCTCTCTCATTGGCTAATGTTAATGTTCATGAGTCCACCATCAGGAGAACACTGAACAACAATGGTGTGCATGGCAGGGTTGCAAGGAGAAAGCTATGCTCTCCAAAAAGAACATTGCTGCTCATCTACAGTTTGCTAAGGATCATGTGGACAAGCCAGAAGGCTACTGGAAAAAATGTTTTGTGGACGGATGAGACTAAAATAGAACTTTTCGGTTTAAATGAGAAGCGTTATGTTTGGAGAAAGGAAAACACTGCATTCCAGCATAAGAACTTTATCCCACCTCTGAAACATGGTGGTGGTAGTATCATGGTTTGGGCCTGTTTTGCTGCATCTGGGTCAGGACGGCTTGCCATCATTGATGGAACAATGAATTCTGAATTATACCAGCGAATTCTAAAGGAAAATGTCAGAATAGCTGTCCATGAACTGAATCTCAAGAGAAGGTGGGTCATGCAGCAAGACAACAACCCTAAGCACACAAGTCGTTCTACCAAAGAATGGGTAAAGAAGAATCAAGTTAATGTTTTGGAATAACCAAGTCAAAGTCCTGACCTTAATCCAATTGAAATGTTGTGGAAGGACCTGAAGCAAGCAATTAATGTGAGGAAACCCACCAACATCCCAGAGTTGAAGCTGTTCTGTATGGAGGAATGGGCTAAAATTCCTCCAAGCTGGTGTGCAGGACTGATCAACAGTTACCAGAAATGTTTAGTTGCAGTTATTGCTGCACAAGGGGGTCACACCAGATACTGAAAGCAAAGGTTCACATACTTTTGCCACTCACAGATATGTAATATTGGATCATTTTCCTCAATAAATAAATAGCCAAGTATAATTTTTTTTCTCATTTGTTTAACTGGGTTCTCTTTATCTACTTTTAGGACTTTTGTGAAAATCTGATGATGTTTTAGGTCATCTTTATGCAGAAATATAGAGAATTCTAAAGGGTTCACAAACTTTCAAGAACCACTGTAATTGTGAAAACATCTGAATAAGGTTATTCCTATCACCTCATTATTCTTTTTATTCATGAAGTCATTAAGGAGCAGACTGTTTAGGTGGCTAAGGCACCGTCCACATTAATATGATTTAGTTTTAAAAAAAATACGATCTCCGTCCACACTAACACACCTGAAACCACAGATCACATGACCATTCACTGGGCATGTGCATGCTGGGACAAATAGCTGATGCGGTTTGTTTTTCTTCTGGGAAAGACTCATGTGATTGGAGCGTGGCGAATCAGGGAAGGATACATTGTGACTCATGAGACCCAATCAGGAAGTGATGTGGGTGTCTGCGTTATCATTTCTAAATGTCTCTGTTTTCACCCATCTACACTAAAACACCACCCTGGAGTTTCACACTAAAATGAGGACAGGAACGTCTCCAAGAGACTCAGCTTTAGGAAAAACCCTGGAGTCGCGTGGACACTGGGCGTAAACGTAGTAAAAGTGATATGTTAAAAGAAACTGAAAGAAACTGAATTACTTTCATTAATCTCTACATCAAAAGCCTCAACTTGTGTACTAGATCCCTTACCGACACATCTATTCAAACAGATAATGCCTGGAGTAATTGAACCACTTCTAAAAATAATAAATTCTTCTCTTATGATTGGCTATGTACCCAAATCCTTTAAACTAGCAGTTATCAAACCCCTGATTAAAAAACCTGACCTTGATCCCTGTCAGCTGTCCAATTATTGGCCAATATCAAACCTCCCCTTTATCTCCAAGATCCTTGAAAAAGCTGTGGCACAGCAGTTATGCTCATATTTACATAGGAATAACATCCATGAAATGTATCAGTCAGGATTTAGACCTTATCATAGCACAGAGACAGCACTGGTTAAAGTAGCAAATGACCTACTGTTGGCGTCTGATCAGGGCTGTGTCTCACTACTTGTGTTGCTTGACCTTAGTGCAGCATTTGATACCATTGATCATTCCATTCTTCTGGATAGACCAGAAAATGTTGTGGGAGTTAAGGGAATGGCCCTCTCCTGGCTCAGGTCTTATCTAACTGATCGTTATCAGTATGTTGATATAAATGGTGATATTTCTAGACGTACCGAGGTAAAGTATGGTGTTCCACAAGGTTCTGTCTTGGGTCCACTGCTTTTTTCTCTATATATGTTACCTCTGGGCGATATTATTCGTAAACATTGTATTAGTTTCCACTGTTATGCTGATGACACACAGTTGTATGTCTCTGCAAAACCTGATGAGAGACACCAGCTTAATAGAATTGAGGAATGTGTGAAGGACATTAGACACTGGATGCTTATTAATTTCCTTCTGCTTGACTCTGACAAGACTGAAGTACTTGTACTAGGACCACATACAGCTAGAAGTAAGTTTTCTGATTACACAGTAACTCTGGATGGCCTTTCTGTTTCTTCACGTGCAGCAGTAAAAGACCTCAGAGTGATTATTGACCCCAGTCTTTCATTCGAAAGTCACATTGATAACATCACCCGGATAGCTTTCTTTCATCTCAGAAATATTGCAAAGATAAGAAATTTAATGTCATTGCATGATGCAGAAAAACTAGTCCATGCTTTCGTTACCTCCAGGTTGGATTATTGTAATGCCTTACTGTCTGGATGTTCCAATAAGTGCATAAACAAGCTCCAGTTAGTTCAAAATGCAGCAGCAAGAGTCCTTACTAGAACTAGAAAATATGACCACATCACGCCTGTCTTATCCACACTGCATTGGCTCCCAATCAAATTTCGTATTGATTATAAAATACTACTATTGACCTTTAAAGCACTAAATGGTCTCGCACCACAGTACCTGAGTGAACTTCTGCTCCTCTATGACCCGCCACGCCTACTTAGATCAAAAGGTGCAGGCTATCTGCTGGTACCTCGTATAGTGAAGGCTACATCAGGGGGCAGAGCCTTTTCTTACAAAGCCCCACTGTTATGGAACAGCCTTCCAAGTAATGTTCGGGAATCAGACACAGTCTCAGCATTTAAGCCTAGGCTGAAAACATATCTGTTTAGTCAAGCCTTTTGTTAATGGTGTTTATGAGGTAAAGGTGTAGATCTGGAGGGTCCTCAGACATAGAGTGTTTTGGTAAACTGGGATGTATGGATGCTGTCAGTCCCCACTCGCTTGCTCACTCGAGTTTGTTGACGGTGTAGTGGCTGGCTGCTTTATGTCCTGGGGCTCCCTCATGCCTGTGTTACCTTCTGGCTCTCTCCTTTTAGTTATGTTGTCATAGTTAGTTGCCGGAGTCCCTGCTTGTACTCGGTGCAATATGTATACTGTTTCTACTTATTCAGGTGACATTGGACATACCTAACCACCTGTGTTTTCTTTCCCTCCCCCCCCACCCCAAATCTGTCCCTCTGAGTTACATGGAGTCAACAGGAAATCTTTTGGTGGAGAGGGTGGAGACCTCGACTGGCTATCGTAGCCTGCAGGGAATCGGCCGTCAGACATTCTGTCGCATGTCCCAGACCCAGTGAAATGTAACTGAATTGTTTTGGCCAGCCCTAAGGGTCCCATCTGCATCTCATCATTGCTGAGGAGTGTGCTCCCATCACCCAATCAAGCATCCAGCCAGAGCAGGTCATGATATATTTTACCATATTAACATGCCATTGTTGTGTGTTATGCCTGATGTAAAGATTCTCGTCTCTGCAAGCCTACCACACAGATTTAATACTTGTCATTTTTAGGGCATACCTAACAACATGTTTTCTTTCTCTCTCTCTTCCCCCCCATCTGTCCCTCTGAGTTACATGTTGATCCTGGGATTGAGATGCTGGCCTCTTCTGCCCCTCGGACCTGCTTGATCTATCCTGGTGCCCTGTGTCTGGTCGGAGTTTTATCACACCGCTCCTGTGAAGGACGGCCCCATGAGGACAGTTGAGGGTTATACCTGTTAAAACTGTTAATATTATAGTCAGGCTGTCTGTTGTTGCCCAAATGAGGATGGGTTCCCTTTTGAGTCTGGTTCCTCTCGAGGTTTCTTCCTCATGTCGTCTGAGGGAGTTTTTCCTTGCCACCGTTGCCACAGGCTTGCTCATTGGGGATAGATTAGGGATAAAATTAGCTCATGTTTTAAGTCGTTCAAATTCTGTAAAGCTGCTTTGCGACAATGTTTATTGTTAAAAGCGCTATACAAATAAACTTGATTTGATTTGATTTGATATGTTTTAAAACTAAAATGTATTCATGTGGGCGTGGCCTAAAAAGATAAACGTCAGCTTCAGTGCCATCATCACAGTGTCTGGCTGCAGCTCGCCCCATGTCACATCAGGGAGGATAAACTTTACCAGTGGGTGGGTCTGTTAGCAAGATTCAGGACAGGGAATATTGTGAATAAACTAACCATGGACAAAGTTCTGTCCCTCTCACTGGGACAATCTTATTTTTAATTTATTTGTGAACCCTTTAGAATCATCATCAAACACTTTCCAAGATGGCGGCGCCCTGTTCGGCTGCTGCTGCATGGGCTCACAACAGTTACGGTTTTCTCAATCAAAATATGCCGACTAGTAAGTCAGTAATTCCTCTCAGTAAGTTTATATATAGTTGCCAGCACTTGCTGGAAATACAATCATCCAGTGTTTTTGGCTTCGTAGACACAACTACTCGGGAGTGTTTGCATAGCCTCAGAGTGCTGCGCCAGCAAGACCCAGGGGCCTACGGTGCAGCGGACTCCCCTAGCAGCACAAGTCAATGGAGGAGTAAGTGGAGGCGGTGTGACCAAAGGCAGAAGCGCAGCTGTCGGGGGGGGGGCTAACAGCTAAGCTAAAAGCTAACCCTTATAAAATGCCGCTTCCATCTGTCTTCCTCGCTAACGTTCACTCCCTGGAGAACAAAATGGATCATCTGCAGCTAGAATTAACATCAAAATGAGAGTTGAGGAACTGCTGCGCTATTATTCTGACAGAGACATGGCTTAACTCTTCAATCCTGGACAATATTGTTTGCATCAAGGGGCTAGCTACGTCTCATGCTGACAGGAGCTGCACACTAAGTGGTAAATCCTGAGGGGGTGGTTTGTGTATTTATATCAATAACAGTTGGTGTAAAAATGCTAAGTTTGTCTCGAGCCATTGCTCACCGGACATTGAGCTTCTAACTGTAAATTGCAGACCATTCTATCTGCCCAGGGAGTTTACTTTAGTTTCCATCACTGCTGTGTACATGTCCCCCAGCGCTAACACAAAGGAGGCTATGAGTGTTCTCTATCGGACCATCAGTGAGCTGCAATCCGCTCACACAGAGGGCTTTTTCATTGTGGCTGGGGATTTTAACCAGGCCAACATGAAGACAGTTCTCCTTCATTTTCACCAGCATGTGGATTGTGCAACCAGGGGAAGGAACACATTAGACATGACCTACACCGACATGAAAGATGCATTCAAAGCAGCCCCCAGCCCCCACCTTGGCTCTTCTGACCATTTATCCGTTATGCTAATCCCTACATATAAGCCCCTGCTGATCAGAGGGAAACCTTCAGTGAGGCAGGTGAGGGTGTGGTCTGAGGGGGCTATGGAAGCACTACAGGACTGTTTTGAGTGCACGGACTGGGACATGTTCAAGGAAGCTGCCACTTATCATGATCAAACTGACATAGATGAGTATTCCATGTCTGTGTCAGCCTATATAAATAAATGCATGAAGGACGTCAGCAACATAAAGAGCATCACCACCCGGGCGAACCAAAAGCCCTGAATGACTTATGAAGTACGCAAAATGCTAAAGGCACGGAACCTAGCCTTCAAGTCTGGTGATGAGAAGGCACTGAGAACAGCGAGAGCTAATTTGAACCATGCCATTAGATTAGCAAAGCATGCTCATAGTCAAAAAATCCAGGACTTTTTCCACGACACCACTAACACCAGGGATATGTGGAAAGGCATACGGGCTATCACAAACTACAGGATAGCCCCTCCCGAGTGTGATATTGACATGGACTTCCTAAATAAACTAAATAACTTCTTTGGGAGGTTTGAGGCACTAAATAACACTCCTGCAGTGAAAGCTGTTCCCCATCAAGATGAAAAGGCGCTTTGTCTTGATACAGCAGAGGTGCGGAGGACTCTGAGGAGAGTCAACACACAAAAGGCCCATAATATTCCTGGTCGGGTGCTCAGGGAATGTGCAGACCAGCTGGCTCATGTTCTAACGGACATCTTCAACACCTCACTGGATCAAGCCAAAGTCCCATCATGTTTCAAGTCTGCCACCATCATCCCAGTGCCAAAAAAACCCTCATATCACATCACTCAATGACTACTGGCGTGTCGCACTCACTCCCATTATGATGAAGTGCTTTGAGAGGCTGGTAAAGGAGTGCATCACCTCCAATCTCCCTCCCACATTTGACCCCTTCCAGTTTGCCTACCGACCAAACCACTCCACTGAAGACGCCATCTCCTCCACTCTTCACCTGAGCCTTGCACACCTGGAGGAGAAGAACACTCATGTGCAGAGCTGTTCCTGGACTTCAGTTCAGCATTCAATACTATCATTCCACAGCATCTGGTGAACAAACTGGGTCCCCTGGGCTTCAGTACCCCCCTATGCAACTGGCTGCTGGACTTCCTCACTGAAAGACCACAGTCAGTCCGGGTCGGACAGAACACCTCCAGTGTCATCACCCTCAGCACAGGCTCCCCTCAGGGCTGTGTTCTGAGCCCTCTGCTGTTCACTCTGATGACACACGACTGCGTCCCGAGGGCTACCAGCAACCACATTGTGAAGTTTGCAGATGACACAACAGTGGTGGGCCTCATCAGGGACGATAACAACCTGGCCTATAGAGAGGAGGTGGAGCAGTTGGTGGGCTGGTGCAGGGAAAACAACCTGATCCTGAATGTGGACAAAACTAAAGAGATCATTGTTGACTTCAGGAAAAAACAACCCAGTCACGCTCCACTTCTCCTCAACAACACGGCCGTGGAGGTGGTCAATAGCACCAAGTTCCTGGGGGTGTACACACCTGGTCTGTGAACAATGCGTCACTGGTCAAGAAGGCACAGCAATGTCTGCACTTCCTGCGTAGGATGAGAAGAGCTCACCTGCCCTTGCCCGTCCTCACTACATTCTACAGAAACACCATAGAGAGTGTTCTAACCAGCTGCATCTCTGTGTGGTGTGGAGGCTGCAGTGCCTCTGACTGGAAGACTGTGAGGAGAGTGGTGAGGACAGCAGAGAAAATCATTGGGACTTCTCTTCCCTCTATTTCAGGACATTGCACCAAGGCGTTGCATGTCTCAAGCCAGAAACAATCAGTGACCCCTCACACCCTCACTATGGACTGTTCTCCCATCTGGCCTCTGGAAATAGGTTCCGCAGCATTCAGTGCAGGACCACCATGTTCTGTAACAGCTTTTTCCCCCAGGCTACCAGACTGCTGAACTCCAAACCCAAACTCTAAACTTCTATTTATAACTTGAACATTCCAAATTCCACAGGCCACTTTATCCTATTGCACTTTATAATATTTCGGCTGCTACATAATTTAATTTAATACTCTTCATATTTATTTCTGTGCTGAGCCAATTTGCAACGAAAGTTCGTTTGGTGTACACTTGTTGCATACTGAATGACAATAAAGGTTGTCTAAGTCTAATCATGTGCAACTTCCATTCCTGGAATTTGTTGTTACAAATTGGGATGTACTGTACATGTATCTAATCTTTTATCAGATTAGATGCATTACCTCTTCTACCACACATGACCTGAGACACCGTTTGCACACAGGTGTAGAAGGTGACTCTGCCTCTCCACGATCACTTGCTCTAAAAGCAGAATATCACCGTATCTCACTCAGAGCTTCGTTTCCCCACAAGTTTCAGTAATCTAATGTCACGAGTTCATTCAACAGTTTCTGAATCCATAGTGTCTTCCCAAACTTAGTGAGATAACTTGGGGCGGTGTGGCAGATCACTTGTCAGAGGGAGAGTTCTTCACTGTGAGTGTTAGACTTACGTCACGCCCATGAGCTGCTGGCTTTGTTTTAATGGGTGACACAGTGAACTCTTAAAGGCGCATTTCAAAGTACAGTGAAAAAGCAGCAAAATGCTGTAATGTTAACTCCTGAAATTTGTGAAATGATACTGTACCTTTTGAAACGTCAAATTTACTGGTGACTGGAGCAACCCTACTGCGGAGTAACAACATAGCTAGCTTGCAAATTAGGATCCAAGCTAAAATAAAGGCATCTTTTACTGCTGCTAGCTATATATTCATGGTAAACTCTCGACATCCCGTGCAGCCTGATTTATATTTGATGTTTTTGTATAAAATGTTGGTGATTAGTAGGCTCAATAACTTGCAGTTAATGTGATCCCATTAAAATCCGACAAAGTGGCTAGCTTCTTTGCTATTGACTCACCTGCCGATCTTTTGAAGTATGGAACTGACATTCTACACTGCCTTGTAATCCCTAATTAATTGTTATGCTAATTTAAAGTCACATTTTTGATTATCACCTGAGATTGGTATACCCAAAACACAAAATTATGAAATGTTTTAATGCTATTAATTTTTAAGCATTATATGTAATGATATTATTATAACCAGGTCAACCCAGTCCTGTTGGATGATGTCTTCCTGTTTCTCTTCATCAGAATCCTCACACAGAATTCGCATTTTACTCTGCATGAGTTCCTTTTCAGAAATTCACCCCACCAATGCCCACCACCACCACCACCACCACCATCCTCGGGGTATATGAGGTGGAAAAGGCTGACTACCTGCGCTGCGTTGGCGTAGCGTAGCACGCTAATCGAGCGCGGTGAGCAGATTGCCTGCTCTCTGAAATGTTAAATCAAAATGCAAAGCAGCAGCGGGTTCGCCTCGCTCCTTTCGACAGATTCTGCTGCATATGTGTGGGAGCTGGCGGCTTCTCGGGGGCCTAAATTGGAAGCGCTGATATTTTAAGGTAATAAGCACCAGCACAAGCGTATGGCACAGCTCTCGCCCGTCGGTGTGGAAACACACACTCTGTTTAAACTGGCTCTCCCTGTCTGGCCCGTGTGTGTGTGTGTGTGTGTGTGTGTGTGTGTGCAGTCAGGTCAGGAACACTAAAGATACATCAATAATGTTATTTCTACAGGAACTGGATTGAAGTTTGCACTCATGAAGTAAAAAATAAAAGCATGTAGTTGGCTTTGTATTTTCCTTTTCCCGTGAACAAAACATCTAAACATGCTTCCTTCTCAAGTGAAAACGTACTTTTTAGCCAAATTCATTGAAAATGAGTTTCTTCTTCATATTATCTGTATATTAACATGCTATCTGCAAGAATTTAGTAAATATACATATTTAAACATTTGCTTATAATTTGTTCTTGGCTTTTATTTGAAGGGATAAGTGTAGCTTGTGGACGTTTTGTTCATGAAAAATGATGGCTGTCGAACTTCTTCAACTCTGTGGGTGTAAGCTACCACAACAGGGTTAAAGTTCTGTGTGGAAAATGGGTCACGCTCATTTCGGGCCGTTCTCCAAAATGTTTACCATCAAAACATCCAGCGCCCAAATAAGGAAATCTTATATATATATATATATATATATATATATATATATATATATATATATATATAAAATCTCTCATATATATATGATCAGTAATTAATATAAAGCAGCAATGAATAGGGGTCCAAGCACAATTAACTTAATCTCTAATCTGTAAATAAATATTTCTTAGCAGTAAGATTGAGAAGACAAATTCTTAATGATAACAAATTCAAAGTTTTTCAAAGTTTGATAAAAACAACAGTAGAGCTGAAACAAAAAAAAAAACACAATATATATATATATGCACTGCCTGAAAGCGGAACTCTCAATGAGTGTAAAATGTGTTAGTAAATAATCCCAAGTTATTTTTAAAAAAAGCAAACTATATCAATAACAGATTTCATTGTCTTCTGGTCAAGTGTTTATGAGACACGTTGCCTTGCACTTATGATTGGGTTCCTGTGGTGGGACACAGACGTTGTTTAGTTGCAAAAGCCATCAATATTCAAGTTGATGCATCACTATATTCTCTTCAGTATGGGGCTTCACTCTGCACGCTTTGCACTTGGGGAGCTCCACTATTATGGCAATTTTGTTAAAATGTGCTGAAAATATTCAAAAAGTACTGAAACACAAACTGAAATCATTTCACCAAGTTTTATACTGACAAACTACAAATACAATCACAGCACTATACAATTTTCTGTCTGCATAAACATTAAAATAATAATATAAGGACTGTTACCAACAACTATTTTTCTATTGATTAATCTATCGACTGTTTTACAAAATTGTGAAAGAACAAGCCATACTCTCTCGACACAACACCAATATTTACAGCCATGGAAACCAGGCAAAGTGGTGCGGGTCTCAAACATACAAACATCACCAAAAAATAAAGCAGCAACATTCTGTCTTGTGTTTCCTCAGCAGAGTTGGTGTCTCAATCAAGCTAGCTCACTCCATTTATAGATCCATGGAACAAAAAAACATAAAACAACATTTTCTTTTTCTCCTTTTCTGTCGAGTTCACCAGTCCAAGAGTGAATCCATTTTCAATGAGTATTTGGGTTAAATGTAGAAAATATAGTCATACTTCCACAGTCTGAAGTTATCTCAGATCATCATCTCATCTCATTCAAACTAAGTCTGAGAAATAATATATGCACCTCACCTTGCTACTGTATTAAACATACATTCAAGTCAACCACTGCACAGAGCTTTATAAATGATCTCCCAGAGTTATCAACTTTGATTGGGTCACTGTCAGCCCCTGCAGAACTTGATCAGGCAACTAAATGCTTAGAGTCAACATTCCACCATACTTTAGATAATGTAGCTCCTCTTAAAAGGAAAATGGTCAGAAAGAAAAAATTAGCACCCTGGTATAATGATGACACTTGCACTTTAAAACAGACCACTCGAAAATTGGAACGTAAATGGCATCAAAAAAAATTGGTAGCGTTCAAATTAGCGTGGAAGGAGAGCTTCCTGAAGTATAGAAAAGCTCTTAGTGCTGCGAGATCAACATATCTCTCCTCCCTAATAGAAGATAACAAAAATAATCCTAGATTCCGATTTAATACTGTAGCAAAATTAACCAGGAATAAGTCCACTATAGACACATGCACACCTGCAGTATGTAGTAGCAACGACTTCATGAATTTTTTTAATGACAAAATTGAGAATATCCGACAAAAAATTCAAACTACTAATTTAAGGTCAGACAATGTAAGTGACCCTGTAGTTAACAATATAACTGTATCAGATCATCAATTAGAATGTTTTACTCCCCTTAGAGAAACTGAATTACTTTCATTAATCTCCGCATCAAAAGCCTCAACTTGTGTACTAGATCCCTTACCTACACATCTATTCAAACAGATAATGCCTGGAGTAATTGAACCGCTTCTAAAAATAATAAATTATTCTCTTACGATTGGCTATGTACCCAAATCCTTTAAACTAGCAGTTATCAAACCCCTGATTAAAAAACCTGACCTTGATCCCTGTCAGCTGTCCAATTATCAGCCAATATCAAACCTCCCCTTTATCTCCAAGATCCTTGAAAAAGCTGTGGCACAGCAGTTATGCTCATATTTACATAGGAATAACATCCATGAAATGTATCAGTCAGGATTTAGACCTCATCATAGCACAGAGACAGCACTGGTTAAAGTAGTAAACGACCTACTGTTGGCGTCTGATCAGGGCTGTGTCTCGCTGCTTGTGTTGCTTGACCTTAGTGCAGCATTTGACACCATTGATCATTCCATTCTTCTGGATAGACTAGAAAATGTTGTGGGAGTTAAGGGAATGGCCCTCTCCTGGCTCAGCTCTTATTTAATTGATCGCTATCAGTATTGTTGATATAAATGTTGATATTTCTAGACGTACTGAGGTAAAGTTTGGTGTTCCACAAGGTTCTGTCTTGGGTCCACTGCTTTTTTCTCTATATATGTTCCTTCTGGGTGATATTATCCGTAAACATTGTATTAGTTTCCACTGTTATGCTGATGACACACAGTTGTATGTTTCTGCAAAACCTGATGAGAGACACCAGCTTAATAGAATTGAGGAATGTGTGAAGGACATTAGACACTGGATGCTTATTAACTTCCTTCTACTTAACTCTGACAAGACTGAAGTACTTGTACTCGGACCACATGCAGCTAGAAGTAAGTTTTCTGATTACACAGTAACTCTGGATGGCCTTTCTGTTTCTTCATGTGCAGCAGTAAAAGACCTCGGAGTGATTATTGACCCCAGTCTTTCATTCGAAACTCACATTGATAACATTACCCGGATAGCTTTCTTTCATCTCAGAAATATTGCTAAGATAAGAAATTTGATGTCACTATGTGACGCAGAAAAACTAGTTCATGCTTTCGTTCCATCCAGGTTGGATTATTGTAATGCCTTACTGTCTGGATGTTCCAATAAGTGCATAAACAAGCTCCAGTTAGTTCAAAATGCAGCAGCAAGAGTCCTTACTAGAACTAGAAAATATGACCCCATCACGCCTGTCTTATCCACACTGCATTGGCTCCCAATCAAATTTCGTATTGATTATGAAGTACTATTATTGGCCTTTAAAGCACTGAATGGTCTCACACCACAGTACCTGAGTGAACTTCTGCTCCTCTATGACCCGTCACGCCTACTTAGATCAAAAGGTGCAGGCTATCTGCTGGTACCTCGTATAGTGAAGGCTACATCAGGGGGCGGAGCCTTTTCTTACAAAGCCCCACAGTTATGGAACAGCCTTCCAAGTAGTGTTCGGGAATCAGACACAGTCTCAGTGTTTAAGTCTCGGCTGAAAACATATCTGTTTAGTCAAGCCTTGTGTTAATGGTGTTTATGAGGTAAAGGAGGAGATCTGGAGGATCCTCAGACAGAGTGTTTTGGTAAACTGGGATGTATGGATACTGTCAGTCCCCACTCGCTTGCTCACTCGAGTTTGTTGACGGTGTAGTGGCTGCTGCTTTATGTCCTGGGGCTCCCTCATGCCTGTGTTACCTTCTGGCTCTCCCCTTTTAGTTATGCTGTCATAGTTAGTTGCCGGAGTCCCTGCTTGTATTCAGTGCAATATGTATACTGTTCCTACTTATTCAGGTGACATTGGGCATACCTAACAACCTGTGTTTACTCTCCCCCCCCCCCCCCCCCAAAAAAAATCTCTCCTTCTGAGTTACGTCAATCCTGAGATCGAGATGCTGAACCTCTTCTGCTCCTTGGACCTGCCTAATCCATCCTGGTGCCCTGTGTCTGGTTGGAGTCTCATCACATCGCTCCTGTGGAGGACGGCCCCATGTGGACAGTTGAAAGTCACACCTGGAGGACGCTCTGGACTCTTACAGTAATGCTTTTATGGCTGAGGACTACAGTTGACTTGCTAACTTTAGGACTGCAGTTGTCATGAACAGTTTTGCACTCAAGTTTCCATCAATGAAGAGTTTATAACATCAACGAAACTGACTTCATGTTAAAGCTGTTAATGTTATAGTCAGGCTGTCTGTTGTTGCCCAAATGAGGATGGGTTCCCTTTTGAGTCTGGTTCCTCTCAAGGTTTCTTCCTCATGTCGTCTGAGGGAGTTTTTCCTTGCCACCGTCGCCACAGGCTTCATCATTGGGGATAGATTAGGGACAAAATTAGCTCATGTTTTAAGTCGTTCACATTCTGTAAAGCTGCTTTGCGACAATGTTTATTGTTAAAAGCTCTATACAAATAAACTTGACTTGACTTGACTATTTAACAGCACAGCACATGAACAGAGCTTAAAAAAAACAGCAGTGTGCATTTTGATTAGCAAACCCATTCAATTTAAAAAAGAGCATAAAACAATGTTTTCTTTTATTTCTTATATTTCTTTTGGTGGTTCCACAGAAATAAGTGTTAACAGTAGTGATCTGTAATGGCAGATGGGTGCGAACCTCAAAATACAACATGGAGAATTATCCAATCACAATAAACATGAAAGGAGTTATGTTAATTCTGGCTGCAGGACATTGCCGAGCCGTGATTTCTGACCCCCCTCCAAAAAAAAAAAAAAATCCTGAACCCAAAAATGATAAAAAACTGTTTAATGGTCTAACTCCACATTTCAGCACAATTTATTTCAGTCTTTTCACAAGATTCATTCACTATTTTCTCTGAATTTGTTTTACACAGACTTTAAGGTGAGTTTTTTTTTAAGATAATTAAAACTTGAAGGGTTTTACTAGCCATCAGGAATTTTACTGCGGTTCACCACAAAACCTGGAACTGTTTCATCTCTAGACAGCAGTAAATAGTCAAACTGAGGTAATGTTCAGTGGCATTCATTACTGTGAATATTTCAGAAATTCTAAAAAATCGTCTATCATACTTTCACAAAATTCCTCACACACTCGCAGGAACTGGAGCAGTAACACTGGCGCTGCTTTGCCCTCAACACATTTCCCCATCTGCCCCAACACACAGCCCTTTTACTCTCACACCTGCCCCAGACTCGGACTCAGAACATCCTGTGGCCTTTGCAGTAATGAACACCACCTCACTCAGACACTAATGAAGACGGGATGTGCTCATTAGGAGCTGATCTTCCTGAGTGAATGGAAAGCTATAAACACCCCATGCTGCTTCAAGTGATGGTCTTTAAGCACCATCTTTAAAAAAAAAGTTTCAGCGGCTCATGTAGAGCACAGCATTACATCAGAGCGGTACAAAGTGCTGACACTGGAGACTCCTTCCATAAATAAACATCTCTTTACAGAAAACTTCACCATACCATTGATCCATTACACACATTTTTCTTTGTAATCCATTTAATATGATGTGGAACATCCACTGTACAGGTCCCTGTGAATGAGCTGTTACTATAGAAATGATAATGAGCGCATTAATCAGAGCTGCTGTTACAGACCATTAATCAACACCTTCTGAGCACCTGATAAATTGTTTGCACCCTGTTGTGTTATCAAACTGGCTCAAGTTACGAGGACATTCAAGAACAAAACAAAACCAGGAAATTCTTGGACCCCTGTGCATTGCTGCTACAGATGAATTTCCCTCAGATGTATTAAGTGATAAATTACGAAGAAAAAATTACAGCATCGCAGTAATACACAGTTCAGTGTAATAAATGTAGCACTATTTAGTCATATTTTTCTACAACCGTAAGCAATCCAGCAACACCATGAGGTCTGAGTGCTTTAACGGAAAAGATCGCAGGATTAAATTCAGGGAGCTTCTATTTATATGTTACAGTCCATCCTGCGGCCTTGGAGCTCAGTGTCGTGTTTTTTTCACCCAAACAGCATCTCTGTAATGACGAGATACCTTTTAACTTCCCAGCCAGAGCCACCATCAATTATTCACACACGTCTGTTTAAAATTTAAAGCACAGCACATTAGTGTTCACTGCACTGCACTTTCACACCATCCGATTCCTTTTCACGCCCGACACAGCATCGTTAGATATGGGCGGCTCGCAGGACACACCAGCGCTGATTAACCATGTACCACAACAACAACAACAATAATAATAATAATAATTTTTTTCTTTCTTAATTTGACACTGATCTGAATATTGATATATCCACAGGGTCACTTTCGCTCTAACGTTTTTACAACCAGTGATTTGACTGGAGCTGTGATGCCACGTACTGAACAACAGAATCATACAGTCACCAATTTAACATCATCCACATCTGGAATGTGAGCTGTGTTTTACTAAGATATACGCAGCCTGAGATAAACATTCGTCCTCAGTCAGAGTGTCAGTGACGTCCACTTTAAGGTTCTGGTGAACAGAGCTGCACTGAACATGAAAAATTTGTTGCTTTTATATGCAAAGATAATCATGAGGCAGCAAAAATAATAACTCACTCATTGTTGTAGATTTATTTTTATTTATTTACCCACAGTAACATTTTCCTGATGTGAATATTTAACTCAAAATTATTTTGTTTTCTTGCGTAAATCATTTTTACTCAACTCTCCAACACACAGTCAGGTCAAATCCCAAACAGCTTCTTATTCACTACCAGCCGAATTCAGAGTCAGTGAGGAACGGTCCTCGTGTTCAGAGTCGGTCTCACTACAGCTCAAGATGGTTTTCAGTGAAAATGAGGCATTTGGTGGCGATGCTTCTCCAAGCTTCAGGATGTATTCCCAAACCCATCTGCAAGGATTCGCTGCTTAGTTTGCAGAGGAAACATCACCAACAGATTCCAGTGCATGCACTGAAATTTTTTGTGATGTTTTTGGTCACTCATGAGGCGGAGACACACCAAAAAAACAACTCGTGAAGCTTGGAGAGCATTCGTTGTGCATCACACGATTGGTGGCGATGTTACTGTTTTTTCATCGCCAAGTATTCACAAACCCATTGCGAGCTGGAGTGTGAGCAGGGCCTTATGCTGCGGTTTAAGTGGATTTTCTGAGCTCCACTTTCAGATTATTAAAATTACCTGTGTGTCGTTCTTACCTCCGAGCTCACCAGATGTTCTTCAGTAGAGTTTTACAACAACATATAGACCACTGCCTTTAAACACAAACACTCAGCTTTAAACCTGAGAAAAGATTCAGGGATAGAAAATACGGTCTGAAAAAGAAAACAGCATTTTTTCTTTGCTGTTAAATGCAATATTACGTTAAAAAAAAGCAAGAGAGAATTTAAAAACGACAAATAAAAAGAGGATACGATGATATCTCGGTGACGGTGATAAATCGACCAGGAGGTCGGAAGGACAATCCAACTGCACTCTCACTTGCGATGCTAACAGCTCATGTTCAGTTCGTTTATAATTTTAGACAGAAATAATTTACTCCTCAAGATAAGATATGAATTTAAAAGGACAATATTGCTGAGTTAATGAACAGTTTCATATTTATGTATTTAATGTTGGTCTTGAACGACATTGCACAGTGTGAGTGAGTGAACTTACAACCAAAAGATAAATTACAGCCTGACGTAATGTGGTTGGATTAAACTCCCAGACGGTGGCGCTGGACTTAACCTGCTCCTCACACAAGAAACATGTGCTTAAGTTCAAGATCAGACTCATGCGTCACTGAGACATGCCCGTTTGAGATAAACTCCACCCCCTGCGTGTGTAATTTCAGTATTAATTCTTCACTGAGTGCTGATGTTCTCCGTCTGATCTGTCTGATCTTCTTTCAGTTGAATTGTCTGTCTGCAGTGGTGTTCATGTGTAAAGTGTCCTTGGGTTGGTGAAAATCACTCTCTAAATTCAACTTCCTGTTGTTGTTGACCTCGACTCTGAATACCACTGTGTGTTCTTGTTAAACTGCAAACAGCATTCGGTTTTATTCTTCATGACTACATTCAGCTGTAATTAAAATATTTGTGGAAAAAAATTCAGGCCTTTTTTTAAGCATCAAGTGACAAAAAGTTGAATCCAAGGCATTTGACTTACGTTGTGCAAATTAAAGAAAAACTGTTTTTTATGTGAAAGCAAACATTATTTGATCTTTATAAAAATTTATTTCAGAAAATAATTTTTAATGCTTTGATTTAATCATGATATAACTCTGCAACTGCTAATAAATATCAGTCTCGTTCAGTTTTTCAGAAAAGAATCTTTTAGACTCGTATTATAAACATGGGCTAAAAATAATACGGAGGGAAAGTGAAGAGACGGTTTGTGTCTCATCAGTGCCAGAACGAGAGATGGGCGTAATTAAGCAATCGCACATCGCCTTGACAGGAGCTTAAGGTTGGCCTTTCGGTCTGAGACTCGTTACGCGATTCGGATATTTGTTTTTCTCTCTCTCTCTGTCTCAGATGTCGGTGAGATTAGCCTGCAAGTTTCGAGCGTGAATAAATCCACCAATCGGCACATCTAAGACTGCCTGTCCCTCAGGCCTTCCTTTCTTTCACTCCTTTTTTTATCTCCTTCACTCCCTCCTGTCTCTTTTCTCCTCACTTTCCTCGTCTCCCCTGCTGAGATTGGCTGCTCGTGTGCAGCGTTATCTCCAGGGATGCAAAGGTTGTGGAGGAAGAGGGAGGAGGAAGAGCGGGGCTGGAAGGCCACACATTCGTCCTTATCTATTCTGAGCACACCTAAAACAAATTAGTGCTGCCCGCGGACGCTTACTCGGCTCCTCTGCTCTCATTAAAGCCGCTGCTCTTCAAGGTCCTGCCACCAACCATTTATTTATTTAAAAAATAAAAAAAAAGCTCATGGCTGTGAGAGCGCTGTACAATGGCGCAGTGACCTTTTCATTACAACGTGCTCCCAGTGTGAGCACAAAAGCACCGAGCGTCTCCCACGTCACCCATTCTTCCGCCTGACATCAGCGAATCCCACAGCGCTCGCTAATTGTACGCTGTTTTTCAGGGTCGGGAGATTTCTTTTCCTGTTCCCCTCCTTGCCTGGCAGTGTCATTCTGCCAATAGGATCACAAACTGTACTGTTCATGGCCTGTCAAGGCCGTGCCATTGCGTATTAGCGATGCTATTGTGCGCATGCTGAGCAGTTTTTCTGCTCTCAAAAAATCTGAATATCAAATTCGGCTCTGACTCTTTGAGGGGATTTTTTCTTCCTGTTAACATCTGAATCACGAGGGACAGAACAGGAAAAGCGTCTGCCTCAAAATACAGATATTATAGTCATATTATACATATAACACACTGCTGAGTTCTGGACTCTGATTGGTCAGAAGGTGTTGATTAATTCTCTCTAACAGCAGCTCTGACAGTAGTGCAGGTTTATATTAATGCTCTCGCTCTGATGTGTTATGGTTTCTATAGTAACGGCTCAGTGACAGAGGAGTGTCCAGCAGATGCAACACTGATAATAAACAGATTAAAAGCATGTGGAATCACTGAAATGGTGACGTTTCCTGTTTGTGTAACATCTCTGTAAGGAGTCTCCAGTGTGAGCGCTGTGCAACAGTCAGAGGTGAAGCTGGAACTGTAAGGTTTCTGACATCTTCAGGTCAGAGAAGTTTACACTTCTGTACAGTTTCTCAGATGGAACAAGCTGCGATTTTTGTCTAATTAACTTCAAGAGAAAAAGAAAGAAAGAACCCTTGATGTATTTTAACATTTCAAACTTTCTCAAAATGTTCAGAATGTTAAATGTGCAACGCTGCACACTTCTCACCCTCAGTGGTAGCCATCTTGGCTACGTAGCGTGAATATCGATATACACAAGTGAGGAAAATTAAAACATTCATTTTTAAGATGTGAGCAAAATAAAAGCTGGCAGACATTTTTTAGCAGGTGACAATCACAGTCAAATGCTGCCCTCGTTGCTGGCGGTAAGTGCACACTGTGCTGTGTTAAATTTGAGACAACACTACACTGTTGAAATTCATGCACTAAAGAAGTAAGCACTGTTAGGAAGCATGTCGATCAGGGAAAGACGCACATACTGATGATTGGGAAGGCTGTGGGATTGTCAGCTGATTAGTGGGCGTGTGTGACACGCCCCTTCAAAAAGGAGACAGGTAATCATGCTGGGCAGCATTCTCTTTGATGTGAGTTTTCCCTAGTTGACTGTGTGTGTCCAGAAGTAGCCCCAGAGGACTTTGGTTTGTCTTGAACCTTTTCGTTTTGGATTATCGTCATCTACACAAATAAAACTTGAACTGTGAGAACCACTGGAGCTTTGGCTGGCCGCTCATTGGAGCGAGGATCAGGCTGTCCCAGAGCGAGGATTGGGCTGTCCCAGAGCGAGGATCGGGCTGTCCCAGAGCGAGGATTGGGCTGTCCCAGAGCGAGGATCGGGCTGTCCCAGAGCGAGGATTGGGCTGTCCCAGAGCGAGGATCGGGCTGTCCCAGAGCGAGGATCAGGCTGTCCCAGAGCGAGGATCGGGCTGTCCCAGTGCGAGGATTGGGCTGTCCCAGAGCGAGGATCGGGCTGTCCCAGTGCGAGGATTGGGCTGTCCCAGAGCGAGGATCGGGCTGTCCCAGAGCGAGGATCGGGCTGTCCCAGAGCGAGGATCGGGCTGTCCCAGTGTGAGGATCGGGCTGTCCCAGAGCGAGGATCGGGCTGTCCCAGAGCGAGGATCGGGCTGTCCCAGTGCGAGGATTGGGCTGTCCCAGTGCGAGGATCAGGCTGTCCCAGAGCGAGGATCAGGCTGTCCCAGTGCGAGGATCGGGCTGTCCCAGAGCGAGGATTGGGCTGTCCCAGAGCGAGGATTGGGCTGTCCCAGAGCGAGGATCGGGCTGTCCCAGTGCAAGGATCGGGCTGTCCCAGAGCAAGGATTGGGCTGTCCCAGAGCGAGGATCAGGCTGTCCCAGAGCGAGGATTGGGTTGTCCCAGAGTGAGGATCAGGCTGTCCCAGTGTGAGGATTGGGCTGTCCCAGAGTGAGGATTGGGCTGTCCCAGTGTGAGGATCGGGCTGTCCCAGAGTGAGGATCAGGCTGTCCCAGTGTGAGGATTGGGCTGTCCCAGAGTGAGGATTGGGCTGTCCCAGTGTGAGGATTGGGCTGTCCCAGAGTGAGGATCAGGCTGTCCCAGTGTGAGGATTGGGCTGTCCCAGAGTGAGGATCGGGCTGTCCCAGTGTGAGGATTGGGCTGTCCCAGAGTGAGGATTGGGCTGTCCCAGTGTGAGGATTGGGCTGTCCCAGAGCACATTTGTCTGCGCCTGTGGTAAGCTGCTCTCCTGTGGCCTTCCCAACTTTAGTGGCAAACATCACGACACACATTACTGATCTTGATACAGGTCCATGTTTAAAACAGACACCACAGGGAAAGTTACAGCCAGGTCCAAGCTAACTATTAGTTTAAAAATCCCTAGACTTTGATACTTTGATAGGTAGGTAAGCTTTGTATCCCTTTTGTTTTTGTAGCATCTTGGTAGGCGTTTGGTATCCTGGGGATGATCTGGCTATGTAACAGTCCATAGTGTGCACAGTGTACTACCTGGAAGTGCACTAACTGAAGTATTGCATCGAGACGCAGCATTATATATTATTCCAATCCAAGATGGCAGCACGTACATAGTCTGGGTTACCTTATCTCGTCTCTGTCTTCAAGCTCCTTTTTATACTAACAAGCTGAAGGTTGAATGATTGCAGCCTTGATATCTGTTCATTTATGAGAAAACTTGGAAATTCTAACTTTACTCAATCAACAACCAGCTCTGGTGGATCTATTTCATGTTTGCTGGGCTGCTTGGGAGTGCTACCCGTCAGCCTCAGCCTTGAAGTAGGCCTTCATAAACGCAAGTCAAAACCTCCTTTTCCCCATTTCCCATTCCCTTTTGTCCCAATACAATTCCCATTTTGTCGTATAGGCTTATGGACAAAGTATTCAGCCGATTATAGCGTTGCTCGTTTGGACTTACCGTGGACATTTTTCCAACAGTTTTGCTTAGCCTACCTGCCATGGGTGCCTTACAGGTAATATGGTTACTTTGTCTCTAAGAACTAAAAACCTGCCATACGGACGATAACTCACCTAATGCACGAAAGACTTTGCTTGGCATTACACACACGCCGTCAAAATGCACATCACATACACATACTTCCATCCAGGAGTTTTGCAAACGGCCTCTACAGGGACTCAAAGTTGACCTCTCTCTTGTTTATTTGTTTCTAGTTAGAGAAAAATTTTGTCATTTTAATGTGAAATTTTTTGACTCTGTGAAACGTTTTTTGTCTGAAAATGAATTACCGAAACATGTGTGGCAACATCGTCTCATACTATTGATGCTACTTATGGCTGGAAATGTTCAATCAAACCCAGGCCCTGACCCTGAATGTTTATATCTTCCTTCGGGGTTTTCAAGCTGACCTGGGTTGAAAGTTGTTCATTTGAATGTCCGTAGTTTGGTGTCTAAAATCGATTTTATCAGAATATGGGCGGTGTCTACGAAGGCAGATATTATTGCCATATCAGAGACGTGGTTGAAGAAGACTGTCTCAGATAACAATATTGCCGTTGATGGTTTCAATATATTTCATGCAGATAGGAAGCGCAAAGGAGGGGGTGTCATTATACATGTAAACTGTAGATTTAATGACATTTTGATAAAGTCCATGACGGTCCCTAAGTGCTTTGAAATGCTGGCTATTGATTTAAAGTTAGGAAATACCAGTTTAATTGTTGCCTGTTGTTATAGACCCCCTTCAGCTAATAAGGAAGCCTTATTCACACTCTCAACTACACTTACAGATATTGTGCATGAGAAAGAAATAATCCTCCTTGGAGATTTGAACTGGAATTGGTTGACAGATGTGTCAAAGGATCTTAAAGATTATTGTGATTCTGTTAATTTAACTCAGGTTATAAACGCTCCCACCTGTCCAAATGCAAAGGATGTAAACAAGTCCACATTAATAGATTTGATCCTAATTAACAATCCGGATAAGTGCACACAAATAGGTATTTTTTCTAATGACATAAGTGATCACTGTGTTGTTGATATGATTAGAAATTGCAAACTTAAAAAGACAGAGCCTCGAATTGTAGAGAAAAGGCATTTCAAAACATTCGATCAGCAAGCTTTTATTCATGACATCTTTCATTTTGATTGGAAAAAGGTCTGCTTAATTCCTGATGTTGAATTGGCATGGTCATATTTTAAGGATTCATTCATGGGTATTTTAAATAAACATGCACCCTTGAGGAAGTTCAAAGTAAAGGGGAGAGACAATCCCTGGTTTTCTGATGCTGTATCCACTCTCTTGCATGAACGGGATTTGGCCTGGGCAAGGAAATCTGGGCAGGAAAATGATTGGGTCAACTTTAGATATTTAAGAAATAAATGCACCACACAAATACGTAAAGCTAAGTCACAGTTCTACCTTGAGGAAACAACGAGAAATTTACAAAACCCAGCTAAATTCTGTAAAATTATAAATTCATTGAAAACAAACTCTACTTCTTCAGCTCTTCCAAAACTTGTAAATGTTAATAATGTGCAAATTACAGATAAAAAAAGATATATTAGTTGATTCCTTTAATAACCACTTTGCCACTGCCGGTCTCCTTTTTAAGCAGGAGCTAGAACATCCTTCATCTCCAGGGTTATCTCACCCCAATGTTTGTGGCTTGGACCTCTTTACTTTTGAACCAATTTCAAGGGAGAAGTTTGCGTTGCGAAACATAAATTGTAAAAAGTCAGCTGGACCTGATGGGCTTGACCCTTCCATTTTGAAACTTGTGGCAAGTATTATTGCTGAACCATTAACTCATATTTTCAATCTATCTTTGGAACAGAACATCATACCCCAATCTTGGAAGACAGCACATGTAACGTCATTTTTTTTTAAAAATGGGGATCCAACTATTATGGACAATTATCGTCCTATCTCAAAACTTTCAGTATTAGCTAAAATTTTTGAGTCATTAGTTAGTGATCAGTTAAAGGATTTTTTAACAGTAAATAAAATTCTTACTCCATTTCAATCAGGCTTTAGGAAAGGGTATAGTACCATTACAGCAGCGACAAAGGTAGTTGATGATATTGTCAGTGCTATTGATTATAAAGAGTCATGTGCAGCATTATTTGTTGATCTTTCAAAAGCTTTTGATACGGTTGACCACACAATTTTGTAACATTGTCTGTTTAAATGTGGGATGTCTGTTAATGCTATTGAGTGGTTTAAAAACGATCTGTCTAGCAGATATCAGTGTGTCACATGTGAAGGCATTATGTCAGGGGAGGCAGAACTAATAGTTGGAGTCCCTCAAGGCTCCATATTAGGGCCTCTGTTGTTCACAATCTGCATAAATTATATTTGTATAAATGTAGATGCAGCTGTACACTTATATGCAGACGATACAATCATATACAGTACTGCCAGATCTCCATATGAGGCACTAAAGAAAATGCAGGATGCTTTCACAATTTTACAAAATAATCTATTGAAATTAAAGCTGGTGCTTAATTCTAAAAAAAACTAAATATATGCTGTTTACTCACTCTAGTAACATGCAGGGTTTACCTCAAATTGTCACTCTACATGGTCAGGAAATTGAAAAAGTAGCATATTATAAATACCTGGGTTTTTTACTGGATGAAAAGCTCTCATTTAAACTCCATGTAGAGAACTTGGTAAAGAAGTTAAGGGTTAAGTTTTTATTATAGAAATTAGGCTTGTTTTAATTTAAAAGTAAGGAAGGAACTTGTGGCTGCTACCTTTTTGTCTGTTGCGGATTATGGAGACATTCTTTATATGCATACAGCAAAGTCTGTATTACGCTCACTGGACTCTGTTTATCATTCTGCCTTGTGCTTTGCCATTAAGGCTGAGTATTCTACACACCACTGTAGTTTATACAGTTTGTCAGGTTGGCCTCCACTCTCAGTTCATAGACAGCATCACTGGCTTATTTTCATTTATAAGGCAGGAATAGGATTGTTGCCCTCTTATTTATCGGTCCTCTCTAATAGAAAACAACAGGTACAATCTGAGGTCTAGCAATAGCATTCTTTTTACTACACCTCCTGTATGACCTGAATTTGGTAAAACTGCCTTCCGTTACAATGCTCCTTCAACCTGGAATGCTCTGCAGAAACAGTTGAAGCTAAGCACTTTTATCTCACTTAATGAGTTTAAATTGTATGTTTCAGAGGCCTTCAGCTATAAGTGTGATTGTATGTAGTTTACTGTTCTGATCTCTTGTTTTTTGTTTGTGGCTTCTTATGCTGTTTGTTGTATGATATCTCGGTTGTTGTATGTTATATTCTTGCGTTATATTTTGTTCTTCGCTGTATTTAATTTTTGTTCTGTTAGGTGTTGTGTTGTGTTTTGTTATGTTGCTGTGTAATGTGGTGTGATTTGTGTGGTGTTTCTATGTTTTTGTGTAATATGGTGTGCTCTGTTTGTTGCTGCTTTTGTGTTCTTATGTTTGTATGAATTGGTGTTTGTTGCTGTTTATGTGTGTTTGGCTTTGTTTGATGTTGGTCTATTAGTCTTTTTGTAGATGAGGTTTCTCTATTTTTTACTTAAATTTTAAAGTGTTGCCTTTCTTGGCCAGGGACCATTTGAAAAAGAGACGATAGTCTCAATATGACTCCCCTGGTTAAATAAAGGATAAATAAAAATAAATAAATAAAATATAAAGGAGCAATGTAATCAAGAACTAATACAAAACACCGGGATGCAGTCAGAACACGAGCAAACAGGGGGAGGAGCCAGGACCAAAACATAAACAAAAACAATCTTGAACACATGGCGCTTGTTGCCATGGGAATTGTGACACAAAGGAAGAGCTGTTAGTTAAAAGCAGGGACTTTTTTATTATGCTGTAATTGTCCAGCAGATCCTCAGGGGCATGTGCTCAGACCCCTTTCATTCTCTGTTGAAAGCTTCTGTAGATCACGTCTGGGCTCAAAGTGTTTCTGAGCAGACTTGTTTTACATCAGCACCTTTCTGGAGTCCATCGTGTCTTCAGGATCAGCTGGAGCAGCTCACATGGATGACGTGTTTATTCCTCTCTTCCAGCCTGAGCAGCTCAGGGCTGAGTATCCTCTTGCTCTAATCTGTACACTCACGATAGTACACAATGCTGAGCTCACTCATCACTTCACTTGCCTTTTCATACACCATATCCACTTCCAATGAAAATAACTCACTTTATATCCTCAAAGTCTAACAAACCAGAACACTTCAAAGAATCTCTTCAGTATTTCTGTGTTACTGTGGTACTTTTTACTTCTTCTTTTCTTTCCTGAATCTCTGATCCTTTCTGTTTCCATCCTGTGGAACTATACGTTTCATGGTTTGCGTATGACATCATAAAAGCTCATGATCTGAGTTCTGAGGGCTTTGAAAGCATCACATTATGTAATCGCATTTTGAATTTGGTGTCATGGCAACTAATGATAGCTGTGGATGAAGTCAGGGTCAGCGTGAGGAAATTCTGATTACATTCTCAGTGCAAGCGCTGCTGCTACGACGCTCACCTAAAATCAACCAATAGGAGGATGGTAAACTCACAGCATAGGCACAGATCAGTGTTCTAGCGAGCTTTCCAACAGGGTGGGGCATCAATGATTATTGCGGGCATCACTATAGACAATGAATCTCTCATACAAAGTGAGCTGCACTGGACAACTATGAGAGAGATTACTTTTGTAAAATAAAGTCAGCAACGCTTAATAATGTCATCCTCCATGTTATCTAAAGACCTGTCGACCTGTCTTTTCAACGGCCAATACTAGAAGTCGACAGGTAATTTTCTGCAATGATGGGCTTCAAAATTCCTATCAGAGAAAATTATGATGAAACACCAGTGGATGAGTGGGGACCCCAAACAACACAATAAATCTGCATCCCATGTGTGTGTTTCTCCAGTACAGTGTTTGCTCTCCCTTATTTCCGAAGTGGGATGTGATTTGCTGCTCAGAACTGATAGCATGCTCCCACTGGCCAGCATGTGGCAAGGTAACCAACCATAGTCCTTGTTTCATACTACAGCCAGGTTCAGCTGTAGCAACAGTATAAAGGTCGGCCTCCGCAACCAACTTAGCATCTGTACATTGGACCACCTTGTTCATCTCAGCTATGCCAAGATAGCCATTGAGGACTTCTCATTTGAGGAAGCTGCAGAACTTTTCATGCAATCTCATCTGAAGCGTGTGTGAAATCTCTAATCAGAGATGTTGAGAAGCGCCGGCAACTGGCGGTTTTCTCCGGCTACACAGATGGTCTGCACCGGCTACTCAAGCCCAGAAAAAATAAATACTTGCCATTCAATGTTCAAGTGATTTATGTCGTTTCCACTGCCCATAATTTAATGCAAACCCAATTATTTCACCACAAAATTGTCTTTGATTCGGGTTTAATATGACCAGAAGCAACACCATATTTGTTGATCGATTCTTGCACTCTGACTGGCTGAGCTGGACCATGTTACCATGCCATAGCATATGTTACAGAGCCAGGCAGCATACTACAGAGGGTCACTGAGAAAGCCAAGCACACACACATCTGGAGGGAAATTTCATACATATTTTGCAATTATTTTACAGGGAAATGGTAGTGATTTATGAGCTGAGAATGCACCAGAAGGCATGTAAATTTCAAAATTTTCTGGGAGAGCATGCCCCCAGACCACCCTAGCATTCACACATTAGCATTAGCATAAGCCAACTATACTACTTTTTTTTTTAGCAAGCTACTTAAGATGTTCTGGAGAACCCTGTGTAATGTTTCCACACGCTCAATATGTAAAGGTTAGCTTGTTTGGTTGGGATAGCCATTACCACTTTACCACATCATGCTAATCAGGATTGAGCATTGCAGAATTAGGCACAAAGGCTACATGTGCAATAAAATGGCATAAAATAAAGAATTTTCTTGAAATGATTTGAGTTGACGGATTCCTTTTTCAGAAATTCACTCCCTAAAACACTTTATTTTATGAGTTTCTCTCAACTGCTTTTTCATGCCAAGACTGCACCAGAGGGCCCCACATTTCCTCCAATATTTCAAGTTTTCCCAGGGAAGTATGCTCCCGGACCCCCCTAGCAGTTCTTCACTCGGCCATCAGACATACTTCTCTCAATTTCTCAATAATACCCTGGTCACATCCACATGCGTTTGCACTTGGAGTGTCTCAAACTGTCATTCACATCCATGTGTGTTTGTGCTCTGAGTGAGCAGCACTGAAGGGACGTTTTGGATCTGTTCACCAGGGTGTTTTTCAATAAACTCTTTCAGCACTTAAATTCATCTCTCACTCATTAACACGACGGTCTAACATTAGTTAACACTAATAATAAAAGTAATACTGATAGTGTTAATTGATCATTAATATTAGTCTGGGATATTAATGTTAGATTAGATCTCATGACTAGATTCTCTATAGATCTATATCTAGAGTCTCGATCTATTGCTCCGAACTTTTGATTGAATTTGTTTCATCCTCAGCTTCTGAATCTATTGATGTTCTAACAAACAGAGCTGCTCGGTTCTGTGAGCCACTTACTGCTTTTACCGATTCTTTTCTCTTTCACGTGTTTGTAGGCATCGCTGCTTTTCACACGTACCTCACTGCACTCACTCATTATTGTAATAAGACAAAATGGATGACAGAGCATGTCTCTGACCCCACCCTAATAGTGTGCTGTGATTGGTCAACATGTGTTACCTTCATTGCAAGTGAGCAACACATTAAGGTGCACTTTCTTTCTGTGGTGGAACAAATGTCCCGGGCACTTGGAAAGTTCTAGAAGACTATGAAAAATTATTAATATGCAGCTTTATTAATTATTAATAACTATATTAATATGCACCTTTTTCATAGTCTTCCAGAACTTTCCAAGAGCCCAGGACATTTGTTCCACCACAGAAAGAAAGTGCACCTTAATGTGTTGCTCACTTGCAATGAAGGTAACACATGTTGACCAATCACAGCACACTATTAGGGTGGGGTCAGAGACATGCTCTGTCATCCATTTTGTCTTATTACAATAATGAGTGAGTGCAGTGAGGTACGTGTGAAAAGCAGCGATGCCTACAAACACGTGAAAGAGAAAAGAATCGGTAAAAGCAGTAAGTGGCTCACAGAACCGAGCAGCTCTGTTTGTTAGAACATCAATAGATTCAGAAGCTGAGGATGAAACAAATTCAATCAAAAGTTCGGAGCAATAGATCGAGACTCTAGATATAGATCTATAAAGAATCTAGTCATTAACGTTAACATGTTAGATGAGATCTAATCGAACATTAATATCCCAGACTCATATTAACCCCTTGGCTGCCACCCATAATTAATTGTAATGTGCCAGGCATATACGGTAGGTCAAAATTGGGATATTTTGATAATCTTTCTCTAACTTGTTCAGAACTTTATATTTTTAATATTTCTATAGAAAAATCACAAATAACACTTGTAGAGTAAAAATAACTTTAGTAATCAAAAACAACAAGACAACAGGTCTTGTCAATGAGAACATGTCCATAAACTGCTAGTACTTGAAAACGCAATGTACACCAAGGATCGATGTAACATTTTTATGATGGTCTTTGGTATGACAGGACTGTGAATAGAACTTGCGAGCTCCTGATCAAGAGGCAGACATGCTAACCACTAGACCAACTCACGGTAATATGCCCCTGTGAAGTAAAAGTACTGTGCCATGTAAGGTACATAAAAGGACGTGTTTATGATGAGTAGCATACATCATAAGGGACAGCGGTAAAATATTTCATGATGTACGTGACTCGTCCAAGGGCATTGAAGGGGTTAATGATCAATTAACATTATCAGTTTTACTTTTATTATTAGTGTTAACTAATAATAAAAGTAATACTCACGTAGCTATGTGAATAGAGTCTGGAGGGGCCTTAAAACCATCTCAGGGCTTAAGGAGTCCAATAGGCAGCTTGGAGGTGAGTTGCAATGGGCAAATGACCTGAACAACTTCTTTAACAGATTTGATCAGGCACCGGCCCTCACCCCAGATCAGCCCACTGTTACTGCTACTGTCTCTTCCTGGTCATAGTCCCCCAGCTCACAGACCTCCTTCTCACCCTCTCAGCACCCCTCAACCATCATACCTCCAGCTCAGTGCTTGCCTACCAGCCAGGCATCGGGGTGGAAGATGCAGTCACCTACCTGCTTCATAGATCTCTCTCTCATCTTGAAAAGGCAGGAAGCACTGTTAGAATCATGTTCTTTGATCTATCCAGTACCTTCAACACCATCCAGCTGACTCTTCTGAGGAGTAAGATGGAGAGCACAGGGGTGGACCATCATCTTACCTCATGGACTATGGACTATCTCACAAACAGACCACAGTATGTGAGACTGAAGAACTGTGTGTCAGACACCATTCTTTGCAGCACAGGGGCTCCACAGGGGACAGTCCTGGCCCCATTTCTGTTCAAACTTTACACTGCGGACTTTAGATACAATACAACTACAGAAGTTCTCTGATGACTCTGCTATTGTGGGCGTTAGATGGCGGTGATGGTGAGTACAGAGAACTGACAAGGAACTTTGTGGACTGGTGCCAACGGAACTCCCTCCAGATGAATACAAGTGAAACCAAGGAACTGGTGGTGGATTTCCGCAGGACAAGGTTCTCTTCATCTACCCCAGTGAACATTCAGGGAAAGGACATTGAGATCGTTAGGAGCTATAAGTACCTGGGTGTTCATCTGAAGAATAAACTGGACTGGACTGATCACACACACGCCCTGTACAAGAAAGGCCAGAGTAGACTCCACTTGCTGAGGAGGCTCAGGGCCTTTGGAGTTCAGGGTCCACTTCTGAACTCTTTTTATGACTCTATGGTGGCATCAGCCATATTCTATGGAGTTGTCTGTTGGGGAAGCAGTATCACACCAGCAGAGAGGAAAAAACTTAACAAGCTGCTTAGGAAGGCAGGATCTGTCCTGGGCTGTGCACTGGACTCACTGGATGTAGTGGGGGAGAGGAGGACGTTGGTCAAGTTATTATCCTTAATGGCGAACACCTCCCATCCACTGCAGGAGACAGCAGCAGCACTGGGCAGCTCCTTCAGTGACCGGCTCCTCCATCTGCGGTGTGTTAAGGAGAGATACAGCAGCTCCTTCCTCCCTACTGCTGTGAGACTGTACAACCGGCAGCTCACCAAGCACAGCACCAGACGCTCCTCACAATAATCAACAATACTGTCCACATCACTTCTACATCCACAGAAACCCCTCTGAATGTATCCTGTGTGCACTGACTATCAGCATCAGTACTTTACAGCGAACTGCTCGCTACACATGGTTAAAACGGCTCTTGTGCAATATACCTACTTACTTGTGCAATACTACCTGGGTAATACTGGTAATAATACCTGTGCAATACTTACACGTGCAATACCACCTTTGTAATACACTTATGTTAACTGTATATCTGCAAACCTTTTAATTTATTATCTCTAAATTTGTAGTTTATTTATTTTATATATATATATATATATATATATATATATATATATATATATATATATATATATATCCTTTTTTTTGTAGACTTAGTACTTTGCACTACTCCTTGACTGCCTTATATTTTTCTCTTTATATATTCTGCTGCTGTAACAATGTAAATTTCCCCTTGTGGGATAATAAAAGGCTATCTTATTTTATCTTATCTTCTATAAATTTGGGCGTGGCGCTGGTATTTGAGGGTAGAGTGTGTTCCGGAGGGCAGGGCCTGGCACTCTGGGAACATAAACTAGCTGGAACACTGCAGATACAGTTTTGGTGATGGAGAAACATAAGCAAAACATTCTAGTGGAGAGACAAAAATCTTCTCAAAGCTCACTGTGAAGAATTTTTGCTAGCAAGCTAACTGTACGAGCAACGTACATGCAGCAGTTGCATTAGTGATTCTGGTTTTGCTGTTGCGGTTTTGCAAAATTTGTGTCGCAGGTTTGGTTTGTTAATGTTTTGCTGTTATTGTTTAATTTCATTTGTCTTAAAACTGCTACACAAAGCTCAAAGCTCTATTGTACAAAATATCATAAAAGAAATCACTTGTAATCTTCCAGCCAGAGTTCCTCAGGATTTGGTTCTCGGACCGCTCTTGTTCTCCTCATATGCTGAAGCAGTTAATGAGTCTCATCTCATCTCATTATCTCTAGCCGCTTTATCCTTCTACAGGGTCGCAGGCAAGCTGGAGCCTATCCCAGCTGACTACGGGCGAAAGGCGGGGTACACCCTGGACAAGTCGCCAGGTCATCACAGGGCTGACACATAGACACAGACAACCATTCACACTCACATTCACACCTACGCTCAATTTAGAGTCACCAGTTAACCTAACCTGCATGTCTTTGGACTGTGGGGGAAACCGGAGCACCTGGAGGAAACCCACGCGGACACGGGGAGAACATGCAAACTCCGCACAGAAAGGCCCTCGCCGGCCACGGGGCTCGAACCCAGGACCTTCTTGCTGTGAGGCGACAGCGCTAACCACTACACCACCGTGCCGCCAGTTAATGAGTCATTAATAATAAATGTTACATACAGAACCGATGTGGAACACACTGCTGTTCGATTTGATTTCTCAAGGGTCTTTTTTTAACAATGATGTCTGTTGCCACGACAACACTATAGTGATAAAACTGTAAGCTGTGTTAAGAAGCTGGGCAGCTATCATCACACTGTGAGACGGCAATGTCGGCTGTTTAAGTGTGTGTGTGTGTGTGTGTGTGTGTGAGAGTGTTTATGAGTGCGTGAGGTGCTGTGTGTGGGAGGCGAATGCAAATCAGACCCTTGGCAAAACAGGCTGATTCTTCACCCTGACACACACACACACACGTAGGGATTTTCTGTTTCCTGGAGATGCTGTACGTTTCGCTCTCATTTCTTATATAATTACGTTTTTTAGTCACAGTGGACAAACATTATTTTATTGATAAACAGATTTCAACTTTATTTTAATTAAACCATAATTAACCACGATGTTGATGAACTTATCATATCTTACTGTTTATTCTCGCTCAATTATTTAATGATTCATTAATTTATTACACTAAAATGAAGCGTAAGCAATTAAACACTCAGTGTCTCGCTGTTATGGAAAAATCAGAAGTGTTCCAACGGGTGGTGTAGTGGTTAGCACAGTCGCCTCACAGCAAGAAGGTTCTGGGTTCGAACGGGCGATGGCCTTTCTGTGTGGAGTTTATGTGTGTCTGCCCAGGTTTCCTCCAGGTGCTCCAGTTTCCCCCACAGTCCAAAGACATGCGGTTAGGTTAATATGGGACGACCTTGAGCGAGGCACCGAACTCCCAACTGCTCCCCGGGCGCTGTTAGCATGGCTGCTCTGGGTGTGTGTGTGTGTGCTCATTGTGCATGTGTGTGTTCACTGCTTCAGATGGGTTAAATGCAGAGAGGAAATTTCACAAGTGTGTGATGAATAAAGTTGTTCTTTCTAAATAAGTAATTTAATAAATAAAATATTTATTAATTAATAAACAAAAATATAAAATAAATAAATTTGTTTAGATTATTAAAGAAAAAATACATTTATAGTTACAGTTAATGTTGTAGAACATCAGTGAAACCAGTTAGTTCCTGTTCTCACTTACATTATTAAAAAAAAGAAAAAAAACACAGCTTGGTCCATCGTGTTCCTGAGAAACTGTAAAGAGGTGTAAACTCGTCTGTCCTGAAGACGTCAGAAACCTTACAGTTCCAGCTTCACCTCTAACTGTTACACAGTGCTCACACTGGAGACTCCTTACAGAGATGTTTCACACACATTTCTCCTCACTTGAAGAAAACGCCACCATATCGATGATTTTTAATCTGTTTATTATCAGTGGAGCATCTGTTGGACATGCCCCTGTGAATGATCTGTTACTATAGAAACCATAATGTATCAGAATGAGAGCATTAATATAAACCTGCACTATTGTCAGAGCTGCTGTTCGAGAGAATTAATCAACACCTTCTGACCAATCAGAGTCCAGAACTCAGCAGCAGCAGATCAATAAAACAACAGTAAAAAAAAAAATCAAATATTAAACAAAATAATCAAAATTCTTCTGTAGCCCTAAAACAATCCATCAGTAAATCTGTAACAGGTTTCATAAACCATCAGGAAGCATTATGAACCACACATTCCATTAAACTACCATTACAGGCCATCAGAACTGCATTAGAACCCATTAGGTACCAGTAGAAATTGATAAATTTCTGTTTATCAGCAGGATAACAACTTATTTAAACATTAGCTTGCTATCAGTATATCACATTTATCAGTGAAATAACTACTTATTTATTTAATATTATGTTTGTATACGACACATTGGCTAAATATTAAAATCAAGCTCCTTTTCTTAAAAGTAGCCAGCTAGTTAAATATAATACGTACAGTGGTGCTTGAAAGTTTGTGAACCCTTTAGAATTTTCTATATTTCTGCATAAATATGACCTAAAACATCATCAGATTTTCACACAAGTCCTAAAAGTAGATAAAGAGAACCCAGTTAAACAAATGAGACAAAAATATTATACTTGGTCATTTATTTATTGAGGAAAATGATCAAATGTTACATATCTGTGAGTGGCAAAAGTATGTGAACCTCTAGGATTAGCAGTTAATTTGAAGGTGAAATTAGAGTCAGGTGTTTTCAATCAATGGGATGACAATCAGGTGTGAGTGGGCACCCTGTTTTATTTAAAGAACAGGGATCTATCAAAGTCTGATCTTCACAACACATTTGTGGAAATGTATCATGGCACAAACAAAGGAGATTTCTAAGGACCTCAGAAAAAGCGTTGTTGATGCCCATCAGGCTGGAAAAGGTTACAAAACCATCTCTAAAGAGTTTGGACTCCACCAATCCACAGTCAGACAGATTGTGTACAAATGGAGGAAATTCAAGACCATTGTTACCCTCCCCAGGAGTGGTCGACCAACAAAGATCACTCCAAAATATTAAATACAGAGCAGGCTATACTTCCTTAGGAGGCTGCGGTCCTTTAACATCTGCAGGAAACTCCTGTGGATGTTCTATCAGTTTGTGGTCGCCAGTGTCCTGTTTTACACCGTGGTGTGCTGGGGGGGCAGCACATCCAAGAAGGACACATCCAGGCTGGACAAACTGATCAGGCGGGCCGGCTCTGTGGTCGGCATGAAGCTGGACTCCCTGGTGACGGTGGCAGAGAAGAGGTCTATGGACAAACTATTGAACATCATGGACGATGCCAGTCACCCTCTGCACACCATCATCAGCAACCAGAGGAGCCTGTTCAGTGACAGAATGCTCCTTCCCAAGTGCAGGACAAACAGACTCAAAAACTCCTTTGTCCCTCACACCATCAGACTGTACAACTCCTCTCTGCGGGGGAGGAGGAGTAACAGGAGGACAGAGGACGGGAAGGAGCAGTGGCCTAGCCTAACAATAAGCAATACCGGACAATGTGCAATGTAATGTGCAATATAAAGTGCAATATCTCTCCTGCTGCCCCCGCCTTTTCCCTTTTTTCCCCTCCTCTCTCTCCCCCTTTCCTCTCTTCCCCATATCTTATTCTTTTTATATTTGTATATGTAAATACTTAATTTAATTTAATTTATCTAGAAGTTTTTCTCTATTTATTTTCTCTGTTTATCTGTAATGATGCTGCTGGAATCTTAATTTCCCTGAGGGAACCCTCCCAAAGGGATCAATAAAGTTTTATCTCATCTAATCTAAAAGCAAGGCGTGCAATAGTCGGCGAGGTCACAAAGGACCCCAGGGTAACTTCTAAGCAACTGAAGGCCTCTCTCACATTGGCTAATGTTAATGTTCATGAGTCCACCATCAGGAGAACACTGAACAACAATGGTGTGCATGGCAGGGTTGCAAGGAGAAAGCCACTGCTCTCCAAAAAGAACATTGATGCTCGTCTGCAGTTTGCTAAAGATCACATGGACAAGCCAGAAGGCTATTGGAAAAATGTTTTGTGGATGGATGAGACCAAAATAGAACTTTTTGGTTTAAATGAGAAGCATTATGTTTGGAGAAAGGAAAACACTGCATTCCAGCATAAGAACCTTATCCCATCTGTGAAACATGGTGGTGGTAGTATCATGGTTTGGGCCTGTTTTGCTGCATCTGGGCCAGGACAGCTTGCCATCATTGATGGAACAATGAATTCTGAATTATACCAGCGAATTCTAAAGGAAAATGTCAGGACATTTGTCCATGAACTGAATCTCAAGAGAAGGTGGGTCATGCAGCAAGACAACGACCCTAAGCACACAAGTTGTTCTACCAAAGAATGGTTAAAAAAGAATAAAGTTAATGTTTTGGAATAGCCAAGTCAAAGTCCTGACCTTAATCCAATCAAAATGTTGTGGAAGGACCTGAAGTGAGCAGTTCATGTGAGGAAACCCACCAACATCCCAGAGTTGAAGCTGTTCTGTATGGAGGAACGGGCTAAAATTCCTCCAAGCCGGTGTGCAGGACTGATCAACAGTTACCGCAAACGTTTAGTTGCAGTTATTACTGCACAAGGGGGTCATACCAGATACTGAAAGCAAAGGTTCACATACTTTTGCCACTCACTGATATGTAATATTGGATCATTTTCCTCAATAAATACAACCCCGATTCCAAAAAAGTTGGGACAAAGTACAAATTGTAAATAAAAACAGAATGCAATAATTTACAAATCTCAAAATCTGATATTGTATTCACAATAGAACATAGACAACATATCAAATGTCGAAAGTGAGACATTTTGAAATTTCATGCCAAATATTGGCTCATTTGAAATTTCATGACAGCAACACATCTCAAAAAAGTTGGGACAGGGGCAATAAGAGGCTGGAAAAGTTAAAGGTACAAAAAAGGAACAGCTGGACGACCAAATTGCAACTCATTAGGTCAATTGGCAATAGGTCATTAACATGACTGGGTATAAAAAGAGCATCTTGGAGTGGCAGCGGCGCTCAGAAGTAAAGATGGGAAGAGGATCACCAATCCCCCTAATTCTGCGCCGACAAATAGTGGAGCAATATCAGAAAGGAGTTCGACAGTGTAAAATTGCAAAGAGTTTGAACATATCATCATCTACAGTGCATAATATCATCAAAAGATTCAGAGAATCTGGAAGAATCTCTGTGCGTAAGGGTCAAGGCCGGAAAACCATACTGGGTGCCCGTGATCTTCGGGCCCTTAGACAGCACTGCATCACATACAGGCATGCTTCTATATTGGAAATCACAAAATGGGCTCAGGAAAATTTCCAGAGAACATTATCTGTGAACACAATTCACCGTGCCATCCGCCGTTGCCAGCTAAAACTCTGTAGTTCAAAGAAGAAGCCGTATCTAAACATGATCCAGAAGTGCAGACGTCTTCTCTGGGCCAAGGCTCATTTAAAATGGACTGTGGCAAAGTGGAAAACTGTTCTGTGGTCAGACGAATCAAAATGTGAAGTTCTTTATGGAAATCAGGGACGCCGTGTCATTCGGACTAAAGAGGAGAAGGACGACCCAAGTTGTTATCAGCGCTCAGTTCAGAAGCCTGCATCTCTGATTGCATGGGGTTGCATTAGTGCGTGTGGCATGGGCAGCTTACACATCTGGAAAGACACTATCAATGCTGAAAGGTATATCCAGGTTCTAGAGCAACATATGCTCCCATCCAGACGACGTCTCTTTCAGGGAAGACCTTGCATTTTCCAACATGACAATGCCAAACCACATACTGCATCAATTACAGCATCATGGCTGCGTAGAAGAAGGGTCCGGGTACTGAACTGGCCAGCCTGCAGTCCAGATCTTTCACCCATAGAAAACATTTGGCGCATCATAAAACGGAAGATACGACAAAAAAGACCTAAGACAGTTGAGCAACTAGAATCTTACATTAGACAAGAATGGGTTAACATTCCTATCCCTAAACTTGAGCAACTTGTCTCCTCAGTCCCCAGACATTTACAGACTGTTGTAAAGAGAAAAGGGGATGTCTCACAGTGGGAAACATGGCCTTGTCCCAACTTTTTTGAGATGTGTTGTCATGAAATTTAAAATCACCTAATTTTTCTCTTTAAATGATACATTTTCTCAGTTTAAAGATTTGATATGTCATCTATGTTCTATTCTGAATAAAATATGGAATTTTGAAACTTCCACATCATTGCATTCCGTTTTTATTTACAATTTGTACTTTGTCCCAACTTTTTTGGAATCGGGGTTGTAAATGACCGAGTATAATATTTTTGTCTCATTTGTTTAACTGACTTCTCTTTGTCTACTTTTAGGATTTGTGTGAAAATCTGATGATGTTTTAGGTCATATTTATGCAGAAATATAGAAAATTCTAAAGGGTTCACAAACTTTCAAGCACCACTGTATTAACAAGCTAATTATTTATATTTGGCTAACATATTCTAATGGCTGCTGCTGTAATGCTAAATAGCGAGCTATATTTACAGAATATCAGCCAGCTGTTAAAATTAAGTTAACAGTGGAGCTCCATACTTAGGAGAATATGGTAAAACATCGACCTGATTTTTGATGGCTTTGTGACCGTACCTATGTACAACATCCGTGTCTCACCACCGGATGTAAGTGCAGGAAGAGTTTTATTGAAAACACGCAAACAAACAGATCCAAAACAGAGACAGAGGCAGAGTGAGACACAGACAGGATATCAGAGGGATACAATACTCACAGTCCAAAAACACAAACAGGGTCAAAACCAGAGAAGTGACACAAAATACAAGGCTTTCACAAAGTCTGTGTGTTACTGAGAGTCCTTATATAAATGTCTACACTGTGATCGAGCTCCAATCAGGAACAGGTGCGTGGGGATTAGTTCTAATGGCGCTGTGTGTGGATGTGAGAGATGTAATCAGACCTGTTTGATGTATTGAGTGTAATATTGGATGGTGACTCTACAGTAGTGGTGTAAAGTGAAAGCGCTGGTTCACTGCTGTCCCCCAGGCACCCAGCAGAGTCACACCATAATAAATGTGCTGGTGTTGTTTCTGGCGCAGGGCATGCGGTGTCAAAGAAAGGAATAAATATGTATCGTAACTGCAATGCATCTCTCATTATTGGTCTCACTGTCACAAGACAATGCAGCGATTTATTGAGGTGAAAAACACGACACGACACAATTTGATGGTTCATTGATGGTGCTGTAATATTATTATTCTATTCAGGGGGATTTTGTGTTCTTGCAAATATTTTGCTCATAAACTCATCAGGAGCTCTGATTTTAGGCAGTGACTAAATATATTTATATTCCTGTGAAATGGCAGCCCTTGTTGTAAATTAGCTCACTGGCTGTTCAAGTGGCTGAGTATTTCGTATTAGCCGACATGCTAATGACAGATGTTTGCTTCAAACGCTAACAGTTTGTCAAATATAAAATGTTACTGATGAAATGTCTGATATAAAATAATTTTATTTTGTGCAGTGAATTATGGGATTTCCTTCTCATCTCACCTCCTCTCAATACTGTGACCATGGAGCATAACTAAGAAAAAGAAGACTATTTGTCACATGCACGGTGAAATTCCTCCTCTGCATTTAACCCATCTGAAGCAGTGAACACACACAGAGCAGTGGGCAACGATGCTACAGCACCCAGGGAACAGTTGGGGGTTAGGTGTCTTGCTCAAGGGCACTTCAGGCATGACCCAGAGGGAGGGGAAAGTGCTGTTCATTCACTCAACTCTCTTCACATTTTTCTTGCTCATCCCAGGAATTGAACCAGCAACCCTTTGGGCCCAAGGCTGCTTCACTAACCTTCAGGCCATGGCTGCCCACCCCTTCGTTCTTTCTTTCTTTCTTTTTTAAGAAGAATGCTAACGCTAACGCTACCCTGTAACCATTAGCCGTTTGCTAATTCCGCCTGAAGGGCAGAGTGAGTCTATGCTCATCACTCAGACTTGGCTGCATAATTTGAGGGGGGGTTTTTTTTCTTTCAGAAGGAAATTAATTTCTCCAAAAACAGCCAAGTGACATGCATATCAGAAATTTACTCACAGCCTGAAATCACAGAACTGATTTACTCTAATACCCACTTTAATTTACAGCACTAATGCAGAACCATGGAGGACTGACCTGTGTCCCTCATCTCTCTATCTCTCTCTCTGTCTGTTTCTCACTACTTGTCTCATTCCCTGTCTGTCTCTGTCCCTGCAGTGCTCTTAAACTCTTTTGTCTGTCTGTCACCTGTCTGTCTGTCTCTCTCTCTCTCTTTATATATTTTTTATTTAAATATCTTTCCCCCAATCATTAGTAATAAAGAGTGCGAGTGCTCAGGTGTACTTCAGCTTTCTCATTTCTAATTTTACTTCCTCTTTGATTAATGTGACAGAGTTTGATTAAATGTAATAAACACTGTAATAAACATGCCCTTGTGAGTGCGGTGGTGAGAAACAGTGTGGAGGTGATGGTTATGAAGATGAGCAGTGAGCTCGGTTTCACACTGACGAAGTAAAACCACAAAATGCTACAGCGACAAAACAGAATGTGTCATAAAGTCCAGGATTAAAGCACTGAGCTGCAGAGACACATCTCCAACAAACACCATGCTCACTAATCTAATCTAAACTCATCTAATCTGATCTGAGTACGAACCTAGTACAATTAGTTCGCTTTGCTAACCTAACTGGAATACAAAGCTAGCACAGTTAGCTTGCTAATCTAATCTGAATAAGAAGCAAGTACAGTTAGCTTGTTTTACTAATCTAATCTGAGTACAAAGCTAGGCATGTATCACGTTAATCACATGGTTGGTTTTCACGTTGATTAGTGTGCTATTTAATTTGTGTTGATGTAGTTAGCTTCAGAAGTGAAATCTAGCTGTTTCTCATCAGAACTGTAATAACTGTTGGACAGGCCATGCCCACAGTGGTAGTGCTTGTCACCTGCCAGCATGAAGCTTGAGAAAGTGAAATTAAAGAGAAAGGTCGACTTTATCACGTCAGGACGCTCTGAATCCGTTCCTCAACAGACCTGAGTTGTTTGCTGAAATGATGAGTGTAATTTATTCTACAATGTTCTGGACCAATCTAACATCTGGATATGTTTAGCCATGCCCCCTCACTGTCATAAAAGCAGGAATGCTGTATGTGTAAATGTCTACAGCAGCCTTTCTCAACCGGGGTGCCGCAGCACCCTGGGGTGCCGTCAAAAAATTATATATTCTAACGTTGAAATAAATGAAATGAATTAAAATTCCAAAAAATTATAGTTACACTAATGCAGATCATCGCCGCCTCATGCATCATCAAAATTTGTCTCACGGCTCCCTTTCCCATGTCACAACGTCACTGCCAGGGTCAGCGTATGGTCAGCGTGACTGCATATGTTTTATATGGGGGTGCCTTGAGAATTTGCATACTTCTGAAGGGTGCCATGACTGAAAAAAGGTTGAGAAATGCTGGTCTACAGAATAGATAAACGACTAAACATGTTCCGAGCTCGATAAAACGTAGAGAGCAAGAGACTTAAAAATAACAAGAAGACAGAGTCATCTATATCCCCCACCCTATATACCAACTATATACCAAGTTTCAATGTATTATTTGTCACATTTATCAAGTTGTGCTGCAGGAAACCAACCCGACCTCTTTACACTGACCTCAGCAGCCCATGGCATAAACCCACCGGACCTTTGGTCTAGGGGAGCTAAAAATTTAAATTTCTCACATTTCTTAGTATCAAAAGGCACAAATACATTACTGAATCAACACATATACCAACTTTCAAGACCAAACCACTCATAGTTTTCAAGTTCTGCTCTGGAAACAAAACCTGCCCCTAAGACTAACCTGAGAGACTAAGTCTGAAATTGTTTCCATGGAAACATGAAAAATTTAAATTTCTCAAATGTCTTAGTATGAAAAGGCACATCTACATCACCTTGTTAACATGTATACCAAGTTTCAAATCCGTATCATGAATAGTTTTGGATATATGCTCCGGAAACGAACAGTGATCTTAGAAACTAAGTCAGGATCTATTTTTTATGTAAAAATTTGAAAAAAATTTTTTTTTCAAAAATCCAAAATAGCAAAAGGCACCAGTTCACATGTTGCTTGATATGTATACAAAGTTTCATGAAGATATCTTCAGTAGTTTTAAAGATATGGCCCGGAAACGAAAACATGACCAGACGGACGGACGGAACCCGTTTCTATATCCCCCGCCAAACTTCATTTGGGCGGGGGATAAAAACAGACAATAAATTATAAATAAAGTGATTATTTTATAGACCATTTAAGAAGTGAAGTGTTTTTATTTTTTATTATATTATATTATATTTTTTGTGTTCAGTTAAAATATTTTTCACTCCTTTGAGCCGATTAATGATTTGTTAATTTGGAGATAAAATGTTAATTATTATTGCGATGTGAGAACTGAATATCTCTCTCTCTCTGTGTGTGTGTGTGTGTGTGTGTGTGGCTAAATCTCACTATCTCACCTGCATTTGTGCTGCAGCAGTGCACCGTGGGATATCGATCATCATGAGGCGGCATGTGTAATTGGTTAAAATGGCCGAGTGCAGAGAGCGAACGCCGCTTCCCAGCTCCGGCCTGGACACCAGCCAAGATGCTCAGCTTTTTTTGCTTCAGCTGAATTCCAGTCTCAGCCTGACTGGCAGCAATTACTGCGTCTGAGCCAAAGTTACGATCACACACACACACCCCTAATTACTGCCAATTAGACGAGGTGTGTAGGGAGAAAGGAGAAGCCGTGGGGACGTCCAGGCTCAAGGGGGTGTCGGGGTGAAGAGGGGGTGAAGGGGTATTGGGAAAGTCAGGGGGGTGGGGGGTATTGGGGGGGTTTCAAGGGCTTTAGATACATAACTGGAAGGAAAAGGTTACTGAGGGAAATAGTGAGAAGTGATAAATGTGTCTCCGAAACGCGATTAAGGTTCAGTAGTGTATGACTGAAATCTCCTACTGCTGCTCCTCATCCTCACTTTATTAATATTACAGTATTCAGTTTATGGCAATGTTATGCAGTAAGATTATTCAAGTCAAGTTTATTTTTATAGCACTTTTAACAATAGACATTGAACACATTGTTGATTGTTCATGATTATTCAGATGGTGAAGATGATGTAGGAGGTGTGACTGAAGAATTAAAAACAAAAACTCGTATGACTGATCTAACAGTACGACTCTGATTATAATTGCAGTAGTATCAGTTCTATTCCTGTTATCGCTAGTCACATTAAAGCAGGACGGCCTTTCAATTTAATAAAATCGATAAAATTCAGTTCTCTCTGAAACTTGGTCATAATGATGTATGCTTATTTCTCTAATATCTCACACAAGAGTGCTCTGAGAGCACAATATCCCCTGCTGCCAACTACGCCATAACTCTGGTAAAATGCGACTGAATTGAACAAAATAACAATCTGCGTATTACCAACAATAACAAAAAAATCCTGTCAAGTTTGGTGAAATTCCTCCACAAATTGTGAGAGGAGTTGATTTCAGAAGAACGTACACCCTCATGAAATTGTCAAAGTACAAGTTATTTAATCAAGGGTCAAAACTCTGGTAAAATTTTCACAAACAACATTAAATCGCTATCTGTGCATTACTGTCATACTGTATAACAAGGCCTTTTGCCAAGCTTTGAGAAATGCCTCCAAAACTTGTGAGAGGAGTTGATTTCAGAAGGTGAGCACCCTTCCCGGGATGGACGGACAGATGGACATCGCTATGACACAAGGACGCGTTATCCTAATGGGCTTCATGGGCAGCTGCCCAGGGCCTCGGCCACTAGGGGGCCTCGGAGGTAGCGAGATCGGAAAATATGAAACGATATTTTCATTAGTTTTGATCATATTGATAACATTTTTGATGCATTTCGCCACCCGTAAGGAAGCCCACCTTGTCCCATCGCATAAATCACCCGTCATTGTCAGTATGATCACTGTCCACCATGTCTTCACACGCTACGCCAGCTTGAGTTCAATGATTTAATTAATGACTTCGCTTTCCAGAAAAGTAGGAAAGTGCCCTTGTAAGTTGACCCATGGCTGTCAAACTGAATGCGCAAAGCTGTGTGCCGCTGCTGTTTGGGACATTACAAAGATGAAATGTTTCACATAGCCTAACATTTTGAGATTTATTTCTGAGAAGCAAGATATTTTTCTTTCTTTGTCATCGCTCTTTGTTTTCACAAGTTAAAAGTCGCCTGGATTCCAAAATGCAAACGAACGGTTATATACAAAATGAATGTTCTTGTTCTGAATACTAAAGAAACTGTTGTAGGCCTCGGTTATGTTCTTGACATGTTGTTCATTGACTCACTCATTCAAAGGCTTCTTGAGGCTAAACTTTAGTGAACCAGACTTGTTAACCGTGATGTCTGATGGATTTTTTGACCATGCAGTTGCCTATTTCACCATTGCTTTTTCTCGATTAAATAGGTGATGATGGATATAAAGTTTTATTGTTCAATAGTATTTCTAATTGTGCTGCTGTCATTATTTAAGTTTCTGTGTCTAGTTAGACAGGCACGTCTGAGGGGGTGAATTTGCTGAGCGCAGTTGACAACAGGCGGGGGTGGGGCCTCGGGGGGGTCTGCCCAGGGCCTTGGCAAGGGTTAATGCGGCCCTGCTATGACATAATCCCCCTTCAGGCCTTTTGGCCAGCGGGGGATAAAAATATCAGGCCATTCTGTGACTGGGAACATATCTAATTTGAAGGGATTCCATCGCAAATAATGTGCGTGAGATCGCCCAGTTTGTGCAGTCAAGCAAAAGGAGGAAGTGCATGTGTACATGCATAAGTTTACCTTTGACAGCGCCCTGACCCAGTTACTATTTTGCCGCTAGACGAACAGCTGATCACAACAACGTTCGCATTGCAACTTCAATACTAAAATTATGACAGAAAATATGACTGAGCCAATGAATCCTACACGTGAAATGCTGGTTAGTATGTTTCTCCAGATCATAAATATTTTAATTAGTGGATAACATGCTGCAATTAAAAATATGTATATTTTTGAGGCGAACTTGAGCCTGGTCACTCTCAGATCATCCCACTGTCTCTGCTGAGCACTGATATTTATTAGTTTGGTCCTGTGTTTCCTTTCCTTCACAACATAACGTCTTTTCCTTTCACTTTCCATTACTGTAGTTGGTCTTTCATGTTTCATTCGCACACTCACGTCTTCCATTTTTCTCTCCTGTTTCAAATTTGTATCCCACAATGCCTTGTGCAAATGGGGAAAGCCCACCACGTGATGCATGACGTAGTATCTTGAATTGGGTCATGGCGAAGCAGGAAAAAATAGCAAAGAATTTTGGGCCACGTGGACCTAAATTCATTAATTGTTCTATTTTAAAAAACCTAATAAAATTGGAAGTCTGTGATTTGAATTCAGTAGCTTTTGGTCACTAAACAAAAATAACTGGGCATCAGGAAAATTCTTCTTATGACCTACACTTGAAAAATCTGAAAGGCAGTCTACCTTTAACCCTCTGTGTAACACTACACAGCTACCTGTGATGTATTATTTCTCTAGCTTTGTCCTGGTTCACTACAGCCCCTTGGCGTATCGCTAGCTAGCCTATGCAGTGCTAACGCTTGTTCTCTTGTTCTCGCTGCTCAACTACATTTCAGTGTCGGAACGATGTGAACGTTTCGTTTTTCTCCACAATTCTGTGACTGTTTTGGGGAAATGTATTAAAGTAGTTTCCATCTTTCTATTCTCGAAAAATGCACTGTGAAATAATGACGATGTAGCGATGTACCTGCTTTTGTCAGAAAAGTTGGGGGACAATTAACAGAGAACACATAATTTCTAACATCAGTGATTTAATTTATTTTTAAAAAATATATGTTTTTGTTACTATTAAAGCTCAACTCCAAACTACACCAGAGATACAGAGAAGGGCACAAGGAAAATATAACGGTTAAATGTTCAGTATAAGTGACCAGAACCTTTAAGTTTTCTTACCATTATTTTTAATATAATTATTTATATTAAGGTGTTTGATCCTTAAAAAGGCAGATCATAAACTTTAAAACATCAAGCAAACAATACGACAAAATATGGATTCACGCTGCAGCACTTCTACACTACACAAAAATGTACAATTCACAGAAAATGCAACAGTTCCAACTCTTCACTGCACCAGACATCACAGACAAAATCTTACTTTTAATGCAAGATTCTTTAAAGTATTTTTATTTTAAAAAACAGACACTTTTAAAAACAATAATAATAAAAACAAACAACTAAATTTTGGAGGGGTTGGTCTCACCTCGAGTGACGAGCCCGGTTTCTTCTTCAGCTCCTCACATTTGCGGAATTTGCAGATCTGGTGTCCGGTCTTGCGGTTTCGGCAGCTGCTACAGACGCCACAGTTAATGAGCCGCCTGCAGGGGGCGCATACTCCACAGCGCTTCCTCTTTTTCTTGGCGGTGTTTCCTCCGGATGCAGGAGAGGAAATGTGATTACTGTGATTATTGTTATGCTGCTGGCAGTCTGCCAGGTTGGCGATCTGAAACGCGCTGTCTGTGACGGTAGATGCGGAGGCGGGAGAGTGCAGCGCCGTCATGACGATGACCCCAGGGGGTAAAGAGATGCCCCCCAGAGTAGGGAGGGCGGAGAACGCTGGGTTCATTATCTCCGCTTCAGCAGTGCCACCACACTTCAGCTTGTTGACACAGTCCGCTGCTAACGGTCTACAGTGCTCCGGTGATAATGTGGACAAGAAGTTACCATTTGCCATCTGCAGAGTCTCGGGTTTCCCAGGCCGCTGAGACGACTCGCTCCTGGTTCTGTTAGGGTGGATCGGCGCTGATTTGCGTCCCCAGAGCACAGCATTGTCACAGTTCCACGGCGAAACGCCGATCCGCGCACTTGGAAAGATGGGCGTGGTGATGCGGGCAATTTTGGTGCTCTGTGGAAACGCGCCGTTGGTTTTGTAAAAATTTGCAAAAGAGCGGTAACGTTCGATTTCTGCGTTGTAATCCAACAGCTGGTTTAATCCGGCTTCCTGAAGGGCGTCTTTTTGTAACAGAGACACGTCTGTGTTAGCGCCGCTCTCAATGCAGAGCGCACTGTTTATGTTCGACATGGCCGCTCGCTGCAATTAGCGCTGTGGCAGAGACGTGACAGAGACGGGGTCCGTCCTTCTTCAACACCAAACTCCTCTGAGATTAATGCGTTAGCATCCTGCGATTATTCCACTGTGTTTATTCCACTGCGCACTGAAACAGAAACATAATAATTACAC